>NC_080413.1:18981428-19589285 GCF_030265065.1 Corythoichthys intestinalis | reverse complement strand
GAATCCAGCTGCTCCCTGTAAAGACCAACATAAGTTTTTGTTTGAGCTAATGTTTTTTTAATGCATTCGTCATTTAGTTTAAAGGTATATTTAGCCGTTTTTTGTGGGAATATGTGTTTTAACTATTTGTTAAGAGCCTCGTAAAAAACGTTGGCATTTTATAGCATTTAATTTTTATACCGTTTGAGGCTCAGGTCAGGTATTTTAATATTTTATGTTCCTTATCCGATTACTCGATAATTCGAACTAACTAGGTCATCGATTAATCGACTACTAAAATAATCGATAGCTGCAGGCCTAAAATAAATATTGAGCAATTATTGGATAATTAAATATACTGTAAAGGAAGTACTTTTGGAACAGTTTTGATATTTTTTCCTATGTACAAACGTGCCGTGTCTCAGAAAAGGTTTAAAAAACACTGCATCAGGTAACCACCCATTACCTTGTGTGTTGAGGTAAAGTCGGCGATGAGTTAACCCTAACCCTATAATTACACCTGCACAATCTATTAGAAGGAAAAGTAAATATGATTACAAACATCTCTCAGTTCAAGCAGTTTTGCACACCACTGAAAATTAAACCAACAATCCTGTTTAAATGATTACCTTTCAAACAGTGTCAATCTAAACAGATTAGAGTACTTGAAGTTGTGACCTGTGCTCGTATGTGTTGTTTCCCACTTTCACCATAAGTTACATTTACTAACCCAACATCCAATCACTAGGCCAGTGCTTCTCAATTATTTTCTGTTACGCCCCCCCAAGGAAGACCTAAATGTTTCGCAACCCCCCCAAACTCTCTGCTGCCACTGTAAATAGTATTTGTCTATAAAATTACTATTATAAGTACGCATCTGCCTGTACGCGCGCCCCACTATTTGAGAAGTACTGCACTAGGCCACATTTTCAAAAGCTGTATTGTATTACTTCATTTATTTAAGCCAGGGGTCTCGAACCGGTCCTCAAGGGCCGCTGTGGATCCTGGTTTTTGTTCCAACCGATCGAGTACCGACAGTTTAACCAATGAAGTTTCTACTAAAACAAGCAGCAGCTGACTGCAATCAACTGATTACACTTGTAAGATACCAGATTGATGCAAAGGTGTCGTCTTCTTTTGTTGTAATGAAATCCTGCGCCCACTGCGGCCCTATGTGGAATAGTTTGGAGACCACTGATTTAAGCAGTACGCAATTATTTTGTGAATGGCTCTTTATTTATTGTTGGCAACACATTGTGCCCTGTTGGTGGTACATTTATTTAAAGAACTAAGTGTTCTGGGTCATGCTAAGAAACTCATCTGGGTGTTTAGGGGGCCCTGTGGTGGGCGGGGGGTCTTGTGCTCCGCTACATACACAACCAGAGGGCAAGCGCACACAGACATACATACACGCAGAGGTCGGATCAGACTCGATCAGACGACACAAATGATATCAGAGCCTGTTCGCACGGAAGGGCTAGACCAATTGTGTGTGTGTGCGTGCTCGTGTGTGTTGATAGACTAGGTCAGTGAACATGTCAACATCAATAGTAGGGGGTTGTATAGTGCACTGGTTCGCCCCCAGGGGAGCTACATGGCTGACTAGAGAAGGTCTGCTTCTTGACTTTTACAAACAAGTTTTTAATCACTGTGATTTATGAGAGGTTTAGATTAGCTAAAATCGCCCTTTTCCTTTGCGGTTAAGTTTACAAACAATCCAAACCCATCTTGATCGATGATGTTTTTTGACAAGCGTGCAATAGGGCGCCGCTCAGTGCCAAATCCTATCTCATCTGTTTCACTGTGGCCCTCTTTGTCCGGTGCTGGAATGTCGTGGCATTCCCAGATTTCCTGCTGATAAATCCAGGTGAGTGACAGGGATGACACGAGCTTATCCTGATGATTACTGCCAGCTCCCCGAAAGTCTGGCTCCATTAAAGTACGATGGTAATCGATCTCTTAGTCGTTTTGAATATTTTGTATAACAGAAAACACCTTTTTCACACATGACATTGCTTTTTCCTCAAATATAATACAAGTCACTGCAGATGTTTTTGCAAAGTATTGTCTCATGAAATTGTATCTGTGTATCTGACTAAAAGTACAGACACATCGTATCACCACCAACACCAGTTCCGGTATAATTTATCTCGAGTCCTAATGATCTCTTTTGAGCACAGTAGTAAGGGTTAGGGCTGAACGATATTAGAAAAAATTTACATTGCGACTTGTTGGGGGTTAGCGATATATTGCGATTAGGGCTGCAGCTATCGAATATTTTTAGTAATCGAGTAATCGGCTGAAAACTATCGATTAAACGAGTAATCGGATAAAACTTTTGTTTTTAGGTAAAGAGCAATTATAAATATACTTGAGAAAAAAAGACATTTAATCCAATATTGAACCATTTTCAGTCAATCAATGTCTTTATTTTCGATGTGCATTGTTGAAAACAGCCAACAATTGCATCTAAGATGTGACTAGAAAAAAAAAATCACTGCTTTCACTCAAAAAACTTCTAGATCTTATAAAAAAAAAAAAAAAAAACATATGTCTTACCTAAAAATGTAGTTACGCTTGATAAAACACATCACTTGAAAGCTACGTGTTTTTCCCACGTGTTTCAATTTAATTTCCATTTGTGTCAAGCTATTTTTAAGTTCTAGTTAAATTTTAAGTTAGTCTAAATTTTAAGTACTGATAGGATTTTGAGTTTTACCGGTGTTCAAAATAAATGTATGATACCTGCTGTATTGGAGCACATTAGGGACCAGTGCTACTTGGTGTTTTATTCAGCAATGACTACTGAGCTAAAACTGACAGTTAGCCTTAATATGTTTTAATTTTACACCCTCATCACTCTACAGCGCTGTGTTTTTACAGATTGAATAAAGCCTGTATGTAAGACACGTTAGCCACGCATCGACAGTGGTCATAATCAATAGAATTATTGATTTACTAACTGCCCATACGCGACCGAGTCATTCATTTCGAATCTAGTCCTAAATGCATGCTTATCTATGAGACGCATCGGACACTACCTGCTACCACACTAGCATCCTGCGGGCATAGATTTTAGCAACGTCGGCGTATTTTGTAGCAGCTGTCGGCTAGCGTTTTTTTTTTTTTTTTTTTTAATTGCTTCTTCCTCTACGCACGAGACGTCAGCGCGTCGTCCCGCATTAAAAGTAGTCCGGGCAAAACGTGATGCTTAGAGCTGGCAAAATTAAACGATTCCTCGAGGTGAATAAAATTATTCGGATCAGTTTTTAAACTCGAGTTACTCGAGTTGTTTGAGTATTCGTTTCAGCTCTAATTGCGATATACTGTATATTGGAACAGTAAGACTAGGTTTTCACCTGATGACTTGAATAGCTCTGTTTGGGAAGACTTTGGTTGACTTATCATGTTATTGTATTAGTGTATTGCATTCAGTAATATAAGAGTTTTTTCCTGAGTTTCCCCCTTGTTTGTCTGATTTTTTTTCTTTATGTTCTTTAAGCAATTTATCATATTATTCATTATCAAAATGTTATTTCAGTTTCTGTAATTTATGATTGTTGCATTATAAATTTAAGGAGCTTCAATTTACTTTAATTGTATTATTAATTCATTTCTGAAAGTGCAAAAAATTTCAAAACCGCGATATATGATTGTATTCCTATAATACCATTTAATCCAGGCTAAGAAGGTTTATTTGTGAATGATAAAGATTTCTGTATATAAAAGTAATACAGGAAGCTATATCTCGGCACACTTGCTGCTTTTTTGAAGCAAACCAAAAGTTGACGTGCTCAAAAAAATAATAATGATCGCACATCCTGCGATAGGACTATTGCGCATGCGCATATCACGATGGCAATATTCAAACAATATATTGTGCAGGTCTAGTAAGGGTCCACCAAAACAGTAAAACTATAGCATTGTTTCTCCAGGGAAAGTGGATTTAGATAGCAAATTAAAATTTACTACTAAAAGCTCATTGAAGGGTATCACATTAGCCTACATTCTACCATATGTTCAGAGATAGAAGTGATAGTGTGCCACCGTGCTCCTGCAGATAAACTACATACATTTCATGTAAACCTGTACAATGGCACAGTGCGCAATTTTGCTGAAACCTGACACCAAGCACCTAGAAGATCAATACGTCATCTCCGAGAAGTTCGTAGAATGTTGTATCCATCCCAGTGCGGTTAGCATCAATATACTGAATAAATTGCTGTAGATCTTGTGCATATTGTCATTCTTTGAATCTTACATTATTTTTAGGGACGTAAAGAAAAATTCTTGGCCGAACCCGAAAACCGAATATTAGAAACACTTGAACCGAAAACCGAAAGGCAGAAAAATATACATGCATATAATTAATTTTCTATTTCTTTATTTTCAAAAATCCTTTTATTTCCTTATTTCCTGATTAATGCCCTTTGCCTTGTATTTGGTTCTACAACCCAGGCTGGCGTCGTCATAGCATTCTGTTTGCACACGTCACGGCCGATGAAACCTTGATAAATGCGCTTTCATACAAGTTCGGGACACTCGAAAAATGGCTCTCAAGCCTCCAATTGCCAAGCTAAATGAGATCTTGATGTCCATTTGAGTGGAACTCTAGTTCACGACAACAACAAAAAACTATTCCGTTCTCGTTGAAACTAGTAAAGCTCTTTACGAGGCTATTACTATCTCTCATACTCCTTAAAATAAGGCTCTGTGCTTTCTTGTGCAACAAGTGGAATCGACCGGGAGCCAGGCGAGCAGGCAGAGTTCTAGCGCTCCGAGCCGGATAAATGGCAACTGGCAGAGGGGGTGTGGAAGTCTCGGGAAAAAATTGTGACAAAAAGAGGAAGCGGTCGTGCTATAAACGTATTGTACTATACCACAGCAAATGCACATGTGTGCATTTAAATACTATTTGTATACTGTTCGCTTGATTAATCTCCAATACTCACGCATGGGCTCAAATGCACTGTACTTAATGTGCCGCAGGACATCAATGGAAAGTAACGCCAGAAGACGCGTGTAACCATGATGAAGCAAATTTATTACTGTATTTTTTCATTGAAATAATACTGAAAAAGGGGGTCGTCTTATATTCGCGGTTTAGACATTATACCCATTCACGATGCTAGATGGCGCCAGATATCATTGGAGCGATGTTAGGTCATGACAGATCCCAGCTACTCTCAAATTTAACTAGTTTGCATTATTTTATTGCAATTTTTTGTCCTTATTCAGATTTGTTTCAAGACTACAGTTACAGCTAAACTCCACTTTGATGGTTAATGCAGTTGTTGCAATTTTGTTGTTTTATCACAATAGATTGGTTTATTTACATTTCAAAAACCAGAAGCCATTCATTTACGAATGTGATTGCACTTTAGTTTACATATTTAAATGTTCAGATTTTAAGATTTGAATGAGGCAAAATAACATGCTTTTTCTCTCAAATATAGTGTTATAATCATTTGTTTCGGATGTACTGTAATTATTTTCTGTATAAAAATTTGGTGTTCAAAAGGTCTTTTTTCAGACTTGAGTCTTGAAAAAGAGGGGTTCATCTTATAATCTGGGTCGTCTTATATTCGGGCCAATACGGCATATTTTATTTCATTTAATAATTTATATATTTCTTTGATACCTCTAAATACTTCCAACCCGTGGAATGTTGGCTGTGAGCCAGTAGGTTTGCTTCTCGCGGTGTTTTGATGACGTCATCACAAGAGGACTACGGTTCTTCACACTGTTCGGTGGTGGTGGTGGTGGGGTAAACTTTCAGTCTTTTAACCGAAAACCGAAAATGCGATTGTAGCTATTTTAGCTTAAAGTTTGCCGCGCCAAATTTTCAGTCACATGTCTAATTATTTCAATACATTATAACTTATTCACTGCCATTGATGGTGATCGATCCTAGTGACTGCAAGTGAGGAGGCACAACAGGCTGGTCTGTGCTAAGCCACAGTTTTGATGAGGCGCGCAAGGCATTTATAGTTGGAATCTTCCCTGCTTAGCCTTTAAGAGACTCCGGATGCCCATAGAAGATGCTCCATCCCGCGGCCCACAGGTTGAGTGCTCCTTTGACCTCTAGAACTAATGAAAAAAAACTAAATTCTCCCCCATCCGTACACTATTACTTATAGAAAACCCTCCTCCCGCCTTCCCTTGGTCTTTACTAGCTTGCCTCCTTCTTCAGTGGCCCTCCTGCTGCGATACTCTTGGCTCCTTTGATCTGGCCCGGCGCTCTAATTAGAAGGAAGTGAAGTGTAGGCCAGCGAGGTCACCATTACCCGCGACCCCTCTCATCGACCACTCCAAATGTCGTTAGGGAGCGAGACATTCTCACGGCGTTGACCCGCTGGCTGGGATGGCAGGGGGATCTGGATCACGTTAGGGACTCCCGTAAAAATCAGGCACAATTTACATCTAATTTGAGCCGCTTGAGAGGTCAGTGTGCGGCGACTCGTTAGTGTCCGACTGGGGGGACTATAGTGTCGCACCGAACTGGCGGAACCCTCGTTAAGGCCGCACGGCTGGCCTAAAGTTAGGAGTTCATCATCAACAGCCCTACCAGGACAATATGTCATAAAGGCACTGTTAGGAAATAAAGGTTTAATCATGAAAGAAACTGCGAAGGCCTGGAACCAACATGGCAGAGGGATAACCATGAAAGCAAGTTGGAGTTAAAAGTTTGAGAATTGTCATAAAACGCAATGTTTTGGCCTCATTTAGTGGATAAGAGTGATGAAACAACACGACTACTGCTTTTGATCATGACTATAAAGTAGCAGGGGCTTTACTGTGTGTGTGTTGAAGGATAATGTGTCATTACCTGAGCGATGTGAGTCACAAGAACAGGCCGGCACACATAAAACCAACAGACATCAGGAAAAAATGAAGCCTAATCACATTTTGACTCTGCTTGTTAGGGGGTATTTCCTGTCCCAGACTGATCCAATCTCGCAAAGCCGGCTGAATCCCAGACACTACAGGACTCCAGGGTTGGTAAGCAAAGAAGCATCTGCCAACGGAACGTAACACAACCAGACCCGGAAACCCAATCTTCCTGTATATCGAAACTTCCATGTTAGGTTTTACTACTGATAAAGAATGAATCAGTATTTGTGATCAGTTCTGCAGTTGATCGCAATCAAGTGATGAAGCAGTTTACCAACTCTGCAATGTGACTTGTGAACTATAGGATTAAAGTGCGTACGACAGGAGAAAAATAAGTCTTAAATAGCATTATTATGTGAATTAGAATCATATTTTGAGACGATATGACTATATATAACAATTTGGCAAAGCGCAGATGGCGAGAAATTAGTCTTTTAATCTGCCGGTTAGCCACGCCTACCATGATAGGGCTCTAGCGTCCCCAACAGGAGGATGACGTCGGCAGGAGAATGGTTTCATCTGTTTCACTATTCAGCTTTTTGAGAGGGAATTATTTGGAACGAGGAAAGTACGATAAAGAGAGCCGCAAAATGTCATTGTTTTAGTCTCTCTGTTCCAACATACAGGATATTCTTTCTATCCAAGTATTTTTCCCCCAATAGCTAAATAAATGGTATAGTCATGACAAATAACAACCTTGTGCTAAATGGAATATGAAATGATAAAAATGCATTCATTCAGTAGGACATGGCAAAATTACTCCATAATGGTCAAAACTGTCGACTACACCTTTACTGTTGCACCTCCCGAACGATATTTTATGCCACCGTAGTTAGTCAGGCTTTTGTCATTTCCCTGCCCCGGCCTCAGAGAATGTAAACAAACCAAGAGGCGTGACAGCTAGCCGACATGCTAACCCAAACCGAGTGATGTTTCAAAGTCTTCGAAGCGAAAAATCACACATACCTAGCCCGGACCATTTCACACGCTGGCGGGGTTGTCGATCGTCTTTGCTGATCGGCAACCTGCCCGGCGGCGAGCAAGTTAGAGCTCGTTGTTCCCTTGCTGAGGGCAGAGGGCTCGTTTGTGGGGAAGCACTTGGACAATGACCGCCGGACAAAACGGCTGACGTTGGAGGAGCACGTAGCTGCCAGATGGTCAACACGAATATGGCAAAATAATGCTTTACTACACGATGAAGACGTAAACAGCAAGAGAGTCATAGGAGAGCGGCTGTTGTTGTTGTGCAGCTAACATGTCAGAATGTGTCTGAGGAGAGCTTTTCTACATGCCCATCCATGATCAAACGTAAGTAAATAGTCCTTTATTTAAAAAAAGTTTGTAGTGTTTACGCGGCTATTTTTTACACAAAGTTGCAATTTATGATCGGGTGGAAAATTTGACAGAACACCGGGCACAGAAGAGGGCAATGAGACGTGTATAGTGCTCTCCCGGCGGGGGGATGTGCGACAAGCCGCCGGTCGTCGGCCGAGTGGACAAGGAGCATGTCAGCCACAAAATGCAAGCCACCTCGGTATTAAAACGTGTGCCATGATCCTAAAATTTAACATAATACAAAACATGATGTTTACTCACTTTCTCGTAAGTCCAATGGTCCCACAGTTGCCGTACGCTTGTTTTGGCCGATCTCGGAGTGAACGGGAACTTTCTGAAACCCAAAAAGGCTCACAGGCCTCTCCCTGGTGCAGCTGCAAAAGCCTGCAGCTGTTTGGTTGGCGTGATGCGAAAAATAAACAAATAAATCCGCAAAATCAGCTGAATCCGCAGTCTATCTGCATACTATAAAGCAATGCTGTATTGTGAGATCCTGACCCGGGTGACGTCACATTCGCATTCATGCTAAACCTGAGACTGGAGCCGGAAGTAACTCATTTTCATGGCGCGGGATTCAAAAATTGAATATATAAAACGATCGCTTCCAACACATCCAAGCTGTCCATTTCATTTAGGAGCATAAAACACAGCGTGAAATATGAAATAAACATGCTTTTTGGTGTCATATGCACTTAAAGGGTTGATTTCAGTTATGGTTAAGGGTCGCTTAAAGGTGATTGTAGTTCTAGTATAGGCAGCTGTTGATACTTTTTATTCAAAGTTAAACACTAACCATTTCAGTCCATGTAAGGTTAAAACTTTCAAGTTGTGTGTTCTTAACTGAATAATATTTTCTCAGACATGTCAGGTTTTTCAAATGATGGTAAAATACCTCAACCTTATTTTTTCACATATTCATCTGGGGTATTTCAACTAGTGTTACAACGCTAAATCGAACAACTCGAGTAATTCGATTAGAAAAAAGCTTCGAATTAAATGTTGCTGCATTAAGTATTCGTTTAATTAAAGTGGCGTTGTAATGGTTTGTTTTGAAAGTGTTTGCATTTATTTTTATTGATTGGGTGGATTCACTATTCTATACTGGCAACTAGAGGCGTGCGACATCCAAATTCCGATTATTTAATTATACCAGGTAAAGCGGAACTAAATCACAGCGCGGTCTTTGGGACGCAATAAGGAACGGAACGATAGTAAATATCATGTTCAACTCATGCTGCTAGATAAAAAAAAAAAAAAACAATAACACCTGACTGCAGCCAAACATACGGCCACATAATGATACGGTAGATAGCACATATATATAGAACTAGATGCGAAATGACAGACGACGGCGACGTTGGAACATACATAGAGAACTAGATGCAAAATGACAGACTTGCCGGCGTTAGTAAACAGCCACCATCTTAAAGCAGTAGACTTCTCTGGAAGGCTCTGTTGCAGCGAACCTCATCAACTTTTTATCTAAAATACTCCTCAATCTGCAAAATCTTGACTTGAATCTATCTTTAAATGATGAAACAGTTTTAAAACTTTCACATGTCCAAAGTAGACAGAAGGGAAATTATGGAATAACGGGAGCAATTTTAACAATTTTAAAGCTGTTGATACAGAATGGGGACTTGAGAATTCTATTTACTGTTTTGAACTTTTAACTTGATATTGAAAAAGTAGTTTGGTTCAGTCTGTGAGGATTTTAGAACAATTTTGGAACTAATGTACGAAACATTAAAAGCACGCTGGGGGGGTTGGGGGTCCATCAATAGTGGATTTATAATCGAACTGTAGCCTCTGAATCGTAATAGAATCGTTAGGTGCCCCAAGATTCCCACCTCTAGTGGCAACAGTGAACATGACATACCGTAATTTCTGGACTATAAGGCGCACCTGACTATACGCTGCCACCCACCAAATTTGACAAGAAAAAACCATTTGTTCATAGATAAGCCGCACTGGACAATGAGCTGCAGCTGTCCTCACTGTATTATGGGATATGTACACCAAAAGATATTAACCGGTAACACTTTATTAGACAGCGGCATCATAAGACTGTCATAATACTAAATGAACCACCATGAAGCTTTGAACCAATTGGCTGCAAAGCTTAATTGCTTCAAGAAGCTTCATTTGGCTATCACTGCTCCCTTGGGGAAGACAGTCAACCTCTGTTGCCACCTGCTGTCAACACTGTTGTTGTACAACATGCCTCCTAGCATGCATTGCAGCACTACAGATTTAAATAACAATTAAAATTCATGGTCTGTTCTAATTATTTCTTCAGTTACTCTTCCAGTTGTTTCATTAAGTGGTATTTGGTAACACTTTATTTGACAGTGGCGCCATAAAACTGTCATAAGACTATCATAATTATGACATGGCACTGCCATTAGCATTAATGAATGCTTATGACAGATGTCATTTTGTGTCATCCTGCAAATTATCTCACTTTTGAATAGATGTAAAAGATCCGAGCTGGACACAAATGGAGTGTTGGTGACAAAATGTTCTGGATGATACTTAATGACATTCATTCATTCATTAATGTCCATGATAGTGTCATAATCATGTCATAATTATGACGGTCTTATGGCAGTTTTATGACACTGTTGTCCCAATTAAATCAATATAAAAGCCGCACTGGAATATAAACCACAGGATTAAAAAGTAGGGGAAAAAGCAGCGGCTTGTAGCCCGAAAATTACGGTAATTCATGTAATATGTCTGAATCCAGCTGTTCCTCGTAAGGAGTTTTTGTTTAACCTAATATGTTTTTTCAATGCATTCGTAATTTATAGGTATATTTAGCTGTTTCTTGGTGGGAATATGTGTTTGAACGATTTGTTAAGAACATTGTAATAAAAAAATAAAAATAAAAAAACTTTAGCATTTAAGCTAGAGCTAGCTCATTAATTTATTTTTATACAATTTGAGGCTAAAATCAGGTATTTTAATTTTTTATTTTCCTAATCCGATTACTCGATTATTTGAACTAACAAGTTCATAGATTAATCGACTACTAAAATAATCGATAGCTGCAGCCCTAATTTCACCCATTGTTTTTGCATAACATAGCAGGCGTAGATGTTTTCTTTTTAAGAATAGATTTCGGCCTAATGATCACAGTTGTTTGATTAGATTTCTCCTTAAAATATTGCATACACTCTTGACAAAAAAAAGTTTGGTAATCACTTCATATATATTTATATTGAAGACAGGCGTGAAGACTATTGTCATTGTAGATACAGTATTATGGAAACTATTACAAAATATATGCTAATTATTTTCTTATCCTTTTGTCAGTGGAAGTAGAAAACGTTTATTGTAACAAACAAGCATGTTACTTGATGGCAATTGGGCTTAAAGGTATTCATACTACAAAGGAAGAGGTGTGGAGTAAAGGTAACACATCAAAAGCTGAGGGATGTTTTAATTCAAGTTGGTTCTCATCACATCAAACAGACAGTCAACCCTCGATTATTGTGTCTAAAATGAAATGGTTGTGGTAAAAGGAAAAACCTACAGTATATATGTTGCAAGTAAACGCCTACACCCCGACACTTCAAAGATGATGTCAGGGTAGAACGGCAGTGATTTAAAATGCATTGACATCTATCTACACTATGAGTATACTCTCCCATGCAATCATTATGTGCTTGGTCATTATTTTGCAGGGTAATATTATGAAATTGCTGGGTATGATTGCTGGAAGATGCTCAGGTGCATACATGTGTGGAGGGGGAGATTGATTTATTGAGATATCTATACCTGAAAAAGGCACTCCATGTAATTATCATGTCTTGAGTTTTTTTCTTGAATGACTACAGAGGAGGCTCGTGAGAGTTCAGGTTTAGTGCATCCGCAAAAACATTTTGGCTCATCTTGTCGGGGGACTTGAGCAAGATGGATCACATTAATCCATACCCATTGGGTGTTTTGTGGTGAGATGATGTCTGCTCTGACATCTGGTTACATTGGTGGCCAATCTCAGCTGGGAGTGTAAACCACCTGATATTAAAGATATAAAAATCAATAAGAACGACATTCAGTATTGACAAGTTAACAATAAGGTTTCATAGGTCCTGGATATATGGGAAGTTCTGTATACTCATCTTGATCCGGATTCCAAAATATATGGTGAGTTGTTTTTGTGCACAACCAAACAATCTTCAACAAAAACTCCCTAGCGGAACAGCTTTGTTGAGATGTGACAGTGTTAAGCATATATCTAATCTGGTTTGAGTTAAGAGCCAATGTGTCACAACACCCGATTGCTTCAGGAAAGTAACAGTCTTTCCTATCATAAAAAAGGCCTGCATTTTTATATTGCACGTCCATCCTGAAGACACTTTTACAGTGTTGCCTGGTGGTGTGTGCTGCCATGGAAGGAAAGCAATTCACACACTGATGAGGCAGTCGCTAGAGACACCGGAGGGCTTGGCATCTTGCCTGAGGATAAATCACGTACTGCTGTTGGATTCAAAGGCAACTTGACTCATTGTTGGTGGTTGAAAACGTTCCGCTATTTATCCAAAACGACACAACTTGTGGAGTCCTATGACCTCGATGACTGTGAATCAACATTGCTCAAGGGTACATAAGAGTTGAACCAGACATCTACCAGAAATCCAATAACAGAACAATACATTGTTCATTATTGCCTTCTTCCTACTTGTCCCAATTATGTATGAATATTAAGGGTGTAACGCTACATGTATTTGTATTGAACCGTTTTGGTTCGGGGTCCTCGGTTCGGAACGGAGGCGTACCGAACGAGTTTCTAACATAATGTAACCCTTACTTTTTGAAGCTGTGAGTCGATCGGGTAACAGTTTCTTTGTGTAGATATTTACTCCGTTTTCTTTACTATAATGAGGACCAACACGGTAGGACAGTTAAGAAACGTCAACGGCGCGACAACGTGGCCACCGCGAGAACGTAGTGAAACGCGGGCGTTAAAGTCAATCAGCCAATGCACACCAGTCGCAGTGCGGCCGCGTGTTAGACGCGTCCCAGAAGCAGCTCAACGCGACGCACGAGAAAGGCAGAGTTGATTATTTGACGCGAGACGCGGCCCTCCTGCGTCAATACTACTACCGGTAGCTAGGATCGGGCCGGAAGTCACTCGTGTAAAATGCATTTTACATAAAATTGCATTTGTAAAATGCATGTTAAAATCTTTGTCATTGGGACTGCTTTTCTCTTTAGCACAGGACTTCTTTTTTCTTCTTTCTTTCAGAAAGAAAGCTGACCAATACGCGGGGTCTGAAAGGCAAATTGTTGTTGGATTATCTTTAAATACCCACTACTTTTTCAGCAGAATTCTAGCTTTGTATAGCCTAATGTTCCTATTGTTGAAAGCACAAAAGTGTGTAATAAACAACGAGCACATTTATATTTTGCATTTTGTTTTCTTACTGTACCGAAAATGAACCGAACCGTGACCTCAAAACCGAGGTACGTACCGAACCGAGATTTTTGTGTACCGTTACACCCCTAATAAATATATATGGCGGAAAACACAGACAAGACTGAAAAAGCAGTTTCTGCTCTTGCACTCCTCTTTCAAAGAAACTGCTATATTTTAAGCCAAAACTACTGTTGTGTTTGATAGAATAATATGTCTATATGCTGCCATAGCAGATTCATGGCGCATTAAGCCCCCAAACTATTTTTAATTTGTCCGTTTTACCCTGAAAACCCCCGTTTACAGACGTCGCGCAACCGCTTTTGTTTTGACCCAGCCATAAAACTAAGGTAATTAAATATATTATTCAAAATGTCTGTCATTTTTAGCTTCGAATCATTCATTGATGTCTAATATTTCGTTTAAAAAAAAAAAAACACTTAAAAATATTATTCACTCGCATATTTTAAACTTTTACACAAATGACTTCACAATGAAAAAAATCCCATCTGTAAAAAAAGTCTCTGATATCTACCTCATAACTATTGCTTAATTGTATTTTTTTTTTTGTTACTGTCGCATTTTCTCCGATATGTTAGATGATAAATAATCGATCCAAACAGAGGAAGAAAAAAAAAAAAAAAAAAAAAAAAAAAAAAAAAAAAAAAAAATTTAAAGGGGTAAATATATGAAAAAGAAAATCTCGACCACTCCTTGATGTCTGAGATTTCTGCATCGCGACCCTTGTTATATTGCCATGTTTCACCCATAAAATCCCCCCAAAATCCAGCTGTAGGCATTCACAACTGTGTCTTGACACTCAGTGATACATGCTATATGGAGTTTTTGGATCGAAACAAAGTAAGTACGCGATAATATCTCGTTAAAGTCATTGCGTCTGTAATTTTGCTCTCGCATGCTCTCGCCTCCAGATAGGGTTTTGGTGTTGAAAAAACATTTTGTTTAAAAAATGCCCTCCTGTTCAAAAATTTTCTTCCCCAGAAAATGTAGATTTTAAGCTTTCCAATGATGTATCAAACATGCATATCGGACAATTTTTAAATTTGGCCAAATTGGGGGTCTCAGAGCGGAACTTCAAGTCACCTGAGTGTTTTCCGCCATATATTTTTGTCTCTGGTTGGTCTCAAACCCACAGCCCTAAAGTCCCTGAGCAAAGCCTTGCACCTTAAACTACAAAGTCACCTGCAAACCAACGTGGATCATTATGAGAAGTGGGCGGTTGTGTTGGTGTTACCCAAACAGCAATGAGTCAACATGCCTTGAAGTGATTTGCATGATTTTTGCGTGGGTGAGTTCCCATCCTCAAATCCTCTTTGGCCTTAGTAGTTTTCCCTTGAACACACCGGCTCTCTGTATGAACACAATCGTTATCCTTTCAAGCGGCAATAAAAGAGCAGAGTCCTCTGTAGCTAATGCCCTCGCTGCTGTTTGATCCCGATAAAACAACACTGAGAAAACAAACACAATCACACCTAGCAGTATGAAAGGTATTCTTTCATTCATTCATATTTTTGAATACAGCTTCCGGCTCCTCCCATCTTGGGAAATGTGGCAGAAAGTTCAAGGGAGGTGTAAAAATGAAAGTGAACAGTATAAAAGGAGAATACGTTAAAATGCAGATAAGGCAGATTTTAACAATGGTCAATGAACTCTGAATTGTTTAAGAAATATTTTTCCCATGTAATATATTTTTTATGGCAAACCTTATGTTGTATTTTACAAGCATTCAACTCCTTTTTTAATTCCATACTATTCATTTTTCTTCTACCCTAATTTTCGGACTATAAACCGCTACTTTTTTCTCTCAATTTGAATCCTGCGGCTTATAGTCCAGTGCGGTTTATTCGTTGATTTATTTGGGTTAATAGATAGGAGTTTATTTGACAGCGGCGTCATAAGACTCCCATAATTAGGACATGACACTAACATGAGCATTAATGAATGCTTATGACAGATTTCATTAAGTGTCATCGGGTAAATTATATCACCAACTCCATTTATGTCAATCCTGGATCTTTTACATCCTTTCAAAGTGAGATAATTTGACATCTGTCATAACCATTCATTCATGCTCATGACAGTTTCATGTCATAACAGTGATGGTTTTATGAAAGTCTTATAGCGCCACTGTCAAATAAAGTAGCTAACAAGCAATTAATGAAACAACTGGAACAGTAACTGAAGAAATAATTAGCACAGAACATGAATTTTGATATTTACATATGCAGAGCTGCATAGCATGCTAGGAGGCATGTTGGATGACAATGTTGACAGCAGAGGTTGACTATCTCCCCCAAGTGGCCAGTGATGGCAAAATGATGCTTTTTGAATTAATGAAGCTTTGGAGCCAGTGGTTCATTTGGTTTTATGACAGACTTATGATGCCGCTGTCAAATAAAGTCTTACCGGTTAATATCTTTTGGTGTAAAGATCCCATTCTACATTGAGCACAGATGCGGCTTATAGTCCACTGTGGCTTATCTATGAACAAATGCTTTTTTCATGTCAAATTTGGTGGGTGGCGGCTTATAGTCAGGTGCGCCTTATAGTCCAGAAATTACGGTAAATGTATTTAGTCGCATTGTACTCAAAATAACGGAGACAACTCTGAATACAACTGGGGAGCTAAGTGATATAAAGGTTTTTCATGTGACGTCACTGCACTTCCACCAAAAAGAAAACTCCCATCTTGGACCACACGCCATGCTTGTCGCTTGTACCCACGCAGTAGCTTTTCAAGGCTAGGTTTAAACTTTTAAGCGGCTATCTCCTTTCAAATTACATACACTGTGACAATATATGAAATAGTAGAAATAGTAATGAAGTACTACATAGCATTAGAATTCGAAGAATCTGCACTTTTACCGGATCCCAAAAGAGAAGGAACGACGTGAAAAGCTGCCATCAAATGGGTAAACTTCTGCCCAACTGACGGTTCGAGACTCTGTAGCGCCACTTTCACAGGCGGTATGCAAATGTATTACTATCATTTTTAATTATGCAAACGTTTGAGTGTGTGTGGCCGCTGGACCAAGATACCACTCAGCGAGGGACAGCCTTGCACTTCTGCGTGCAGAGAGAAATAAAATCTAAGAATAGGTTTGATCTAAAGTGATGCGTGTGATCTGCGTGTGCTCTATTGTAGTGATGTAATTCACTAACTTATGTGCATTTAACCTGTTTTTATTTCTTCATTGTATTACAACAAGGGATGTCAAACGATTAAAATTTTTTATCGAGTGAATCACAGCTTAAAAATTAATCATAATTAATCGCAATTCAAACCATCTCTGAAATATGCCATATTTTTCCGTAAATTATTGTTGGAATCGAAATATAAGACAAGACGGATATATACATTCAACATACTGTACATATGTACTGTATTTGTTTATTATAACAATAAATCCACAAGATGGCATTAACATTATTAACATTCTTTCTGTGAAAGGGATCCACGGATAGAAAGACTTGTAATTCTTAAAAGATAAATGTGAGTACAAGTTATACTAATTTTATATTAAAACCCCTCTGTATGTTTTCGTTTTAATAAAATTTGTAAAATTTTCAATCAAAAAATAAACTAATAGCTCGCCATTGTGGAAGGTAGTGATTGAAATACACCACAAGGTGTCAAGGGCGAGTTTTAAATTAGAACTAGCCAAGTTTTTTTCATGCGTTTTGCCCCAAGACTGAGCAAGTTTCTGGGTTCATTGTACCTTATGTTAATTTCAGTGTTGACTTCACAACGTACAAGACCTCTGATATTTTGTATATTGTGACTAAATACTGCCATCTAGTGTATTTGTTAAGCTAAACGAAATGTTTGAATAGAGATTGACCAAAGTCTGAGCATTATTTTGCATAGCTATTTTGATTGGGAATGCCAGTTCTCTTCGCATTGAGTGCTTTTCTTTTTGTGAACATTTTTTTTTTGAGCGATAGGAATATTATTTTTGTTGTGCTTTCAGTAAATGAAATAGCGACTTTACTGTTCCGCCCGAATGCATGATGGGAAGTTGGGCAACCATGACTGTCAGTGGTGGCTGCAAATGGTATATCTTCTCTGCGTTGTGTTCAATACAGGGTGTTAAGAAAAAGATTATATCCTGTCATTCTTCCTCATGTCGCTCATCTCAATAGTTCTAATTGTTGTGGAAGAGATGCCAAAGGTTATGCCAATAAATAGCGCGGCCCCAATGAATGCCTATGTCCACTCCACTCGCTTGTCTCTGCCTCTTGGCTCTTAATATACATAAAACGGTGCCATTGTAGTCTGTTTGCGGCAATGCATGAGACGGTCATTCCGCGCATGCGTTAAATGTTTTAACGTGATTAATTAAAAATTAATTACTGCCCATTAACGCTATAAGTTTGACAGCACTAACAACAATCCCCTGTCACCTGATTACCGTAATTTCTCAAATTTAACGCGCACATTTCATCCCAAAATGCACTTGTAAAATCATGGGTGCGCGTTATACACAGGTACTGGGATGGAGACAAAAAGATTCATCATGATTCATGTTCCAGTGTCAGCATGGACAAGCACAATATCAACTGATCCAAACGACAGTGATATAATTATCAGTAGAGATGCACGATAATATCGGTCACCGGTAATTATCGGCCGATAATGGCAATTATGACGTCACACAGGTAATCCAGAAAAAACGAAATTCAACCGATAATGTAATCCGATAATTACAATATATCCTTGATTTAGCCTTCAAATATGCGCAAATAACAGTTTTGTCCAATTCTGCTAGTTTTAAGGAGGTGTTTTTGCAGTGTAGTAATGTGATATGTTATGATATGTTAGGAATGGCTTACTTTTAAAGGCATTTTTGTGCAACTTGGGTGTTTACTCTCTAAGTAATTGTTGCAAAGCTTACCATTACACAATGTCATTGCCATTGTTTAGATGTTGGAATTTACTACTTGTTCACATTTGATGTGGCGAAAAAATAGCACTAAATTACATTTTTGCACAGTAACATTTGATCTTTGAGTACTTTAAAATTTTACATACATATTTGAATAGAATTATGGGCGTGACATTATCGGTTATCGGGTGGAAGGGGCAGGTAATTATCGGTTATCGATATTGGTTGAAAAATGTATTATCGTGCATCACTAATTATCAGCTTTCATGTTGTAAATAATTGTTTTCATATTTTTCACATCGAATAAAATTAAAATGCTTTTCTTGTACTATTCATCTATTATTTACAATTTTCTTGTTATCGCAACATGCTGGCTTATTGACACGGCCATGTTGTCTTGAAGAGAATGTATACGGCGATCCATTTCGTATAAATTGTTACCAATCTGCCAGTGACGTGCGGTGAGGTTCATGGTTGGTGAGGCACTGACTCCTTTAGTGTCAGATTTCCAAATATATAAACCAAAAACGGTAGCTTATTCAATTGGCTACTGGTTATTTCATATCTCATCAGCATTCTTCACAAAACACGCACACACGGTACATATTATCGATACGTAAAAGTAAGAAAATAACATGCATTTGCCCCACACCCTCAATGTGTTGGTCGTCGCAATTCTATAATTCATGCAATATAAATGAGAGTAAAGAGTGGTGTACAAAGCCACAGAATTCAATTCTGACCTTTAGTGAAATATTCAGTTGTTTTTAAAACTTTTAATTCTGATACTTTAATCAATTTATTACAGCTTGCTAAACAAAAAGTGTGAAAAGAAAAACAAAGAATATTTTATTTAAGGCCAAAATTTAGTTTTTAAATATTCTATTGTATTTTTCTTGGTCTAAGCTCTTTTTTTAATTTTTTTATTTTATAAGATTGAAATGAAAACTGTTTGTGCTCTTGCGCCTGTCCTTCACCACAAAAACTGGCATTACTTTGGAAGGGCATAGGTTTGGTATCAACATTCATAGGAACGATATAACAGCATAACCTGCATGTAGGTACACTTTTTGCTGGGGACGGGACATTAATTAGACCAAACAGATTGGATGCAGGGGGCAAAGGGCCACATTTCTCATGTATATGAACCTAATTAATTAATAGGCAAAATGATCAATGCAAAATAAATCCTTATCTTCTGATAATAACTTTTACATGCATTGGTTCAGATGATACACTGTTCGATTCAAATCTTTGTTTTCAAAAAATACTAAAGAAACATTTTGAAAACTTCCTGAATAAATGTCTGGTTTTTATTAGCAAACATAAACATGATGAAAATAATTCACTTAATAATGGTAGGGTCAATTCTATCCTTACAACATATGGAACTATTGAAAGATCTAAATTCTCTATATAACTGAACATTATATCATGCAAAAAAGGTAAGGTTGCTTAAAAGTTGGTGGGGACAATTTTAGCATCCTGAAAAGTTGGTAGTGTTATGTCCCTACCGTCCCTATGCAAACCTACGCCCTTTTTGTAAAAGTCCTCCTTATTTTCCTTTACTTTAAAAAAAAAAAAAAAAAAAAAAATCTCTCCGCCTCAATGGAGAGGATTGCTTCAATTAGATCGTTCTGTGTTCTATTTAACAAGCCAGAAAACACAGTGGATGTGTCCAAAAGTCTAGCTAACCTTTCATCTTTCTCAGCAAAACCATGTAATCGTTCTACATATACGCCACGTTTAGAAGAGCTTACACGCTCATCGTTACCACGAAATGTTAACTCCTGTTTAGCTAGGATGCAGGTTGCATTAATGAAGTCTTTCAAACTCTTTTCTTTACCTTAGCTTTGAGGATGCTACCGTTGAGCTTCCGCTGTTCGTCAAAGCCAAATCGATCCTTGAGCTTCCAAAAGTTTTTAAAGCAATCAGGCTTTGAATGTGAGTGGTCGAGCTCTCATGTTTGCTGAGGCTTCGTCGTAGTTTTTTAATGTCACAATATCTCGTGTTAGTCCAGACATTGGCACAAGTTGAGAAGAAAAGGCTGGGAAAGCAGCAAAGGCGATTTTTCGAAGGACAGCCACATAGCCAGTCTTTTCGGGTGTACCAGTCCGTTTGAAAAGCGCGAGTTATCTTCTGTCCCGTAGTTTGAAGCAAACCTTCTAGCTCCGGTGTTGTGTTAACCGCGTCCACATTTAACGGAAAGTCTCCCAAGAGAGTCTGGCTGTTTCATGTACGCCCCCTTGCAGTGCGGCAGAGTACTATCTGCCGCAGCATGTGCCTTTTCACTGCGGTTTTATGTCCGATCAGCAAAACTAAATATGTCGCTAACAAACATTAAACTTTAAGGGATAAAGACATTAGCCAAAATGTGGAAAATCAGGTCCTGGAAACATTATAACGGTGACATGCAGATGTACGGCAACCAGCACGCTCCAATTCCATGTATCAACCCAGTTTGTTATGGATTGCGCAATCAGAGGTGAGGCTTTACTCGTTGCTGCCGCACCTGTCGTTTCATTTCTTTATTTGAACAGGAAATAGGCAAATTCAGCGATTTTGACTATAAAAAATGTTTGAAATGAGTCATACATAAAGAGCAATGGACAAATATTCATATAAATTTGATGCTATAATTATTTTTTTGTCATGATGACAGGTGAGGCTCTGCCTCACCTGCCTCCCCTGACCGCACGTCACTGCAATCTGCAGTTTCGGTAAGTTGTGGTGCTTTCAACTACGGACCGTGTTCGGCTGTGGGGCCCGGCGATTTACGTGGCATGATTTTGCCACCACCAAACTTCACTGTTTTCTGAGTGAATCTCTGATCCATGCAGGTTCCAGTAGGTCTCCTGCAATATTTGCGGCTTCAGACAGAAGATTCATCTGAAAAATCCACCTTTTGCCACAGTGAAGTTTGGTGGTGGCAAAATCATGGTCTGGGGTTGCATCCAGTATGGGGGTGTGCGAGACATAGGGTGGAAGGCAACATAAATAGTCTGAAATATCAACAAATCTTAGCTGCCTCTTACATTCCTAACCATAAAAAGGGAAAAATTCTGCAGCAGGATGGTGCTCCATGGCATATTTCACTTTCTACCTCAAAGTTCCTCAAGGTAAAGAAGATCAAGATCCTTCAGGAATGGCCAGCCCAGTCACCAGACATGAACATGATGAAAGAGGAAGCATGGAAGACAAAATTATTTCATTTCTACAAAATGCATAAGCGACAAGACTTTTGTCAGGGACTGTATAAGGGGTGATCTTCAAAACAGACGGCTGTTGAAAACACAGAGGTCTTTTGGATAATCAGTGTTGTCAAATCCATCTACCAATAAAATCCTTGCTGTCATGGCTGGGCTCTTTGACCCTCACCTGTCTCCTAGGGGATCGAGCAGCCTATCAGGTGGCTACCCTGGGGTGTCTCCTTGCTAGGGACACCAGTCACCTGACAAGCATGAAGCCAATCACTCCTGAGCCTATGTGAGGGACCCCCACACAAACACACACGCTTGTCCTCGCACCTCTGATCTTGGCGTACGCACACCTGAACACTTGATACTGTTGAGTCACAACTTTGCTTGCGTTTCATCTCTAGACTTTCTTTTCTCCCATGCATTCTTTTTTGGTTGTTAAATGAAAAGCCTCAGGGGGCCCTGCAAGGGAAATCTCAGTGAGACTTCTGACAGCTTGTGTGGGTGTCGTTATACTTTTATGAGATATAAACATATGGAAAGGGTGCAGGGCTGTTGTGACCTCGTGGAAACGCACACGTGTACACAGCGCGTACATCAAACGCACCTTATGGTATCATAAAATACGTTAACAGTTTGAGAGGTTACCCAACATCCTCTACACCCTTTTATATAGATTATGACACCCATTCAAATACATGTTAAGAACTCAATCATATACTGAACACCAAGGTAAAGATGTTGAGGTTGCTTCCCTCGATTTTTTAATAGTTTTGTGTCGTGCAACGCGTACAAACACACAAAAACACTAAGGAACATGGTCCATTTGCGTGTTAATGATTATAAGAAAGGGTGATTTGCAAGCGATGGGAATGTGGGCAGTGGTTTCCTAAGTAGTGCTATCTGGGTCATAGGGCCAAGGCTACCACGTTGCTATCAGCTGGCTCGACACTCGAAGTGGCTGCACGTGGAAAGTACGCAAGCTTGTCAGAAAGCCAAAAATTTGGATCCCACTTGTTTGTATTTTTCACGAAAATATTCACATAACAAACATTAGTGGTGCAAAACAATGGAGATGGATAAATAGTTAAAACAAAAAGGCATGGATGTAGCTCAACTTCCCATACGTCAAGATAGCCTGGGTTTTTAAGAGTGTTTTACTGTAAAAAAAATTTTTTTTTTAAGAAATTATAATAATAATATACAGTGGGGCAAATAAGTATTTAGTCAAACTAATTGTGCAAGTTCTCCCACTTGAAAATATTAGAGAGGCCTGTAATTGTCAACATGGGTAAACCTCAACCATGAGAGACAGAATAAGGAAAAAAAAAAAAAAAACTCACATTGTTTGATTTTTACAGATCATGGTGGAAAATAAGTATTTGGTCAATACCAAAAGTTCATCTCAATACTTTGTTATGTACCCTTTGTTGGCAATAAGGAGGCCAAACATTTTCTGTAACTCTTCACAAGCTTTTCACACTCTGTTGCTGGTATTTTGGCCAATTCTTAATGCATATCTCCTCTAGAGCAGTGATGTTTTGGGGCTGTCGTTGGACAACATGGACTTTCAACTCCTTCCACAGATTTTCTATGGGGTTGAGATCTGGAGACTGGCTAGGCCACTCCAGGACCTTGAAATGCGTCTTACGAAGCCACTCCTTTGTTGCCCTGGCTGTGTGTTTGGGATCATTGTCATGCTGAAAGACCCAGCCACGTCTCATCTTCAATGCCCTCTCTGATGGAACGAGATTTTCACTCTAAATCTCTCGATATATGGCCCCATTCATTCTTTCCTTCACACAGATCAGTCGTCTTGGTCCCTTTGCAGAAAAACAGCCCCAAAGCATGATGTTTCCACCCCGATGCTTCACAGTGGGTATGGTGTTCTTCGGATGCAATTCAGTATTCTTTCTCCTCTAAACACGAGAACTTGCGTTTCTACCAAAAAAGTTCTATTTTGGTTTCATCTGACCATAACACATTATCCCAGTCCTCTTCTGGATCATCCAAATGCTCTCTAGGGAACCGCAGACAGGCCTGGACGTGTACTGGTTTCAGCAGGGGGACACGTCTGGCAGTGCAGGATTTTAGTCCCTGGCGGCGCATTGTGTTACTGAGCCTTTGTTACCGTGGTCCCAACTCTCATTCACTAGGTCCCCCCGTGTGGTTCTGGGATTTTTGCTAACCGTTCTATCATTTTGACGCCACGAGGTGAGATCTTGTATGGAGCCCCAGATCGAGAGAGATTATCAGTGGTCTTGTATGTCTTCCATTTTCGAATAATTGCTCCCACAGTTGATTTCTTTACACCAAGCGTTTTACCTATTGCAGATTCAGTCTTCCCAGCCTGGTGCAGGTCTACAATTTTGTCTCTGGTGTCCTTCGACAGCTCTTTGGTCTTGGCCATAGTGGAGTTTGTGGACAGGTGTCTTTTATACCGATAATGAGTTAAAACAGGTGCCATTAATACAGGTAACGAGTGGAGCCCCGTTAGACTTCGTTAGAAGAAGTTAGACCTTTTTGACAGCCAGAAATCTTGCTTGTTTGTAGGTGACCAAATACTTATTTTCTACTCTAATTTGGAAATAAATTCTTTAAAAATCAAACAATGTGATTTTCTGTTTTTTTTTTCCACATTCTGTCTCTCATGGTTGAGGTTTACCCATGTTGACAATTACAGGCCTCTCTAATCTTTTCAAGTAGGAGAACTTGCACAATTGGTGGTTGACTAAATACTTATTTTCCCCACTGTATTTCAGTATTTTTGAAATAATGAGTTACTTTTCAGTCACACTGTAGATAGGTTTAATGAAAATCATTTCAAACCATACAACTAGATTAATGAAGTGATACTAAGTACAGCACTAGTACACTCTCTGCAACATCCAATCTCAATTTATAAGATGGTAGAGCAATACAAGGGTGTGTCACTTTGCAGATACATGACGAGCTCAAACTCCCAATTTTTGATATTTAAGACATATTTTCCTTGACAATACATAATGTTCCCAAAATATTTAGCCAAAATGAGAGATGTAATGAATAACACAAGAGACCCTTTTAAAATAAATCTTTTGACCCTGTCCCCATGCGTTCCGGTACTGCCTCCAATAACACTGGGTCACTATGAAAGAAAAGAGTCTCTTTGTCCTCCCTGGTGCTATGGTTTTTAAGTAGTCGAGGGGCTGCCAGTGGTCGTATGGCTCTGCCAGCAAAGCATATGTAAGCACATTCACATGCATGCAAGCGTAAGTGACGGCTGTGTCGGGACCTGCTGACAGGGACCAGTGTGACTGGCGAATCGTAGTGACAGTGCACTAGGGATGAAGGAGCGGGATGGCTCCAGTGGACGAGCGACCCCTGACCTTTGATGTCAGAACCAAGGTCTCTCTAAACAATAGCATGAAGAGTTGCTGAAGCTAGGGAAGAAGCTTAAAAAAGAGGTGGGGGGCTCGGAGTGTCTTCTCTGGCTTCCTTGATCCAGCGGCAGAGCCATATCACTGTGTCCATCTCTGACACTAATGCTGTCCTAATGAGTCCCACTGATAATGCTGGCTTAAGCAAAGGGATGTGCCGGGAGGCGCGAGGTGACGGGGGTTAATGGGGAGGAGGGAGAAGAAGTTAGGGGAACATCCACAAGATTGTAGGAAAGCCATAGCTCTGAAAAGTGAAGACAAGGTGGAAGTACCTTCAACCTGTAATCTTTTTTAATGGCCAACACGGGACCACTTGTGTCACAGTTTTACACTCACTTTTAAAGACAGCATTGTGAGAGAAAGACGGAATGGCCAGGAACAGAAGGTAAAAGCAGGAATGCATATAGAAATTTAACAGTAGTTAGTAAATCAGTTTCCACATCTGTTTGTGAAAGCAATCAAGTTTGTGCCAGTCTTTGCATGCACCAAACCTAGGTAAATCAGGCTTTTAAACTCTGCCTGTCTATAATAAAAAAAAATGCAATTGAAGGACATTAAAAGCACCACAAAGAAAAATGGTTTACGCGTCCTTTGTGAATATGAGCGCAAATGCTGACATGAAGTTCATTATTTGAATGATCCAACCTGTGAGACAATTTTATGAGTTTGCAATAAGTCTTAATTGGGAACAAGTAACCTTGCAAAGAAAGAGAAATGATGTGGCTTCCTGTCATCTCCAGACTAAATTAAAAGGAGTGTCACGTCTTTATGTGTTGCGGCTGGAGCTGAAACGATTACTTGAATAATTAGTGCCCAGACTACTTTTAATGCGGTACAACGAGCTGACGTCACTTGTGTACAAGAAGACGACAGAGGCTGCGGATATATTTGATTTCAACCATGCATGAATATAGAGGTAATGACGAAGACGCCGACGAAAGCAAAGAGGCACCAAGAAAAAGCGAAAAATGTCAAAAGTGTGAGAGCATTTCAAGCTGAAAACCAAGACGAACACGGTTTCATGTATTCACTGTAAGACAGCGCTTGCATACCAATACAGCACGTCTGCAGCTCCACTGTGTTTACTCCGAGAGAGAAAGATCGATACCCGAGACAAGTTAAATTAAGTTAACGTAGCGCTAATAAATATAAGATTGACATTACTGTAACTTGCTAATGTAACGTTAGCCCTGCAGAGGGCTAGGTTTCTATTAACTATGGGGCAGTTTACATGGTGACTCTCCGAGAACACAAAAAATTTCAAATTTGCATTTACATGGTTCCGTCTCAATTCGAACAATGTCGCAATTCCGCATGAAACCGATGTAGTATTCATGCCAGGCCCTAAGGGGCAGTGCAGATTTACAAGGCGACAGTGAATGATGCACTTTGAGCGCACCAAGCTCCTCAGCCCAGAAAAAAACATGCCTGCCCACCCCAAGCAATGGCATTTTCCTTTTGTTCCAAAAGGCACAAAAAATGGAAACATTCAACATACCGTAATTTCCCAAATATTAGGCGCACCCGTGTATAATGCGCACCCCAAATTTACTTGTAAAATCTAGGGAAAATTTTTGTACCTGTGTATAATGCGCACCCTAAATTTAGCACCAATAAATAGAAGAATACAAGAAAACAGAGCTTGTGTACAGATACAGAAATGTCATTTTACTGACTGGTGAAACACAGCACAAGCATAGCACATTTGTAGTTCAAAACATTACCTTAAACTGACAATATGCACGGTAATAATATGATCTGACAATTTCTCCAACTTACCAGAATCTAGGAGAAAACAAAACAGGCTGCTGTATAACTTGATCGTTTCATCATGATAAATATTTCTTCAATGGATCGATACAGTAAAATAAAAGTGAGGTCCTAAGTCGACCGAAGACACATGAAGTCTGTGTTGTGTTACATTTGTTATGGTCCGAGTTGCCGAGTTGCAATAAACGTCGACTCAAATGAGTTCAAGAAACTAAATTCTGTACTTTATAAAGAGCGAAAAAAAGCAGAATTTAACACAGACGAAATCATTCGACCAATCAGAGTGAAGTATTACCGGAAAAAAATGGTGACGTCATGTACCGTAATGGTCGGCAATGGATCACTGCATACGTTTTCTTCAACACAAATGGCCGTGTCAATAAAAAAAATCGGTCTTTATATATAATATATATATATTTCTGTCTCCATCTCTGTACCCATGTATAATGCGCACCATGATTTTACAAGTTGATTTTGGGGAAAAAACGTGCATTATATTTGGGAAATTACGGTATTTAAATTTAAAAATATTATTAAAACAGTAAATTAAAGCTGACATTCCGCCATTTGCTGTTTTTAATAGTTTAATAGCACCGCTGCGCACGCCCAATGTGACGTGTACAAGTGCCGATGTTATCGGTGCGGTTCCCGCGCGGCAGGAGCTTTTGATATGCATGCGGAGCAAGCCCCCGCAATCGAATTCTTCCACTTTGGAGGCAGGATTCAGAATTTTTCGTCTTCGCCGAGAACATATGCACGCGAGGCAATTCCGCTACTCAGTCATTGCATCTTCATGTCGGGGAGTCGCCATGTAAACTGTCCCTATGACTACTGTCGTTGCGTGGCGAACGTGTGTTTCATACATGGTTTATTTAATCTGTAAAAAGTAGGGGTGTCAAACAAATAAAATTTTTAATCGAGTTAATTACAGCTTAAAAATTAATTAATCGTAATTAATCGCAATTAATCGCAATTCAAACCATCTATAAAATATGCCATATCTTTCTGTAAATTATTGTTGGAATGGAAAGATAAGACACAAGGCGGATATATACATACAACATACTGTACATAAGTACTGTATTTGTTTATTGTAACAATAAATCCACAAATGGCATTATTAACATTATTTCTGTTAAAGTGATCCACGGATAGAAAGACTTGTTCTTAAAAGACAAATGTTATAGTTACAAGTTCTAGTAATTTTATATTAAAACCCCTCTTCATGTTTTCGTTTTAATAAAATTTGTAAAATTTTCCATCAAAAGTAGAGTTAATATAATAAGAATAAAAATAACAATAATAAGAATAGAGTGACCAAAGTCTGAGTAAGTTTTACGTGTATTTTGCATAGCTATTTTGATATGGAATGCCAGTTCATTTTGCATTGTTGTTTAACTGTGAGAATAGGGCCTCATTACAAAAGACTGAAGTGCTTTTCTTTTTGTGAACATTTTTTTTGAGAGAGATAGGAATATTATTTTTGTTGTGCTTTCACTAAACGATACTTATGTTTGTTGTGAAGGAGAAGCTTATGACAATAAACGGCGCGGTCCAATGAACGCCTGTGTCCACTCGCCTTTACAAGATATATATCTCTGCACATATCTCACCCAAAATACAACAAGAGACACATAATTGCCACTAAAAGAAAGAAAACTTACCGAAATATGTGTGGAGCACAAATAGCAATTTGCATTGCATTGCATTGTGCATACAGCATGAACATCTCACAACTACTAATTCTCCCACGTTTAGAAGAAATAACATGAGTATGGAACGGCGCTGCCCCCAAGCGGCCGGTGGCATTCTCTTCTCTCTTAATGTCCATAAACGGCCTCATTGTAATCTGTTTGAGGCAATGTGCGAGCTGGTCATTCAGTGCATGCGTTAATTGCGTCAAATATTTTAACGTGATTAATTTAAAAAATTAATTAACGCCCGTTAATGCGATAATTTTGACAGCCCTAGTAAAAAGACAGCGCTGTAGAGTGATGAGGGGTGTAAAATAAAAACATAATAAAGCTGTCCATTTTAGCTCAGTAGTCATTGATGGATAAAATACCGAGTAGCAGTGGTGCCTAATGTGATCTGCGATGCAATTGTTGGCTATTGTTAACAACATACATCTAAAAGACATGTCTTAAAAATGTTTCAATTCAATGTTCATGTTTCAAATTTGGTGAAATGTCGTTTTCTTGTGTATATTTATAATTGCTCTTTACCTTAAACAAATGTTTTATCCGATTACTCGATTTATTGATGGAATTTTAAGAAGAATACTCGATTACTAAAATATTCGATAGCTGCATCCCTAGTTGAGGCAACAAAGTCAAACATAAGATGGTGTCTTAAATGATTCCAAAATTTAAGGTGAAGCAACTGGCCTATAGACTAACACCATAGACGGACATGCAAAGACACTGTTTAAGAGCTTTTTTCACCTTTCTATCCTGTGTTGTGTGCCTCAAGCAAACTCATTGCTTTGGCTGGAATCTGCAATGTCCACACCACAGTGCCTCTTTAAGCAGGGAGAGGCAAGCAAAGAACAACCAAATGCTAGAGTATTGACTCACCGGCAGGCACCTTATCAGGGTGAGAAACTACACAGATGACGAATGAGTATGGGTTCGCAGATAAGACGGCAGGTAAACGGAAGGGTCTACTATACACAGGGTAGGTTGTCACTCTATCAGTTCAATATATAAAGCGAGCGTACATAACAGCTTTGTCTCCGTGTGGTTTAGACTGAGGTCAGACACGCCAGACTGACAGGGAAGGAATGGACGCTTTAACGGGTTAATCTGCGTTTTAAGGGCCTGTTAACCACATACAAGCTGTCAAAAACACATCCGGGCTCTCTGCACACCCATATGTGTGTAAGAGGAGAAAACACACATAAACACACAGGTATGTGAATCCAGACATATACACACCGAGTTCAAGGGGCCAGTGAGTACAGGGCAGTAGGTGTTAGATTACAGGAGCAGGGCCATCCAAAGCACCGCCTGCTCCTATCTTTATTTAACTGCTGATTAGACGGACTCTTTGAAGGCCTCTTTAATTGCCTCGGTGATGGAGCTCTTAAAACCGGGAGGCTTTTTGCACCTCTTTATTGATTTCTCCTCTCATGACAGCAATAAAAACGCCCACACTGTCTTCTGTTTCTCTGCCGTTCCCCCCTTTTTTCTGCTTTTTCTCACTTTCCACCACTCGTTCTCTTGTTCACCCCAAATTCCTTTACTCAACTCTTGTTTCTCTCTCTCTTTCTGTGTCTCTCTCTCTCACTCATCAGATTAAGCATTGAAGCCAAACCAGACCTGAAGCCCTGAGTTTAATAAAGTGATGCAGTAAAAGCCAAAATTTGAGTGCTGCAATCATCATCAAAGTCAAATTGATGGTTTAGAATAATCAGTTTAAAAATGCTGCCCTAAGTAAAGGTTTTATATGATCGTTACCCTCAAATTCATTATTTCAACTTTTTTTTTTTTCATCAGTCAATATAAATTTTAAAGCTTTTAAAAACATCAGTCCATTTCGCAACCTTTTACAGGCCAGAAAATAAAAATAGCAGCTGTTTCACATATTTAAGAACTGCTGGCAGTAGAGATGTATTTACTGCAGAACAAATTATGACATAATTCAGTAGTTCATAGCAAGTGCAATTACTTATTGTTTGCCTCGAAATAGCAAGAAATCAACATCTCAAAAGTTCACACATCATGCAGGACAAGAAAATAAAATATTATTGTTTTAGCCAAAACAGAAATATAAAATGCCCAGTAAATTTTATCGGCGCACTGGCACTATGATAAAAACCTAAAGTAAAAACTGTGAGATTATTCTTATAATAGTGCCGCAACAATTTTTGCTAATACCACCAAGAATTTGAAAGCTAAAATTTCAGGTACAGAGATATTTGCTTGTTACCGGTTTCAAGGTATACTGTGGTATGAAAACTTTTAAAACCAATGAAAATTTTTCCGTCATACCGTTCTTACGGTATTAGCTATTTTTTAGGTCCTAAAGGTAGAAATCCCTTGCTTGCAGCCGCAGGGCTTACCTCTTCCCCTCCCGTTGTTACTCAGTGAGTCAGAGAGTCAGCTGTGCTACACGATGGCTGGAGGAGGTGAAACACCTGAACTTTTCCCCCATCAAAGAAAACAAAGTTGTTGGTATGGGAATACTTCGGCAACAGAAAAGTTACAGACGGCCGCAGCTGAGAGGAAGAGTCAACCAACATGTAAAACATGTTTACGGAGGGTCGCTGCCAGAGGAGGCAATACCTCCAATATGATTTTGGGTAACACTTTATAATAACTATCCGTTTTGCTAGTTAATAGATCATTAGTAAACTGTTAATAAATTATTTATTGTTGCTTTGTGAAGTATTTGTTAAGTTTGTTAAGCATTTACAGGGTGTTCTTAACCTGAAACACAGTTTGTGTAGAAAAGTTTCACGTTTTTGTGTGTAATGTTTAGCATTTCTATCTTTTCAGGTTAAGAAATGCCGTTCACTTCAAAAGAAAAGGCATTTTGATAAGGCATTTTGCAGGCAGCGCTCATGTTGCACATTTATGAAAATCTGCCATAGAACCAACAAATATTTGTACTTTTCTTTGTATATTTAACCAATAAAACCTATGACCTTCAACATAAAGTGTATATAGTTTTATTAAGATCCATCAACTAGCGTGGGCATTTAGAATGGGGTCCACCAATATTGGAACACCCGGTAAATACTTAACAAACTGTTAACAAATATTTCACAAATCAACAATAAATCATTTATCAACAGTTTACTAATGATCTATTAACTAGTAAAACGGATAGTTATTATAAAGTGTTACCTGATTTTGCATATACGTGACCACCCATCGCTTTATACAAAATTAAAGATTAGTAAACACCGCTATGAACGTTTCCCACCAGCTACGAGAGTTAACTCCAGCATGTTTAGTGTGTCTAGCAGTGGTAAAACAAATACGGAAATTGGACAATAATTCAATTATTTTTGTTCTGATAATAACGTTGAGCTGTGGCTGAGGGTTCAGGCTCACCTGAAGGACCGCATTTATTTTAATTTTATTTTGAATATTAATTTTGCAATTTATTTACCTTAACATTTTACTTATGTTTCAATTTGCCTAATGTTGTTTTGAAAAAAAATTAAAATCCTGTTCAATGGAAAAAAGCTTTTTTTTTTTTTCCTTCTTTTAACCCAAACATCTCAAAATAACGTACAGTGATACCTCAGCTCACGAACGCTTAAGCTCACGAACTTTTCGCCTCAAGAACATTAAATTCGCGAGCATATGGTCTCTGCTGACGAACTAGTTTTCGGCGGACGAACCAAACCACGCGGTCGAACAGCGCCACGAGAAGCTGACGCACGCTCACGGCGTCCCAGTTCGTCCCCTCCCTATCATTGAGTGCGGACGTGGTTTGTGTTTGATAGACATTTTGGACCATATTGAGTGTACTTTTGCTATTATGGGACCGAAAAAGACCCCACCAAAGGCTAGTGTTAAGCCTAAGAAGACATTAAAGAAAATAAGGTATATTTTTGTGTAGTTTTAAGGCTTATTTAGTAGAAAATTATGTTTTATGGGGACCTGGGAACGGATTATTCTCATTTTAATGGTTTCTTATGGGAAATAAATGTTCGGAAGACAAACTTTTCGCCTTACACACACTTTCTGGGAACCAATTATGTTCGTGAGCTGAGGTATCACTGTAATTGCAATACCGTGATATTTTTGCTCACGGTTATTATACCGTCAGAATCTCATACCGGCACATGCCTACAGGCAGTGTTTAGTTTGTAAATCATAAGGTGCCGGAACGCAAAGTACATATGACAGCGCATGGATGACGAGACTGGCACAGGTCCCGAAACATACGCCGAAAATGGTGCTGAAAACAACACGCAAATGCCCACTTGCCATGCTGTGGGACTTACAAGCCTCAATTTCAGAAAATATCCATGGTATAAATGTAATGACAACAATTTACAATTATTTAGGTTATAATCTGCAGAGCACGGGCAATTGTCCACATAACCACAGATGGGACTTACAGTACACAGTCAGCAAGTATGCTTACCATATTTAGTTTTCCAAAACATTCCAGAACACGAACATGTCCGGATTCTCCTCCCCTTCTCCGTTCTGGGTTTTACTGTGTGTGTCAGTGGCAGTTCTGTGTCCTTTGGCCACCCACGACCTCACGTAAGGGACTAAATTGAATTTAGCCGGTGGAGGTCCAACAAGATTTAGGCGCTGTAGCTGGCCTCCACTCCGGGTGGCGCTGAACCTGACCAGCTGCTGCCACAGTAGCAGCCTACTGCCCCAGCTTGACTGGCTGTCCGTGAACCTGGCTGGCTGCCGCGGCGCTAACCTCCTGCTGCACACGGTCCTGCAGTTAGCACGATTGCTCCAGCTGCCCTCATTGCCGGTTGTTGCTTTTCTGACCGTTTTGAACCACCTTCCTTCTTTTTGAAAAAAAGACAGTAAATGAAATTGTTTTTTTGGCATGTTGAAATACCGTTTGATCCTGACTGCTTGCTCCCCAAATGCCACAAATTTACAGTTGTTTTTTTTTTTTTTTTTTTTTTTTTTAAATGTCAGGGGCGTGATTTGTTGGTCCAGCTTTTCTGTGCTCTCTGACTCTTTCAAATGACGTTAAATTTTTATAAACAACATGCAAGTTTTGGGATTTGTTCTGTAAATGAATTTATGCATGTTATTATTTTATTTTATAATCGAAAAAAAAACCAAAAACGTTTATATATTATTACTTTCTATACACGAGAGGAGCCGGATCTGCCCAAATAAGTCCCGGAACACAATAAGAAAAAAAAAAAAACTTGAAAAGTGTAATGTTAACCACACAAAAAACGGTTTCCTCATTACGGATATGGACATAAAGACACAAAAAAAGAGCTCTTGAAAAACATGTCATTTCTCAAACTAAAGAGTGCCATTAATAACATAAACCCAGATCCTTTAGTCGCTACAGTTGCAGCAAAGCAAAACATTGTACCACTACATGATTGACTGATGACTCAAGCAGATGTTAGGTCAAATAAAACAAGTTAGTTTTGTTCTACTTTACACAAGCAGTTACACAACTAGGATAAATTCTTTGATCATGATTAGATAAATGGATTGAGTCAGCCTCCAAATGATAAAATGTGTGTACATTAGCAAAGCAAATCAATTCAGGTGGATTGATCAAAGGTTTCAAAACGCATAAATAAACATTTATTGACACCCACGTCATACATTCCTGACAATTATTGGCATAATAAGTCATCCTGTTAATGAAGGATAGTTCATCTGATTAAGGTCAGCGTGATGCTTTTTTCACCTTGCCGTACTTCCTCTTGATCGTGACCCCAGCTGAGTCAGCTGGTGTTCTCGCCTGGCTGCTTGATCATTTGCCCGTGACCTTAGTCATGGCTCAACGCCACCGCGGCCAGGAACTCCCTATGCGTCTGCTCTGCTGCTCATCAAATAACATTTGCAGTGAATATCTAATGAAGCGTCAACGGCACGGGCGGCGCAGCAAAGGACGTGGTTAGCACATAGTGATGAGTCGTCTAGCAAGGCCTTCTGTACAGAAACACTGACCTATATTTACTGTGTAACCTAAATATTAACTGTGTTTTGTTTAGTTCACACAATATGCACAACGTTAAGGAAAACATTCTTATACATAAATGAGCTTCTATGAACTTATACCAGTACTTCACCTGTCGGGAGTGGTGCATGGCACTTTGGGGAACATGCTTTTTTGTCGTACAAGAATAAGGTGTAATTACACATCTACTCAGTGGGTGGCGCTCTCATTTTCAGAGTGTGCGCAGTATTTCTGAACAAAACAAGAGCACACAGCAAAGACCACTGGAGATATGAAGCGCTAAGATGAAGAAATATGACAAAGCGTATGTAGCGTTTGGCTTTGACTTTTAATACAGTGGGAGACGATGTAACTAAAAATGTTTACAGTGGACAGGAGGAAGCCAAATAATTTAAAACGTCACTTAAAGACATTAGACCCCAATCATATTTATGAGCCGCTTGATTTTTTTTTTCAGTGAAAATGTGCCAAATATTGCCAAGAATCGACCCGCTTTGTCAGTGTTACATCAGTAAACCAGCGGGCACTGTTAGCATCATATAAGGTGGCATTCCAAGTTGCTCAGAGCAAAATAACCCCACACCATAGCAAAGGAGCGATACTGCCTGCAGCAAAAATAAAAACTGTCGTTTTTGTTCTATTCATTTTTGTTTTTTCGGTCAAATTGTTTGGCATATTGTCTTCATGAGTTAATGTTGCTAATTGATTTTAATTTATTATTTATTGATTTTATTAAATTTTATTTTTCAGTATCAAGTGGTCAAAAATGTACAGTGAGTATTTTTACAGTTAGGATGTGGCTTTTTTTTTTTTTTTTTTAAATTTTGACAAATTGATGCACTTTTAAGTCTTTTCTGTTATAAACAAGACAAGGTTAACAAAGTTATACTTTATTGTAAGTTGATGTATATTACTTTTCCTTGAATATAAAAAAAGGACACAATGTTATGCAGAGGTGTACTTATAATAATAATAAATATCGACAAATGATACTATTTACAGTGGCGGAGAGTTAAGGGGGCGTGAAACGTTTACGTCGTTCGGGGGGGGGGGGGGGGGCGCGTAACAGAAAATAATAGAGAAGCACTGCCTTATACTGTATACGATCTTTAACAATTTTAGTAATAAGTTCTTTTCTATGTTAAATAACATTTTTTACATATACAGTACATATAATCCTGCATCCAAGTTGCAACCTTGGAGGTTTCAGGCAACACACAGGGCTCTGATGCCATTAGAGACTCATTGATTCTTATCTGAATGCTGTTCTGCAGCGTCAGCACTGGTATTGTATAGATTCCAGGTAAATCGACAGATGCGTGTCCAGCCGTCAATGACACTCGGAGGATAAATGTAGGCCTGCTGTGATGACACTGGACAGGAAGCCGTCAATATCAACTGTTATCTCATACTACTAATTGCAAGTTAAGATTATTAATACTATTAAACCACATACACACAAATCAATTCACAAATCATCTTTAGCATATTCATTTTAGGGCTTAAGGCACATCCACCGAACTGGAAACTAGCATCCTGACACAGATTAGAATTGCGTAATTAGGGATTTGCAATCAACTAATTTACAAGGCAATCCTGTGCATCCAATACGACCTCTGACCTGACCCAGAAAGGTTTAAATTGGCAAGAGGGTGCAGAACCGCGTCAGGGAAAAGGGTGGCGTTGGGATGGAGTTGGTAAGAATTAAAGGGCAAAGAGTGACACAGTTTTGGAAGGTTTAAAAAAAAAAAAAAAAAAAAAAAGGTTAAAAGGCCATTGATAGGAAGCAGACGTGTAAAGAATTGCAACAACAGGAGTATGGCACTAAAAGGGAGTACAATTCAGGCGTGAATGAAGGACTACAGTCGAATATGACAGCCACACCATCGTTAAAACCAAAGGGATTTTCTTCATAAAAACACTCTTTTGGTTTCAGGACCACTAGCAACTGAAAAATCTAAAAATCATAGAATCAGATTGGTCGGAAAATTTGTTGGGGTGTTTTTTTTTTTTTTTTTTAATGTGTAATAATGGAGAAAAAGCTCAATAAAAGCCAATATTTCAAGGAAGTAGAAATTTGCTTCTAGCTGACAATCATAAATGGCAGATCTTTTTTAGCAAATCAAATTTTAGATATTATTTCATACGTATATTTAAGATAATTAGCTATTGCTAGTGATGTCAGTCATACCCAGAATTTCCTAGGCTATTGAGATGGTGATGTTGTTTAAATGTGAATTTTCACTCAAATAGTCCTATTTATATTTACAGATTTTGCTTGTAAAAACAATACAGAAAAAAGGAGAATGCTATGTATGTATTTCATTCTACCTATGTTGTTGTAGTTTGGTCCACGTTGCCATAGTTTATTTTGGTGAGGTGTATCACTAACTGCTATGTTCCCGGTCGGGTAGCATATAGTAATACCATGCATGGATTTTACTCGAAACATCAACAAGAAAAGGCATGCCAGTATGCTTCAGTGTTTGGCTTTCCACTGTATGAATGGTGATGGTAAAACAGTATTTCATTCGACATTAATTTTAACCACTTAGGGTAACAATTCTTAGGTTCTGCTGTACCTTTCATCCGACTTTTAAGGATGTATGACTAAATCATGGGGAGCAGTGAAGGTCGTGGGCATCAGCATATGAGTATATAGAGTTTGCTGGGTATTAATTACGAATGAAACATCCATAGCATACCGCACGAATGCTATTTTTAGACCGCAAGGCTACGTCACCATCGTAAACCGGAAGGGGGTCAACATAGAAGCACGCTCGCATACAACCAATGCTAGTATTGCTTGTTTTCTGCCGGTAATATTTCCAAAAAGAACATGCAGAGTAAACACTACAGCTATGGAACTTGTAGAAACGACTAGACATTTCGACCGTCCATATATGAAGGATGTTTTCTTTACACGTTTCCCGAAGCCAAAACCTCAGAGGGAAAAAATGTGAACAATAGATCAACTTGTGCGGACGTCCAAAAGACTACAGTAGTTTAACGCCAGCAAGGGGAAGCCATTCACCTTCATTAACAAAAATAACATTTTGTTGGGGGCCATGGTCCTACAGATTGACAATCCTGATCCATTGCCTGCCCGAAGAGGTAAGCCATTTTGATATTTTTACTTTATTTTTTAGCGTGGCATTTTGCTGTGCTGCTTCTGTCTGACAATCAAAATAACATTTTACTTTTATAAAAAAAACAACAGTCATGTAGACCTTTTTTTCAAAAATACGGATATTTAAACTAATTAGCCATGTTTGGTCTTTATGTAGTAAGACTTTTCATGCCTACAGGTAGCCTGTAGATTTAACAGCTTTACCTTTTCTGTTGTAAAGAAATAACCTTAGTATGGGGGAAGTGTAAATAAATTAATAGAATTTAGATTTGCTATTAATGAAAAAATGAAAAGTTCGTTGGCTGTCACTGAGTAGGATTTGCGATCGCGACACAAAAATAGCATCCTAAATTACCCCAAGAACGGTCAGAGACGTAAAACAATCAGAGGATATAATATATAAGAAAGACAGGGCATATGGTGGTAAAGGATAGCTTGATGAAACAGGAGAATGTTATCGTCAGTGGCCTAAGGCAATGCACACACAAAAAAAAAGGTGTCGATAAAAAAAGCTACCTCTGTATCTGGCCAGCTCTTTTTCTCGTCTTTTTCAGCCCTCAGCACTCAAGCCATCTCTTTAACTGAACATTTGTATGTTTTTCCACATCTTTACCAGTGAATTGGCACCAGCAACATCATTTTCGGACAGAATTGGTAGGTTTAGCTCAGTAAACATCTCATTCTTACACTAATTACATGCATCTAGCATGAGGGACAAGTGAGTTTGACCCCCCTAGCAACAGTTGCAAACGTCAAGAATATTAATGAGTAAACATGACGTGTTACGTGCGATACACTATTAATCATAAACACGTTGTGTTGTTCGTAATAATAATCACAGTGTCAGTAAAACAAGAGTATGAAGATTTTGGTAGAGGTATATAATTTGACCCGGCTGTTGTTTGATTTCATTATATTGTTAAGTAGTTAGTTTTGACCCATGAAATTATTATTATTTTATACTATAGGGGGAGTTGGGTATTATAAAATGACAAACCGATGCTGCTTTTTCGAGATGCCAACCCATTGTGCTTGTAACAAGGGTGATTAAATAATCCCACTGACCTGGTTCACAAGGTCAAATGACAACGAATGATGTTATGCCAACTGACTGATTCAGCTACCCCCCCATCTCTTGTTGATACCATCAGCTGACCAGCCCACCCCGCTTCTGGTAAATCAGCTGAGGGGTGCCACCCCACGCAACCTCCCCCCTCTATAAACCCTGACAGCTGACAGTCTGGGTGCTACCACCCCCACACCAACTGCTCGCCTGATACGAGTTGTGCCGCTCATTCACCACTTAAAAATTGCAAAAACAACACTCGAAACAAGTTCAATGAGAACAAAACAAGTCATACATCTCCTATCTGAGTCAGAGTTGCACCTAAATGTTCATTTGATGTCATGTCGAGCATGCAAAGTGGACATTCTTGCAGTGAAGATGAGATTAGAGCGGTAGAATCTGGGTTAAAGACATACACAGTCCATCTGTTGTTTTGTTTTTTTCCCCATCGTTGATCATTGGTGCCCATTCTCGACCCCCTCACAATACTAAATCATTACAATTAATGCATTATTAATATAAAAGGGTAACGTTGTTTTTTACTCATCTAAAAGCATAACAAACCTACTTATTCTATATCTGTGGACCACAATGTCACAATACTGTAGGTTATGGTTAACGGTTTACCCTCTTTATGTTCCCCTTTATCTCGGCCTACTATAGTTTCCGAGACTGCTAAAGCTGATAACCCAAGCTGAGTTATTTCCAATCACACGCATATGTAACTCACATTTTGCCACAGACCAGGGGCCTGACTCATAACAAACACAGGTACCTAGTTACTGAGAATAACTACAAGTTTTCTGCCACAGTTTATGCATATTGTGCCTACTACTACAGTATCTAGTCTTAAAAGAATAGAAGAAATACTAAAAATATTTTTTGTCATCTGCTAATTCAATTAGTAAAACGCTATGACCTGGGATCCAAATAGCTAAACGCAGCTAAAACTGCTAATATCCTACCTGATCTGATTAGAGTTGACAGTGAACAACAAGTTAAATCACGCTTTCCACGTTAGATCTGCTTCCAAGTGGACAATCTGGATGAAATCCAGATTCAATTTGGACTATAACCAGGGTCAAACATGAAAATAAAAATAGAAATTAAATGCCTTATGAAGTTACATGAAACTTTGGAGTTTGACTGTGTATTATGTCACACATGACGTCCAACATACCTTGCAGGAGTTCAGTTCAAGGATTACGCACCTTTTGCACTTGCAACAACAGGCAATTGGGAAAAACTATTGTGACTAGGGGTGTGACAAAATATCGAAATGGTGATATATCATGATACTTTGTATCATAAAAGGGTATCGATATGCTCCTGCCAAGAATCGAGATATCGTTTTAAAAAGGTGTCAATGTCTAAACAAAATAAATAAATAAAAAGGAACCAACAAGTTACTAACAAAATCTTCCACCATAATAGTGTCTCAGTTAACTCTAAGGCTGCAATGACGGTGCACGACGCCGAATCCATTTAGACTGGGAACGTTCGTTCATTCGAAACCAGAGCATTCATAATCATTCTGTCCGATTTTCAGGGCTTTTACAGGTCACTTCCTGTTCTGTAACTCAAACAGGAAGTGACCCATAAAATACCCTAAAATCAACAGGAAGTAACTGAAGGTAAATGACAGGTAAATGAACTTAAATAGCCCAAAATTACCTCATTGCCTGGAATTGGCTGCCACTGACGGCCATAGACGTTCAATCCGTTTGAAGTGGGAGGGATGGCAGCGAATTAGTTCATTCACTGCCATCCCTCCCACTTCAAACGGATTGAACGTCTACTTGTGATAAACTCATTCCAAATCACAGCATAAGCATGTTTTTCTGTTTATTAATTGTTTGTATAATATTCTAAAATGATTTCCTGACCAATGTCTCGATAATCATTGTATCGCCATATCATCAGATCATTGTTATCGTGAGCTTTGTATCGCAAATCATATTGTATCGTGAGGTACCAAGAGGTTCCCACTCCTAATTGTGACTAGTGAGAGTGAGTGAATGAATGAAGATAACCAATTTTTGTAGACCTACACAATATGTTCTACGACACTGAATCTTCCACCTACTTTTTTACATTTTTTTAGTAATGTAACTAAAGATGCACTGATACCTATACCAGTATCGGCAGGGCGGCCTTAAATGTTGGTATCGGTATCAGCGAGTACCAACAAAGAGGGCGCCGATACCATTTACCGGTCCAGTATTATAACACTTGACTGCAGCCTTTTTTTTCTCCTGACGCTCACTACATTCTGTTGTGTGATGACACGTGATCACTTTGCATCCCAAGCAGCTATCGCTATTAGCCTGCTCTAGACCAATAAGAGCGGGCCAATAGCCGCTCTTAACCAATGCCGGGGCAGCTTTTTCATACGTAAGAAAAACAAAGTACGAGAGGAAAATGTCGCCGGTCTGGAAATATTTCAGTTTATAATCTGCATCTCGTACAATGGCCGCACGCAAGATTTGCGGCCTGAAAGTTTGAAGAGGTGGAGTTAAATCAGCCAGTTTCAATACCTCGAACCTGATAAAGATTTAATGACGAAACATGTGAACGAATACAAAGAGTTTGAGGTTGCAACAGCAGGACTGCTATCCAGAGGAAGGGCGCTGGACCAGAGCAACAATTTCTGGTGGGTTCAATTTGTCTACTTCACTTTTATTGTCGTTTACTGAAAGAAATGCCGCAGTAATTTGAGACCTGTTTCAAAAGTAGGGTTGCCACCTTTCAGAAATAAAAATAAGGGATGGTCCCCTCGCACCCAAAGCTGTACAGGCGATGAAAAAAAAAAGGACAATTCCTAAAATGCATCGAAATCTATGTATTTATATACCGTATTGGCCTGATTATAAGACAGTGTTTTTTGCATTGAAATAAGACTGAAAAAGTGGGGGTCGTCTTACATTCGCGGTCTAGACGTTATACCCATTCACGACGCTAGATGGCGCCAGATATCATTGAAGCGATGTTCTGACATGGCAGATCTCAGCTACTCTCAAGTTTAACCAGTTTGCATTATTTTATTGCAATGTTTTTCCTTATTCAGATTTGTTTCAAGACTAGTTACAGTTAGAATTCACTTTGATGGTTAATGCAGTTATTGCAATTTTGTTGTTTAGTCAACCACTAATTGTGCAATTTCTCCCACTTGAAAGTATTAGAGAGGCCTGTAATTGTCAACATGGGTAAACCTCAACCATGAGAGACAGAATGTGGGGAAAAAAAACAGAAAATCACATTGTTTGATTTTTAAAGAATTTATTTGCAAATCATGGTGGAAAACAAGTATTTGGTAAATACCAAAAGTTCATCTCAATACTTTGTTATGTACCCTTTCTTGCCAATAACAGAGGCCAAATGTTTTCTGTAACTCTTCACAAGCTTTTCACACACTGTTGCTGGAATTTTGGCCCATTCCTCCATGCAGATCTCCTCTAGAGCAGTGATGTTTTGGGGCTGTCGTTGGGCAACACGGACTTTCAGCTCCCTCCTCACCCCGTGGCGTCAAAATGATAAGAACGGTGAGCAAAAATCCCAGAACCACACGGGGGGACCTAGTGAATGACCTACAGAGAGCTGGGACCACAGTAACAAAGGCTACTATCAGTAACACAATGTGCCGCCAGGGACTCAAATCCTGCACTGCCAGACGTGTCCCCCTGCTGAAGAAAGTACATGTCCAGGCCCGTCTGCGGTTCGCTAGAGAGCATTTGGATGATCCAGAAGAGGACTGGGAGAATGTGTTAAGGTCAAATGAAACCAAAATAAAACTTTTTGGTAGAAACACAGGTTATCGTGTTTGGAGGAAAAAGAATACTGAATTGCACCATACCCACTGTGAAGCATGGGGGTGGAAACATCATGCTTTGGGGCTGTTTTTCTGCATAGGGACCAGGACAACTGATCTGTGTAAAGGAAAGAATGAATGGGGCCATGTATCGAGAGATTTTGAGTGAAAATCTCCTTCCATCAGCAAGGGCAATAAAGGAGTGGCTTCGTAAGAAGCATTTCAAGGTCCTGGAGTGGCCTAGCCAGTCTCCAGATCTCAACCCCATAGAAAATCTGTGGAAGGAGTTGAAAGTCCGCGTTGCCAAACGACAGCCCCAAAACATCACTGCTCTAGAGGATATCTGCATGGAGGAATGGGCCAAAATACCAGTAACAGTGTGTGAAAAGCTTGTGAAGAGTTACAGAAAACGTTTGGGCTCCATTATTGCCAAGAAAGGGTACATAACAAAGTATTGAGATGAACTTTTGGTATTGACCAAATACTTATTTTCCACCATGATTTGCAAATAAATTCTTTATAAATCAAACAACGTGATTTTCTGTTTTTTTTTCCCCCACATTCTGTCTCTCATGGTTGAGGTTTACCCACGTTGACAATTACAGGCCTCTCTAATACTTTCAAGTGGGAGAAATTGCACAATTAGTGGTGGACTAAATACTTATTTGCCCCACTGTATATTCATGCCAATAAAATATAAGTCATACCAAATTGTTCTGAACAATCTCTAATCAAATTTGCATTTGAACAGATTAGTGATAGATTTAGTGGCCTCATATGAAACCGACTCAAATTCTCCTATACATTCAACTGCTTTATAAAAAAGACTGGTAGGTGATCTCAGTGTAAAATTGCTTACATCTGTCTGTTTAGTGCCTAAACAAGAACGTATGTGTCTGTGTGTGTGGAGAAAAGAAAGCAAAGTGGCCCTTAAGCAACGTAACCCCCCAATGCATTCAGGCTCCCAGGACCCAACACAGAGGCAATCTTATACCATTGACCAAAAAAAACATAAAACAGTGAGAAGAAAGGATAAATCAAGGTCGTAGAAAGACAAAAGCAACTGGCCGATGGGGCCCAGAGTGTCATCTTGCCTCCACTTTGGCTGAAAAGAAGGGAGGGCGTAAAGAAAAAAGGAAGTCTAGAATTTACCAGAGGAAAGTTCTCTTTCTTTTCCCGGACAGCTGAGCGTCTTATTATGGGATTAGATTTAACCAGTGCCCCCCTTGGAATGTGGAACAGAGGGCTGGTGGTAAAGGGTGTGTGTGTATGTGGAGGGGGGGGGGGTGTTTAGTCGGGTGCTTAGGTGTAATAAGGGTGGCCCTGTATGGTTTGGGGTGCCACTTGGTTGCGGTGTTGGGATGGGTCAGGGACGTAGCGTGCGGGAGGGCTTGGCAAAGTGCCCAAGGGAGGGGGTACTTGGTGGTAGGTTGGGGTGGAGGGGTGTAAAGCCACAGCACTGGGGGCCCATGTGGAGTCATGCCAACAGTGCAATTACTCCTCATTCTGAACAGCTGGCACATAATGGCTATTCAGGTCCTTGTGGTCTTCGCATAGCACACGGAGCGCACAGGTCGTCCCCCCTCGTGTGCCTCGGCACATCGTGACAGCCAAGGATCGGCCTTTAAAGTGCTGCTCTGGCCGTCGTGCCAGCACTGCCTCTTTACACGTCAAGGTGCACTGGGTATTGTACGTCTTTCATAAGGAGCTGTTTATTTGATGACCTTTTAAACAAAAAGAGGCTTGTTTTGGCTGTTAATGAAAATGAGTCTCCAAGCCTTTGTTTCTGTTAAAGGTGTGCTGTTCCACACCGTATGTTGTTTTCAGCATTTCCATTCTAACAATCATTTATTATTCTTTTCGCTCATCCTCATGAGGGTACCATTCTAACAGTGATATCAAAATAGCAAAACTGGCTAAGACCAATACAGAGCGGAACATTTTGTTTGGTTTACAATCAGTAGTTTAACAATTTAGGAAATAATGAGTAAAAATAGAGTACAATGAACTTTAAATGCAGAGAACCTTTGTTTGTAAATTGAGAAAAATGTTTTATTTCTGTTTTTAGGTGAAACCTAATTTAATATGTATGAAGCACTGAAGCACTTAAGAAGCAAATTTGGAACCACCTTTAAAAAAAAAAATTTTTTAATTTAAAAAAAAAGGTCTTACAAAGCAATACTGTAATTTTCGGACTATAAGCTGCTACCCACAGAATTTGACACGAAAACGGCATTCGTTCATTGATAAACCGCAGCTGTCCTCCCTGTATTATGGGATATTTACACCAAAAGATTTTAACCAGTAACACTTTTATTTGACAGCGGCAAGACCAAATGAACGGCCATGAAGCTTTGAACCAATTGACTGTAAAGCTTCATTTGCCATCATTGCTCCCTTGAGGGAGACATTCAACCTCTGCTGCCACCTGCTATCAACACTGTTTTTATCCAACATGCCTCCTAGCATGCATTGCAGCGCTGAAGATATAAATAACAATCAAAATTCATGTTCTGTGCCAATTATTTCTTCAGTTACTGCTCCAATTGTTTCATTAATTGCTAGTTATAGTATCTGGTAACACTTTATTTGACAGTGACGCTATAAGACTCTCATAAGACCATCATAATTATGACATGACACTGCCATGAAAGAATGCTTATGACAGATGTCATTTTGCGTCATCCAGCAAATTATCTCACTTTTGAATAGATGTAAAAGATCCAAGCAGGATATACAGTAAATGGAGTAACTAATTAATTAATGCCCATGATAGTGTCGCAGGATTCAAAATGAGGGGGAAAAATAGCGGCTTATAGTCCGAAAATTACGGTAATTGATGTCATTTTGTCTTAAAACTAGCCAACTCTAAAAAAAAAAAAATAGCTCAGCACAAAACGGAAATTTCCAGCTTTTTCACATATTTGATGGGAGCTTTGCAAGGCAAAGCCCATTCAATAAAATTCCTTAACTTTATTATTATTTATTCCCGCATTTTATTTTCCACGCTGAACATACCAAACTGTTTGACCGACCAGCACTGTTTGAATATCAAAATGACCGGAATCCTCATGGGATGCAAGGAATTTTTCGAATGACACCCCCTATTAGTCGGGGAAAAAAAAAAAAGGTTTTAAATTTATCTAGTCCTACAACTTTTGACCAAATCACACAATTCCCACATAAAAAATTACAGAACAGTAAAGGGCATAAAAGTCGTATACAGAATTTACCAAAAACTTACAATTCCCCAAAAAATTGCCAAAAACTTTCAGATTAATTTCTAATGGGATGTAACTGACGGCCGTGTACGTCGTTCCATTCATTTCTAATGGCCAAAATTTCGCCTTCATTTTTAATGGCAGGAAAACATGGGTGGTTGTGATTTTTGACCGCTCACTATTACAGCCCATTGACATTCAAATGGCACCCAAGTAAGTCAATGCCATTGACAGTCATGTACGTCCAAATTTCCCATTCATTTTCAATGATAGAAAAACCTGTGTGATTTTTTTTTTACAAAAAAATTACCATTACAGCCCATTGACATTCAGCTAGCGCCCATGTAAATCTATGCTATTGACGGACATTCCGTTGACAGCCATGTATGTCGATTATTGATGCCAATGTACTTGGATTCCATTGACACATATGTAAGTCCATGCCATTGACGGTCATGTACGTCAAAATATCAACAGGAAATGACCTGATATCAACAGGACATGTCCCTGAAATGTCCTCATATCCACAGGAAGTGACTCCGAAATTCCCCAAATCAACAGGAATAAATCCAAAACGTCCCAAAATTGACTGGGTGGGTCTTAGATCTATATCTACCACAGCAAAGCTCCCATTTCTCTTGAAATTGCAGTTTCTAGTAATAAACTGAAATGATTCATTATGCTTAGTGAATAGAAGTTAACAATAGGTTAATGTAGTTCCAACTACAATATTTTAAAATAACCTTTAACCTGACCATATGTAAAATCACATACCTGTCATCATCTTCATTGCCGCTATCTTTCAACATCCTGTCCACATACTTGACTGCAGCTGTGAGGTCTTCCATGTAGAAACTGCAAAACTGATCGACACGTCACATCACCGATGAGTTTCATGATAACATCTGTCTTGGATAGTTTCACGCAATTATCATATTTAACACTCACTCTCAAGCGCTATGGAATTTATTTATTAGCAGCCATTTAATGAGAAATAACGGGTGCAGACATGTTTAAGAGTGTACTGGAAGAGTGAGAGAGCTTGTGATTGGCGGGTTCTTCGTGTAAACCTTTTTTGTTGCCTAACCTAATCGTTAGGTTTTGCAAGTTTAAAAGATGCCGTGATAGGAAGGCTGCTTGTAGTCGTGGCTTTATTTTTGTCTGAGCAGCACTTAACGACTAGCTTTTAAGTTTTAACTCTTCACATACCACAGATAAATATATCTATACAGTTTGACTACTCAGTACTATTAGTAGGTGGTTAGGGTCCCAAAGCTAGTTTGTTTTATTTGGAGCTACACAACTCCTGTCAATGGCTTGTCGACCGGCACATGGAGCTGTACCGATTGATTTGTCAGCTGGAACACACACAGCTACTTGCAAGATCCAGCTCACTGTTACGCATACATTTACCAGTCTGACAAGAGGCACTCTATGAAATATCTCAAAGCACATTTCAACAAGACTAAAAACGTGGCATGTACGGTCTGTAATTGTTAAACCATGGGGAATTTTGACAAGCATTTTAAGACATTTGGCTACAAATTCTCCATGAATACACACCACACCATCATAGGCGGAGTTTGACTTTTGAGGCAGGGGGGGCACAACATGTTGATGACCCCGAAATGCAGTGTCAGCAATAAAATTATCTTACAAGAATATTTATAATAATAAGTTGACAATGAGCGTTTTTTTTGTCTCCCATCATTCTTGAGGGGAATTCTAAATCAGGCTGCATAGGAAATACTTTTCGCCAAGATCGTCATCCATTGAATAATGTACGTTTGCCGGTGTCGTGCCAATGTACCTACCCCAGTCAAAAATTGTATCACCTGGGTGGAGCCATATGGAGGTAGATTTGTGTCTTTATTATTCAATCAAAAAAAAGTTGCTTCAATAAAAAAAAGTTGCTTCAATCAAATATATATATTTTCAATCAAAAATAAGTCGCTTCAATCAAAAAAAAAAAATGTTTGAATGCAAAAATAAATTTGAAACTCAAAAAAATGCATGTGAAAGCTATTTTTCCTTGATTGATTTTTTTTTTTTTTTTTTTTTTTTTGATTGAAGCAACTTTTTTGGCTAGGACGTTTTTGTCTTTATTATTCAGTCAAAATAATTATTTAAGCAAAAAAAAGTTGCTTCAAAAAATATATTTTCAAAAAGAAAAATCACTTCAATCAAAAAAGAAAAATGTCAATCATAGAAAACGTTATTGAATGCAAAAAAATATTTGAGATTGAAAAATTTGCATTTGAATACTTAATTTTTCATGTAAAAAGTCCTTTTTTTGATTGAAGCAATCGTTTTTGTGTTTGGGCCATATTATGGGTAAGACATTTGTATCTAAATCATTCAATCCCAAAAAAAGTTGCTAAAAAAAAAAAAAAAAAAAAAAAAAAATCATTTGAAAAATAAAATTGCCCTCCCCTAATTTTTTTTTTTTTTTTGGGGGGGGGGGGGTATCATATGCAAAGCAAATGACCGTCTAAGGTGCTAGTCACATGATCAGTTTGAAAAATAATTTTGAGCCATTATAAAAAGATTTTTTTGTTCATTCCATTCATTTTTCTTGCAGTTTTATTGCTTACATACTTTTATATATATAGGAAAGTCAATTTCATGCAATGACACTTTTCGGCCCCCCTTAAAATCCGCTTATGCACACCATCCATTTTTTTGCAGGTGAACTGTTGCCTTTCCCAACTAAGTATGAACTTCATACTCACATATAGAAAATTTAAAGTCTCTGATTAACAGAGCATACATGTTTTTGGAATAAAGGACTTTTGAAAAAGTTTTGTTTCTTGGGGAAAATCTATGGGAAGATGCCAATTCTATCCAATTCAATTCAAAAAGAGAATTTTTGCTATTGCTGGTAGAATAAAGCCCCTTTCAGACATGTGCTAAACTACGGTTAAATACCGGGATTTAAACAGGAAGCCCTTATTTCTAAAAACAATTTCCCGGGTCAACTGACATGGACATTAACCGGCTCGTGTCCTAGTATAATGTCCAGGATTTAACCGGGACGCACCATGTGTGAAAGCAGCCGTTTAATTCCCGACTCACGGCGCAAAGGCTGATGACATAAATGTTATGGCGAGCTGATTGTCATTTCCTCTTTCTTCGCAATAAGATGAAAACCGGTAAACAAACATCGCAATTATCAACAAGTCAAACCGGAATAATTGCAAAATTAAACTGGAAACATAACAAAATTAAGTTATAGCCAAGGACGAGACAGTCTATCATCGATCTTTGGAAATTTGAAGTCTATTTTTTTGCCGATGCCAACCAAAAATTACGTCATGTCTGGGTTATAAAATCCCGTCCCCCAACCTCCCTGCACAAAGAGTCGCCAACATGGGACAAGTCCAACCCGCGGAATTCCCGGTACAACTCCACATGTCTGAAAGCCATGACACAGGTAAATACCGCGTCATCTTACACGAGAATTTAACGGGATATAAGTCTGAAAGGGGCTTGAAGCGATGGTTCTCAAATGGGGGTACTCGAAGGAACTCCAGTGGGAATGTGACATTTGAAATAAACAAGCAAAAATCAGTTAAAAATAATTATTGAACTAAATAAATGTATCAGGAAAATATAAATTCATCAAACACATTTTATGTTCAGTAGGTTATTCAAGTTCATAATTGTTAAAAACACAGATCCCTATATTAGAATGATTCAGTCCAACTAGAGCTGTCCCGACTAGTCGACATATGTAGTCGACGTCATCGATGACATAAATGTGTCGACGGGCACACCATCTTTTTGACGGTTAATGAAGGGTAAAAAAAAAATGTTAATGTTTTGTGTTGATTCATGTCAGATTCTTTTATTTTGGTACTTGCGTGCCTCCTTGGGTTAACTTTACTTCCTGCCCTTGCCAATCAGGCTGATCGGGTCCACTGTGACTCTCTGTATAAATAGCCAGCTTCTAACCTTGCCCAGTGTCTGTTTGTCTGCAATCCTGCCACGTCCTCCTTGTGTAAGCTCCTTTTTGACCACGATTGGAATTGACTCAGTTGATTGATGTCCAGCTGTTGCTGTGATTTTTTGTTATCTTTCATTTTTTAACTTTACTAACTAGAAAATAAAACACTTTTGTTTGAGCACAACTATCGAGCATTTGGGTCCTTGGTGCATCCTTATCAGTGATGCAAGCGGGGAAAGCGGCACAAAGCCAAAAAACGTACACCTGAGTGGCAAATGCATGGACTTATTTCAACAAAACTTTCAAAGAAATTTTGCATACCACGGCAGCACATCGGCCCTGAATTAACACCTGAAGCATGTTGTAATTTTGGAAGACAACAGGAGACAACAAGCTGGCAGTTCGTGAGTCCATATAACCTAACTAACTGTAGCATGCAAGGACAGAAGTCTGGGGTGGAGTGTTGAACCACGGAGCTAAGCCGAGCCTTTTTAACGACATCAAAATCCACACAATACGAAAGACTTTACACTCGTACGTAACTAACAGGAGGAAGCCTCATGCATCCGGCTTTTTCCTTAACTAAACCCTTAACCCTGGTAACTATATAACTCACTAACATTAGTTCCGTGGGTTATTTCTGTAAAATTCACTACATAACAACATTTTTTTAATTGAAATTAGGTTAATGTGCGTCGTATCAATGTGCATCATTAAATTATTTTCACGTGCTCTATTCCAGTAATGCCTGATATTTATTTATATACTCTGCTGCTGCTCCCGAAAGCTGTAGGTCTCACAATATCTGTAGTCCGTGCAGAGCATGCAGATTGTGTTTGTTAGAATGAATGATTCTCCCGCTTGGTGGAAAACAAATAAATAAATAAAGATTAGATTAGTCGAACGAAGAAACTTAAGAAAAATAGTCATTTGGGACAGCCCTAAATCCAACTTGTCACGTCTGTCAATCACTTGAAGACGCGGAACTTGAAGACTAGAACAGGTCTGATGCTTTATGTTGTGGAAAAATATTTATTAATAATAAAGTTATTTGTTTTTGAGAGTTAGGGTTTGGTTTGGGTTATTTTTGTGGACCAATAGAAGTTTGAAAGGTTCTAAAGTTTAAGAAAACACTGATGGCACTGATTGCACGTTTTAAAGTGCATGTGACACGAAAAAGCATGTTTATTTCATACTACAAGCGGTACTTTATGCTCCTGAATGATATGGACCGCTTGGATGTGTGTGGAAGCGATCGCTATATTTATTTAGTTTTTTGAATCCCGCGCCATGAAAATGAGTGACTTCCGGCTTCGGTCTTGCATTGAGGAGGAGGGCGCTGTGACGTGTACGGTAGAAGGCGTCCTCTTAACTTATACAGCGCACTGTTGTGTGTGAGGACGAAGGATTCAGCTGATTTTGCGGATTAATACGTTTATTTTTCGCATCACGCCAACCAAACGGCTGCAGAAAAATCATTCTGTATGAGGGAGAGGCGTATGCGCCTTTTTGGAGTTTCAAAAGGTTCCCATTCACCGTGGATATTGGCCAAAACAAGCCCGACGACTACTGTGGGACCATTGGACTTACGAGGAAGTGAGTAAACATCTTGTTTAGTATTATGTCAAATATCAATACAGGGATTACAAAGTAAACACTACAAACTTTCTTTAAATAAAGGACTACTTACGTTTGATCATTGATAGGCATGTAAAAAGCTCTCCTCGTGCACATTAGCAGCACGTTAGCTGCACAACAACTGCAGCCGCCCTCCTCCGGGGAACAAACTGTAAATTGCTCTCCGCCGGGCGGTTTGCCGATCCGCAAAGACAGTCGACAACCCAGTCGTCATGTCAAATAATCCAGGCTAGATATGTGTGATTTTCCGCTTGGAAGAGAAACATCACTCGGTTCGGGTTAGCATGTCGGCTAGCTGTCACGCCTTTTGGTTTGTTTACATTCTCCAAAGCCGGGGAAGGGAAATGACATATGTCCGATTTAGGTGTCATAAAATATCGTTCGGGAGGTGCGACAGTAAAGGTGAAGTCGACAGTTTTGACCAATATGGAGTAATTTTGCCATGTCGTCCTGAATAAATGCATTTTTATGATTTCATATTCCATTTGGCACAAGACTGTTATTTGTCATGACCATGCCATTTATTTAGCAATTGGGCAAAATACTTGGATAAAAAGAATATCCAGTAAAAATATTGAAGAAAGAGACAGAAACAATGATATTTTGCAGCTCTCTTCGTCGGATTTTCCTCGTTGTGAATAGTTCCCCCTCGACGGGCTGACTGGTCCTTCTCAAGCCATTTATACAGCTATTGGGGAAAAATACTTGGATAAAAAGAATATCCTGTAAAAATATTGGAGTAGAGAGACTGAAACAATGACATTTTGCGGCTCTCTTCGTCGCGTTTTCCTCGTTCTGAATAATTCCCCTTCAATGGGCTGAATAGTAAAACCGATGAGCCCAGTCTACCGCTGACGTCATCCACCTGTTGGGGACGTTAAAACACTATAATGGTAGGCGTGGCTAACCGGCAGATTAAAAGACTAATTTCTCGTCATCTGCGATTTGCTAAATTGTTGTATATAGTCGAATCGTCTCAAAATATGATTCTAATTCACATAATAATGCCATTTAAGACTTTTCTTCTCATGTCGTATGCTCTTTAAGTCTCTTATTATTGTTATTTTTTTTTTTTTTTACTCAAAAAGCTTTGCGCTGGTTAAGGAGTACTTGGCTGAAAAAATATTTCAAAGGGTGTATATCGCCGAAAAAAGGTAGAAGACCACTAGACTAAGGGGTTGGTTTAACAGAAACAAACAAAGGTACATCAAGTACATGCACTTGCTTGTATACGTTCGTCATGCTCAAAAACAACAATGATGGACCACTGCGCAATTGTTAAATAACTTGCATATGTCACATCCTTAACACATACACAACCTAAGCACGTTAAAAATTGACTTTGGATGAAGAACTGAAGCAGTCACTCTCTAAAATCGCCATTTGTTAGCCAGACATGCCTTGTAGCCTACCATTTATTTACTGATTGTTGCGGCCATCTTATGATCCAACAACATTACATGGATACATCTAACTTTTTGAAACGCAAAAGGGAAAAACTTTGCTACTAACTAGACCCTTGTCTTGCATCTAGGCGCAAAACGTGATCAGTTACGCTACTTCAGAAGCGAGAATGACGAGAGGTTCAAACACAAAGCAAGAAGACACACACAGACACGCATCAAAGTGCAAGGTTCAGCTTGGTCTGGGTTTGATCCAAAGTAATATGTGAGCAGTCAGTGAGTTAAGAGTGTGCGTTGGGAGGAATGGGGGGCTGGATTCTGTGTTTATAAGTTCACTCCGTTTGAAACTCAGTCCAAGTTTATAATCCACCCACTGTGCGGTAGCTTTGTGCTTTCCCCTCAAAGCACTCACACAATGTAAACACCACATTTAAAAAGGGGAGATCTTTTTTCTCTCCCTTTTAAAATATACGCTCTAAAACAAAGGGAGCACAGGAAATGGACTCCTTCTAAAAGGGGAAAACAAACAGACGGTCTGTCAGTCAAGCTCATATGGTGCCGTGATGTCATGAAGGACAAGATGCTGTGTGTTCCTGGCCACCAGAAGCCTGCTCACACATGGCGACAGCATGTGCGCGGTAATGTCCGCAACATCCGCTCGCGATACAGCTGACTTCCTGTGTGTGACAGTCTCTGGTTAACAGGTGCCGCCGATGATTGAGGGACTGATGCGCAGTGATGAATTGCTGAGTCAACACTGGGACTGCAACTTCTACAAAGCCTCATCCTTCATTTGTTTCAGAGCAAGCAAATCATCAAACAGTAGTGTAGATTGTGACAATAACATCAAAACAGTGTGTGTGTATGCACACGTTACGACTACAGCTGTGTGGGGTGCAAAACAGATGATCACCTGATGCAGAGTACAGTACTAAAAAACAAGCAGCCATCTGATAGAGCTTAAGTGATGTCTTCCGCTTTACAGTGGCAGCAAAACAGCAACCTCAAAGTGCTGCAAAGTCAATACAATCTGCTTTTTAAATATGACAACAGATCTGTTTGGGCTTTATGCATCTGCTCTAAATTATAGTGCAAAAACAAAATTGTAAGCGTCAGTTTTAATTTGTCTTGGAAATGTTTATGGAGGCTGTGCCTAGCGGTTAGCACCACTTTTTTACGTTGATTGAAGAATAACTAAGCAATTTTCAGGAACATGGAGGTAAAAAATGAATTTGAAGGTATTAGGGATGTAACGATACATCAATCTGAAGCTGTATCGATTTAAGCAATGATCAAATTGAATCGATCGAAATTTATCAATCAACATTGATATCTTTTAGATATGCCATTGTTGAAGGTAGCTTGGCATGTAATGCAAAAGCTACTATCAATAAAATTCCTTTTTTTCTTCGGTTAGCCGCCGAGCCAAAACTGTTTGACCCGGAGACACTGTGGATACACCAAAACCACTGGAATTCTCATGAGACGCAGGCTCTCTTTTGTTGACACCCTAAAAATCACCCAAAAACACTTTTATACAAAAAATTAAGTAAAATTTCAAAACACTATTTGTGCTACATTTTTTTGTCCAAATCACATAATTTATACAGGGTGTCCATAAAGTCTCTTTACCATTTCAAAAATTAAAAATGCAATTGATTAGATATTTTATTCAGATTTGTTTTATTGTATTCAACGTTTATTGGAGGTTTTTTTTTTTTTAACCTCTTCTAATACACTTCTACATGGGCACCATTAGTTGCACGAAGCACATCAACACGGTACTCGATTTCTTGCCATGTTCGCTGTAGCATAGCCTCATCAATTGTGGCAATGGCATCAGTAATCCTTCACTTAAGGTCAGTAATGTCCCTTATCTTTGTTCGGTACACAATATCTTTAACATAGCCCCATAGAAAGAAGTCCAGGAGAGGGATATTTGGTGAACGTGTCGGCCAAGGAAATGGCCCATCCCTTCCATTCCATCGGTCTGGAAATGTTTGACTGAGGAACCCATGAACATGCAGCCTCCAATGTGGTGGTGCACCATCTTACTGAAAAATGATGGTTGGTTGAAGGTCATTCAGTTGTGGTGCCACATATTCAGTTAAAAGGTAAAGGTAAACATTTGCAGAAGAGTCACTTGTGCTTCATGCAACTAATGGTGCCCATGTAGAAGTGTATTAAAAGATGTAAAAAAAAAACTTCAATAAACGCTGAATACGATAGAACAAATCTGAATAAAATATCTAATCTATTGCATTTTTAATAAATTTTTTAAATTGTAAAGAGACTTTATGGACACCCTGTACATTAAAAAAAAAAAAAAAAGACGTTAAGGGGCACAGAAGTTTAAGTTTTTGCCAATACAATTCATTCCTAATTAATTTCTAATGGCCCTTTTCGCAATTCATTTCAAGAGCACAAAAACTTCCATTCACTCCTATTGATTTCAAACCCAAATGGTCAATATCAACAGGAAGTGACCCAGAAATGACCCCAAATCAACAGGAAGTGACTTTGGAATGCCTCAAAATCAACAGGAAGTGACCCAAATTCTACAGCAAGTACAAGATGCCTCAAAATCAATAGAAAGTGACCCAATATACAGGTCGTCCCCGGGTTACGAACAAGTTCGTTTCTACGCTGGTGACGTAAACAGAATTTCCGCGTAAATCGTAATTAACCGTTTAAGTACCACTAAATAAATAAATCTCAAAATAACTATCCAAAAACATGTTTTATACGTCATTGTACTGTCCTCGCCAAGATGTTGGCACTAAATCCTAGCTAGACAGCGAACGAAGCTCCGAAATGACAATGCCATACGTCTGTATGGTTTTCTGACTTTATCCAGCTGCTCATGACATCAACACTTGCAGAATAAAGCTAAAATAAACATGAAATTAAATCAGTTCATTTTCAATAACAGCATTTTAAATTTGCGTTTATAACTAGCTTCTGATACACAAATAATTCACAAAAACGATTAGCATGTAACAGCTTCCGCACATCATCAAAAAAAAAAAAAAAAAAAATCACATAAATTCGCCCCAAGTATTCGACCACAATTGAAAATACACAATAAACAACACAAAAGGTGTTATATACAGATGTTGCCTCTGTGGATGCTTCACAAGCAAAAAATGTACGCACAGGCTTGAAGCTGTAATAGTCTCTCTCTCTCTCGCTCTCTCCCTCCCTCGCAACTTCATCGTGAGGACATATGCGCTCTTCTTCGTGTGCGCAAATACCGTATTGGCCCGAATATAAGACGGCCCTGATTATAAGACGGCCCCCTCTTTTTCAAGACTCAAGTTTGAAAAAAGACTTTTTGAACACCAAATTAATTTGTATACAGAAAATTACAGTACATCCGAAACAAATGATTATAACAGTATATTTGAGAGAAAAAGCATGTTATTTTGCCCCATTCAAACCTTAATATATGAACATTTAAATATGTAAACTAAAGTGCAATCACATTCGTAAATAAATGGCTTCTGGTTTTTGAAATGTAAATAAACTAATCAAGCTAATGCATTAGCTAATGCATAACCAGAAAGTAACTAATGGTTCGGTAAAATTAAAAAAATATATAGGCCTATATAGCGTTAGGGTTTGCTAACTTAGCAAGGGTCCAAAAAACATTCTGTAATGGTTAATTAAGGTTAAGTAATACTTATGAGGTACGTTCACGTAAAATGATACCATACTTAAGGTTAAGTTAGCAGCACCCAAGGACTCACTCATTTTAAAATAACAATCACTTACTAGTACCAGTATACATTAATAACTATTTATAAGTAATGCATTATATATATATATATATATATATATATATATATATATATATATATATATTATAAGTTATAACCTAACCTTAAGTATCTTGTGTTGCTACTTGTAAAGTGTAGCACACGTATCCCTTAACTAAGAAACTATAAATGCTTAAGTTCCCCCCTCTTAACCTTTATTAACCATTACTGAATGCTTTTTGGACACTTATAGACCCTACTCACATGACGTCACAACCACGCCCCCGTGCCATATTGTCCGTCAACTCGTCGTGTTGACGCATTACCGCTACGTAAATTCCTCCTATTATGGCGTGTTTTTCTGCTTGTTAACATTAATAATCATAATGGTGAAGGCGTGTGTGGCGGTTGGTTGCAGTAACAGAGCGGATAGACGGAGAGACTTGAAGTTTTACCGTATTCCGAGAGACCCGGAGAGGAGAGCGAGATGGACTGCTGCAATTCGACGAGAAAACTGGGCTCCAAACGATTACCACAGATTTAGTAGTCATTTTAGATCTGGTAAGATGCATTTAATATATATATGTTTATATAATATATATAATATATATTAATATATATTAATATTTATTATTATATATATAAATATTTTTCAAACTTTCGTGAGAATAGGCTGATTTTGTGTGGACAAGATAATTGTAAATATCAGGGAAGCAGATGTCAGGCAGAGACGGCGAAGACAGCGGGTCAAAAAACATTGATTTAGGCATCAAATATGGATCTGGCGAATGGATAAACTGAAGCTTTTTCACATAACGCCTTTTATGCAACGCATCCAATGAGTTTACAGCGTCAGATAACACCGGGGCTTCCATGAATTGCTCTATAAATTGCACGACTAATTGAAACCATTGAGAATAGGGCTTAAAAATGACGGCCAATATGGCGGCCGGATACAGCGACACGTCATTTTATGACATAGGTGAGTCGGGTCTATTGTAAAGTGTAGCACATGTGTTCCTTAACTAAGAAATTATAAATGCTTAAAACCCCCCACCCCCCTTTACCTTTATTAACCATTACTGAATGCTTTTTTGGACCCTTCTTGTAAAGTGTAGAACATGTGTCCCTTAACTAAGAAATTATAAATGCTTAAGTAAACCCTAACCCTAAACCCTAAACCTATGTAGGCCTATAGACCCTACCCACGTGACGTCACAACTCCGCTCTCCTGAATGGTACCGCCCACTTGTCCGTCAAAACATAGTGTTAACCTGTTACGGCTACGTACATTTCTCCTATTTACGGCGTGTTTTTCTGCTCCTTAACATTAATAATCAAAATGGTGAAGGCGTGTGTGGCTGTTGGTTGCACTAACAGAGAAGATGGAAGGAGAGACTTGAAGTTTTACCGTATTCCGAGGGATCCAAAGAGAGCGAAATGGACGGCTGCAATTCGACGTGAAAACTGGGCACCAAAAAAATCACCACAGACTATGTAGTAGTCATTTTATATCCAGTAAGATGCATTTAAGATATACTTAGAGGGTTTTGGGCTGACAAATAACCACAATTAAGATCATTGCGAGGCTAATCGCCGACAACATACGACGTAGTACGACGTAGTTTCAAATTCAAGATGTTTGTGACTTCCCTTTCTTCCACCATCGTTATTTTTTGAATAATATTTAGCTGGTACCAAGTGAAAGAAACTGGCCTCGTCTACGGGGCTGACAAATAACCACAATTAACATCATTGCGAGGCTAATCGCCGACAACATACGACGTAGTACGACATAGTTTCAAATTCAAGATGTTTGTGACTTCCCTTTCTTCCACCATCGTTATTTTATGAATAATATTTAGCTGGTACCAAGTGAAAGAAACTGGCCTCGTCTACGGGGCTGACAAATAACCACAGTTAGATCATTGCTAGGCTAATCGCCGACAACATACACGTATGTATGTAGTGAGAGTGCTATCGCTAAACCATATAAACATTAAAAGCCTTAACTCCATTGACAAACGACATGAAATACATTAGACTTGACAGTGGATGTTAGCAATAACAAAAGATTTTGAATTGAAAATTTCATAACTCACCTTTCGAAGCACAGGATAGATTCCTGCCGAATTTTCGTGGACGAGGACCTGTTTCACCCAACCAGCAACGAAGTATTTATAAGCCTCCAAGCTCTTGAAGTTTTTCATATTTTCGTGAGAATAGGCTGATTTAGTGTGGACAAGATAATTGTAAATATCTGCGTAGCAGATGTCAGGCAGACAGGGCGAAGACAGTGGGTCGAAAAACATCGATTTGGGCATCAAATATGGATCTGGCGACTGTATAGAACGAAGCTTTTCCTCATAACGCCTTTTATGCAACAGATCCAGTGAGTTTGCGGCATCAGAAAGCACCGGGTCTTCCATGAAATGCATTTTAAATTCCGCCATCAATTGAAAACAATGCTAATACAGAGTCAAAATGACGGACAAGTGGGCGGAACCATACAGCGAGCACGTGGTTTTGTGACATAGGTGGGTAGGATCTATAAATTTTTCCTAATTTTACCAACCTATTACTTACTGTCTGGTTATGCATTAATTAATGCATTAACTCATGTTAATTAATATACTAATAAATGTTAGATAAGAAATTATATTAATTATTGTAATTTTACTTAAACATTAGTTATTGTCTTAAAATGCATTAACTAATGCATTAACTCATGTTAATTAATATATTAATAAATGTTAGATAAGGGATTAAATGAATTATTGTCATGTTACTTAAACATGAGTTATTGTCTAAAAATGCATTAACTAATGGGAATGGGAATACTAATTAAGGGACCCTTATTGTAAGGTGTTACCAAACTTCTGTGTATATTTTAATGTTTTATGTGAAATGTGACTGAGTTCAATGTGTACAAACACCCTATCGAATCAATGAAAGGCCACTAAATCATATCAAAATCGAATCATGATAGACTATTGTTATAAAAATTGTTATTTTTAAACCCCTATTAAAAACGTAAAAAACTACGATTACACAACACAGTCATTTAACGGTCGATTTAAAAATAATAACAAATAATTAATCCCAACAATGAAAAAAATTATTAAAAGAGGACCATCCTCCATCATTCCATCACTGGAAGTAAGAGGTTGCAGGTTTGCGTCAGAGATTGACGAGAGAGAGGTTTGAGTCAAAGAGGCGTGTCTGAAGGGATCGTGCCAAGAACATGGGCTTTCGGCAGCTGACTGTAATATGATTAGCGGCCCACAACATAAGTCACCGCCAGCCTCGGAGCACAATCATGACTCCCATGCTCATGGGCAGGATTATGATAACGTTAGGTGGTGGGGGGGGCTGTATTTGCAATTGGAAGGAAAGTATAATTACCATGGGGGAGGAAAGGCATTTGAGGATTTATTTTGGTCTTGCCTTATCATAAACATAATATTGTGCTCTTTGATTACAATATGTTTCATGGTAACAAGTCCCATTCATTCTATAGCTGATGCCCGCACTTGAGTATCTGCCGTGCTATAATTCTCCACACCCCTTGCCAAACATGCCTGCATATGCTCTTGAACGCATCTTTCGCTGACAGCATTTCCTGCTGTGAACGCAGTGTAAATATTAGAGATAAACGTCACTAAACAAATGTTGTTTGCTTATAGGGAGGATCAGGAAGTCAATATAGAATAATAATGGGTTTTATTTGTTGTTCAAATAATTGATATCCTTCTTTTAATTATTACTATTAACCGTTCATTATATTGGGACACATTCAACTACAGTGGTACCTCTACATACGAAGTTATTTCGTTCCAGGACCTTGTTTGTAAGTCGAAATGGTCGTATGTCGATTGTCGAGCAGGATTTTCCCATCAGAATACATTATAATTCCATAAAATTGTTCCAAAGCCCTACAGTGGTATGAAAAAGTATCTGAACCTTTTGAAATTTCTCACATTTCTGCATAAAATCACCATCAAATGTGATCTGATCTTGGTCAAAATCACACAGATGAAACAAAACTGCTTTAACTCAAACCACCCAAACATTTATACGTTTTCATATTTTAATGATAGTATGCAAACATTGACAGAGGGGGGGGGGGTAAGTGAACCATCACATTTAATATATTGTGCCCCACGCCCCCTCCCATTTGGCAGCAATAACTTCATCCAGATGCTTCCTGTAGCTGCAGATCAGTCTGGCACATCGATCAGGACGAATCTTGGCCCAATCTTCTCTACAAAACAACTGTACTTCAGTCAGATTCCTGGGGAGTCTGGCATGAATCGCTGCCTTTAGGTAATGCCACAGCATCTCAATGGGGTTCAAGTATGGACTTTGACTTGGCCACTCCAGAACATTCATTTTGTTTTTCTGAAACCATTCTGAAGTTGATTTACTTCTGTGTTTAGGATCATCGTCTTGTTAGAGCGTTGCAGCACCCATCCTCTTTTTAGCTTAAAATGTCTGACAGACGGCCTCAGGTTTTCCTACAAAACATCCCGATAAACCTTTGAATTCATTCATCCATTAATGATTGCAAGTTGTCCAGGTCCTGAGGCAGCAAAACAGCCCCAAATGATGATGCTCCCTCCACCATGCTTCACTGTGGGGATGAGGTGTTGATGTTGGTGAGCTGTTTTATTTTTCCTCCACACATGACGTTGTGTGTTACTCCCAAACAATTCAACTTTGGTTTCATGAGTCCACAAAATATTTTGCCAAAACTTGTGTGGAGTGTCCAAGTGCCTTTTTGCGAACATTAAACCAGCAACGATTTTTTTTTAGACAGCAGTGGCTTCCTCCATGGAGCCCTCCCATAAACACCATTCTTGGCCATAGTTTTACATATAGTTGATGTGTGCACAGAGGTATTGGACTGTGCCAGTGATTTCTGTAAGTCTATAGCAGACACTCAAGGGTTCTTTTTTTTAAACCTCTCTGAGTATTCTGCGCTGAAGTCTTGGCGTCATCTTTGGTGGATGGCCACTCCTTGGGAGAGAAGCAACAGTGCCAAACTCTCTCCATTTGTAGACAACTTCTCTGATTGTCGACTGATGAACATCCAGACTTTTAGAAATGGTTTTATGCCCTTTCCCAACTTTATACAAATCAACAATCCTTGATCGCAGGTCTTAAGACAGCTCTTTTAACAGAGCCATGATGCACATCAGACAATGCTTCTCATCAAGACAATTCTTACCAGGTGTGTGTTTTATAGAGGGCAGGGCAGCTGTCAACAACTCATCAGTGATTGGGCACACACCTGTCTTAAATTGGTTGGTAAAAATTGGTTTCAATTGCTCTTTAAGTCTCCTTAGGCAGATGGTTCACTTACTTATTTACCCCCCTTCTGCCAATTTTTGGATGCTATACTTATTAAAATATGAAAACCTATAACTGTTTGGGTGGTTTTAGTTAAAGCAGACACTGTTTTTTTCACCTGTGTGATTTTGACAGCGATCATATCACATTTTATGGTGATTTTATACAAAAATGTGAGACATTCCAAAGGTTCAGATACTTTTTCATAGCACTGTAGCTCGGATAGGCGACCATCGTGAGGATTTGCGATATGGAAGACGAATGAATAAACATCTGTTCATAGTTTAAACCATTAAATGAATATTATAGCTTAGGATAATTTTGCGGGAAAATTTCTAAATAGTAATTGCATAATACAACATTTCATAACAGACCCTACCATAACTGAGGCTAAATAATCAAAATTTGTATCCTCACCTGATTGTATAATTTCATAGATGCACATATATGCCAGATTTTGCTCCCCATTAAGATTTATGCATTAATCATCGAGGAAATCCGAGCTCCACCCCTTAATCCAGGCCATGTCAAAAATGAATTCATTCATTCTCTACCCCAAGCATAGTTGAAATCGCTTAGGGACATTTTGCATAATCTTTCAAACTAATGATGCAAATTTAATCTCCTCGACTGAAGATGTTCTACGCAAGTGTATTCTAATATCGGGATTGATCGTAAAATTGCTGTACAGACCGCAAGCAGTCCCAAGGAAATGACCCTGGAACTGTGCAATCAAAAAAGATTAACTTTAGGTCGGTATGTGGCATCAAGATGTTTCAAATGGGGCAATATTTACATAAATCAGTAATGATAATGGCTCATTTCCATTGATGTTGATTAGTGTAACTCAAGGACACGTCTGCTTATTTAAGGTCATGAGGACTTGGTTAGACGGGGTCAAGCTGTGAGTGCACCCACCGGACCTCCACGGCACAGCTGCTCCCGTGCACACGCTCTCAGATATCAGCATCTAAAACAAAGCCCCGATGGGCTTTTAACACCCGACGTGACAAACAAAGACTGACCTCGGAAGCCATCTAACTACGTTTCTAACCGCCCCGGAGACGTCGAACCCGGGGTCAGCGAGGCCAAGCCTAAGACTGGCTCTCAGTGTCTGTGGACATTTATGACGTCTGGGTCCCTCGAGTGGGGATGGCTGCCATGACCTACAACACTAATCTCAAGGGTTATTCTAGCCCTTGGAGTTTACAACGCTACTAGCTTTGATGTCCCGATATTGTTATGGCATCTGACTGCATTCTATGGTACGGAGACGTGATTGGATTGTGGTATTGGAGGGCACATCTGTGTGCTGGTCCAGCTTGGATTAATGCCTTGTTGAGTCACACTCGATTCTGGCGGTTTTCTGTTGTTAAACCAACCGATCGAACCCTATATAAATCTCTGTCATTCACAGAAATTAAGTCTATTCAGTGAAAGGGAACTTCTAAGGTTCAAACTCTAGACTTTAAAACCCAGTTCAGTTTATTGAAACAAAAGGTTGCAAAAATCTTGATAAAGTGTTCAACAACGAATGTAGAATCTTTTTTTAGGAGGTATATAAAATGGATAAAAGAATAAATTCCCTCAAAAATGCAGCTAAGGTTTTTTTTTTTTTTTTTTTAACAGTCCATCAATTGTTGATATAACTTGTTTTTGGCCATGTACAAAGAGCATATAGCTGTGAGTCTTTTTGTATTTGTCTATGACAAGAAATGTGGTGGTATTTGTGTGTGTTGGTATTTATTCTTTTAAGAATTGAATAAGGTGAATCAATGCCCATTTTTGCTAGCACTTGAATGGCTTATTCCGCTGCATATTAACATTAAGCTAGTGGGCACGTTTGGAAAAAAATATTTTGTATTTTAATCCTAATCATGTGTAAAGTAAATGTTTATTGTTGTACCATAATTTTCGGACTATAAGGCGTACCTGACTATAAGATGACACCCACCAAATTTGACACGAAAACGATTTGTTCATAGATAAGCCGTACTGGACGATAAGCCGCAGCTGTCCTCACTGTATTATGTGATATTTACACCAAAAGGTATTATCCGATAACACTTTATTTGACAGTGGCGTCATAGGACAGTCAAAAGACCAAATGAACCAACATGAAGCTTTGAATCAATTGGCTGCAAAGCTGCATTGCTTCAAGAAGCTTTATTTGGCCATCATTGCTCCCTCGGTTGAGACAGTCAACCTCTGCTGCCACCAGCTGTCAACAATGTTTTCATCTAACATGCCTCCTAGCATGCATTGCTGTGCTACAGATGTAAATAACAATCAAAATTCATGTTCTGTGCTAATTATTTCTTCAGTTACTGTTCCAGTTGTTTCATTAATTGTTAGTTATGGTATTTGATAACACTTCATTTGACAGTGGTGGCATAAGACTGTTATAAGACCATCATAATTATGACATGACACTGTCATGAGCATTCATAAATGCTTATAACAGATGTTATTCAATGCCATCTGGCAAGTGATCTCACTTTTGAATGGATGTAAAATATCTGAGCTGGACATAAATGGTGTTAGTGCTATAATTTGCCAGATGACACTTAATGACATCTGTCATAAGCATTCAGTAACACCCATGATAGTGTCATGTCATATTTATGACTGTCTTATGACAATCTTATGATGCCACTGTCAAAAAAAGCGTTACCTATTAACCCAAATAAAACAACAAATAAGCCGCACTGCACTATAAGCCCAGGATTCAAAATGAGGGGAAAAAGTAGCGGCTTATAGTCCGAAAATTACGGTGATTGACCTCAACTGCAGTGTAAATAAACGTCTCTATTTTTTATTTATCGATTTTTAAATAAAGTTGCCTCCATGATTAGATGTCCAGGAGCATAATCAATTCACTAGGAATTGTACAAACAGTGACAAAGGTTCTTCTTTGCTTTGAACACAAACTACGACTAAAAAATGTGGTACATTTTTTTCCATGCATTCTTCATTACATAATTATGAAATCATAATTAACGCGATAAAATCATACCTTAGATTGAATACAAAAAAAAAAAAGACACCGTTTATGGGTGCGCCTATTCTGTGATGTCAGTTATACCCACGCACATATAAACTGAAAGACTGCCCCAAGTGGCCACTTTCTGGAAATACTAACAAAAACAATAAGATTGTTTCCCATGTGATGCACACAATAAAGTTGTCGTTTTTCCCTTTAAAAAAAAAAAAATTAAATTAAAAAACAACAGCGCTTACAATCAGAAAATAATTGGCAAGGGTGATAAAACAGATTTTTTTTTTTTTCCCTCAGTAAATGACCGAGTACAACTGTCTTTGTTTCTTTACAAAAACCTGCCAACATGAGTGCAAAGACAGGTTGGACAATCCTTAACACCTTGATAATCATGTGTCATATCTCCAGTGTATCGGATTGAGGATTTCTCACACTTCCACCTCTCACAATTCACCACAGCACCTGGCAACTCTGAAAGTAGGAGCTCATTGCCATGTAACTCCCTGAGGAATCGTAATTAATTTTCATAATTACTTCGGGGAGATTAACTGGGCCAAAAACAATGGGGGAAAGTAGGCTATTGTGTTCCTACATGGCTGCGTTGGTGTGCGAGTCATTTTCATGTTTTAGAGAACCAAAACCACTTTTGCTCTCACTTCCTTTTCCTGTAAATTTTATTTTTACTCCCTCTAAGGCTAATAAAGCCATTGATCTCAGGGAGTTCCCCTACTTTGCCGCATCCCTGGCGTTTCATTGCTCCCTATTGTGGGTACAATCTGCAGGTCAAAGTTCATGACAGGAGGTCATTATGCAGTAAAGGGGTCCAGACAGCTCACTTTAATGCTTTTTTATTGGGGGTCGGTGAGTTCTTACAGGGCTAATGTCTGAAAATGATGCACCATTTGGGGGTCGGAATGGGTTTATTATTACCATTGAAGCGGCTGGACTTTTAGGAACGTATGAAATGATATGTGAACATGAGTCCCAATGAGACTTTAAAAGAGGTGTAGATTAAAAATGTAAAACAAAAGGAAAGATATGAAGGAAAATTGTCCTACATTCTATCCTTATTGCATGCACTTTGGTGACAGAATGCCCAGTGGTGCAGTTCACTGACTCAACTGTCCACACAACAGAACATAAAAAAGGGAGATTTGTCTTGGCATTTTGGTATTTCATCCATATGAAATACATGCTTGTTTGGTTTTCATGTGTAGCGGCGATGTCATCCCTGACAAGACTTTTTTTTAAAGGTTATATTGATTTTTCTTCTGTTAGTCCAAAGAGTATATACATCATTTTTTCTTCAGTTACTTTCGGCATTTTTATAGACTGTCAGAAATGGCTTTTCAGATGGGAATTTAAAAAAAAAAAAAAAAACAGAAATGATTTTTGCATCTAGCCACTTGCTTTGAGGGGTTGAGATTTGTCAAGAAATAAAATCTAAGACTTTTTCCATATAGAAAAAAACAGTTGCATGCTTTTCTTTTCCAGGAATGTAATATTTTCTTCACATTTATATTCCTGCAACATTAGTTTTTTTTCCCTATAAAAACGTTTTTAATTGATCACATCTTTTTTATTATGTTATTCATCAACAAACTTATTTCAAATAAAGTTTTTTGTTGTTTTTTTTTTGCTTTTCTGAAAGTGACAGAGTCAAGCACGATTGCATCAACTGCTTTAGAGTCGCAAATATTTCTCATCTCTCGAGTTGTCCGATGTTATCGGGTAAGCCACTAACCGGATGAATGCATTTTTAAATGATATCCGATAATATCAACATTAGTTTTTCATTATCGGTTTCGGGCCAATACGCATATGTTAGTGCTGTCATGTTCACTTATTGCATGCCGGCGATTCAGGAGTTTTGTCGCCCCTGCTGGCGATTAGTTGTAATTATGGTAACACTTTATAATAACTATCCGTTTTACTAGTTAATAGATCATTAGTAAACTGTTGAAAAATGATTTATTGTTGATTTGTGAATAATTTGTTAACAGTTTGTTAAGCACTTACAGGGCGTTCTTAACCTGAAACACAGTTTGTGTAGAAACGTTTGAAGTTTTTGTGTTTAACGTTATACATGTCTATCTTTTCAGGTAAAGAAATGTCGTTCACTTCAAAAGAAAAGGCATTTTGCAGGCAGCGCTCATGTTGCACATTTATGAAAATCTGCCATAGAACCAACAAATATTTCTACTTTTCTTTGTATATTTAACCAATAAAACGTATGACCTTCAACATAAAGTGTATATAGTTTTATTAAGATCCATCAGCTAGCATTGGCATTTAGAATGGGGTCAACCATATTGGAACACCCTGTAAATGCTTAACAAACTGTTAACAAATCAACAATAAATCATTTGTCAACAGTTTACTAATGATCTATTAACTAGTGAAACAGATAGTTATTATAAAGTGTTACCGTAATTATTTTTGATAAGTACAGGCACTTTCTGCTGACGTAATCATATGTCGATACGAGCTCATTGCTAACAGAGATCTAAATGGACAAGCTAATGTCTGCAGCCAATGTACCATAGCAGTTCTTGCACTCTCACCACGTTGTTTGTAAGGGTGTGCAAAACAAAATCGATTATTAGATGCATCACGATTCGACACGTGACGATTCGATTACGATTCATAAATGTTCAAAAACGATGATTTTCCCTAATAACTTTATGACAGCCGCTAGTAGCGGAACAAAATTCAAAGCACGTTTGCCGCCTGGACACCTTTAACGGATGCACGCACGCACAACGTTATGATAGATGCAGCTGGTTACTGAGCGAGAGATTTACTCCTTTTCAAAAGACTTGACTGACTTGGCAGCCGCGCTTCTGTGCGCAAATTATTTTTTAGAGCGAGAGGAGAAGAGAGAGAGTTTGTTGCTCTTTGCCTTTCAGTTGTCCAATAAAAGGTTCAAGACATGTTAATTGGAAAATGTCCCTAGTGTGTTGCTAAGTCCTGTGTGCATCTATAAGCGGTGAGTACAAGAACCCTCTTGCACTGTTTAGACTTTACTGTTGTTTTTGAGATGTTACTAGCTAGCACTGAGCGCAATGCTAATTAGCGACTTCGACTTGAAATTATTAACACAATATGATATTGATGATATGATATGTTATTTTGGCGTTTTGGAGTGACACTGATGGTTTGGTACACATGTTAGCATGTTCTTTATGCTATAGTTATCAGAATAACTTAATAGCTATGGCCACGTTCGCGTTCTGCCTTTAGTTTGTGGTGCTTTCACGCTCAAGTCTGGGCGCACTCGCACTTGTTTACACGAAGAAGAGCGCTCACACGCCAGAAGAAGACAGACAGCTACGCATCGTCTGGGCGAGTGGGTGAAAGAGAGAGAAAGAAACGGTTGCGAACCTACGTTAATTGTTTATGCTTGTAAAATATCTCTACAGAGGCAACGCCTGTGTGTATCATCTTTTCTGTTGTTGTTGTTTTCCACTCACAATCGGACACTTAGAGCCAGTTGTGTGGTTGTTTGAACGATGTGCTAATGCTAGCGAACGTATGCTAACCGTTTGTGTCATTGCTGTAATAGCATCTAATCATCATTTATTTACGTTGATGCAAACCAGTTTGGTATCAAGGACGAAATTGATTTGTATTATATTTCTATTTTTAGTTTCACTCTTCAAATGATGGTGTCATAACGACGGCCAAAATAAAGTCAGCAAATTATACGGACATCCAGCATCGTCATTTGGAAGTGGAGCTTGCTGTATAGCCAGCCAAAGCGTCCTGGTGAGGACAGTATATTCGCATTTCGTTGTTCATGCATCATGTAACATTATCATACTGTACACTTGTTCAGCATGTTGTTCCCCATTGTATTTTTATTAGGGGTGTCAAACGATTAAAAATTTTAATCGAGTTAATTACAGCTTAAAAATTAATTAATCGTAATTAATCGCAATTAATCGCAATTCAAACCATCTATAAAATATGCCATATTTTTCTGTAAATTATTGTTGGAATGGAAAGATAAGACACAAGATGGATACAGTGCCTTGCAAAAGTATTCGGCCCCCTTGAACCTTGCAACCTTTCGCCACATTTCAGGCTTCAAACATAAAGATATAAAATTTTAATTTTTTGTCACAATCATGAGGTGGAACAAAATTTATTGGATAATTTAAACTTTTTTAACAAATAAAAAACTGAAAAGTGGGGCGTGCAATATTATTTGGCCCCCTTGCGTTAATACTTTGTAGCGCCACCTTTTGCTCCAATTACAGCTGCAAGTCGCTTGGGGTATGTTTCTATCAGTTTTGCACATCGAGAGACTGACATTCTTGCCCATTCTTCCTTGCAAAACAGCTCGAGCTCAGTGAGGTTGGATGGAGAGTGTTTGTGAACAGCAGTCTTCAGCTCTTTCCACAGATTCTCGATTGGATTCAGGTCTGGACTTTGACTTGGCCATTCTAACACCTGGATACGTTTATTTTTTAACCATTCCATTGTAGATTTGGCTTTATGTTTTGGATCATTGTCCTGTTGGAAGATAAATTTCCGTCCCAGTCTCAGGTCTTGTGCAGATACCAACAGGTTTTCTTCCAGAATGTTCCTGTATTTGGCTGCATCCATCTTCCCGTCAATTTTAACCATCTTTCCTGTCCCTGCTGAAGAAAAGCAGGCCCAAACCATGATGCTGCCACCACCATGTTTGACAGTGGGGATGGTGTGTTCAGGGTGATGAGCTGTGTTGCTTTTACGCCAAACATATCGTTTTGCATTGTGGCCAAAAAGTTCAAGTTTAGTTTCATCTGACCAGAGCACCTTCTTCCACATGTTTGGTGTGTCTCCCAGGTGGCTTGTGGCAAACTTTAAACGAGACTTTTTATGGATATCTTTGAGAAATGGCTTTCTTCTTGCCACTCTTCCATAAAGGCCAGATTTGTGCAGTGTACGACTGATTGTTGTCCTATGGACAGACTCTCCCACCTCAGCTGTAGATCTCTGCAGTTCATCCAGAGTGATCATGGGCCTCTTGGCTGCATCTCTGATCAGTTTTCTCCTTGTTTGAGAAGAAAGTTTGGAAGGACGGCCGGGTCTTGGTAGATTTGCAGTGGTCTGATGCTCCTTCCATTTCAATATGATGGCTTGCACAGTGCTTCTTGAGATGTTTAAAGCTTTGGAAATCTTTTTGTCTCCAAATCCGGCTTTAAACTTCTCCACAACAGTATCTCGGACCTGCCTGGTGTGTTCCTTGGTTTTCATAATGCTCGCTGCACTTTAAACAGAACCCTGAGACTATCACAGAGCAGGTGCATTTATACGGAGACTTGATTACACACAGGTGGATTCTATTTATCATCATTGGTCATTTAGGACAACATTGGATCATTCAGAGATCCTCACTGAACTTCTGGAGTGAGTTTGCTGCACTGAAAGTAAAGGGGCCGAATAATATTGCACGCCCCACTTTTCAGTTTTTTATTTGTTAAAAAAGTTTAAATTATCCAATAAATGTTGTTCCACTTCACGACTGTGTCCCACTTGTTGTTGATTCTTGACAAAAAAATTAAATTTCATATCTTTATGTTTGAAGCCTGAAATGTGGCGAAAGGTTGCAAGGTTCAAGGGGGCCGAATACTTTTGCAAGGCACTGTATATACATTCAACATACGGTAGATAAGTACTGTATTTCTTTACTATAACAATAAATCAACAAGATGGCATTACCATTATTAACTTTCTGTTAAAGCGATCCATGGATAGAAACACTTGTAGTTCTTAAAAGATAAATGTTAGTACAAGTTATACAAATGTTATATTAAAACCCCTCTTCATGTTTTCGTTTCAATAAAATTTGTAAAATTTTCAATCAAAAAATAAACTAGTAGCCCGCCATTGTTGATGTCAATAATTACTTACACAATGCTCATGGGTGCTGAAGCCTATAAAATCAGTCGCACCCAAGCGCCAGCAGAGGGCGCCAAAACTCCGAAAAACAAAACAAGTACACATTTCACTGTGCAGTCATTTTAATCTGTTTGAGCGGGGCATTTGTGCGTTAATTGCGTCAAATATTTTAACGTGATTAATTTAAAAAATTAATTACCGCCCGTTAACGCGATAATTTTGACAGCCCTAATTTTTATATTAAATTGCCTTTCAAGATGACATATCTGTTCTATATGTTGGATTTTATCAAGTAAATTTCCCCCAAAAATGCGACTTATACTCCGGTGCGACTTCTATATGTTTTTTTCCTCTTCGTTGGGCATTTTATAGCTGGTGCAACTTGTACTCAAGTGCGACTTATGAGTACCGTATTTTTCGGACTATAAGTCCACGACCGCATTTATCGGTGTTGGTTTGATATCAGTATAGGATTTTTGGAGTTGGACAATATCGGGATATCAGTTAAAAAGTCATTATCGGACAATTGTACTCATATACAATATTTTTACAAATAGAAATTAGTCCAAGTTGCATTGTTTTTCCTCATTTTATTTTATCTATTTTTATTTCATTTCAGCTGTAGGGAAAAAAAGTGATAAGTGAAAGACTAATTATACCCCTCGGACGTTAAGATATTTATTGTTCCAGATAAGACGTGTCGTTGGATTAAAGATTGTGTAAATTACTAACCACCCGGAGTCCTGCTGCAGCTGGCGTCGCAGAGGTGCCAAATAGGGGAAGGGGAAGCACTGCAGCACTGGCACAGGTGGAGCTACATCACCCCCCTCCTCGCTATTTCATTGAAGCAAGAGCACCGGGGGAAGTGATATAATCCTCTGGACTTTGGCCAACGTTTTCCATCGTGTACTTTGGGCATTGCGGATGAACACGAGTGAGTGTGCATCTGCCTGTGCCTTCCTCTTTGTGTAATAGATGCAGTTATATTGTTAAGTCATAAAAGGGCCACGTGGTATCATTGGGGGAGATGGCGCATGACACTGGGGAGCTGCTAACCTCAAGGGATGGAGAGGAATTCCAGCAGTTTTTTTTTCCTCTAACGCTTTCCCCTTATTCACAGGCGCCCGCCCACTCACTCCACACACACACTGCACACACAAAAAACGCCCGCACACGACAGGTGCAGGCTTAAGTGCTGTTTTCCTTCCGCCTAACGCTCCTACAATATAAACTACCGCTAGCCTTCGAGGCTGAGATTTTGACACATGTATTAATACATAAAATATTTGAAACAATGCCCAGAAATGATTAGTTTATGTCACGCTAGGCCAAATACAAATTTTACGAGAATGGCCATATGAAAAGAAGTCATTTTTACAAAAATAGAGCCATCTTGTTTGAGAATTAATCTACTTTAAAGGTGAAGAATGCTAAGTTACGTGCGTTTACATACACACATTTTGGTCGATTCCTGATAGTCAAACAGATCCGGAATCAATCAATAGAGGTTCCTCCGAGCGTGGGCATGTTAATCACTGGGTGAAGAAGAGCAACAGCCGAAGTGGACATGTTAACGCTAAATATTATTGTGTGGCCATTCATGTCATTTCTTTGTTCTGTCTTTTGTGTGGTATTTCTTTAAAATAAAACTAGTGCTACAACTACAAAAAAAAAATAACGTGAGGACAATGAACAGATTACTCAAGCTACGTCTACACAAGGACAGATAATATTCTTTTCTATTTTTATTCCTGTCCACACTTACGTTTAAGGCCCCCCCGCTTCTGTAAGGTACGCCTGTATTTGCGCAAACTACACATGCGTAGAAAGGAGCAGTCTCATATGTTACGTCATTGCGCGGTTTGCCTCTGAACGGGAAAATCATTACTCGCTGGCAGCAAATTTCGAAATTACCATATTGGCTTGAATATAAGTGTTTTTTTGCATTGAAATAACACTGGAAAATACTATTTTTAAGTTCTATATATCTATCTATATATATATATCGAGAGAGAGAGCGAGAGAGCGCGAGCGCGAGAGCGAGAGAGCGCGAGCGCGAGAGCGAGAGCGAGAATTATACTCGCGGTCTAGACATTATACCCATTCACGGCGCTAGATGGCGCCAGATATCATTGAAGCGATGTTCTGTCATGACAAATCTCAGCTACTCTCCCAATTCACGACGCTAGATGGCGCCAGATATCATTGAAGCGATGTTCTGTCATGACAGATCTCAGCTAGTCTTTTTAGTTTAACCAGTTTGCATTATTTTATTGCAATGTTTTTCCTTATTCAGATTTGTTTTAAGACTACAGTTACAGTCAGACTTCATTTTGATGATTAATGTAGTTATTGCAATTTTGTTGTTTTATCACAATAGATTGGTTTATTTACATTTCAAAAACCAGAAGCCATTCATTTACGAATGTGACTGCACTTTAGTTTACATATTTAAATGTTCAGATATTAAGATTTGAATGAGGCAAAATAACATACTTTTTCTCTCAAATATATTGTTATAATCATTTTTTTCGGATGTACTGTAATTATTTTCTGTATAAAAATTAATTTGGTGTTCAAAATGTCTTTTTCAAACTTGAATCTTGAAAAAGAGGGGGTCGTCTTATAATCAGGGCCGTCCTATATTCGGGCCAATAGGGTACTACACTTTCTAGACTCGTTATTTTGTGATCACTTTTTTCGTGAAAGCAATTGAATGCATCACGCAGGAGCGAGAGTGAAGGGAGAGCACGCTCGTCTTTTACGAGCAATCGCCGAGTTGTGATTGAAATAAATCCTGACATCGTGACTTGGGATATTACAATCGATGCTCACCACTTGGAAAATAACCAACAAAAGCATATTGTGTGGCGCTGCGTATATTTCCTGGAAGCCGCAACCAGGAGTGCTTGTGCATGTCAGTGGCGATTCCGGAAATGGCGACAGTTTTGACAGGCAGAAATGTCATGGAAAAAAACTGATCGCGCGCCTCTTTGACTGGGGTTACCAAGCAGGTCACTTTTTGGGGTTTAATTTTCATCCAAGCATTTTTATATACTCATGTTTGGTCGGCATTGAGTTGGGAGGGGCCAGCCCCGCAGCAGTTTTGCAGAAATATGAGAGGAACAGCGACAAGTAGAGGTCCCTCTCGCTTCGGGTGGACCCCGACGAAACTCCGAAAGAGCTTTACTTCAGGCTGAAGGAGCTGTATGGGAGATGGGTCATACCAAGAGAGCTCCAGGTATGGATCAAGGAACATGATCCGGAGTCTGCAGATGAGGCTGCCACATTGGTTAATGTGTTTGTAGCTGCAAGAGGGAAGAACCAGCCATGGGCGCATAAAAGCTGGAGTAAGGATGACTTTGGTCAGGGCCCCAGGCACCAAGTGTTGAAAGGGCAAAGGAGCACAAATCCAAACGACTGAGGCGAGAGAAGTTTCCTTGGACGGTGGTGACCCACCCTGACACTCCAAATCTTGCACAGTACTTTGAAGAAGCTAAAGCTAAGGCTTCTGTGTTCAAAATGACATTCTTGTCAATGAAACAGCTGGTGGTTCCCAAAGCAGTAAAAGAGATTGCTCTGAGATTGGGCCATGCGATACCCTGGGCTGGCCACCTGGGGAAGCAAAAGACCTTAGCCTGCGTAAGGCGTTGCGTTTATTGGCCCGGTTTGCGTGAAGATGTCGAGCAGTTCTGCAGAAGCTGTCTGGAGTGCCAAATAACACCAGCCAGACGTCCTCGCAGAGCTCCCCTCTGTCAGTTGTGAGTACACCATTTCAGCGACTTGGTATGGATATAGTGGGACCGGACTTTCCGAGGAGGGGGAGTGTGTGGTGGCTACCGCTACCCCACAATTTAGTGTTTCAAGATTTAGTTGATTATTTATGTGATACTGTATTTCTTTCGACATGTACTAATATTTTCTAATGGGTGCACACTTTAATTAATATTTGTCTGAATGCTTACTGGATTTTATTTGCTAATTTGAGGTAACGACCACAGCTGTGTAAGATCTGGCACCTACCATTCTGGACTCAAATAGTCTTATGAGTTTCTGTGCGTGATGACGTTACCATTCAAAAGACAAATGCTGATTCATTAACAACACTGGGAGCTTGTAAACGGATATTTTTGTTGTTTTTTTTTAAAGGCAAATAATATTTACATGGACCTGAAAAATAAATGTGGCCATTCCATATTTGAAAGAGGAGTTTTCAATGTCTTCCACACCACTAGCCACTAACATGGATGATCCTAAATATCAAATAACAACACCCTTCACCTCATCCTAACGATGATGGAGCACCGTGAATTACATTGATAAGAGTTGATTCTGACTTAAGATTTTGATCTAAAAAAATACTTTATTACTTACCGTATTGGCCCGAATATAAGACGGTGTTTTTTGCATTGAAATAAGACTGAAAACGAGGGGGTCGTCTTATATTCGAGGTCTAGACATTATACCCATTCACGACGCTAGATGGCGGCAAATATCATTGAAACGATGTTCTGTCATGACAGATCTCAGCTACTCTCAAGTTTAACCAGTTTGCATTATTTTATTGCGATGTTTTTCCTTATTAAGATTTGTTTCAAGACTACAGTTAGACTTCACTTTGATGGTTAATGCACTTATTGCAATTTTGTTGTTGGTTTATTTACATTTCAAAAACCAGAAGCCATTCATTTACGAATGTGATTGCACTTTAGTTTACATATTTAAATGTTCAGATAATAAAGGGATCCTCTATTTTTAGGACAAGTAGTTCTTAAAAGATAAATGTTCGTATGAGTTAAAATAATTTGATATTAAAAACCCTCTTAATGTTTTTGTTTTAATAAAGCTTGTAAAATTATTTGAAGTGATAGGTCGCCATTCTTGTTACGTCGCAGTGCGTGACGTCACCGGGCCCGTTGATGAAATTCCAGCGTGTCACTCATTAGCTTTCCCAACATGTCGTCAGTTCTACCCTTCCTATTTGAACCAGATCTGAAAAGTGAAGAGCAGGACAGCACTGTCGGTCGTTCACAAGACTAGCTTCAGGGAAAAATGCGTGCAGCAAATACCTGATAAGACAAAAGTTGGGCAAAACTGGTGATGCACTCGCTGCAAATGAGTTTCAATGGTAACAGAGCAAGAGAGTGCTGTTGGGAACTCCGGTTGGGAGCGAGAGTGTATCCTGTTGGGAACGCCGGTTTTATAAGCAGATATTCAAGGTAAGCATATTGTGTTTTCAAACTTATCCCAATATAATTATTTAGATTGTTAGCATCCAGAGCTGTCGTGTGCTTTACATACAGTACAGGCCAAAGAGCACACCTTGTGTAATCCATGTCTTGTACATTGTAACGCGTGGTAGGTAGGATGCGTGTAGTACCAAAGTACCAAAAAGGGGAGAAGCTTCCACTTATGCACATTTATTCACAAAAAATAATATTTCCACCTTGACCACTCTTCACTCAGGAGCTCAGCAGTACGCAAACACGCGTTCCATGACGAGCTCCAACATTGTTGTAAGGTCCACGTCAGAGTCACTGTCGTCACTGTAGCCTGCCATAGTGCTTTAATTATTTAGTATGATTTGGGGAAAACTCTTACGAAGAATAGTCAACAAAAAAGATAGCAATAGTAATCCAAATCCGCGTTTTTTTTTTACTCACTCGAAGATCCAGGAATTAGACCGATCACATGGCAATGTTGCAGCCTTGATCAGGCCGTTAATTCCACAGAATAGACTGATCCGAAAAGCCACTGTGGGTCTGACGAATCAAAAAAATGGACAGATCCGAAACCAATATTGCAGACATGGTGGGACCGTCGGATCCAGAAAATAAACTGATCCCTTACTTGACTGAGGATCCAGGAAAAATGTTCGGGCGCCAGTTGTAACGCTTGGTGGGTAGGATACGTGCATACAGGGCCCAAAAAGGGGGAGAAGCTTCCTCTTATGGACATTTATTCACTAAAAATAATAATTCCACTTTGACCACGCACTTCACTCCCCTTGTCTCCATTTGACTGGAAATTGCATCCAAAAGCAGCACATCGTGGCATTTTAATTTGCGACTTTAGGCAGCAATAAGCAATTGTTGAACACGCTACACATTTGGAAAGATCCCAATGACGTCATCACTGCGAGCCCGCAAACCATGGCGCCAACTAACGGTCAAAATATGTAGTAAATATTATAAAATATTGCCATTGATTTAACATTTTATGTGTTTCTAACAACATATTTTAGTTAGGGCTGTCAAAATTATCGCGTTAACGGGCGTTAATTAATTTTTTAAATTAATCACGTTAAAATATTTGACGCAATTAACGCACTCCCCCGCTCAGACAGATTTCAATGACAGTACAGTGAACTGCTTGTTAATTGTGTTTTATGGAGTTTTGCCGCCCTCTGCTGGCGCTTGGGTGCGACTGATTTTATAGGCTTCAGCACCCATGACCATCGTGTAAGTAATTATTGACATCAACAATGGTGGGCTACTAGTTTATTTTTTTATTGAAAATTTTACAAATTTTATTAAAACGAAAACATTAAGAGGGGTTTTAATATAAAATTTCTAACGTGTATTAACATTTTTCTTTTAAGAACTACAAGTCTTTCTATCCATGGATGGCTTTAACAGAATGTTAATAATGTTAATGCCATCTTGTTGATTTATTGTTATAATAAACAAATAGTCCTTATGTACTGTATTTTGAATATATATCCATCTTGTGTCTTATTTTTCCATTCCAACAATAATTTACAGAAAAATATGGCATATTTTATAGATGGTTTGAATTGCGATTAATTGCGATTAATTACAATTAATTAATTTTTAAGCTGTAATTAACTCGATTAAAAATTTTAATCGTTTGACAGCCCTAATTTTAGTACAAGAGAGCAATTGTGGTTTATTAGAGCTTGCATGTATTTAAGTTAGAAGACCACTTTTGAATGAGGCAAAACAACATGCTTTTTCTCTCAAATACATTGTTATAATCATTTGTTTTGGATGTACTGTAATTATTTTTTGTATAAAAATTAATTTGGTGTTCAAAAAATCTTTTTTTCAAATTTGAGTCTTGAAAAAGAGTGGGTTCGTCTTATTATCAGGGCCGTCTTATATTCGGGCCAATACGGTACAAGCTTTACTAATTTTTTTGCCTAATGTTTTTTTTTCCCCTCACCATATTACAATTTTATTTTTTGAAACATTCAGACTTTATTGGTGTCAAATCTTAAAAAACATATTCCAAACCATGTTTCCTAATTACACCCTTATCTTGATTAACTCAGCCATAGAGGACCGAATTTAGATGTAATACTCAGCGGAGCCCTTTCATGCATGTCTATTACATTCCTAGCACATCTGTCTTTAAATCAGCCCTGCGCTCTTTTTGTTCTATATTTGTCTCCTGCCTTTGTCTATTTTTGCCTCGTCCGTGGTTTTAAATCATTTTCTCGAATCCCCTCTCGAGCATCCTATTGTGTCCGTCTCCATCGTTTTCTCTCTCTTACCATCATTCCATAAATACAGCCCCTCCCTTTTCCTAATGTATTTTCTTTGTCTTTTTTTTACTAAGCATCCTTTCTCCTTCCCCTCCCTCCATTTCTCTCTTCCTCCTCACTCCTCTCTTCCTCCCTGGTGTATCTTGTTGATAGTCGATGCCAGACTGTAGCGAGAGCTGTGCAGACTCCAGGCGCTTTCTGTTCCTGTCAGCCGTTAGACACACACACACACACCCCAACTAAGAGTCAACGAGGACAATGTGTCTGGTCCTGTGGAGGACATGCATGCCTGGGCTGCCACCACGAGGCGGCAGCCGGTACCGCAGCAACACAGGGGGGTTCATTGAAGGGAGATTGGGAGGATGATGAAATACTGGCAGCTTTTCAGTAACGGCTGGAGCTAAGTGGGAGGGGCGAGAGACTGTGAGCTCACTGCTGCAAGCTGGGAGCATCAGCAGCTATTATGCAACAAAAAAAGGGGGAAAGGAGGGAGGATAGGGGGGCTTAGGGTGGGGGCGCCATGTGAACAACAGGAGGCTTAGCGGAGATGGTGCTGGGTGCGATGATGCACCGAATGTCTAAAACATCGGCGCCTCACACACGCCGCCACTTCTGCTTCTTTTGTCTCCGAAAGAGAGGGGACACCTTGCTTTCGACAAAAAAAAAACCCTCTGCCTCTTTCTGCTCTCTAAGACGATGTTCCAAAGACAAATGCAGATGTCCTAGGGCCCAGCAGGTAGCGTTTGCAGATAAATGGCTTTAATTAATCTCACCGAGCGTAGCTTCCAGATAGGCTACTTGATGAAATATGATGAGGACATCCTTGTTTAAATTGATATGCAAATAGTCAACTGCGAGGCAAATCTATTCAAAATTTAGACTGTAGGAAGGGAGGGGTCGAGGCTTTCAACGTTAAAAAGAAAACACAAGGTTATGTGGACGGCGGGGCAAGATTAATGCAGCGCTGAAATGGCAGAGAAAGAAAAAAATGTCTATGTTGAAGGAGTCAGGGAGATGATGGGAGTGACAGTCAAGGGTGAGCGAGTGCCATTTGGTTGCCGTCACACAACACTGGAGACAGTGAGAATATTTGCAGGCAACTGTAGCCTATCCGGCTGGATCTCAAAGTCAGAACTTGACTTAATTTCTTCTGTGAACAAGCTAGTAACTCAATTTATTGGTACACCAAATTTAGAACAATAACACATGACTGTAAATTAAATTGATGTGGTGCTTTGATTTATGAGTGCCCCGACTTAAGGGGGGTTGCGAGCCATGACTTGACCAGATGAAGCCCCATAATCCTGCAAACGGGAAAAAATTAGTATGTGGGCAAGGAGAGCCCAATTTTCAATGCATTTTAATGCTGTTTATAAATTTGTCCTCATGAAAATATATATGGCGGAAAACACACACAACTGAAAAAGCAGTTTCCGCACTTGCACCTCTCTTTAAAATAAACAGCTGTCATTTAAGCCAGAGGAACTGTTGTGTTTGATAGAACAATATGCCTATATGCTGCCAAAGCAGTTTCATGGTGCATTATGCCCCCGGACTATTTTTAATTTGTCCGTTTTACCCTGGAGACCCAAGTTTACAGATACTGAACAACCGCTTTTATCTCAACTTCGCCATAAAAAGAAGGTAAGTACTTCGAATAATGAATTTAAATGTCTAATTTTTAGCTTGGAATCATCAATTGATGTCTAATATTTATTTTTTAAAAAACACTTTAAAAAATGATTCACTCGCATATTTGAAAATTTTAAACAAATTACGTCACAATGAAAGAAATAGTGTCTGTTAATAGGTCACTGATATCTACATCATAACTATCGCTTAATTGTATTCTTTTCTGTTACAGTTGCATTTTTCCCCGATATTTAGATGATAAATAATCGATCAAAAGAAAGAAAAATTGGGGAAAAAAATGTTTAAAATGGTAAATATTTATAAATCTCGACCACTCCTCTTTTTGTCTCTGACTTCTGCACCGCGACCCTTGTTCTATTACCGTGTTTCACCCATAAAATCCTCACAAAGTCAAGCTGTGGCCATTCACAGCTGTGTCTTGACACTCTGTGATACATGCTACAAAGTTTTTGGATCGAAACAAAGTAAGTACGCGATAATATCTCGTTAAAATCATTGTGTCTTTAATTATGCTCTCTCATGCTCCCACCTCGAGTTACCGGAAAGCCACAAAAAGATATACATTGCAGTCGACACTAGCGTGAGAATTATGGACACAGCAGGCTAACAGACTAGCGTGCTAGCCATTATCTTTTCGACCCTTGTTGCAGTTTTGATTGCTTATTATGGGATAATATCGATGTATTAACTACATGTAAGATATGCTTGATTGTATGACCATTATACTCTGCGGGTTATACAAGTTTGCTCTCCCACAGCTATTATACGCGCTCTCCCAAGCTATTATGAAGAATACAGTTTTAGCCCATAATCATGTGCTTACCGGCAATTGCTCACATTCTGCTGATAAGTAGATACACACACATACAGTATGTTGATTCATCAGACAACGTCTCAGCACTTTTCCACCAAGCTACTTCGAGTGCAAATGTGTGTTCAAAACAAAGTTATCTTGCTCGCTCAAGAGTGTGACTGTTAATTTAATCAAGAGTGTGACTTAAATCAATGACTAGAATAAGGAACTTTGCCCAATCGAAACTGCCACGTTGGACAACAGTGTTGTAACTATTTTCCGCCCAGCAACAAGCCCTCAATAAAAGTCAGCAGCGCGGGGAGTCCGGAGAGAGACCTCGGTGAGATTCCGATTTGGCACGTTGCGCTCTCCGACTCTCCCCAAAACTGCAGTCTGGTAAAAGTCTACTCTCTGTCTCCTGCCTCCTTGTGTCCTGCTTTTGTCACTTCGCTCTGGGTCAACAGCTAAATTGAAGAAGGTGTTTTAGACACAAAACTACATTAGATGCTGAATGAATGAATGAATGAATGGATGGATGCTATTTATATGTACATTATCCGCTTAACTTTTATTTTACAAGAATTCATAAAGCCTAGGTCCAAGGTTATCATTAACTATACAGCTAACTCCCCGTTTAGCCATGGTTATTCACAAAAAAACAGGGCTAAATTTAATCTACATTTACTCACACACTAATTTCCTTAATTATTGTGCATCCACCCACACGAGCGGAACTTCAAGTCACCTGAGTGTTTTCCGCTATATATGTTTTGACACACTCTTACATTTCTGTATTCCCAGTACGATTTTATACAAAACTGCAGTTTTTCTGCATGACAGGCATGCTTTTGTTGTTGGTTTTTATTAATAGTTACAAGCTAAGTGAACTCATTCAGTGCCAATGCTGGTGATAGAAATCAAACGCATTATGACTGTGATGGTTGTCATTGATTTATGTTTCGGCGCCACTGAAGGCACCAACCGTCTAGCGCCGTCATTCACAGCCACTTGCAGCCAATAAGTTAATTTATGAAATAATATTAGGCCATTAGAATAGTAGGAATGTTGTTGATCTGTTTCCTTAGTTTCAGTATTGTAAGCGGTAATCTGGTAGCAGTTTCTCTGTGTTCTATCTGAAAAAGTAAAAAATAAAAATCCTAGTAACTGGTTCGTCTATCACTTTCAGCAGCCAGTGACTTAAGGAAGGACTTGAACTCTGTATTTGAAACATGAATTTTAGGTTAAGAATAATGAATTAAGTAATGAACTTCAGCATTCAGACTTGCTCCCAGTTACGTCACTGCCTTCAGAATGGAACTCTGTTGTAAACAGAGGACCGCCTGTGGTAAAGTAATTACCAAAGGGCAATTTTCTTCCATGTTGTGTTTATTAGCGCCGTTTCACTCACTGATCCGTAAACCATCATCATTTTGTCGTTTTCAAGACAATCGACAAAGAGACTGCAAGAATCTCAGGTGGTTTGCAATGAAGTTTTGGTTTTAAAGAGGAACCAAACTTGCAGCAAGGATTATATTTAAAAGCAGTGGCTTGTGTCAGTTCATGAATTCATTTTCTAGATTTCAGGTCGGCTGGCTTGGCCTAAGTCACAGCACCCAGAAAAAACCCCATACAGGAAAGACTGAACCAAAACTTGAACCTAAACGCCAGGACTGTGAGCCTGAAATGCTAACCACTATTCCACTGTCCTGCCAGTGTCACTTCATGTCAAATCCAAAGTCTCGGTTTGTTTCTGCCCGCACCTTCCCAGACCCATTTGGCCAATCACCATCATGGGAAAATCCCCAATGAATTTGAACCTCAAAGCGCCACCCATTAAAAGACAATCAAGGACTGTGAGGACAAAAGACTGAAGACAAAAAAAAGGGAGAAACATTTTTCTTTTCACTGCCATCTCTAAGACGGTTTAGATGTTCCCAGTTTCTCGGAATTAAGCCTGACAGGCTTCCTTGAGCCCAGTGGGGTACTTATAATTTGTTGGGGGAGTAAGGGAGGGGGGATTTAGGAGAACAATGGTATTGTCCTGGTTGTGCGAACGTCTGATCGGCCGCCTCTGCCAGCAGATTGTTAACAGTAATTTGCTTTATGTGAAGTAGAAGGAGGGTCAGGGTTGAAGAGAGGCTTCCTCTACAAGTATCACATGCCCTTATCAGTCCCCAATCAAGGGGTTACAGCGACCACCCAAGGGTCTGTCTGTCAAGTGGGCGAAATTCCAAGCACTGGCATCTGCAGGAAGCAGCATTTAAATCAGGGGCATACATTCGGATTAGAATGCTCTTCTTCCTTCCAACACTCGTGCGACAGAGACATCTTTCGCCAAGCAGGGCTTTTGCACGATTGATTATGGCTTGTGGTGATCAATAGCAGACAAACAAGCTTGGCGTGCCCTACACAATGCCTTAATCCAACATTTGGTTAAGAGCCTGCATGAAATGAATCTGAATTTAACGTATTTTCCGGACTCTTAAGGCATTGTTGTATGGGTTTTCCCAAAAGTTGGTCTGGATCTGCAGCTTATACTGTAGACTGCTGGCCAAAAGTATTGGCACCGCTGCAATTCTGTCAGATACTGCTCAATTTCTCTCAAAAAAATGATTGCAATTACAAATGCTTTAGTAGTAACATCTTCATTAATTTTGCTTGCAATGAAAAAACACAAATGAGAATGAGAAAAAAAATAAATGATTATCATTTTACACAAAACTCCAAAAATGGACCGGACAAAAGTATTGCCACCCTCCCCATAATATTTGGTAGCACAATTTTTAGACAAAATAACTGGGAACAACTGCTTCCGGTATCCATCAATGAGTTTCTTACAATGCTCTGCTGTAATTCAAGCCCATTCTTCTTTGGCCAACTGCTCTAGGTCTCAGATTTAAAGGGTGCCTTTTCCAAACTGCCATTTTCAGATCTCTCCACAGGCGTTCTATGGGATTCAGGTCTGGACTCATTGCTGGCCACTTTCGAAGTCTCCAATGCTTTCACTCAAACAATTTTCTAGTGCTTTTTGAAGTATGTTTTGGGTCATTGTCCTGCTGGAAGACCCATGAACTCTGAGGGAGACCCAGCTTTCTCACACTCAGACTTCATATTGCCATGCACATGGTCAAGCAGTCCAGTCCCAGAGGAAGCAAAGCAATCCCAAAACATCCAAAACACACCTCTGCCATGTTTGACTGTGGGGACCGTGTTCTTTTCATTGAAGGTCTCGTTTTTTTCCTGTAAACTCTATGTTGATGCCTTTTCCCAAAAAGCTCTACTTTTGTCTCATCTGACCAGAGAAAATTCTTCCAAAACATTTTTTGCTTTCTCAGGTAAGTTTTGGCAAAATTGCCAGCCTGGCTTTTTTATGTCTCTGGGTCAAAAGTGATGTCTTCTTGAGTATCCTACCATAAAATCCTTTCATTCTGATGCCGACAGATAGTACCGGTTGGCACTGTTGTACCCTCGGACTGCAGGACAGCTTGAACTTGTTTGGATGTTAGTCGAGGTTCTTTATCCACCATCCGCACAATCTTTCGTTGAAATCTCTCGTCAATTTTTCTTTTCCGTCCACATCTAGGGAGGTGAGCCACAGTGACATGGGATTTCCACTTATTGATGACACTGCGCACGGTAGACACAGGTACCTTCAGGTCTTTCGAGATGGACTTTTAGCCTTGAGATTGCCCATGCTTCCAACAATTTTGCTTCTCAAGTCTTCAGACAGTTCTTTGGTTTTCTTTTTCTCCATGCTCAATGTGGTACACACAATATGTGTTTGAACGATTTTTTAAGAATATTGTTAAAAAAAAAAATTTTTTTTTAAAAAGCATTTTAGAGCATTTAAACTATCTTTTGCTATGCAAGTTAGCCAATTGTTCTTTTGTTGTACTTAGATCCTCATTTATTTGATTTTTTTGTACAGTTTGAGGCTAAGCTCAGGTGTTTCAATTTCTTTTTAAATGAAAGTGCAATCCTGCATAGTTTGAAGAAACACTCGTGAATAGAGATGTCCCGATCGATCGGGTCCAATCACGTCATTTTCAAAGTATCGGAATCGGCAAAAAAATATCGGACATGCCTTTTTTAAATATATATATATATATATTATATAAATCGTTTTCTAATTGTATTTAACGTTACAGACATAATATGTTACACTCATCCAGAGTCTTTAGTTTAGGCTTAAGGTAGTTTTTTTTTTTTTTTTTTTTTTTTTTTTTTTTTTTTTTATCACGTTAAAATATTTAACACAATTAATGCATGCACTGCACGGCCCACTCACACACTGTCGGGTTCAATCTGTAATGGCGCCGTTTTACCTATACATAGAGCTAATAGGCAGCGTAAAATGAGAAAAGTGAATTTTGGCAGCCTTTGGAGCCTATTTTTAATTGGCTAAAGCCTTACAATCCCTCTCCCTACGATTAGAAACATCGTGGAAAGCAATGTGGGGAAGAAAGGTAGTAAATGATCTTTTTCTTAACACCCCATGTTATTTCCCAACGCAGAGAAGATATATCAATTAGTGCCACTACGCACAGTCATGGGTGCACTTCCCATCATGCATTTGGGCAGAACAGATGGCTACAGTATCATTTACTGAAAGCCCAACAAATACACTAGATGGCAATATTTAGTCACAATACACAAAGTCACATTTATCCTTTAAGAATTACAAGTCTTTCAATCTGTGAATCCCTCTCACAGAAAGAATGTTAATAATGTAAATGCCATCTTGAGGATTTATTGTCATAATAAACAAATACAGTACTTATGTACTGTATTTTGAATGTATATATTCGTCCGAGTTTTATTCATTTTTTTTCTTAATGCATTGCCAAAATGTATATGATCGGGAAAAATTATCAGGAATGATTGGAATTGAAATCGGGAGCAAAAAAAAAAAAAAAAAAGCAATCGGATCGGGAAATATCGGGATCGGAAGATACTCAAACTAAAACGATCGGGAGCAAAAAAACATGATCGGAACAACCCTACTCGTGAATCTTATTTTGTATTCGCATTTATTGCTCTTTTGAAAGTGCAATCTTAGCAAGACATTGTTTTACACCTCCTAAAATGTATTCTGCAACACATCAAACGTTCCTAATTCAATTACTCGATTATTCGAACTAATTGATTAATCAACTACTAAAATAATCGATAGCTGCAGCTCTAAATTATATACTTTTTTTTTTTCTTAATTGTCCATGCTATTGCAACTTATACTCATGTGAGACTTATAGTCCGAAAAATACGACAGTTCAAACAGTAGATCCATAACTGACAGACTGACAAAACCTGTTTGAGCAAAATTATGAATAGGCTTCCATTAGCACGCCAACAGTGATACAAGTAGGGACGGAGAGTTTGAGCAAGTGAAATGAAAAAATTAGGCACAACTAATGCAGCGGGACAGTAGCTTTGTACTGGTCGTTGTGTTGTCCCTCCCATCTGATAGCTTCCCTCAGTCCTCGGCGCCCTTCGTTGGCGGTAATTTGCTGGTGTCACATCGGGTTCATATCAAGACTGAACTATAGGCCATATGAAAGGACTTCCACGGTTTCCCTCAGCTGTCCAAGAGCTCCCCGGTCAGAGGCCCCGCCGAGGAGTTCAATGGCCAAGGGTGACAGTTAACAGCTAGCCGTTTGAGGAGGGTGGCTTGGATCCTGCAGAGGTTCGCAAGCCAGGACCTCAAGGTACAGCAGAGCAGGGGGGGGGTGGCAGTATGGGGAGCGGAACATTTTTGGTTGAAAGCAGTATTGTCACCAGCCATCATCTTTCATTGCCCCAATGAAAGTTGAGGAGCTCGCTCCGCATTTTTCTTTTCAACTGCTTTTCTTCCTTCTGTTATCCCCCTTCTCAGGCTCATGAAAGACACTGTTGTAGGTCTAGAAGCGCTGAAATCACTGCTGCAAATACACTACTACCGCTCTAATCAATCAAGGCGCATCCGCTTTATCTTTACGTCCGCTCGCATCTCCGTCTGAACGTTGGCGATGTGATGAGATTGACGCAACACTTCATCCTCTGGTATCCCTTCGGCTTTGATCTTCCATTTTCTCGTCTGCCAGTGATTGATGTTTACATTACATTACCACTGATACACACGCCGGAGGGACCATATGCGCTTATATGCGCACACCATTGGTGAGTGGTACTGACACCTCCCAGAGGGGTCCGAGCTGTGCAAGACATCCTGCTCATCAGACCGCAGGGTCATTATTAGTGCACTCTGGCTACAGTACTCATGTTCAAGCTGTCTCTTTAGAAGGAGATGTACTTGTCAAGGGAAAGAGGGGTTAAGGTGACACAGGTGGTGATGGGGGTGGGAGGCCTGAGTTAGAAGGTATAACAAAAAAAAAATACTGTATATGCAACAGCAATAAGAAAAGCACAAATGGGTACAGAAAACGTTGTGTTAACATTAAGGGTTCCCTGTTCTTGTTTGGGTCTCCACTACAGAGTGAGTAGACTGGATGGAAGGTGGAGCCCTGATATTTTTGTTGTTGTTGTTGCAATATTAACATCAATATAAGTGGAAATAAAAACTAGCATTTCAGTGATCAAAAAAATCTTATGTGCCAACCAAACTAAAGGGGGGATGCATTGTGCCTTGTAGAGTCAGAAAATGTATTAACGTCGTTTATAACATTGTCAAATAGAGCTGTCCCGAAAAGTCGACATAGTCGACGTCATCGCTGACGTACTGTAAATCCGTCGACGAGCACAACATCCCGTCGACGGTTAACGAAGGTTTAAAAAATATATACGTGGAAAGTTCAAAATGTCGGACGCTCTGTATGCAAGCGGGGAAAGCGGCACAAAGCCAAAAAAGCGCACCAGAGTGTCCAAAACATGGACTTATTTCAAAGAAACAAAGGAGGGTACACTCTTGTATCCTGTCTCTTCAATGCCAAGCTTGGCTGCACGTGGGCCGTGAATAAACACCTAAAGCGCCGTCACCCAGTTTGTAAGTCCATCTAACTAACTAACTAACGAGATGTTTTCTAACTAACTAACGACATGTTTTATTGAAGTTGTCGCGATATGCAATGAGTCCATTTACCGCACGGCAAATAAAAATGAGGGCAGTAATTTTCACGGCTGCGTTTTATCGCTGTGCGCCTGAGTGCATACATTGGTGTGTGCATGCTGATGGCATATGAGACTCCAGTTCCTTTCTCTTATCAACACGCTGTAGAATTAAAGTTCAGACATACAAAATAAGAAAACACATCGATATTAAATACTATAACGTTAGCACTGCTACACTGAGGTGAATGGGGGGGGGGGGGGGCAACCTACTTTAGCCCATTGGCAGTCGTCTCGTGAAAGCAAACTTGTGGTGAAAAGGTGACACTTCAAACATGTAAAATTCCTGGTTAACAACATTTGCAAATGAAAAAAAAATCTATTATTTACACTACATGCAATCACAAAAAGTGCTTTTTTTGCGTAGTGTATAGCTGAAGTTAGCTGTTTAGAGAACGTACTCCCGGTGAACATTTCAAAATAAAAGCAGGTCATGTTCGTCATATAAAAGATTTCTGGAGTTAATCCCACATACTTCAGAATTCAGATTCTATTCTAAAAAGACCTTTAAAATGACACCATTTATGAAAAATCTGATTGGCAATGAATAATTATTATAATTATTATAATACTTTTATATATAGTACTAGACTATTAATGCTAGGTGTTTTTTTTTTAAGAATTGTTTTGACTCATGTTGGAAAGGCGAAGTCAGTGTTCTGAATCTGTTTACATTCTATTCTTTTGCACTAGTTAATTCTATCAGCATTTGAACTCATTGTTTATTTGTGATTTATTATTGTTGTTTACGTGCTTATTTGTACTTTAATAAATAAATTAAGTGTTCCAAAATGTTTTTTGTGGATTGATAAGTGCCAACAAAAATGTCATTGCTAAATTACTAAAAAAAAATATTTATATTTTTTTTATTCTTAGATTAGTCGACTAATCGTAAAAATAGTCGGCTGACTAATCGGGGAAAAATTAGTTGTTTGGGACAGCCCTATTGTCAATTTCTCTCTATTTTAGGCCCATTATTACACAAAATGTTGATTTTCAAATGAACAATCAGTCATTCAAAGAATGTGGTTATTCTTTGGTTTATTTAACAGTAGGGGTGTAACGGTACACAAAAATCTCAGATCGGTACGTACCTCGGTTTTGAGGTCACTGTTCAGTTCATTTTTGGTACAGTAAGAAAACAAAATGCAAAATATAAATGTGCTAGTTATTACACGCCTTTGTGCTTTCAACAACAGGAACATTAGCCTATACAAAGCTGGAATTCTGCTCAAAAAGTAGCGGGTATTTAAAAATAATCCAACAACAATTTGCCTTTCAGACTCCGCGTATTGGTCAGCTTTCTTTCTGAAAGAAAGAAGAAAAAAGAAGTCCTGTGCTAAAGAGAAAATCAATCTCAATGACAAAGATTTTAACATGTATTTTACAAATGAAATGCCTCAATGAATCTTTTTTTTTTCTTATGAACGGTTTTCTTTTTGAGTCCATCAGATCCCTTGTGTGGTAGATCGGGGCACAGTTGACTTGTCTTAGTTGATTTACTGCTGTCTTCTCTGCTATAATAATAACCAACATGGCCCCGTGTTAAATACAAAACCCTCCTACCACAACAAAACAAGTAGGAACTAATATTCACATAGGAACTAAAGTTATACAACATAAAATATACAATATAAATGAATACTACATCACATTTGTAAAATATAAACACACAATAAAACAAATAATAGCCCATTTAAATAAAATAAATTGAAATGAGCTAAAACCTGTACACCTAAACACCTGTAATTAAATCATAAGAATAATACACAGATCCTGCTTACACAATTAAATTTATTAATTTCTGTGTGGCGCTTTAACTTGGGAAAATCCACCAATAAAGCTTTTGAAAACCGTTCATAAGAAAAGAAATGATTCGTTGAGGCATTTCGTTTGTAAAATACATGTTAAAATCTTTGTTATTGGGATTGCTTTTCTCTTTAGCACAGGACTTTTTTCTTCTTTCTTTCAGAAAGAAAGCTGACCAATACGCGGGGTCTGAAAGGCAAATTCTTGTTGGGAAATTGCTTTCAGACAAAAGGTCTACCCGTTTTAAATCCCGGGTGTTCCCAGTGTTCAGGTATACAGTATGTGAAAAGGGCTGAAGAGTCACAGTAAGAACAAGGGGTCATGAAAGCAGAAATGGACCAAGGTAGATGATCCACTACCTACTTATTGTACATCGACTGTTGCTGGAAAATAAGATGTCTTGCCTCCCCTCCCCTCGCAGAGCGTGCTGAGCTATTACAGTAATGAGTGCAACTGCCAGGGCGACGTCATGTATCTACTCTGTACCATTACCGCATCTACTGATGCAAAGAACAAAGAATGAGGAGTAGAAGAATCAATGGGAGTCTTCCCCTTAAACCCCTCCCCCAGTTGACGGCTTTGTTACATGCAGGTGTAACAATCACATCAGATATTAGATAACAGCAGCAGCCAGTTCCCCCTCCTCCCCAATTTACCCAACACATTCAATTTCCCTCCATGGTCCAATTGAGAAAGACAATAAAACGCTTATTGTGCATGTTTGGTGGCTCCTCCCCAAGACATGATTAGGATAATCAACAACAACGATAATTAACTGCATCTCCATGCATAATTGGCTGGAGATCACTATCGCTCTCTAGCCGGATGCACAACAATGCACAATAATGCTTCCAATGTGGCAAGCACTTACAATTTGAAGGCAATTTAGTGCTTAGAGCCTTTTGCACTAATCACACGACTATTAAGACACTCGTATTCAAGAGCTTCATGAATGCCATGCAGCATAACTCAGCTTTTGTTTAATAGCAGAAGAGAAAGTGCCTGGATCAAGGACACACTAATGGTTTCCTTCAAAACATGCATAGATAAACACACCCCCATGACGGGAAAAAAAATCTAATTGCTTTTAAGTAAATTGTTAAATGGTGACTCATAGATTGATGCCAATAAACAGTTTACTTCACATCCAGCAAGGACATTCCACAGAAGACTGGATCAAATTGTACATTTCCAAATTTTAAGCGTAACCTTCAAGTCGTAAGCAAGCCACGAAGTCTTTTTTTTGGGGGGTAAGTCAAGTCACCATATTAATGCAGTCTTACCTGCAGACTTTGAGACCGTTCTTTTTTAGGCTGATGGTTTACCGAAAATTTACTGTGACTGAGATGGTTAACTATGATGAACGTAATTTTGACCATGTTGGTAAATGTTTTTTTTAATGAAACGAAAAAATTAAGTCTTTTCAGCCCGCTTTGACTATGTGTTTTTCGTAGGGCTGTCAAACGATTAAAATTTTTAATCGACTTAATTACAGCTTAAAAATTGATTAATCGTAATTAATCGCAATTAATCGCAATTCAAACCATCTCTAAAATATGCCATATTTTTATGTAAATTATTGTTGGAATGGAAAGATAAGACACACGATGGATATATACATACAACATACTGTACATCAGTACTGTATTTGTTTATTGTAACAATAAATCCACAAATGGCATTATTAACATTCTTTCTGTTAAAGTGATCCACCGATAGAAAGACTTGTAGTTCTTAAACGATAAATGTTATAGTTACAAGTTATAGTAATTTTATATTAAAACCCCTCTTCATGTTTTCATTTTAATAAAATCTGTAAAATTTTCAATCTGAGTTAATATCAGGCATGAAAATCTCTCACCTTTCGGCGAAATTCGCCGTTTTGAAGTCAAAAAGGGCGACCTACGTGAATTGCGTAGATCCGAGGAGAAATTCTTTTTGGGAGGGGGGGGGGGGTTCGGGAGGTTTTATTTAATTATTATCATCATCATCATGTGATTAACTTAGTACGTAAACTGAGCACTTTAGAACACAGTCAGCAAATCCTTCTAGATGCTTCGCTGACGAGAACCAATCATCGGCCCAAGCTGCGTTCCATTATTCCAAACGCGCGCACTCCTTACGCGTGTACATGGAGTGCTCGGAGAGCCTTCGGTTGCATTGCAAAGCAGCGAAAACAAAAAGCAGGCCTTATCCACATCGGGGCAGACCAGAGCGCAGCATACACACTTGCCTGTATTTGCCAGCAGATTGAATTTGGTGAGTAATGGTTTCAATCGTTTTCACGTTTTGCGATATAAAAAAGTTACTGCCATTCGTTGCAGCTTGCGTTGAACACTGCCAGAGCTAGCCAAATCTCCCATGAAAAAAAAATAGCTCCCGTTAAATTGGCGTCAAGCTTGTGTATTTAGCGGTAATATAAACGAAGAAACACACTGTTGAGTCAAATTAAGCGGCATTCTCTCGGATGGAGGGGGCGCCTCACATCGCTCCCGTCGTCCGCCGGAGACGCGTTATTTTCGGCTTGGATTTGAGCTGACGGCCGGTGTCGGCACAACAGCGGCCCGACGAGTGGTGGGAATGAGTCCTGCTTCTTAAAGCTTTTCAGAAATACAGGGATCCCTCGTTTTTCGCGGTTAATGGGGACCAGAACCCGCCGCAATAAGTGAAAACCGCGAAGTAGCGCCCCCCCCCCATTTTTTTGTGCGTGTTCAATGCATTTATTCAGATTTTACATTGGAAAAAAAGATACATATATATAAGACATGTTTTTTCACTTTTTTCACCAAAGTATCATTTATAAATGGTTTTCAAGCACTTCAAAATGTAAGAATTATGTTTTAAACATGTTACTGCCCCACCGAATTATTTTTAAACAAGAATAAAGTAGTAAGAAAATGCTTGGCTTTATTAAATGCTTCATAGTGAGTCTACTCAAACCCTCTCAGGCTTTGGTAAACGGTGATTGGCACATGTGCAAAGTTTTTCTTTTTATATATATTTTTTTGTTTGAAGCAACTTATTTGATTGAATAATAAAGACACAAATGTCCTAGCCAAAATGTGGCCCAAACGCAAAACATTACTTAAATGGAAAAATTTGTTTCAATCAAGAAAAATAGTTTTCAAATGCTTTTTTTGTCTCAAATTTATTATTGCAATCAAAAACATTTTTTTTTTATTGAAGCTACTTTTTGGGATTAAAAGTATATACTGTATTTTGATTGAAGCAACTTTGTTTTTGATAGAAGTAACTTTGTTTTTTGATTGAATAATAAAAACACAAATCTAACTCCATCGTTATTGAGTGAGAAAGAAATTAAGAAAGCTTTAAAACTAAAAGCCACCGGGGAGTCTGTTTTTTTAAATATTTATATTTCATTACATAGACATGCGTCGTAGGGAAGGGAGATTGAGGGATAAAAAAAGAAGTTAGATGAGGCTGCTAAAGGCAGTGGATACCTCATCAGCTGCGTGAATAGCAGACCTGGTAAGAACAGGTTTGCAAGGATAGTCGGGTATTAAATACAATTATAAACACAATTACAATGTTATTTTTCTATAAGATTTTTATGTCATTGCTTTATTAATCATTAGGTGCTAGAGTTGTTAAGTATGGATAATAATAAAATAATAGTTTTAAGAAAACTGTGTTGTTGGTGGCTCAGTGACCATCTGATGTGGTTTGTTCTCAGATGAACAAGTTGAGGAAGGAAGTTTTGATGCAGAGGTTGAAGAAAAGAGGCAGACTGAGTCACAGCCAGAAAGTGTTGATGACAGTTTTGATTTCTATTCACTGTTGCCCCCTCCCAATTAAAGTATGTCACAGTCGCAGCTAATTATTATCTAAAGCTGGTTAAAATTGAAGTTATGTTGTTTTAAGGTGTATTAAATACTTGTTCATGGTCCCCTTTTGATCTACGAGCACCCACCCCTCCACCGGTCACTGCACGGCCCTGCTGAAACACAGTGTGGGTCGACAGAGCTCAATATTTTGTTGGGGTGTACAATACAGTGTACTGGAACATATTTCCTCCACACCCTTCTCACCTTTTTAACCCCTGACCCATTTTCATGCCTGTAATATAATAATAATAAGAATAAAAATAATAATAAAAATAGAGTGAAAAGTTTTACGTGTATTTTGCATAGCTATTTTGATATGGAATGCCAGTTCATTTTGCAGTGTTGTTTAACTGTGTGTCAGATTAGGGCCTCATTACTATAGACTGAAGTGCTTTTCTTTTTGTGACCATTATTTTTTTTTTGAGAGAGAGAGGAATATTATTTTTGTTGTGCTTTCACTAAACGATACTTATGTTTGTTGTGAAGGAGAAGCTTATGCCAATAAACGGCGCGGTCCAAAGAACGCCTGTGTCCACTCGCCTTTACTGTATAACATATACAGTGGGGAGAACAAGTATTTGATACACTGCCATTGGCAGTGTATCAAATACTTGTTCTCCCCACTGCATCTGTACATATCTTACCCAAAATAAAACAAGAGACACATAATTGCCACTAAAAGAAAGAAAACTTACCGAAATATGTGTGGACCACAAATAGCAATTTGCATTGCATTGTGAATACAGCATAAACGTCTCACAACTACTAATTCTCCCACGTTTAGAAGACATTGAACGGTGGAAAAGCGCTATATAAGTATAACACCATTTAACACCATAACATGAGTATGGAACGGCGCTGCCCCCAAGCGGCCGGTGGCATTCTCTTCACTCTTAATGTCCATAAACGGCCTCATTGTAATGTTTGAGGCAATATGCCAGCGGGTCATTCATTGCATGCGTTAATTGCGTCAAATATTTTAACGTGATTAATTTAAAAAATTAATTAACGCCCGTTAACGCGATAATTTTGACAGCCCTAGTTTTTCGGCTATGCTCATTCCCCTTTAACCCTTTAACACCGAACGTGTCGGCAGCGACGCGTTTACGCATATCGTCTTTGAAGCTTCGTCACGCTGTAATTACGTCACCCACGTGCCGCTGGTTGGTCTCATTTGAAAGTGCGGAAGTTGATGTCCACACCAGTTTTTATTTGAAGTCAATCGACCAAGAAAAACAGGAGATAATGTCATTTGAATTTTATATTTTTATTGCACTCATGCATTAAAACGCTGCATGGACCATGTATCTATCTCCATATTTCCATCATTTCTTGTCCTTTTTCAAAACCGAAAGCAGCACAAAAGACTACATATCCCAAGATCCGTTGTGATGTCAAGAAGGACGAACCGAATGTGATCATTTTTAATAAATTTCCGAGTGAGGCGCCAACTAATGAAAGGGAGGCATGCGAAGCAAGCAACGGCCGGTTGGTTTGAGCGAGCGACTTTGAAACACGCAGAATGAATCTAAAACTACATTTAGCGCAAGCTAATGCATTATTTCTAGGGCTGTCAAACGATTAAAATTTTTAATCGAGTTAATTACAGCTTAAAAATTAATTAATCGTAATTAATCGCTATTAATCGCAATTCAAAACATCTATAAAATATGCCATATTTTTCTGTAAATTATATATATATTCTGTAAAATAAATTGTTGGAATGGAAAGATAAGACACAAGATGGATATATACATTCAACATACGGAACATAAGGACTGTAGTGGGCATTTCACTCTACTGTAATTTAAATCTGTCTATGCTGTCCTCACTCCGAAGCGTCTACTTTTTCCAAAGCTAGACAGCTAGTGAACGACGCCTTAATAATTAGACTTCTTCCTTTTTCATCTGATTTATAATAAAATGGCCTCAAACCATTGTCCTCTTTAGACCGTCGTAAAACTACAAAATAAAAGTACACAAGCATTGCATTAGCAACATCCATACTTACGGACAAATCTTGTCCAAGGATCATATAAGCACAAGATTATCAGCCCGAGACGTCGTGCAGCCACAATGAAGAAAGAAAAGAAGAAAATAATAAACCATGTCGCAAAGCGACCACAAGAGTTCGCTGTTGGACAGCGCAAAAAGCCTTGCTGTAAAACTTACCAAAAGGCAGAATACTTTCTGAGCGGGACATGTGCGTTAATTGCGTCAAATATTTTAACGTGATTAATTTAAAAAATTAATTACCGCGCGTTAACGCGATAATTTTGACAGCCCTAATTATTATTAAGGAAGAAGATGAGCCGTATTTGTCGTTGTTTTCTTTGGATGAGTCGCCGTCTCGGCGAGTAGAAGTGACAGCAGCGCGCAAACGGCGAAAGAGTAGGCTGTGTGACGTTGTGTGTGACGCAGCTCCATGACCAGTGTTGTTAATCTTACTGAAAAAAAAGTAATTAATTACAGTTACAAATTATTTCTCCCAAAAAGTAATTGCGTTAGTAACTCAATTACCTGAATGTAAGAGTAATTAGTTACTTGGCAAAGTAATTGGTGATTTTTTTTTTTTTTTTTTTTTTTTTTTTTTTTTGAGAAAAAAAAAGTAACATTGGCCACACTATGTGAAGTTTTTTGTGAAGGTTTTTGTGTACAATTGGCCCGAGCCCAATTCTTTACCCTAATTTACTCTTTACCCTGGATCAACTGTTAAAAGTTGTTAGAATTGCTCCCATTATTGCATTAGTTCCCTTCTCTCTACTTTCGACATATGAAAGTTTTAAAACTGTTTCATCATTTAAAGATAGATTCAAGTCAAGATTTTGCCGATTTAGACGTATTTTATATAAAAAGTTACTTAGGTTCGCTAGGAAGGTTCTCTACAACAGAGCCGTCCTAAAAAGTCTACTGCTTCAAGATGGCGGCTGTCTACTAACGCATTTAGTGCCATGTCTGTCATTTTGCATCTAGTTATATCTATATACAGTACAAGTGATGTCTACCATGTCTACCATATCTACCATAACATGCGGGCGTAGTTTGTAGGCTATCGCCTACAACATGTATTATTGGAGCTACCTAGCATCGCGTCTGCTCGGCGTCACAACTTTCTTGCCTCTCCCCACTCCTGCTCTGCTCTGTCGTCTCGGTGAGTCCGTCTCCCTCAGACTTTTCGACCAATATAGTAACGCGTAGTAACGCATGCCTTTCCGTCCTCAGTAACGGTAACGGCGTTGCCAAGATGAGAAAAGTAATTAATTAGATTACCCACTACTGAAAAAAATAACGCCGTTAGTAATGCCGTTATATTGTAACGCCATTATTAACAACACTGTCCATGACCTGTTCAAGAAGAAGCCTTATTGAGTGCGCAAAAAAAAAAACTGTTTTGGGTCGCATGCCTGAAAAATTTGAATTGAACTGACTTTTTTTTCAATGTTATATATATATATATTTTCTTCACTAAAATCTTTTCAATTTTTATTTAAATGTGTGTTCGAGAAGCTTGATTGCATGTACGTATATATTTTTGATAAGGCGATGGGTACAATACCTAACTTCACAAAGAGATATCCTCCAAACCCTTTTTGTGTTAAATGATATATATTTTTTTTTTTTCCTCACTATTTTGCACTGTATATAACCCGTTTTGACCATAGTATGTGTAAAGGCCAAAAACGCCTATGACCATACCTGCTGTTTGTGTTGAATTGTCAAACATAAAACTATTCAATCTTATTTTTTTCTATTGAATGTTTATCCTCACAAGTTGAATAAATATTATCAAGCTTCAAAACGGTTGGTCGAGCATGTTTGTTTGTCAATGGGACATCAACATTACAAATTTTGAAAAAAAATTTTGGGATTTTTTTTTTTTATCTTTTTGGGTCCAAAATGTGGATTATAATTGGTCAGTGAAGAAAACAACAGTTTGGACATGAAGTTCAAGGTGTCCTGAAAAAAGGGACCCAACTTGGCCATTGTAAACATTTTTTTCTTTGAAATATAAAGGCAACATCAAATGCATGCAAATTCGGCCAAAATAGGCTTAGGTGTTAACCCCTGACCCATTTTCATGCCTGGAGTTACAACACTAAGAAGGAGGCTGAAGTTTGGACAAGAAAAAAAATGTTTGGGAAAATTTTTTTTGCACTGTTGTTACATGAGCAAAGGAAGGATGAATTTAACTTTAGTGGGATCTGGAAAAATGTTTCGATATACAACGGCACTTTTATTGTTTAATCCGATGTGTCAGTGATTCCCATGGCTCATTAGAACTTTCAGGAAACCAAAACTCTTCATGACTGTTGAGCAGGACTTACTTCAAATTAATGTCCACAATTTAGATTTAACTCGGTGCTGGAAAGTTGCCCCGTGCAAGGCAACTGAGAACATCCCATGGATCAAAAGGTGCGGAAAAGCTTGTGTTTTTCTAGCTTTCCCCCAAGGAAGGCTAAAGGGCGGCATGCTTTGGCAGGGTTCACCGCCAAGGTCTGAATGCGTGTTTGTGTGTGTGTCTGCGCACTCTCTGCTGCTCAGAAGGTCCGCTTGAGGAGAACCCGTTTCCGAGGTAAATTCCTGCGTGCCTCTCACAGTGTCAACGCTGACAGCGGGCCGTCTATGGGGTGGTCGTGCTCAAGAGGCCCCCCAGTTTCATGGCTGGGTAAAATAAAGAGCCTCTCTGTCTTTGTGCTCTGGAAACATTAGTGATATACTTCAGTCAAGTAGCTTGTGTTTCAGCTACCAACAGAGGCCTTTGTGGTGCACATGCAAGGAGGGCTTTGTTTGGATGTGCGCTAATCGTTTCAATCCTATTGATTCTGTCTCGCACATCATTTTTTTTTACTCTCCATTTGTCTGAGATATGATATTCCACAAAAGTCAGATTTTATCAAGATAACCAGGTTTAATTTCATTGAGATTACAATTTAAGATCCCTTCAATTATGTTCAGAATCTTACTTAAAGCAGAAATGTGAAGTAATTTCTTCACATGCCAAATAGGGTCACAATTAAAGTAATTAAACATTGTCCAACAAATAAAGCATGAAAAAATAATTTATATGTTGTATATTTGACAAAATAATCGCGTTTCCAAAGTTCGAGCCTGAAAGGGGACGAACCTGGAAGTGATATGTCACACCGGGAACAGCGATGGCAGCTACATACATACGGCCGCCATACAAAGCCCTTCAAAAAATGATTCAAACAGCGATACAAGCGATAGATCGAGCGCAAGGGAGGAGATCCAAGTTTTTGAAGAGCTGGAGGAAAAAGAGGAGGTTGGAATTTTATGTTGGACCTAACATGTATTAGCCAGACGCTAATCAGGATGCAAACAATGTACCTAAGACTACCAGACATGGAATGGATACAAGACCCATCGAGATTACAAGATTGGTGAAGATATAGGCTGTTATTATTTTCATGATTTGAAGATGCAGGCATTTGCACATAATTTTATGTTTTTGTCTATCTGATGACATTGTTAAAAAAAAAAAAAAAAAAAAATCAGACTTCATGTTCATTTTGGCAGATCCGGCAGCTCTCATGCATATAAAATAATAATATAAAAATGTGGGGGGGAAAGAAGGAGATGAGTCGTTGATGGCTTTCTCCACTTTATTGTGGTAACAATAAGAAAACAAAAATAATAGCGGACTGCCGCCACATTCGACCGCGAAGTTTTGCTTCTTGCTGATCTCCTCCTCGCCTCCTACTATTCCAGCGTCTCTTAAACGGATCGTGCATAGTGTCTTGTTTTGAGCTCTTTGTTTACAAATGTATCGAACACACGACGTGCTGACAAATTTGTTTCTTTATTAACACATGGAGCTAACAGTACAACACGGCTCGGGGCTCTCGGCAGGAAGTGGCGTCTAATGACGTGAGGAAATGTAGTTTTTTCACACAAGCGAACAGATTACAAAGCACCACTTCAGTGTTGTCCCGAGACTACATTTCCCATGATTCACTGCGTGACCTGCGCACTTGCTGATGCGCTGCCAGACATTAAAAGCAACACGCATGTTGTTGTCACCTGTCAGTGGCTCTCGTAAAACACAAACTAGACAGCTACCAAGCGATCACCGTGAAAGAAACGCCGAACCGTACAAATGCAATGCAATGCATGAAGCATGAAGGTGGAAATACATAATATAAATACAAATAAATGCGCACAAACTCACCGGCAGTGTGTGACTCTTACTGCAACGTGATCGTGAATTACCGCGACGCCGACCCGCTTATATGCACATCCACACCCCTTTCCCGATTGACAGTGGATTAACCCTTTCGGACAAGATTGTAGATGACGCACAATTTAAACACGCTTAACCTAGCGAACGCAACAACAACTATGATCGGGGATAGCCTCGGCTAACATCGCTAGCTTATACTGTTCATTCCACAACAGTTGGCAGCTCTGCTTTGACAAAGTCATCAGTCATCTATCCAAAAATCACACTTTTTGGCAAATCCTTGATCATAAGCAGACCGGTTAAGAAAGCAGGCATCTTCGAAGTGTTTGCAGCAGAGAACACTACTCGATGATGGCGTGAAATTCATTCGCTTCGTGCGAACAAAAGATGTCCATTTACGTGCCCTGCTATCCTTTGGCCACTCATACAACTTTTCGTTTGAGTGAGAACAAAACATCGCCACACACCGCCGTGGCATCTTACCGAGAAGCAATGCAACAAACAATACTGTTCTATGGCGGACTTCCCTCGCACTTCTAGGTGTTATGTAATTTCCGAAGATTGCCGAAGAAAAGCATTTTCGTTGTCAAGGGCGTTGCTATGGGTTAAACAAAGAATCTGGAAGGGTTGCGTTAAAAAAAATAACGGAAATATGCTTATAACTGTTTAGCCATTGATATTATTCAAAAACATGGTTGGCCAACCTTACTTCACATTTCCGCTTTAACTGTATCTACATTTCAATTGCATGTGCTTACTACATTTTCCTCTTTTGTTTTATGCCGTTATTTGGTCGTATTTGTCTCCTCATATCTATCCTGACTTTGCACAAAAATGTGTGGAAGATGCACATGCAATTTGATCTATCAAAAATGTTGTGATGTGAAATGAAACCCAAATTGTTTTATTTATATTAACATATACACATATTGGACACTTTGTGTTAATGTTATTTTAATGTTTTTGTTGGTCCTCAACCGTTTCTGGTCTATCCTTCTGAAGTGGCCCTCGGGGATGAATAAAGTGTCTTAATACCAAAATCACATATGTTCGTGTGACATTCACACTGGTGTGGGGGAGGGAAGGGCGTTCCCTGGGTTGCTGCAGCCCCTTTACACACGCTCTCACCTACCACTCGCAATTTTAAAGAGGACACATTAGACCAACATCTTATTTTATCATTCTTTTTCACAAATAGTTTGGGGTAAAAGATTTATTAAGAGATTTTTTGGTTTTCTATGACCTCTATACAGGGTCCCCCAAGGATTGATTGATAAATCTAAATTCAAGACTTTTAAGACCTTTTTTAATGCCATTTCAACTGAAAATTAATACTTTTCTCACACCCATTATTTAGATCATATTGAATCATATTAAATAAATAAAGCACTGAACATCAAATCTAACCCCTTGACGTGACTTCATCCTTCTTGAATCCAAGATTTTTCCAGACATCCGACGTCGACTTCTTTCTTGTCACCAACACCACACGATGAGCGTCGACTAACGCTATAGTCGAACTGCCTTCGGCCTGGCTACCAGTAGCGATTTTTCTATTATCTGACTCCATCACATTGACTTGTAGTGTTAGCCGCTAACGTTAGAGTACCAGGCTTCGGTTTGTTTAATTTCCTGATAGCCCCGTGACTTCAAACGTAACCACACTGGCTGCTTTCTTAACCCTTTAAAAAGGTGAGAAGGGCGTCGAGGAAATATGTTCCGGTACACTGTACAACTAGGGATTTCCTAAACTAATTTTACTGTTTTTTTTAAGACTAATTTTCTCGCGATTAGTCAGCCAACTATTTTTACGATTAGTAGACTTTTTCGATTTTTTTTTTCCGACTAATTTAGCAATGAAATGTTTGATGACGCTTATTAAATCCCAAAAACATTTTGGAACACTTAAATTCTTTACTAAAGTACAAATTAGGCATGTGCCGGTAACCGGTTTCACGGTTTACCGTGGTGTGAAAACGTCGCGGTTCCAAAACCACTAAAATTTTCCGTCAAACCGTAGTACGGTATTCGCCATTTTTCATCTGTCAAAAATCCAGCCAGAAGTGGCGTGGCGCGGCAGCGCTCACCCCCTCCCGTTTGTTTATGTGTGTGAAAGTGACGCTATCGGCTAGACAGCCAGCGAACCCAAAAACAAATACTCCAAACATAAGGCGTTTTTTCTTAAATTTATTGAGCTCTCAAATCGTGGTAAGTGTAATATACAAAATGAATACATTTAAAACGTTGTACAATTGTATTTTTCCACGTGTGAGTAGCGTCAACAGATTAGCACCATGGAAAAGTTCGCCAAAAACGAAACACAAATTTTCCTTTCAAATTCGATACACACACTAACTAAAAGCTTACAAAGATGAATGTTAGCCTAGGCTTAGCTGGGAGAGCAACTTCGTCGAGTGTTACAGCCACAGAGTGAGAAAACAAGCTTGATTCGCTTGAATGAAGGGGAAAAGGGATAGCATCAAAGATCGTTAATTGTGAAAGATGATCTTGCCCTAAGCACAAATCCACATTCGTTAGCTCAAGGAGAGGTCTTACTCCCAATGTTTTTTTTAATTTTTTTTTAGATGAAACCTTTCCACAACAATATTTACATTTTAACTAACTTTTACATTTATAACTAACTTATACTAACTTGTACATTTTTAACCAACTTATTAACTTATGAATTCTTTATGTTCTTTTTAACACAAAGGCATGACATCATGTAGACTAGATTTGACACAGTGGCTGAAAATGGCAAAACTTCACTTGAGCTTTTCCACCCTCAAAAAAAAAAAAAAAAAGTCATGCAGTATAAACTTTAAAAAATTTTATTCAGAAGTGTTTTTACATGTTTATAGAAATTATTTTGTCCTTGCTCTAATCTTGAGCAACTTGAGCTGTGGCTGTGGGTATAGCCTATAAGTTACATTTTTATTTAAAATATATATTTTTTTTTATTGATAATTTATTTATTTTAACAATATATTCATGTTCCAATTTGAAACTATGTTCTGAAAAGAAAAGAAAAATCCTGTTCAATGGAAAAAAGTTTTTTTTAACCCACACATCTCAAAATAACATTTTGTAGCTATAATTGCAACATCGTGATACCGTGAAACCGTGGTATTTTTGCTCACGGTTATCGTACCGTCAAAATCTCATACCGGCACATGCCTAGTACAAATAAACAAATAACAACAATAAATCTAAAATAAACAATGAGATCAAATGTTGATAGCATTAACTCGTGCAAAAGAATGGAATGTAAACAGATTCAGAACACTGACTTTGCCTTTCCAACATGATTCAAAACAATTCTTAAAAAAAATATCTAGCACTAATATTATAGTACACTACTACATATAATAGTAGTATAATAATTATGCATTGCCGATAAGATTTTTCATAAAGGGTGTCATTTTAAAGCTGTTCTTAATGTAGAATCTGAAATCTGAAGTATGTGGGATTAACTCCAGAAATCGTTATCGTTGACGATGGTACCAAAATAATAATTGTTACCTCAACTTATAAAGACCGGTGAACCGAGATCGGAGGAGTATTGTCAAGCAGTTCACCGACGCGCATCCCACGCTCATAAGTTTTTCATATATAGGTGTTATACTTACTGTATATAGCGCTTTTCCATATATTTTTATTATATATTTCCATCTTTATTTCAATGGTAAACGTCACCTTTTTTTCTTTTTTCACGACCTGCTTGAACATTCTTGGAACCCAAGCTGATTTCTCCCACAAGAAAATCAGCCGTGCGTCCATCTGGTTGGATAACAAAGAAACTGCGGCGCTGTCACAAATCATCGTATTTCGAGCATGTCGTCAGATGTAGAAACAAATGGCGAGTCAAATTTTACGTCGGATGTCGAAAAGATCGTGTGTCAAAGCGATAGTATGTTGAGGTACCAATGTATTAACATTTTTTGTTTAATATCGATAAGCTGCAGCTGCAAATACATACGTTCCATCCCCGTTAATATTGCAGTCTATGATCGGAAGAAAACGAAAGGAATTCGACAGACAAAGCCAAACCCCTCTAGTGGCTTGGCGCTGAATTACAGATCAACGCGTTCCCTTCAGGCAGAACTTTGAATGCTCAATGACGACGTAGGGTCTACGCCGTCGCTCCGCCATCAACAGAACGCAGAAGCATGAATCAGGCCTTACAATTAACTCATTAAATGAGAGCATGCCACCCCTTCTCAATGGCGTACCGCAAGCAACACATCACTTCCGTTCATTAATATTCATGACGTTAGCTACTGTTGCTAAGTGGGGACAAGCCACCGTTTGTCCCTAATAGGAAATGAATGGAAATCGTGTACGAAGGCGTTGTTTACAGAGCTAAACCTACCGATTCTCTCCGAAAATGATGTCCCTGGTGCCAAATTCACTGGCAAAGATGTGGAAGAACATAAAAATGTTCAGTTAAAGAGATGGCTTGAGTGTCGAGGGCTGAAAAAGACGAATAAAACGAGCCAACCGAAGCATAGCCTTAGCTTTTTTATCGACACCTTTTTCTTACGCGACTGACAATGACTTTCTCCTGTTTCAACAATCTATCCTTCACCACCAGCCCTGTCTTTCCTATATATTATACCCTCTGGTTGTCCTACGTCCTGACCATTCTTGGGGGTAATTTATATTGTTTGTTTTGTGTCGCGATCGCAAATGCTACTCAGTGACAGCCAACGAACACTTTTAAAGTTTTCATTGATAACAACTCTTAATTCTATTACTTTATTTACACTTCACCCTCACTAAAGATTTTTTTACAATAGAAAATGTAACAGTGGCAGTCAGATACCATTTTAATTCTTTTCAGGTCATTTATTGTTGGACAGAAGCAGAACAGCACAACGTCACGCTAAAAATACCAAAATGGCTTACCTCTTTGTCCTCTGAAAGACAATGCCAACCCAACAAAATGTTTACTGCATAAATGTTTACTGCTGAGCAGGCGTTTTAAAGTCCGCGCAAGTTGATTCAGTCTTCACATTTTTTCCTCCGAGTTTTTGGTTTCGGGAAACGTATGAAGAAAACATCCTTCATATGTCGTAATGTGTAGAGTCATTTATACAAGTTCCAAAAAAGTAATGTATGATCAGCATGTTCGTTTTTGAAAGCTTACCGGAAAAAAGCAGCACAATTAACATGGTTTCTATGCGAGGGCAGGTCTATAATGTCCCACTCCTGCTTTACTTCCGCTTTACGATGTGACGTCACGTTATAAAAAAGGCATGCGTGCGGTACGCCATTCAAATGGATTAAAAATCTATCACTGTCAATGGCAGACGAGTTAACCATTTTACAGTTTTAAAATGACTGCTGTGAAAAAGCTGTTTAAAACGATGAGAAATGGCACATTGCTCCCTAGAAGTCTCGTTTCCCAGGGGCATTAGAGAAGGAAGGGGGTGCCAACTACTGAGGCAAGAAGAATATGAAAGTGAAACCAAGCAAGTAATTGTAGTATCAGGCAGGTATGGTCAGGCGCGTAAAGACTGGCAGTGAAGCCAAGGCATGCTTACTTTAGGTGAGATGGATCTGCTGCTCTGTCTCCTTCTGATAAAATTGCTCATCCAAACACGGTTTGAGACAGACAGCAAAAGCGACACGATGCACCCAAAGCAAAACCATTCTCTATTTCCAATCCAGATAACGGATGTAGGCTTGTGATAAAAAGTGTGATCCCTGGTGACCCAGCAGGGTTGAAAACAACACTGTAGAAATTTCCAGAGTACACCTTGGGCATATTTTACAGTGGGGCAAATAAGTATTTAGTCAACCACCAATTGTGCAAGTTCTCCTACTTGAAAAGATTAGAGAGGCCTGTAATTGTCAACATGGGTACACCTCAACAGTGAGAGACAAAATGTGGGAAAAAAAAAACAGAAAATCACATTGTTTGATTTTTAAAGAATTTATTTCCAAATTAGAGTGGAAAATAAGTATTTGGTCATCTACAAAGAAGCAAGATTTCTGGCTGTCAAAGAGGTTTAACTTCTTCTAACGAGGTCTAAAGAGTCTCCACTCGTAAGGCACCTGTTTTAACTCATTATCGGTATAAAAGACACATGTCCACAACTCAGTCAGTCACACTCCAAACTTCACTATGGCCAAGACCAAAGAGTTGTCGAAGGACACCAGAGACAAAATTGTAGACCTGCACCAGGCTGGGAAGACTGAATCTGCAATAGGTAAAACGCTTGGTGAAAAGAAATCAACTGTGGGAGCAATTATTAGAAAATGGAAGACATACAAGACCACTGATAATCTCCCTCAATCTGGGGCTCCATGCAAGAGCTCACCCCGTGGCGTCAAAATGATAACAAGAACGGTGAGCAAAAATCCCAGAACCACACAGGGGGACCTAGTGAATGACCTACAGAGAGCTGGGACCACAATAACAAAGGCTACTATCAGTAACACAATGCGCCGCCAGGGACTCAAATCCTGCACTGCCAGACGTGTCCCCCTGCTGAAGCCAGTACACGTCCAGTCCCGTCTGCGGTTCGCTAGAGAGCATTTGGATGATCCAGAAGAGGACTGGGAGAATGTGTTATGGTCAGATGAAACCAAAATAGAACCTTTGGTAGAAACACAGGTTCTCGTGTTTGGAGTAGAAAGAATACTGAATTGCATTCGATGAACACCATATCCACTGTGAAGCATGGGGGTGGAAATATCATGCTTTGGGGCTGTTTTTCTGCAAAGGGACCAGGACGACTGATCTGTGTAAAAGAAAGAATGAATGGGGCCATGTATGGAAAGATTTTGAATGAAAACTCCTTCCATCAGCAAGGGCATTGAAGATGAGACGTGGCTGGGACTTTCAGCATGACAATGATCCCAAACACACAGCCAGGGCGACAAAGGAGTGGCTTTGTAGGAAGCATCTCCAGGTCTCAACCCCATAGAAAATCTGCGGAGGGAGTTGAAAGTCCGTGTTGCCCAACGACAGCCTCAAAACATCACTGCTCTAGAGGAGATCTACATAGAGGAATGGGCCAAAATACAGGCAACAGTGTGTGAAAAGCAATGTATTGAGATGAACTTTTGGAATTGACCAAATACTTATTTTCCACCATGATTTGCTAATAAATTCTTTAACAATCAAACAATGTGATTTTTTTTTTTTTTCCACATTCTGTCTCTCATGGTTGAGGTTTACCCATGTTGACAATTACAGGAGAACTTGCACAGTTCGTGGTTGACTAAATACTTATTTGCCCCACTGTATATATATTACTTTCATAATAAAACGAAACGTGTCCCATTATTGCATGTACGATCTGCACATGTGCCTGTGTGATACACAACATGTGTTCCCGATGAATCAATATTGATCTGCATTTTAAATAAAGCTAATGGGAAGCAGAGCAACAGTAAATGAAAGGGAAACGGCGAGAAGGAAGGCGGAGTTTTCCCTGCGTAGGTAGCGGTACGGTAGTGGAGAGCTGGGGCTTGGGGGCACTACATTCCTGAGGCCTGATGTAGGAGCGAAATTAAAAATACTTCTTGGAGGGGGTCCAGGTTGGCGGATATACAGCGCTTAGTCAGGAGGCTGGGCTGCTGATCCAGTAAGCGCTCACTCATGGCCAATTATGACTCTTGTGATGTGTGTTCGACCCCCCTCATCACCAGCCGCCACTGCCACCTTCTTACCCCTCCAGCGACACCGACAAGAGAGAAAGCCCCAAGAATCAAACCTCCTCCAATCAAACGGCAGCTGTCACCCAACCAGGTGATGATTAATGGCTGATATTCCTGACCCGGAGAAAAAAGGGGATCGGCAAAGCCGCTACAGATGGGAGTTTTCAACTCATTACAAAAGCACTGTAACATGTGTTGAGGAAAGCGCTCGTCCTCCCCAGCGAACAATGTCAGGAGATGAAAGCTTCACAGCGATCACAGAAGGCGCTTGCCAAGGCGGTCTTTGCTCTCAGGCATATTAACAAATTAGATACATGGGTGCATGCTATTCACCTGTGTCTCATTCGTGCGTTCTTGAGAGCAGAGGTCCTTCATCCCCTAGCCCCCCCCCCACACACACACACACACAGTTACACACACAGACACACACACATTCAGAGAAAGTCTCGCCACTGGCGTCTGACCGAGCTCTGTGGTGGAAACCAAACACAGGCCTGTTTTGACTGGATGCGATCCCTGTTTCCGGAAGAAGCGCTGCCAGAGGAGGATTAATGACTCTCACCCACAGAAGAATGTTTACCGGAAAACTGTTCACCTTGGAATTCAGTTTTTGTTGTTTTAAAATAGCAATACCTTGACTTACAAGTGCCTCAACTGACATGTTTTCAAGCTACAAGCTGTCGTTTGGGCAACTTTTTTACTTTGTGTTGTGAACCAAAACAGGAAACAGACTATACAGTTATCCCTCGCTACTTCGCGCTTTAAACTTTACGCCTTTGGAAGGTATGACGGAAAGTTTATGCGGTTTCGTAACCTCCACATTTTCATACCACGGTATACCTTGAAACCAGTAATCGGCACAATACGCTACCCAGTTAAGTCACGGGCATTATATTAGGACACGTCCTGGTGAATGTCAGTGTCATCTCCGTGTCAGTCGACCCGGGAAATTGCTTTCATACAAAAGGGTGACGCATTTATATACTGGGACTTAACCAGAGTTCAGCCTTTGTCTGAAAAGGGCTTTAGAGACATATGCAACCCACGCTAAAAGAACGGAAATTCCTATCCACACTTTTAAACCAACTTAAAACAAAAAAAAAAAAAATCAAAACTCTCCCTTCTCGATTATTTCTTTGTAATTAATAACAAAATAAAACCGCTTGACTTCCTAAATAGTGATGTAAAGCTTGTTACCAAAATTAGACATGTTGCGAACGTATCTTAAAAATACAATTGCAATGTCAAAGAAAAACAATGAAGCGTATGTGATAATGGAAATCTCCTGAAGTTTCTATGCATTCCCAAACGTAAATCTAATGGCTTTATTAAAAAGACTATTATTAAAAAAGAAAATGCATTTTATTCAAAGGTAGCCCATTTAATTACCCTTAACAAAAGGTGCTATAAAACTTGCACAGTACCCACATTGAATGACCGTTTAATTACTCTGGCATGCGGTAACTTTAACTCACAACCCTTTTAACGAATAACCCATAAATGGTCAATCGTAACAGATAAAGTGAAGGGGGCTTTTGTCCTTATATTGAATCCATTCTAATTAAAAAGCTTTCTGTGATTCTTACTTGACAGTCAGTTGAAGACCAGTTGCTCCTGGAGTAGTTGATTTGGAAGGGAAGTAAAATGCTAACAAAGGAATCAACACCAGGAAGCGAAAAAGAAAAGATGAAAAGAGCAGGATGTTGAGGAATTTAATAAAAGCTAAAGTGAACAGTTACTGGTGAAGATGTTTTGGTATTAACTAGCATCCGATCGATCGGGTCCGATCACGTCATTTTCAAAGTATCGGAATCGGCAAAAAAATATCGGCCATGCCTTTTTTTAATATATATATATATTTTTTTTTTTAATTAAAGAGTTTTCTAATTGTATTTAACGTTACAGACATAATATGTTTCACTCTTCTAGAGTCTTTAGTTTAGGCTTAAGTTAGGGTTATCAAATTTATCCTAATACCGGCGGTAATTAATTTTTTAAAAAATGTATCACGTTAAAATATTAACACATTTAATGCATGCGCTGCACGACCCACTCACGCATTGTCACGCTCAATCTGTAATGGTGCCGTTTTACCTATACAGAGAGATAAAAGGCAACGTAAAATGAGTAGAGTGAATTTTGGCAGCCTTTGGAGCCTTTTTTTAATTGGTTAAAGCCTTACAATCCCTCCCCTACGATTAGAAATATCGTGGGAAGCAATGTGGGGATGAAGGTAGTAATTGATCTTTTTCTTTACACACTATGTTATTTCCCAACGCAGAGAAGATATATCAATTGGTACCACTACGCAGTCATGGGTGCACTTCCCATCATGCATTTGGGCATGACTACAGTATCATTTACTGAAAGCTCAACAAACACACTAGATGGCAATATTTAGTCACAATATACAAAGTTACAAGTCTTTCTATCCGTGGATCCCTCTCACAGAAAGAATATTAATAATATATAATGCCATCTTGAGGATTTATTGTCATAATAAACAAATACAGTACTTATGTACTGTATGTTGAATGTATATATTAGTCCGAGTTTTATTCATTTTTTTCTTAATGCATTGCTAAAATGTATATGATCGGGAAAAATTATCGGGAATGATTGGAATTGAATCGGGAGCAAAAAAAAAAAAGCAATCGGATCGGGAAATATCGGGATCGGCAGATACTCAAACTAAAACAATCGGGATCGGATCGGGAGCAAAAAAACATGATCGGAACAACCCTAGTATTAACTATTCAATGTTTCCTATAGTAGTGATAAATCAAATTGTGCCTTTCTTATACCTCAGCATTAATATGCTTGCTTAGGTTTGCAAATTTGAAGGGATATTGACAGGAAAAGAAGGGTAGAAAATGAGCGAAGAGGAGACAAACCAACGAAAAGAAGCCGACAGAGTGCCGAGGCAGGAAGACACAGAGACGGCAAGCGGTGACAGTGATCGAGAGCGAGTGGACTCCTGGGACCGCAGCAGAGGCGAGTCTATCGATCCAGTACAGCGAGCAGACTCACATTTCACATCCTCAGCAGAAACGCCAGTGCCCTACAATGGACCAATCTGGACAGGGTCACCTCTACTGAAAACAAATGTAATTGTAGGTACTATTGAATCTTATTTATTTGTATATGGCAGAAAACACAGACAAGTCTGAAAAAGCAGTTTCTGCTCTTGAACACCTCTTTAAAATAAACTGTTGTATTTTAAGCCAAAAGGACTGTTGTGTTTGATAGAACAATATGTCTATATGCTGTCATAGCAGATTCATGGCGCATTTAGCCCCCGAACTATTTTTAATTTGTCCGTTTTACACTGGATACCTCCGTTTACAGGCGTCGCGCAACCGCTTTTGTTTACACCCAACCACATAAAGAAGCTCAGTAATTATATTATTCGAAATGTCTGTCATTATTAGCTAAGAATCATTAATTGTTGTTTGATATTTAGTTTTAAAAAAAAAACAAAAAAAAAACAACAACAAAAACTTTAAAAAAAAATTTCACCCGCATATTTTAAACATTTAAACAAATTACATCACAATGAAAAATATGGTTCTGTAAAAAGGTCACGGATATCTACCTCATAAATATCTCTTAATTGTATTTTTTTGATACAGTCACATTTTTCAATATTTTAGAAGATAAATAATCGATCCAAACAATGAAAAACTGAAGAAGAAAAAAAACGCTTAATAGGGTAAATACATGAAAAGGAAAATCTCGACCACTCCTCGATGTCTGCGATTTCTGCAACGCGACCCTTGTTACATCACCATGTTTCACCCATAATATCCCCCAAAAATCTGGCTGTGGCCATTCAGAGCTGTGTCTTCGCACTCGGTGATACATGCTACATGGAGTTTTTGGATCGAAAAGAGGTAAGTGTGCGAAAATATCTCGTTAAAATCGTGGCGTCTTTAATTCTGCTCTCTCATGATCTCCCCTCCAGTTAGGGTTTTGCCTTTTAATTTTTTTTTTTTAATGCCCTCCTGTTCAAAATTCCCCCAGAAAATTGAGATTTTAAGCTTTCCAATGATGTATCACACATGCATGGTCTCAGAGCGGAATTTCAAGTCACCTGAGTGTTTTCCACCATGTAACTGTAGAACACTGTGGATAACACAGCGCCCAGCGGCGGAAAGCTCGGATGCATAAACTTGGTCAATTCAATATTTTTTTTTTCACTCATTTGGTCGGGTTCAATTATGTCTCATTAGTGAAAATAGTGGGACAACATTGACTCCCTTGGATGCACAACTCTTCTGAGAGGTGTAAAACACTGTTCTACTGACTGCTTTATTATGTCCTGATGAGATTAAAATTCTGAATGTTCTTTTAGACACTGAGTAATTCCCAGTAATTCTGTCATGAAATTTTATCTGGTGCCAGGAAACTATCCAATTTCAATGAAGTGTTGTTATTTAACACATACATTTCAAACACGTATATTCATCTGTTTGCTAAGACATGTATAGACCCTACTCACATGACGTCACAACCACGCCTCCGCGCCATATTGTCCGTCAGCTCGTCGGGTTTAAGCATTACCGCTACATAAATTCCTCCTATTGTGGCGTGTTTTTCTGCTCGTTAACATTAATAATCAAAATGGTGAAGGCGTGCGTGGCTGTTGGTTGCAATAACAGAGAAGATAGACGGAGAGACTTGAAGTTCTACCGTATTCCGAGAGACCCGGAGATAAGAGCGAGATGGACTGCTGCAATTCGACGAGAAAACTGGGCACCAAACCATCACTACAGATTATGTAGTAGTCATTTTATATCCGGTAAGATGCATTTAATATATGTTTAGAGGGTTTTGGGCTGACAACCACAATTAAGATCATTGCGAGGCTAATCGCCGACAACATACCGTAGTTTCAAATTCAAGAGGCTTATTTCTTCCACCATCATTATTTTTTGAAAATTTAGCTGGTACCAAGTGAAAGAAGTTAAACAGGTGTGTCCAAACCTTTTGCAAAGGGGGCCAGATTTGGTGTGGTAAAAATGCGGGGGCCTACCTTGGTTGATTTACATAGAACAATATATTTAAACAAATGTTAGCAAGCCCTTCTGTGTGTCACATTTGCTTTATTTTTTATTTTTTTATTCATAATTTCAACAATCTCGTCTTTGTGGCGTTCTCTTTCGACACTCGGGCTCTTGCGAAATACTGCTGCTGTGAAATTAAACTAGCTTCAAGTTGCTATAATTTCTTGCTGCCTATCTCCCTGCAATGTTGTTGTACATGTCAGCATGTCTAGTTCGGTAATATCATTATCGTGTCACATCGAACTCTTTGAAAACAGCGACTGTCTCTTTGCAAATGAGGCAGACACAGTTGTTGCGTGTTTTATTGAAGAAATAGTCCAATATCCACCTATCCTTGAAGCGTCGGCCATCGCAGTCAACTTTTTTTTATTGATTGTCGGCATTTTAGAAAATTGGAAGTAAAGGGTCACACGGGGTAATGTTGCTTAAAGTGCTGCTCTTTTTCAAACTTTCGTAAGAACAGGCTGATTTTGTGTGGACAAGATAGTTGTAGATATCAGGGTAGCAGACGTCAGGCAGAGAGGGCGAAGACAGCGGGTCGAAAAATATCGATTTAGGCATCAGATATGGATCTGGTGAATGGATAAACTGTAGCTTTTCCACATAACGCCTTTTATGCAACGCATCCAATGAGTTTACAGCGTCTGAAAGCACCGGGGCTTCCATGAATTGCACTATAAATTGCACGACAAACAGAAACCATTCAGAATACGGATAAACACTGACGGACAATATGGCGGCCAGATACAGTGACACGTCATTCTGTGACGGTGGTGAGTAGGGTCTATAGTACCAGTCAGAACAATTGAATGAGCTTACATTAAATGGCGGAAGGTGGTAAGATACATCTGTTTGCACTTGTTGCCATTCCAGGGCTTCAAGTTTTCCTCAAACTTTCACTGTTTAACAGATAAATACTTTAATAATAAATGCATAAAAATTCAAATTTATGAACCTATATTTTATTCTCTGCTTCAGTATTGACATCAAGCAGTATACTGCTTACAAATTAGGTTAACATGGGATTTTTTTTTTTTTTTTTTTTTTTTTTAGGGAGACCCAGCTGTATGGATGCAGAGAGTCCCATTCATGACAAATATACGTATATATATTTATACACATTTTATCACAAAAGTGAGTACACCCCTCGAATTTCTGCAGATATTTAAGTATATATTTTAATTAGGGGTGTCGAACGATTAAAATTTTTAATCGAGTTAATTACAGCTTAAAAATTAATTAATCGCAATTAATCGCAATTCAAACCATCTATAAAATATGCCATATTTTCTGTAAATTATTGTTGGAATGGAAAGATGAGACAAGATGGATATATAAATTCAACATACGGTACACAAGTACTGTATTTGTTTATTATAACAATAAATCAACAAGATGGCATTACCATTATTAACATTCTGTTAAAGCGATCCATGGATAGAAAGACTTGTAGTTCTTAAAAGATAAATGTTAGTACAAGTTATAGAAATGTTATATTAAAACCCCTCTTAATGTTTTCGTTTTAATAAAATTTGTAAAATTTTCAATCAAAAAATAAACTAGTAGCCCGCCATTGTTGATGCCAATAATTACTTACACATGGGTGCTGAAGCCTGTAAAATCAGTCGCACCCAAGCGCCAGCAGAGGGCGACAAAACTCCGAAAAACACAACAAGTACACATTTCAGTGTGCTGTCATTTTAATGTTTGAGCGGGGCATGTGCGTTAATTGAGTCAAATATTTTAACGTGATTAATTTAAAAAATTAATTACCGCCCATTAACACGATAAATTTGACAGCCCTATTTTTAATGGGACAACACTGACAAAATGACACTTTGACACAATGAACGGGAAAAGTCACATAAAAGTGGACCATTTCAAATCCGATCTAGGTCACTATCGTATCTGGTTAAAATCCGATCTTGGTCACATTTTTCCAGAATGTGGCTGCAGTCTGAACAGTCAAGTCCCCCAAATCAGAATTCATGCAGGAATTAGTCAGCACAGAGCGAGAGAGACAGGGCACTATGGTAGCGGTGCAGCTGTCCATTAGCGTTAGCGCCTAGCTTGAAGGGGGCTTTTGGGGAAGGGAAGGTCATGACAACAGTCACAAAAAAAAAAAAAATGGATTGAGGATAAGCCTGAGAATGCTTGTTTTTTTTCTCAAATGAGCAATATTTCAAGATTGCTTACATTGCCGGGAGTCAGGGCAAACTGTCTATATACGCGTGTGTGCGTCATGTGTAGTCATTTTTTTTATGCTCCTGTGCATGCGGGTCAGTTAGCTCAGCGCATCTCGGACTGCGAATTAGTGCGCATGCGTGATACTTGAACAGGCTCAATGGACAAAGGCAGTCTGAACGGGCACGCCAAAAAACAGATATGACAAAAATTTGGAATTGTGCATTCAGACCTGCGGTATGAACCGAGTCATAAAAACATGGTGTAGCGCCGCGTATATTTCCTAAAAGCCGAAATCCCAACCGAAGACAACCAGAGGGATGTGTGAGGAAAAAGTGGTCGAGACAGGCGGAGCCTCTCCGGGCATCCGTTTCGTAAGTCTCGCGCTCCTGGAAGAAGAATTTGACAGCGCAAAAAGTCATGAAAGTGAAAGCAACTGTGCCTGTCCGACTTGGGGTACAGCTCAGTTCCCTTTCGTGCTTTAATTTTCTCCTATGCATTTTTTTATATACTCCAGTTCGCTCGGCATCAAGTCAGGAGGGGCCGACATCGCCGCTGGCCGGGCCGCGACCGCTTCACACATTGTCCACCTCCACCTTTTTTTTTTTTTCTTCTGTTGCATTTTCCCTTGGCATACCAGCTCATTACATTACCGCCTACTAGTGAATATGACCAAAAAGGAGTCTGTAAGCAACAAAAACAAACAAACAATAAAAAATAAAAAAAAAAAGTTACTAGTCGCGTATGTGCGAATAGATGAAAAAAAATACTCGCAGTGACTCTAAAGTTTAGTGGCACTTGGTCAGAGTCTGGAGCCCTGCATTTCAATACTTCAATTAAAAAAAAAAAAAAAAGTCCAGATTTCCCTGTTAGAAAGTAGATTATTGAGGAAACTTTTTGTATGATGGTGTTCCATTAGATTTTTCTTATGTTTTTCTAACAGTAGTAATAACACTGGTCCATTTAACAATATGTCATCTTCAGCTAACATACATCAAATTGCACCTTAGCTATTACACATCGCTGTGAAACGTGGGCGCATTGTGTCCAACTTGGACCATCCCCGAGTCACATGCCACCTTCCTCAGAACTTGAATGAATCGCACACCTCCCTGAAGGGGGTTGGGCATTTTAGGGGGGGTGCCGCGTCTCGCCTCTCAAAGCCGTGCACTGTCACCAGAGAGGGTCCTACCATGTGACAGACGACCGAGCATGTGGCATCTCGCCGACCCCTGACCCATAAACCTTTCCCCCTATCAGGCCCCTGCTGTGGCTAACGGATGGACCAGAACCCTTAGCGAGCACAGACCACTGGGGCTCTTTTGTGCGAGTGGTCAGTCACATCAGAGAAGGTCACGCGGGGGTCACATTAGAGACAGGCGAACTGTGACCTCCGTGCACTAGCCTTAGGTTGCGGTATTTGGATAGCATGTGTAAGACCATTGATAAGATTGAGCCCTATGAAGGAGATGTAAGATAAGACAACAGTTTGTAAAGAACGTGGAGGGGGGAAAAAATGCACGGACGAGGCAAGATCTACGACGAAAAGTGCAGTATCTCGCATCAGTTCCGGTTTCTTATTCCGTGGGTAATAATTCAGCTTATCCACACACACATGCTTACATTCGCCCTGCCCAGTTTCCTGCTGAGCACTTAAGTGCCTCACTTTTTCCTCTTACAAAGTTACCAAGTGTGATTTATCAGGAGTAGAGTCGTTTAAAAAAAAAAAAAAAAAAAAAAAAAAAAAATCAACTCTTGATGGAGTGTCAAGGAAAATTAAACCTTGAATGAAGGGTATGAAAATGTCAAGTGTAGCCAAAGTCACCACCAGAGGGAAATAAACACCTGAGAAGTGGTATTTATGTTCTGAGCATCCAATCATTTGGCTATGATGAAAAAGAACATCACCAATTCGACATTGGCTGAGGACTATTTGCTGGACTCGAATCAAAAACCTCTCAGCGCCACTTGGGTTCATGTGACACCGGATGAACATGACCACCCAGCCGGTCGCAGCGAGCCCCTTTCGGCTGCATTAGCGTGCTGCGATACCTCGTGAGCGCCACGACTAACAGGCGGGGGATTTAACTGAAGGCAACTATGAAGTCACGCCCTCTTATGCAGCTGCTGGGAGAGTAGTAGAAGCACGTTTTCTTGGGGCTTTTTTCCTCATCAGAAGTCTCTCCCAATCAAATTCCCCCGCCCATGTGAAGCTCATATTTGGCGTTTGAAATGAGATAAGAGCTACCCGAGTGATTATCCTGCAGGTACATCAGATCCAAATCTGATTTATACCCAGATCTCTGAAAAGAATTGGAATTACACTGTTAACATTGCATTTTAAAAAATCCAACTGGTGTCACATGAGCAATTACCGTAATTTTTGTACTATGAGGCAAACCTGATTATAAGCCGCTACCCACCAAATTTGACATGAAAGCGGCAGCTTTTTATAGATAAGCCGCACTGGACTATAAGCCGCAGCTGTCCTCACTGTTTTATAGGATATTTACACAAATAGTTAAAACCCGGAAACACTGAATTTGGCATCATAAGACCAGATCAATCACCATCATTGCTTCAAGAAACTTCATTTGGCCATCACTATTCTTTTGGGGGAGACAATCAACCTCTGCTGCCACCTGCTGTCAACACTGTTGTCGTCCAACATGCCTCCTAGCATGCATTGCAGCGATATAGATGCAAATAACAATCAAAATTCATGTTCTAATTATTTTTTCCGTTACTGTTCTAGATGTTTCATTAATTACTAGTTATGGAATTTTGTAAAACTTTACTTGACAGTGGCACCATAACACCATCATAATTATAACATGACACTGCCATGAGCATTAATGAATGCTTATGAAAGACATCATTTTGTGTTATCCAGCAAATTATCTCACTTTTAAAATGGATGTAAAATGTCCGAGCTGGACATGAATGGAGTTAGAGACATAATTTGCCGGACGACGCTTAATGACATCTGTTATGAGCATTCATTAATGCCCATGATAATTTCATGTCATAATATGACGGTCTAATGGCTATGTTATGACGCTGCTGTCAAATAAAATGTTACCTGTTAACCCAAATAATTCAATAAATGAGCCACACTGGACTATATAAGCAGCAGGATTACAAATGAGGGGGAAAAGTAGCGGCTTATAGTCCGAAAATTACGGAAATACTCATATATGAAAACCTGATCAGATTTGAGAAAGAAAAAAAAGATCAGAATTGTACAGTTAGCATTGAGAAGAAGCAAATTCGGTAGGCACCACTTTGGCTGCATTAGTGTGCGTGACATACCTCAAAAAAAAAATTTTTGTATTTGTTTGCGACTTGAATTCACTCTGAATTAGAGATGTCCCGATCCAATATTTGGATCGGGTCGAATGCCGATATGGGCAAAAAAATGCGCATCGGTATCGGATTGGCCGACAGGGAAAAATTCCGATCCATACTTCCGATCCAGTTTTTTCAAACTCCGGTCCGCGTTTTCCAGCGCACCGACTTCCATAATCCATTCCAGTTTTTGCTCCAGTTTCCCTAAAATCCGGTCCGCATTTTACGGCACACCTTCAACACACTACATTACCGTCTCCCAATTTACCGAGAGACTTTATCGGTAAAAATGTCAGCTGTGTGGGATCATTTCACCTTAAAGGACGACAAAGACGAAGAGGCAGAGTGCAACATATGCCACAATAAAGTCAAGCGTGGTGGTAAAGCTGTAAGAAGTTTTAATACAACCAACCTAATCAAGCATTTAGCGAAATACCACAACAAACAATATAAGGAGTATGTTAAGAAAACCGAAGACAAAAAGAAAGGTCCTTCGCAACTAACACTGAAAGAAACTTTTGCTATGCGTGACAAACTGGCACTTGACAGTCCCAAAGCCCGGGAATAACAAGAGTCATTGCCGAAGAATTCATTCTGGATGACGAGCCATTATCTCTCGTGAGTAAAGACGCACCATCCAACACTTAGAACCGCGGTACAACATGCCCTGCCGTCATTACATCCTTGAGCGATTCAGCAGTGGAAGATTCGAGAACGATTCACAAACATCTAAATTCCAATTATTGAAATATGTCGAGTAAAGCGGAACTAATACACAGCGCGGTCTTCGGGACACAATGAGAAACGGACCACATTGCGTCCCGAGAGTAAACATCATGCTTGTCACATAGACCCGGGTAATGCCAATGCTCAACTCACGGCTTTAGCTCAACTCGTGCCGCTGGATAAAAAACACAAGAATACCTGACTGCTGCTGACAGCCGCTACAAACTACGTCAACATCGTTTTACTGTAGATAATAGATATCATATGCATATAGAACTAGATGCAAGATGACAGACTTGACTGCGTTAGCAACACTGAAGTATGGAAAACTAGATGCGTTATAAACGGCCGCCATCTTAAAGCAGGGGACTTCCCTAGTAGGCTGTTGTGAACCTTCCAAGCAAACCAAATTAACTTTTTATCTAAAATACTACTAAATCGGCAAAATCTTGACTTGAATCTATCTTCAAAACAGTTTTAAAACTTTCACATGTCGAAGGTAGACAGAAGGGAAATTATGGAATAACGGGAGCAATTTTAACTTTAACAGTTGATTCGCAAAATTAAATGAATTGAATGTATTTTAAAGCTGCCGATACAGAATGGGGACTTGAGTATTTTATTTACTGTTTTAAAATGTTAACTTGATACTGAAATGGTCGTTTATTTAAACCTGAGAGGCTTTTATACAATTACTGTAACTAATGCACGAAACATTAAAAGCATCTAATCGCTTGGGGGGGTTTGTGGGATTTTCCACTGAGGTTGTGTGTTTTGCTTTTTTAAGACAGTTTACAATATTATTTGCACGTTTTACTGACTGACTATGCCATTTCTGTTTGTTATTTATAATGTTTTGTGTTTGTCACTGAATAAACTGTTCAGTTTCTTGTTACCAACCGTTGTGTGTTATTCAAACTCACCTAATTCAGCTGGCTAGTTGTTATCAAGAGTACTAAAACTCTTTTCAACATGAGTCTGACAACTAAGTAAGGAGGCTAAATAACTTTAAACTTTAACAAATGCTCAGATAGGCCGGTATCGGTATCGGCCAGTATCGGTATCGGATCGGAAGTGCAAAAACCTGGATCGGGACATCCCTACTCTGAATGGTACAACAGTTCTCCATTATGAAGCCTGATAAAATCCCCCAGAAAATATAAAATATTTAGATTGTTAAAAAAACGTTTTCAACAAAGTTGAGCAAAAGGCCCAAGTGCCTGACAAGGATGAGATTTCATCACTTGTGTTTAGACTGCATTAGAGTTCACCTTCTACAACTCAAACCCTGAACTTCGGAACTGACACTAGCTGTAAAAACAGAGTGCCGACAAACCTAACAGACGTCTCGTCCCTGGGATCGGCCTCACAGCTCCAGGGAGAGACGTACAACAGTGCAAAACCAACACTGCGCTGGTCGCGGGTCAGCTATTAAACACAAGAGGAAGGCAGCGGGATTTCAGCCTGCGTCAGACGCTGTTAATTGGCAGCTTATTTTTGTTCAGGACCTGAGGATGTGCATATGAGGCTATATTGACATTTACACAGCGAATACTTTTAGTTCAAACTGCCATCACATCAAGTCATTGGGGGGCATTAAGTGATTTTTTTTTTTTTTTTTTTTTTTTTACAATGATTTCGAGGGAAATGTGGGAATGTGACATTGCCAACGAGCCAACCTAGCCGACAAATTTACCGATTCAGCTTTTTTCCTGGAGAAGTTATTATTCTTCGTAAAAGCAATGTTATTGTGGATTGTTTTGTCTCTATAATATTCTAGACCAGGGGTCGGGAACCTTTTTGGCTGAGAGAGCCATGAAGTCCACATATTTTTAAATGTAATTCTGTGAGAGCCATACAATAGGTTTAAAACTAAAAATACAAGTAAAATGTGCATTTTATGTAATTTCAACACTTTCAAAGTACAATAAGTCTCTGAATTCTTTTTAATAACATATAAATAATAATCAAATAAAATAATAATTATTAAATAATATTTAAATAGTTATTTTAATCCACAGATACTCTTGTACTTACGGTTTTAAACCAGCAGGGGGGAGGCGTTCGCTAAGTGGCGTGCATGGGCAATAAATGTTCGCATTTTAGAGCAAATAAGAAATCAACCGTCTTGGCAGTAATGTGAGACGGACATTGTAAACTAGTATTTTTTTCTTGTTTGAGGTGAGAAAAAGTATAATTTGACTGTGTATATTAGCGGATTGCTTTATTTTAGGATGACTGTGATGTGTGCAGAGTGTTAATATAGTTCAGAAATATGTTAATCGTTAAGTATTGTAATGTCCGTAACTATTTGTGGGCCCTTGAAGAGGCCATCAGACGGCAGAGTAGTGACATAGCGGGAAGCAAGGAGGAGAGAGCGTACGGCGTGAGAGCGGAGTTAGCATGTTGCGGATGCCGCTGTTATTTTGTTTATTATTTCTATGGCTGCCACAATAAAGTGGGAAAGTCATCACCGACTCCTCTCCTTCCTATTTCCACATTCGAGGCTATTACAGTATGTTTATGTGTGACTGCAGATGTGTTCGTAATGGCGAGCGGACGACGAGTGAATGCTAGTAGTGTCTAAAAATGCAGAAGTTAAATGTTTTGTCACAAAAACTTGTGTTTATTCATATGATTATATAAGAATCCACATTTTAGAGCGAATAAGAAATGAGCCATCTGTGTGCAGCAATGCGAGACGGATGTCATTTTTTTTCCCTGTTTCAGCTGTATAAGAAAAATGAAAATAAAGCTAAATTAAAGTTGTAACAACAGACTGAAGCATTTAATCCCTGTCTGCACCACGCTACAGATCCATCGCTACCATTTCAACTAACTGCCACATGCATCATCAGACTTCGAACGTCCTCCACAGCCACACCTGGAGTGTCTGTAGTGTCCCGACCCGAATGTTGCCTGATCACTGGCTTGCCAAAAAAATTTGAGCGCCCCTACTGGTTGCTCTTTTTAACTGTTCCCCTGTGGCTCTTACGCCCGTCAGGTTTCCCCCGAGGTCCTAGCGCCCTTCCCATTACATGACGAACCTTTTTTCTTTTTGTTTGTTTAATAATTGAAGATTTGTCTGCGAGCCAGATGCAGCCGTCAAAAGAGCCATATCTGGCTCGCGAGCCATAGGTTCCCGACCCCTGTTCTAGACTGTCCAACGATGGCGCCAAAGTCTTGAATAATAGGACAGTAGGAATGAAATTCAAGGACGTTATGAAATCTTAGCCACATATACATATGGTGCATTTTTTCAAAGCAATCTGCAAGCCATTTACCGAAATTTTCGGACTATAAGGCACACCTGACTATAAGCCGCCACCCACCAAATTTGACACGAAAACGGCATTTGATCATAGATAAGTCGTATTGGATAATAAGCCGCAGCTGTCCTCACTGTATTATGGGATATCTATACCAAAAGATATTAACCGATAACACTTTATATGACCGCCGCATCATAAAAATGTCATAAGACCAAATGAACCACCATTAAGCTTTGAACCAATGGCTGCAAAGCTTCATTGTTTCAAGAAGCCTCATTCAGTCATCACTGCTTCCTTGGGTGAGACAGTCAATCTCAGCTGCCACCTGCTGTCAACACTGTTGTCATCCAACATGCCTCCTAGCATGCATTGCAGCGCTACAGATGTAAATAACAATCAAAAATGTTATGTGCTAATTATTTTTTCAGTTACTGTTCCAGTTGTTTCATTAATTGCTAGTTATGGTATTTTGTTAACACATTTAAAGTGATCCTCTAAAATACATGTAGGCTCTAATAAACCACAATTGTTCTACTAAAATATGTTGTTAGAAACACATAAAATGTTAAATCAATGGCAATATTTTATAATATTTAGTCCATATTTTGACCGTTAGTTGGCGCCATGGTTTGCGGGCTCGCAGTGATGACGTAATTGGTATCTTTCCAAATTTGTAGCGTGTTAAACAATTGCTTATTGCTGCCTAAACTCGCAAAGTAAAATGCCACGATGTGCTGCTTTTAGGTGCAATTTCCAGTCAAATGGAAACAAGGGGAGTGAAGTGAGTGGTCAAGGTGGAATTATTATTTTTAGTGAATAAATGTGCATAAGTGGAAGCTTCTTCCCCTTTTTGGTCCCTGTATGCACGTACCCTACCCACCACGCGTTACAACTGGCGCCCGAACATTTTTCCTGGCTCCTCAGTCAAGTAAGGGATCCGTGTATTTTCTGGATCCGACGGTCCCACCACGTCTGCAATATTGGTTTCGGATCTGTCCATTTTTTTGATTCGTCTGTCCCACAGCGGCTTTTCGGATCAGTTTATTTTGTGGAATCGACAGCTGTGACATTGTCATGGGATCACTCTGATTCCTGGATCTTCGAGTGAGTAAAAAACGCGGATTTGGATTACTATTGCTATCTTTTATGTTGACTATTCTTCGTGGGAGTTTTCCACAAATCATACTAAATAATTAAAGCACTATGGCACGCTACAGTGACGACAGTGACTCTGACGTGGACCTTACAACAATGTTGGGAGTTCGTCAGGCAACGCGTGTTTGCGTACTGCTGAGCTCCCAAGTGAAGAGTGGTCAAGGTGGAAATATTTTTTGTGAACAAATTCATAAATGGAAGCTTCTCCCCTTTTTGGTACTTTTATACACGTATCCTAGCTACCACGCGTTACAATGACATGGATTACACAAGGTGTGCACTTTGGCCTGTACTGTATGTAAACACACGACAGCTCTGGATGCTAACAATCTACATAATTATATTGGGATAAGTTTGAAAAAGCAATATGCTCACCTTGAATATCTGCTAATAAAACCGGACAGCATACACTCTCGCTCCCAACCGGAGTTCCAAACAGCATACAGCATCACCAGTTTTGCCCAACTTTTGTCTTATCAGGTATTTGCTGCACGCATTTTTCCCTGAAGCTCATCTTGTGAACGACCGAAAGTGCTGTCCTGCTCTTCTCTTCACTTTTCAGATCTGGTTCAAATAGGAAGGGTAGAACTGACGACATGTTGGGAAAGCTAACGAGTGGCACGCTGGAATTCCGGCAACGGGACCAGTGACGTCACGCACTGCGACGTAACAAGAATGGCGACCTATCACTTAAAATAATTTTACAAACTTTATTAAAACAAAAACATTAAGAGGGGTTTTAATATCAAATTATTATAACTCATACTAACATTTATCTTTTAAGAATTACTTATCTTAAAAATAGAGGATCCCTTTAACAGTGGCGCCATAAAACTGTCATAAGACCAACATAATTATGACATGACACTTCCATTAGCATTATTGTATGCTTATGACAGATGTCATTTCATCTCAAGGGGCAAATTATCATATTTGAATGGATGTAAAAGATGTAGGGTGACATAATTTTCTGGATGACGCTTAATGCATCTTTCATAAGCATTCAATAATGCCCATGATATTGTCATATGTCTTATGACGCTGCTGTAAAAAAAAGTGTTACCTTTTAACCCAAATAAATGAACAAATAAGCCACACTGGACCATAAACCGCAAGATTCAAAATGAGGAGAAAAAGTAGCGGCTTTTAGTCCGGAAATTACGGTAATTGGAAGGGTAATGTTTTGAGAGTGTGTTTGATAGTCATAGCTTGTGGTATATGTACATTTCAAAATATCAATAAAAACATTGACTTACAATTGTGATCAGTTGCATTGTGTTGCTGCACAAAATTTGACTGGAAATGAACACTCTACAGGCCGTAACATATTTCAGTTGGGAGTCACGTTACTTTTTTGCTCTTTACAGCATGACCCAGTCCCCAGCCCCCCTGACCTTTGTCAATACCCCTGCACTTACCGTATCTGTGATGTAAGACACTTTGCCAGACCGATCAGTTCGGGGGTGGATGGGTTCATGGAACGGCTACTATATTTGTCTCTCTATTTGTATGTGCCAATAGTGAGAGAGACACAAACAGGGCGAGGTGAGATCGCAGCCACCTCGGTGCCCTTGAAATGTCGGGCGGATGAAGGGGCGCGAGTGTTTGAGTGCTCAATGAAAGGATAAGTGTGTCGCCTGACTCTGGGAACTATTACACCCGCAGCCCTTGACACACTGAGTGACTAACACAATGTATGCAGGAGCCTATAAAAAGCCTCGTTGGAATGGAAGCAAAGGGACTGTCCTTCTTGTAGTGAACTGCGATAGCCGTGGCCAGATAATGATGAAACGCAAGACTTCGAGGGCTGTGATAGAATCAGGCCTTTGGAACATTGTGCTAATAATAGCAAATGGAAGTGCGCTATTCCCAACACTGGCTGAGGGGGACCATCTTTACACATGGGGGGAAAAAAATCTGAATATTCTCAGTCTTCAAGGACTTCCTCAGACAATTTAGCCACAATGTGACTGGATTTAACCAAGTGTCCTTGTTTTGATAAGACTAAAGTGCCTAAGCGGATTGCAGACGAGTTATGCACGCCATTTGACCTGAAATACTTCAAGAGGTGGGTAAAGCAACAAAGTACGATGAGTATTCGCAAAATTGGGCAATATTTTCAATAGACAGTTGCATTTTCAAGAAGGTCACCATTGTTCTTTGACCAATTCAAGGTAACATTATACATCACTGTAACTCAAGACTCCTGTAAAGTAAAGATGTCCCGATCTATCGGAATGCCCATCGATCGGGTCCAATCACGTCATTTTCAAAGTATCGGAATCGGCAAAAAAATAACGGACATGCCTTTTTTTAATATATATATATATTTTTTTTGTTTGTTTGTTTGTTTTTTTTTTAATTTAAATCGTTTTCTAATTGTATTTAACATTACAGACAAAATGACTTACACTCATCCAGAGTAGTTTTGGCTTAAAGTAGGGCTATCAAATTTATTGTGTTAACGACGGTAAATAATTTAAAATTAATCACGTTAAATAATTAACGCATGCACTGCACGACCCACTCACGCATTGTCACGTTCAATCTATAAAGACGCCGTTTTACCTGTAGATAGCGCTAAAAGGCAGCGTATAATGAGTAGAGAGAATTTTGACAGCCTTTGGAGCCAATTTTTATGTGGCTAAAGCCTTACAATACCTCTCTCAGCGATTAAAAATAACGTGGGAGGCAATGTGGGGAAGAAAGGTAGTAGTTGATCATTTTCTTAACACCCTATGTTCTTTCCCAACGCAGAGAAGATTTATCAATTGGTGCCCCTACGCACAGTCATGGTTGCACTTCCAATCATGCATTTGGGCAGAAGTTAAATGGCTGCAGTATCATTTACTGAAAGCTCAACAAATACAGTAGATGGCAATATTTAGTCATAATATACAAAGTCACATTTATCCTTTAAGAATTACAAGTCTTTCTATCCGTGGATCCTTCTCACAGAAAGAATGTTAATAATGTAAATGCCATCTTGAGGATTTATTGTTATAACAAATACAGTACTTACAGTATGTACTGTATGTTGAATGTATATATTCGTCCGAGTTTTATTTTTTTCTTAATGCATTGCCAAAATGTATATGATCGGGAAAAATTATCGGGAATGATTGGAATTGAATCAGGAGCACAAAAAAAACAAAAAACAAAAAAAAAAAAAAGCAATCGGATCGGGAAATATCGGGATCGGCAGATACTCAAACTAAAACGATCGGGATCGGATCGGGAGCAAAAAAACATGATCGAAACAACCCTACTGTAAAGTAATATTTCCAACAAGACAAATAACGATAATTGCATCAATTCAACAATTAACTCACTAATGGCAATAGACATCCAATCTATTTGAATTGGAAGGGCTAGCAGTGATCATTTAGTGCAGGCCCCTCCCATTAGAGGTGCAACAATACATGGATCTGGATTGATACAGCAATCAATCAAATTGAATCATGGTAGACTTTAAAATATCGGCAAGTATGGTATCGTCCAAAGAATTAATACCGTAACATATCCCCATGAAATTGGTGTTTTACATAGGTGCAAGGATGCATCGATCTGGATCGATCTGTCAAGGTTCCGATCAAATTATTTATTTATTTATTGTCATCATCACCATCATCGGTATCATTGACAGTTACAAGATGTGATATGATTAACCCGAAGGAAAAAAGCGAAAACGACAAGGGCTGACGGGAGAAGCATACGCTTATCCAGTCCCGTCACCTTCAACCAAGGACGCACAATCAATACATGGTAGAGTAGGCATTATACATTGATACATGAGCAGCTTTTTGTTTTTTGTTTTTTTGTCTTCACATGAATTTTCTTCCCAAAAGTCATTGATTGGACATAACACTTAGGTAAAGTTGTCGATCAATTGTGAGTTCATCAACTCTGCCCAGTGAACTCAGCGACCAGTTCAGCAACTCCATTGTACACAATTTTTACATTTCAAATCAAGTGGACAGCATGCACATATGACAATTCATCACCATGCCGTTTTGTTGAAAACAGCAGTTGTCTTTCAATTGTCTGAAATGTTCCAGCAACAAAATACAGGTAGGCCCTGGGTTACGATTAAGAGTGTGACAATATCTCGATACAGCGATATATCGCGATATTTTGCAACCCGATGGGTTATCGATATGCTCCCGCCAAGAATCGATACTTTTATTTAACATATTGGCCATACAATGGAGTATGGATGCTGTAAACAGCTCAATGTTTGTTGAGCAATTCCTTGGCGGTCCACTAGGGGCGCTCGGGAGTGGCGGTGAGGGTAAAGTGCGCACAAGTTGTCTAGAGAAGAAGAGAAACTCCAAGTGGGTTGAAAAAATAAAAAAGCTCCGTGAGAACGGTGGAGGGAAAAAATGAGAAAAATATTGCTACAAATCACACATGGGGACACACTTTAGATTTTACACCAACAAGAAAGGAAGCAAGGTGAACAAGGACTTTGCTGTATGCAAGAATTGTCTAAGAAAAATAAGTTTCACTGGGAGCTGGTGACGTAGTGGACACTGGAGTTTGTGAGCTTTGCTTTCATCACTTGAGGTAAGAAAGTTTTGCAATGTAATTGACTTTTTAATTTACATGTATTATTTTGATGACATTTGGTGTTGAATGATATAAAATAAACCAGGACCCTAAACTGGATGAAAATGAAAATTTACCGATTTATTTGAGAACCAATTTCCATCTAGTTTACTACACAAACTGTTATTACTGTCATTTTGATACAATAAGCTATAAAAATGGTTTGAATAGGTTCCAAGATATATAAAGTGATTTTCATAATTAATGTAGCCTACATATTAAAAATAGGTAATTATTGATGTAGCCTACATATTAAGAATAGGTAATTATTGAATTTTTAATTTCTATACATTCAATTCATATTTTTTTTAATTCAATACTTCCAACACAAAAAAAAAAAATCAGGATTTCAACTCAAACGCTATGAAGTAGCTAATATTTTTTGTTTTATTTTGTTGTTTTTAAGGTGAGGAAGACTGTGACTGAGCAAGTCTGACATCTTAATTGCTGAAGCAGATAGCGGAAGTGCTCAAACCAAGCAACAAAGTTCATATACGAAGAAAAGACCCACCAATTTTATCATTGCCCCACTCCAAGCTCAACTGCTGACACCTACGGCACTTTTTATTTATTTTTTGATCTCTCCAAGCGATATCAGTGGTCGTGGTTGGTTTCTCCTATATGTGCAGGGGCACAATTTGCAGTAGATTTATATTTTACAGCAATGTTGCACAGAAAAGGTGTCACTGTTTAATAAATGACTTAAACAGTATTTTTTTCTATTTTCAAATATCTTTTTTTTTTTTTTTTCCGTTTCAACAGTTGTATCGTAGAATTTCATGTATCCAATTTCTGACCAATACATCGATAATCGCTGTATCGTGATATAATCGTTATCGTGAGCCTTGTATCGCGAATCGTATCGTATCGTGAGGTGCCCTGAGGTTCCCACTCCTAGTTACGATGTACCCGACTTGCGTAATTTCTACTGTACGATGACAGAGTCTAGAGCCATTTTGACTCTAGTCGGTTTTTGGGGGTTTTTTTAATCGCGTAAACAGTACTTGATTTTACCTCACATTATCTTATTTTATACTTTATATTATCAATATGACTGTTCTGCCCTTTGGCGAAATGTGTATTTGATTAAGGTGATCCCTCGTTATTTGCGGTTAATGGGGACCAGAACCCGCTGCGCTAAGTCAAAAACCACATAGTGGTGGCCCACCCCACAAAAAATATATATATACAGTATATATATATAAGGGCTGTCAAACGATTAAAATTTTTAATCGAGTTAATTACAACTTAAAAATTAATCGTAATTCATCGCAATTAATCGCAATTCAAACCATCTATAAAATATGCCATATTTTTCTGTAAATAATTGTTGGAATGGAAAGATAAGACAAGATGGATATATACATTAAATATACGGTACATAAGTACTGTATTTCTTTATTATAACAATAAATCAACAATATGGCATTACCATTATTAACATTCTGTTAAAGCGATCCATGGATAGAAAGACTTTAGTTCTTAAAAGAAAAATGTTAGTACAAGTTATAGAAATTCTATATTAAAAACCCTCATGTTTTCGTTTAAATAAAATGTGTAAAAATTTCAATCAAAAAATAAACTAGTAGCCCGTTATTGTTGATGTCAATAATTACTTACACAATGCTCATGGGTGCTGAAGCCTATAAAATCAGTCGCACCCAAGCGCCAGCAGAGGGCGGCAAAACTCCATAAAACATAACAAGGGAGCTTTTCACTGTACTGTCATTGAAATCTGTCTGAGCGGGGGAGTGCGTTAATTGCGTCAAATATTTTAACGTGATTAATTTAAAAAATTAATTAACGCCCGTTAACGCGATAATTTTGACAGCCCTAAAAAAAAAAAAAAAAAAGGCAAAATTTGTTATTTATTTTTTATTGTCTTTGGTAAAATTAATCTTATTGTGTTACACGTGTACATTTGGTATTAAACTGTGAGGTCCCTGAATCGGCTCAAACTCAAATCATGGCTGATTTTATAATATCGGCAAATACCTTATCGGGGCTCAAAGAATTAATATCATATTGCAAGGATTTGGAAATTTACATCCCTGCCTCCCAGTTCAATGGCGGCAAAAGAATTGAATTCCCCAATGGTCATATTGGCAGTCTACAGGGATTCATATCATATCAGCACACACCGCAGTAACCAAAGCAATCAAGAATCAAAGCGAAAGCAGAGTACGTGCATGTGCATGCATGTGCCGTACAAATGTGTGAGTGCATGTTGAGGAAGCCAAAGATAAATGGAAGCAGAGTTGGGTGGAAACCACTTTTCTCTCCGCAAAAGCGAGCGGCAGCGTGTGCCTCTGATGTGCCCTACCGGAGAGGAAAGAGCCTCTTTCATTCCGCAGGAGCGGGTCTGCCGCTACTGCTCACAGCCTCTCATTCCCAGAGACCATCTGAAGCCCATTCCCTGCCTTTCCTCCCCTCTTTGCAGTCACCCGCAAATATAACAGCGCCCCTTCTCCTTCTTCTGCTCCTAATTGTGCCCAGCCGTCAGCGAGACGGAAGAGGTGAGGAGCCGGGAAGAGGGTAACACGAGGAAAAGAGTGGAGAAGAAAGGGAGCAATGAAAGATGTGTTTGTTCAGTAGCGCACACTGACACATTCCTCTTATCTCCTGCCCAGACTAACCATATGCCCTTGGCCCCGCGAGAGGGGAGAAAGATGAGCTGAGAGTTTGTGCTAGTGTGTTAAGTATATGGCACAGTTTCCCTAAGTTAGTGGCCGGAACCAAAAAGGGTACATTTTATTGGGCCTACAATTGTCAGATTAAAATGATGTAAACATACAATTTCTTGGCTACGGGAATTTGAATCATGTGTGCAGCATAATTTATCTTCATGTCCAAGGAAGTCAAATTGAAGATTTTTTGAGAGCTTTTTTTGAGCCCACTTTGATTAAATTTAACACCACTCAGTCACTAAATACAACAACTAAGAGCGGATGAGAGACATTTTGTCATTTATTATATATTGTACTATGAATACATACTCTATTTTTTGTTGCCAGCCATGACCTTTAGCTACGCTGCTGCTCAAGGGGACTGAGAAAAAAAAAATCAAAGTGGAAATGAAGAGCCAGAGTCACTCATTCACGTCCAACCATTTATCACAATCCACAACTACGCACTTGCCTTTTTTTTTTAGTTCTTATTATAGCATTACAGTATGACGTCAGCATTTTCCATACAAAAGGCCAAATTTTTCCACGTCACCAAAAGATTGACCAAAGTTGATTGTCTTGTCACTTGCTGTAAGAGCAATTTTCACATCCCTATCTGTTTCAAAAACACTTAGGATGACAATTGTAAATTGTTCAATGCATACCTGTCAACCCGAGGCCGTTGGCAATCTTGCAAATGGTGACCTATGCCCTTACAAATTGGTGACTATAATATGAAACAAAAATAAAACTAAATTTTTAAAAAATTATGAATTTATTGGTAATATTGTCACATACAACCTGGTGCAATCAAAGAACAATCAATATCTTCAGCTACATCATGATTACTGAAATTTAACAGTGACTTTTGTTATAATTGTATGTAGCACTTTTGGCAATTTCTATCACTTCTTTTGATGGCTGCACTTCAGCTTGCAATTCAGTTTGACTTGAAGGTAGTTTGTTAGTGTGTCCAATTATAAATTACAAAGGTCAATTGATAAAATTAACTTACCGATGCAATCTTTGAGTCAGGGAACATTTCTTTTGCTAATTCTGAGTAGTGATCAGAAATCGTTCCGGGCAAATTGTGTTCGGCAACAAATTGGCAGAATAAAATCTCTGCTTTCGTCACAGCATAGATTTTCATTCTGCAGACTGCATCTTTATGACCAGTGTTGGTAATCTTACTTTAAAAAAGTAATTAATCAGAGTTACAAATTACTTCTCCCAAAAAGTAATTTCGTTTGTAATTAATTACTTGGCACAGTAATGGATGTTACCTTTCATGTTTTTTTTTCCACTCAAAAAAAAAAAATGTAACCTTTGCCCTGTTTGGAAGTCTTTTAATGTTGTGAATCAACCGTTAAAGTTGTTAAAATTGCTCCTGTTTTCGCATTAGTTCCCTTCTGTCTACTTTCGACATGTCAAAGTTTTAAAACTGTTTCATCATTTAATGATAAACCGAAGTCAAGGATTTTGCCGATTTAGGAGTATTTTAGATAAAATGTTATTTAGGTTCGCTAGGAAGGTTCACTACAACAGAGCCTTTCTATGAAGTCTACTGCTTTAAGATAGCGGCTGTTTACCAACCCCGCCGAGTCTGTCATTTCGCATCAAGTTCTATATGCATGTGATATGTAGTGTAGCTCTAAGTGGGCGTAGATTGTAGGCTGTCGGCTAGTCAGGAAATATTGGAGCCACCTAGTCTAGCATCGCGTTTGCAACAGCGTCACAACACTCTTCCCTCCTTCTCGCTCCTCTCTCTCAGTGTCTCTGACTTGTCTCGCGTCATTCAACCAGCGTAGTAACGCATAGTAACGCATATTGTTTCGTTGCAGAAACGGTGACAAAATCCGAACGTAGAAAAAAAAAAACGTAATGCACGAAAAACTTAGATTTTGAACGTATGCCGTACACAATTAAAAATCAGTGCTCACTTGTACAAATTACGCCGAAACCGTACAACTTGACAGGTATGTCAATGCTTCTGGTGACAAACCATAACACTACAAGCATAACTTAAGGCAATTACAAAGCTACATGACGGTCAGTTGCCAAACCCAAATGCGATGAATTGAGTGTTTGTATGTCTCTCACAACTCATTTAACACAATAAAAATTAATGTTTAAACATAATAATTGAACTCATTGGCTGATTGAACATCAAGCACCAGCAATGGCACTAAAACATGGGCAGTCCCAGCCACTCCTGTCAAATAAATTAGACGTCTACTGCTGTCAATGGCTGGCAATGAGTTAATAATCAAACCCTATATAGACACGTGGTATGGCATCGCCTTTGGACCAAATGGACCTCGAGCCCGCTCTCCTACAGTGCCCCCGTCGCCTCTTGACCACACACGTTAACCGGCTCGCCGCGATAAACCTGGCACGGCGCGCGCCATCGCCGCGTGACGCCCAGACACCATCAATAGTCTCAGACAGTCCAGCAGCAGGAGCCATCAGGCCGAGCTGCAAGGACCAAAAAGAAGAGAGATGAAGAAGGGAAAAAAACTTTTGATTATAGAGCAATATTCACTCTGTCAAACAGAACTTTGATTGCTACTGTATTTAGGGAAACAGTGTTTAGTTAGTTTTATGTTACCAGCCGTAAGCTAAGCGCAAGTTTGATTTGTGCGGCGGAATTGTGGCTTTAACGTACACAGAAGTATCCTGTAAAGTGACCATAAGGCCAATGTGCAAGAGACTGGTCCCATATGTTCAACTTCCACTGAACTAAGCATCCGAGCCGTGTGTTTATTGACTGTAAACCGACACCTTTAAGGACTTCATTCATGCCATCTCGTGTAGTGACAAAGCAGATTTAATAGCTTGAGTGCTGCGCGGCATCCCGATTTTCCTCCTACTTGCCCTGGGTGATTTTTCATGACTTTCTTCACAGGAGAGTGTGTAAGTTTCTCTCCATGGACCCAATTTCAAAACAGGACCCTTAGCTGAGGCACTCAGATGGCTATTGTAAGTTTGGTTGAAATAACAGAGCCTATAGGCAATGCATGGCTCCACATTACTGTGATTAAATAAGACACTCAAGTTAAATTTCACGGTCGAGGTCATCACATTTGGTGAGACATACCAATTTGGAATATCTTAACCGATTTTCACACTCCATAACCATTCAGGGTAATCTTTGAGAAACATCTGGTAATTGTGCCATTGCTGAATTTGACCGAAAGGTAGGGAGGGAACTGCTCAAATGTGATGATCAGTTGTAGGTATGTAAGTAACATATAGCATGAAGACGGGATGTAGTCAAAAAGGGAAAGTCAGCAATGTTGATAAGCAAGTAGAGTACCAACTAAATGGAATGCTGATGAATGCCTCAACAGGAACTAAGTAGAACAACTGTACAGGTAAGTCCCCCGGGTTACGATAAGGAGAAATACCAATCCTGGCGATGTAATCCGAATTTCCGCGGAAGTCGGAATGAACCCTTTTAGCACCCCTAAATCTCAAAATAACGATCCAAAAAGTCCTAAAGTATTGTATTTTGTTTAATAATGGAGGATACACTGCCCTCTGGTGGCAGCGTGGGTTTTGGCTGGACTACACCCTTTTATGACTGAGGAGCAGACTCAGGCTACGCCTACACTAGGACAGATAATTGCCTTAAACGTGTAATTAGTTGGACTATACGGCATGTCGGCTACACTAGTATGCCTATTATCCGGATTAGTTCTTAGATAAAGTAGCCGGGTAATGTTACCCGCAGCCTACGCACCGCCTAATATGGACTGCTGTCAGCGTACAACATTCGGATACTCGGGAAGGGACGTCATGCCGTCACTCTTTTTAGTGCCGCATGACAGCATCGAAAACAATGGAGGCAGACAATCACGACGTGGCATTCCTGCTCTTTCCTTTTCTACACATTTTTCTAGAACCTTCAAACTATGTCTCAATAATATGCTTAAATTCAGTGCCCATTTGGGGTCCTCCCATCGCGGATGAGGTGGAGATGAGCGTTTTTTACAGAGCTCGTCTCCGGGGTTGTCTCCAATCAGCCAGCTGCTGGGCTGGCCCCTCCCAACTCAATGCCGACCGAACATGAGTACAGTATATAAAAATGTGTAGAGGAAAATTAAACCCCAAAAAGTGACCTGCGTGTTACCCCCAGTCAAAGAGGCGTGCGATAAGTTTTTTTCCCCCAGACATTTCTGCCTGTCAAAACTGTTGCCACTTCCAGAATCGCCACTTTTATGCACAAGCAGTCCTGGTTGGTGCTTTCAAGAAATATACTCGCGCCACACCATATGCTTTTATTTGTTATTTTCCAAGTGGTGAGAGCGAAACTGAGCATCGATTGTAACATCCCGAGTAATGATGTCAGGCTTCCGTTGTTTTATAAAGATTTATTTCAATCACAACACGGCTCCTGCTCGTAAAAGCCAGAGCGTGCACTCCATTCCACTCTCGCTCCTGTGTGATGCGTTTAATTGCGATCACGAAAAAAATTGATCACAAAATAATGACAGTCTAGAAGGAGTAGTAATTTCGAAATTTGCCGCGGGCTAGGAATGAGTTTCCGCTTCAGAGGTAAACCGCGCGGGCAATGACGTAACACATGAGGCTTCTCCTTTTTACGCATGCGTAGTTTGCGCTAATGCAGGCGTACCTTGCAGAAGTGGGGAGGCCCTTAAACGCACCTTAAACGAAGTGTGGACAGGTATAAAAATAGTCGGCAAAATACCCTGGAAAAAATTATCTGTCCTAGTGTAGACTTAGCCTCAAATGTCTGACAGGGATAAAGGATAGCTGCACTCCGGTTTGGCTCACATCAAGCTGTAAGTTGTTTTAGCTAATATATGTTTGTGTATGCATTTGTAATTAAGTTTAGTACTACAATTTGTGGAGTTATGTGTGAGCAATTTGCTATGAGAATTGTAAATATGTTAGCATTCGTAGCATTTAAGCTAGCGGACTTTTGTTGGGCGAATTAGGCTAATTTAATCTACTAATTTACATATTGATCAGACAAGATGGACGTTTGAACACCAATTGTTTTGTGTCAAGTGTTTTATTGTTAAAATGCATGTCATTTTGAACATGGGTGTACATATGTTGTACAGCTTAACAAATTGTCAAAAATGGAGGTAGTAATAAGCTTCAAAAAGCACAATTGCGTTGTTCACGTATAGTGAGGACAGAACTCATTAAATTTTCTTTTAAGGTTAATAGGAAAAACATTTCGGATTGGAACACATTGTTAGTGAATATTTGAGGTTCCACTTCAAATGAAAACTCCAGGAAAACATACTAGTACTAGGAAGACAAGCAACTATAAATCATAGCTGGTGCTGCTATCTGCAGTTCATAGTTTAGATTTATGGCAGGCCCCCATCAGTGCACTGTACTTCCGATCCAACTCTCTCACTCACACACCCACATACACACACACACACACCCCTACAGACAGGGTGTGGAAGGTTGAGTCTTTATCGCTGTGACATTTCCATTTTACATGCAGCCTATGGAGCTCTGACACTCACAACCTTGTATCCTGTGCCCCACACCAAGGCAAAAAAAAAGTGACAGTTAACATTTAGTTACAGCAGATGACACCCAAATTATTCTACTTTATGATACTTGCCATGGGAAAACTTTGATGCTGAGTGACAAGAAGTGACAAAAGGAGTCTTCGACTAAACAAGTACCACTTTAACAAATTTCCTTTACACCAATTACTACTCTCCTATTAGCCATGGCTTTAGCGCCATCTTGCAGTACTATAAAAGAGCACATCAACTACACAATAACTCTTTGCAAATACAGTGAATGTTGGGAGAATTGCGCTTAACTACTTATAAAATAAATTCCTAACATTTTAGTAGGGCTTTGACCATTGTTTTTCCTATCTGATGCGTGCCTTGTGCATGCCTAACTCCCATGACTAGCTACGGGTTGACTATATTGGTATTTTATGCAACGTCAAGACAAATAACACGGAACATACCAGATTGAATCGGACTCTATTGCTTGGAGAACATTAGCCTTAAGGGATCTTAGTATAATACTCAACGTTTCTTGTTGGCTAGGCTGCTTTGAGCCGAGCACAATCCGTCAGCTCAGTGCATATGTTCAAAGAATGCCCTACTGCTATGTTAAATAAAGCACGATACAGTAAAGGATTTTTCTACAGTCTGTTCAAAATTGAAATGTGTTTTGAAGTGACCTATGGAAATGTAACAATGAACATCTGTTCTGAGTGTGCATGTGCGCGATGCTTCCAAACCCAACTTGCTTCCACCCATTACACAAACTGATATGATCAATGGACAGTGGGGCAAATAAGTATTTAGTCAACCACTAATTGTCAACATGGGTAAACCTCAACCATGAGAGACAGAATGTGGGGGAAAAAAACTGAAAATCACATTGTTTGATTTGACAACGTTTTCTGTAACTCTTCACAAGCTTTTCACACACTGTTGCTTGTATTTTGGCCCATTCCTCCATGCAGATCTCCTCTAGAGCAGTGATGTTTTGGGGCTGTTGTTGGGCAATACGGACTTTCAACTCCCTCCACAGATTTTCTATGGTGATATGATCATACAAGGCCCTCTAGTCTACCTCATTTCACATGGCTGAATCCATCTGCTCCCTGTTAAGACCAACATAAACTAAGTTTTTGTTTGAGCTAATGATTATTTTTAATGCATTCGTAATTTAGTTTAAAGGTATATTTAGCCATTTTTTGTGGGAATATGTGTTCGAGCCATTTGTTAAGAGCATTGTAAAAAAGCGTCAGCATTTTATAGCATTTAAGCTGGCGGACTTTTGCTTTGTTAGTTAGCCAATTATTCTTTTGTTGTATATAGATCCTCTTTTTTTTTAATATACCGTGTGAGGCTCAGCTATTTTAATTTTCTATGTTCCTTATCCGATTACTCAATTATTGGAACTAAATAGTTCATCGGTTACCTGACTACTAAAATAATCGAAAACTGCAGCCCTATTTCAAATGAATGAACGTTCCCAGTCGAAATGGATTGGGTGTTGAGCACTGTCAATGGCAGCCTTAGAGTTACCTGAGACACTATTATGGTGGAAGATTTTGGTAGCAACTTGTTGGTTCCTTTTTTTTTTTTTTTTTTTTTTAAAACATTGACACCTTTTTAAAACGGTATCTCAATTCTTGCATATCGATAACCTTTTGGGATACAAAGTATCACGATATATCACCATTTCGATATTTTGTCACACCCCTACTCTACAACATGAACTGCTGAGCCTACTGCATACATACTTTTGAGCACTTTGTTGGACGTAAAATACTTAAACTATAGAGATAGCCGTGCACTAACTCAACGTGGCATTCACTGGACTGCATTTGGAAATAATCATATGGGTATGCTAATCTAACAGAACACCAGGTTTAATCTCATCAGGCAAGACTAATACTGTAAACGGTATGGAAATAGTTGACATTTCGATGTGACTTTTTTCTTCTCTTCAATACACTGCCGAAGTACCGGATTGGGATTGGGTCTCGACAAATCTGAAATCAGGTGACTGTGGCCATGTTTATATGTAGCAGGGTATTTGACAAAAAAAAAAAAAAAAAAAGAACTTTTTCCACCATTTGGCCTATCATCCTCACGCGCATTTTATTCATTGAAAACAAGGGTTGACTAGGTGCAATTAGACACACACAAGTAGAAAACCTCAGTGTCAGGATTAGCGATGAGATTAGCGATGGGGTGTACACTCCACCCCTCCCCATCAGTTATCTTTCAGACTCTCCCGCCCCACTCTTTCCTTGGTCATCAGGCCCCCCACATGGTGTCAATCGGAAATACAACTAGCTAACGATAGCACCAACATATTCATAGTTAGTGTAGGCGTTCAATGTATTTCTTGTTGTTTGTGTTGGTTTTGTCTCTCTTTTCTTCTGTTCCGCCATAACACATTCCTGTTCGCTGCTTTCTCCTAATAAACAAGGTACGTTGAATGATCACAATGGGAATATGTCATACTCCAATGTGATACATTAAAACTGTTCAGACCAATCGGACACTCAGATCTCCATTCTCCGTGTCAAGCAGCTGAACAGGACAGGTCGAAAGAAAAAGAGGGTTCTTAAAAACTCGGTCCAAAGTGAAGATGTGCATATTCTACGTTTGTAGCGCCATCGTGTGGTCACTGATAAGCGAAGATTTGACTGTGGAATCGTCACTGACTGCAACAAACTTTGTTCCTACGTCATACACAAGACGAATGTTTACATCATTTACGTTTGGATCTAATTATTAGACAGGCGCATTTTGCTTCCATTTATTTACAAACTCATGCAGTGTTTCATCCTGAAGTATGCATGGGAAGGATGGGGTTATTATGGACAATTATTTTTCGTGCATTGTTATGAATGTACTTAAAAACGAATGAAAGCAGTTGGCTGTGGAAGCTTTTTTTTTTCTTTCTACAAACTGGCTGGTGTAGACGTAATTATTTTTTCAGGACGTATGAGGCCAGGATCCTCGGTTTAAAAAAAAAAAAAAAAAAAAAAAAAAAAAAACTTGTTAGATGTAGACATGGCCGGGTACAAAAATACCTGATCGGGACATCCTTATGATGAATTCATTTTTAATATAAATGTAAATTATTGAAAAAGTGGACGTATAGCATAATGTATTAATCCGTCCATCACAGAACAATCAACATTTTTAAATAAAATGGATAAATGAAGACAATTCTTCAGATAGCTGAAGGATCTTTGTTCCAACAGATCCAGCACAGACAGTTCAAGCAATGAGATTTCTGCTAAAACAAGAAGCCACTGACTGCAATCAACGCATTACACTCGTAAAACAGCAGATTAGTGAAAAGTTATTCATCAAGTTTGGTTGGAATGAATTTCAGCCCCCACTGCCACCCTTTGAGGACCGGTTTGACACCACGATCTACTTAAAAAGTAGGGGTGGGAACCACTGTTTGTGATACAAAGCTCACGATAACGATCTCGCGATATGGCGATACAACAATTATCCATACATTGGTCAGGAAATCATTCTACAAAACAACTAATCAACAGACAAACTAACTATCTTCATCCGTCTGCTGTAAATGTATCACTAGTAGACATACAATCCATTTGAGCTGGGAGGGTGGCAGCAAATGAACCCATCCCTCTTCAGACAGGCCCTACCAACTTCTATGGCTGTTAGTGGCAACCAATGCCAGGTAAAATGGTCATTTTGGGCAATTTCAGGTCATTAGCTGTTGATTTTCAGTCACTCCCTGTTGATTTGGGGTCATTTTATCGGTCACTCCCTGTTGATTTGGGGTCATTTTATCGGTCACTCCCTGTTGATTTTGGGTCATTTTATCGGTCACTCCCTGTTGATTTTGGGGCATTTTATCGGTCACTCCCTGTTGATTTTGGGGCATTTTATCGGTCACTCCCTGTTGATTTTGGGGCATTTTATCGGTCACTCCCTGTTGATTTTGGGGCATTTTATCGGTCACTTCCTGTTGATTTTGGGGCATTTTATCGGTCACTTCCAGTTGATTTTTCGGCATTTTATCGGTCACTTCCAGTTGATTTTTCGGCATTTTATTGGTCACTTCCTGTTGATTTTGGTTTACAGAACAGGGTATGACCGGTGTTCCGCCAAAATATCCTACATCGGCGAAACGTAGTCGAATTTGACACCTAAAGTACTACCGTGCGCTCTAAACTTGTTTTGTTTAGAAGCATACAGGAATAAGGTACTAAAAAAATGCCTGCAGAAAATACTTAAATGTAGTTATATCAAATAAGGACGGTTTAAACACGCTACGTGACTAATGTGGTCAACTGCTTCAAATCTAACACAAAAAAACAATGGTTAAAAGTATGAGAGGGTAATACATGCAAAAAGTATCTTTGAGGCTGTGAAAAGGTTCTAAATAACTAAATAAAAACAAAAATAATGAGTAATCGCCGCCTCTAACCGATGTGCGCATGCGTGTGAATGCTTACTACTACGTTTCGCCGCGTAGTAAGGAATGGCCGAACACCGGGTATGAATAGGCAGGGACTCAAAATCAACAGGAAGTGACCTGTAAATGCCCTAAAATGAACAGAAAGCGACCTGTGAATGCACCAAAAATGGGAAGGAGTGATTGTGAAAGCTCTGGTTTTGAACGAACGCGCTTCGCGAACGGTCTTCATGGCTCGGAGGTTGTACGCAGTCAATGGCAGCCATAGAGTTAACTGAGACACTACTATGGCGGAAGATTCTAGTCGCAACTTGTTGGGGTTTTTTTGTTTTTTTTTTAAACATTGAAACCTTTCTAAAACTATCTCGATTCTTGGCTTGAGAATATCGATAACCTTTTGGGATGCTAATTTTCACGATATATCACCATTTCGATATTTTGTCACACCCCTAATAAAAAGGCTACACATACGTCTTACTTTGTTACTAAACTGCACCGTTGTCCAAAATACGATCAGTGGTGTGTTTATGTTGAGCGAAGTTGGACACATTTCGAGAAGACCGAGAATAATATTTTTTTCTGGCCTTTTGACTGCAACCTGTCAAGTCATCTAAGTAGTAGTCCACCACAACAGGGCACCACGTGAAAAATGGCGTGAGCTTCTGTGCGTGACTGTATCTTACCTCGTCTTTAATGTACACCAGATGGGTTGGATGATGATTTTTCTCCAGTATTTTCATGATGTTCTTTGCTGACCCCGCGGGCTAGACCGCCTCGGGGTCCTCGTCGGTCGAGGGCCCCGCGTGCCCAGGCCTCCGCTCTCACCTGGCGGGTCGGCCAGCTCGGGGCCTCGGATGCGGTGATTAATCACGCGACGCGGCGGGCGTGCGGGACTGAACACCCCCACGGAGCCCGGGGGAACTTCGGTGGACACAGAGAAGACATAGTGCGGGGGAACACAGGTTATTGTCCGCCGCGACGCCGCGGCCCGGTGGGGGTCCATGAACGTAGACGTTGTGCGCGTGTTGACATAACCTCAGTCGGGCTTCCGGAATTCTGACGGAACGCGTGCGCACCGTTTCCGATTTCATATCCTGGTTTGGCAGCAGGATTACAATAAAATACTAGACTCTAGTGAGTACATAATTCTGTATATTCCCTATAATGTTGGACGAGTAACACTTTTACGTGTTGGCCAATTCAAGCGGTTATTTTCTTGCTTACTCCAAACAACCCCAGATTTTGAAAATGGTCTCATCCAACAGCTGTGGGGATGTAACAATTAAGCAATCTGAATCAATATATAGCGATCCCTCGCTACTTCGCGCCCTCAGTCCATCGCGGATTTTTTTTTTTTTTTTTCATTAAAAAAAAAAACCCAAAAAAAACAGATGAGCTGTCCCGAGCCGATCGCTTGTCTCTCTCTCCCTGCTCTTTGTTGTCAGGCAGTGAGTGCACTGGAGTTGCTTATTAAGGTAAACGATGATTGACGGATGTTTAATGTTTGAAGTGCGGTTCTCTGACAAGATCAGAGAGTCGCATATGTGTATGTATATATGGGGGGGCGTTACTTCGCAGTCTGTCACTTATCGCGACGGGTTCTGGTCCCCATTAACCGTGAAAAACGAGGGATCACTGTATCAATATGTGAAGTAAAATCATATACAAATCAATTCAAATGCAAAACATTATTAAAATAATGATATACTAAAAATAATTTCGTTCGAATGTTTGAATTGTTTTCGCAACAAAATTTTCATAAACATTTATTCAGCTCAGGTGTGGCTCCTGAGCCACACGTGCATCTTTTATCCTTCTGTTATGGCTCTTTGTGACTATGGAAGTTAACTGATTTAGTGGGCAAACTATAGGTAAATCAAAAATGTGTTCTATGTTGCACTTCATTCGATTTTAGATGTCAAAGGAATTTTGCGGCTCCTGGTTAGGGATGTCCTGATCCGATCAAGTGATCAAAAATCCGGCCGATCAGGCCATAATTCAGAGGATCGGAATGGTGAAAAGGATTGGGTTTTTAATTCATGCTATATATATATATATATATAAATATATATATATATTTTTTTTTCCTGAGTATTGTGCTGGCTAGAGTCGCCAGTGTTTAGAGCCAGTTAGCATTTTACAGTACATTACTGACACCTTGTGGTCATAATTCATTACATTACTGACACCTTGTGTTCATAATTCACTTCATCCACCATGTGACGCAGTTTGGAATACATGCTCAATTTTCACACAACACAGCCTATAGTCGCATTGACACTGTCGAGTGCTTTCTGGCACGTTTCTGCCTTGGAAACTACATGTCTGTAAATAATTTACATCTATACCAACCTGTTAATATGCAGTATATGTGTGTTTATGGGAAAAAGCTTAATGAATTAAATTTATTAATAAGTCCTGTTGTACGGAAGCTAACCCTGTTCTTATAGGTTTTTAGCTCACATCGAGTGTGATGTCTACATGGTAGGGAAACGCAGTTTTGGGCAGTACACAATTTTTATTTTTTTCAACGCTAAAAAGTAACAAAATAATCCAGAAATACAATGGCGTTGCCATAACAAACAAAAATTTATACATTTTATCCTCCGCAATACTCCCAGAAAAAAGGAGGAAATACTTTAAACGGTACAGTACAGTGAAATGTTTGGAACTTGTTGAATGTTGAAATTTAAAAAAAAAAAAAAAAAAAAAGATCCCCCCGGTATCGGATCGGGACTCTGTATCAGCAGATTATCAAAATCAGGTGACTCGGACTTGGATGCAACAACATGCGGTCGGGACGTCTCAACTCCTGGTATTCTCTTTTTCGGTGGAATACAGTCAAAACGGCTAAGGTTGCCGACCTCTGCTTTAGGTCAAATAAACTGATGAAATAGACACGGACCACTGTCATTTTATCTATATTTTTACTAGCCCCAAGTACGGATCCCATAGATGACGGACAGACAAGGAACAGTTGTTTAACATGACAAGACTGGTGCCATGGAGCCAAGCTGATCAAAAAGAAGTGTCAAAGATGCTTTTCACAGGCCCAGCTGGAAGCGGCGCAACAGTGATGTCTCTGACGGTGACCCTGCATCCTGGCAGACATACAGGCGGCCGGGATGGGTAGCGGCATCTTGTAGGCAGTGAGGTGGCAGCGTTTGTGCTGGAACGGGGGCGAGAAGGAAGATCACACAAACACACGGTGGTAGGGAGGTCTTTTGTCCAATGATGGCTTTCATATGAAAGGCATGTGTGTGACATCTGAACCGTTTTGTTCTCCCTCTGTTGACTTTTAATTAAGAATTGGTTGAAGGCCATGAAGCACTTAAGCATAAATAAATTTGAAACAGAATTGAAAATGAACTGTTGGAATGTGGTACTGTGTCCTATAGGGATGGGGAGAAGTATCAGACTTTGCATTTGTGTGAAAAGCAACTGTCCCGGATGATCTGATTGCTGTATGCTTAAGTGTAAAAGCACATTTTGTATGTGGCTGTTTCCCCACTTTACTGAGTTCAGTTTCAAAAGGGGTAACAAATTGGTAGACTACGGTACATCTGACGTACAAACACAAGTGTTTGCATCTTCTCCCTATGCTTGTAAAAGCTTTCTAAGGGTACATTGGCCTGCCACAACATAAAAGCATTCATACTAGGTGAATGGAAAAATTGTCAATAGCTGTTACTTGGATTATTTATGCCCTAACAAATTGCTGGCAGGGTGTGTAACCAACAGTGATTGAGAGGTACAAAACACTTTAAATTGTGAAACACATTGCATTAAAAAAATACATTTCGGGGTGAAAAATATTTTTTTTTAAATAAAAATGTACAGCCTGCACAATTGCTGCTGTATTGATTTGGATGCCAAATTGAGCTGAGACATGGGCTGCAAATGGAAACGACCCATGAAAGAATGCTTTCCATTGCAGAACAAGTTTGCCACCTGGTGGACAAGGATTGAATCTGACTTCCCAATTTCTTAACATCTATGTAAAATGCTTGAAATTCTTTCATTGGTCACAAGCAGGCACTTTTAAAAAAATATAATAATAAACTGTTCGATTCATTTGTCGTCTGTGTCATTCATCAGCTATTTTAATACATTCTGGTGGTGTCAAGGAACAAAACAAAAAAAAAAAAAAAATCAAACCCTGATCTACAGACTGCCACAACAAGGAGACACTTGAGGACAAACGGTAGTAGGACACCTTACAGCAACGTTAATTTTAATGGTCCCAAGTATTCTGAACAACTAATTGTACACTCATGTAAAAGGAAACAAAATGAGAAGATATGACAAAATACATCACATCTAGAATTCCACTCAATCTTTAATCAAGACGGGATTACAAATTTCTCCAAAAAATCTGCAGTTTCAAAGGGCAAAAATGGTAAAACTAGCTCACCTACTGAGGTCTTTAAAAACCTGTTCAAGTGTGACTGAAAACATCCTGAACATTTAAAGGCAGATCTCTTTTTGTTGTCATTTACAAAAATGAAAAGAAAAGACAACGGTTTGCGAGACTAATTGAAAATGAAAATGAAATGATTAAAGAAAATGCTGGCTTTTTTTTTTTTAATCTCTTAAGAGAAAATGTCTGCCGGAGGAACGACAACACTAATGACATCATTGAACTACAAGAAAGAAAGACAGCTCTTTGTCTGTCCTATATGCTAACTTAAAAAAAAAAAAAAGACAAAGCAACAGACAAGGAGAGGAAGAAAAGAATAAAGTGGATTTTGGAGAGGGGGGTGAGTGTGTGGGTCTGAATTGGCTAAACCATTTGGCCAAATGATGTCCTTCCCTGAGTGGGGGGCAGTGGATGGGGGGCAGTGGGGTTATGATCCAAGTGCACAAGCTCTTGGGGGACTTCAGTCTGCATATACATGTTTTTTGTATGTGGTCATTCCTCCATCAGTGTTACTATCACAGTGAGAGCTATTTCTCTCCGCGGTTGTTCCCTCCGCCTTGACTTGACGTCCAACTGTCTGTCCTATCAGACACGCCTCCCTCCCGCTCTCCTGATTGGCACTTGTTTGAATCGGGCTGGTCTAAGGGAGAGGAGGAGGAAGAATCCATTCACGTCCGTCTCCTCTCATGACCCGCCAGTAGAGTGTGGCTTTCATTCATCGGATTTGTTTAAGGTTGATCATTCCCGTGTGAAGAAGAAATTCCTGTGTTCAAAAAATGTCTGAATGGAGCACAGACGGAGCCAGTGACACGTCTTTAGGAGTTCAGTTTGGACTTTTTCGCAGGCGGCAGAAGCTCATCTTTACTCTCTCCATCCTCCTCATCGTCTTCCTCATCTTCGTCGTCATCGGGATAGTCCACGAGTCCCACTAATCCTCCCTGTAGAATACAAGGGACACACAATGTATGCTATTAATTAGGACGGGGCATGAAAGGATTTTATCAGTTAATTACATTTTTTTAATCAGTTAATCCAAGCTTATTAATCAGAGTTGTTTTAAATCAATTTTTCTTTAAAAGCTTCTCTTAAGTTTAGCGATATGGACAAACCTTTACTATAAGGGAAATCAGTTATATTTCAGCAAAAAATGATGAAAAGTTTTTAAAGCTCTTTTAAACAAAGTTGATTGTCAGATATTTAAACCAAGTACATTCCTTTGAAATAAACAGCATATTTAAAAGTTCCCGAATACGATCCGTTTTGCATCTTTGCATCTTAATGAACTTTGATAGTTCTTAACCAATCAATATCTATCCAGATTAATGTTTCGATGCACCCCTTGTTGAAATGTTTTTGTTGCCCAAAGGGAATAATTTTCACATTCTTAAGAACATTCATATTTCTAGTTCTGTCAAAGTTGCTGCTGACAAGAAAGGAATAACATTTAAAATAGTCATCTGGATTAGAAAAATGTCTGAAACTTTTTTGGGGAAAAAAGTGCATTTTAATTTTCAGCCTACTAGACACACCTGACTACTGGACTGTCTCAGAAAATTAGAATACACAATATTCCAATTTTTTGAGACAGTCCTGTGTATATATACAGGACTGTCTCAGGAAATTAGAATACACAATATTCTAATTTCCTGAGACAGTCAGTCACAATATTCTAATTTCCTGAGACAGTCAGGAAATTAGAATATTGTGTATTCTAATTTCCTGAGACAGTCCTGTATATATACACAGGACTGTCTCAAAAAATTAGAATATTCTGTATTCTAATTTTCTGAGACAGTCCAGTATAAGCCACCATCCATCAAATTTGACACAAAAGCGGCATTTATTCATCGATAAGTCGAACCGGACTATAAGGCGCCGCTGTCCTCACTGTATTATGTGATATTTACACCAAAAGATATTAACCAGTAACACTTTATTTGACGGCGGCGTCATAAGTCTGTCACAATTATGACACTGTGATGAGCATTCATGAATGCCTATGACAGATGTCATTTAGAGTCATTCGGCAAATTACCTCACTTTTGAATGGATGTAAAAGATCCGAGCTGGACATAAATGAAGTTAGTGACAAAATTTGCCAGATGACACTGAATGACATCTGTCATAAGCATTCATTCACGCCCATGACAGTGTCTTATGACGCCGCTGTCATATAAAGTGTTACCTACTACCCCAAATAAGTGAACAAATAAGCCGTACTTAACTATAAGTCGCAGGATTCAAAATGAGGGGAAAAAAGTAGCGTCTTATAGTCTGAAAATGACCATAATCATCAATCCGGCTTGAACTGCACTTTTACTATACCTTTGTGGTTACCGCTGGGGTAGCACCTGAGCTCCGCGTTCCTGAGCCCGGCGACTCTGGTGAGCCAGGAGAACCAGGGTTCAGAGACGCAGATGACGGAGGGCTTGAAAGGCTGGTTTTGTTGGCGCCAGAAAAGGAGAGTTTGAAACTTGGGTTCTGCCTGCCTGACAAGCTCGACTTCCCCAGAACTTCCTTGTCATCTGAGTCTTTCACTGCAGGTAGAAATGGACCAGACACGCTACTAAGCAACACTTCATGAAATGTAGCTCACATTATAAGAAACATAAGTCAGTATGCATAAACTACACCACTGCACTTGGGTGTAGTTCAACTTTTTATTCTAAAACATCTTATGTGAAGTTTGGAAAAAAAAAAAAAAACTTGCATTTCTTCCTCTCCATGAACTTGCTTATGGGTTCCATGAGGTCCTCCTCACTCTTCATCTTTTCCGAAGGACGTACTACGGCCTCGCCATCCTCAAGGTCCTCCTCATCCGTGTTGAACCACATCTCTTCCTCGTCTTCCAGTGTCCGTGCATCGCGACGGAAGCGGTGGTTCCTCAGGATGGAGCGCATACTAATAACCAACAGCATAGTATTGGCTCTAATATTTTGTGCAACGCAAGGATTTTTTAAAATTATTATCTATGGTGCCATAGAAATGTTTGTACATCTACAGTGATTTCACATTCAAAATTCATATCTTAGATGTTATTTACTGGAACGCTCATGCATCTGTACACTGTTTTTGAGCTATGGCGGAGTAATAATAATAATGCCAAGTTTGCCTTCACTAAAATAATTTGGAAAAGTCAGTCAAGGTTAAGTAACGGCAAGTAAGACGATAAGTATATCTACAATTTTAGCATGTACCGTATTTTTCGGACCATAAGTCACACCTAAGTATAAGTCGCATAAAATGCCCAATGAAGAGGAAAAAAACATAAAAGTCGCACCAGAGTATAAGTCACATTTTTGGGAGAAATTTACTTGATAAAATCCAACACATAGAACAGATATGTCATCTTGAAAAGCAATTTAAAATAAAAATACAGTAGAGAACAACATGCTGAATAAGTGTACGATATGATGTTAACTAATATAATTAATATATATTAATGTTAATTAATATAATTCATGTTAGATAACTGCGACTTATAGTCCGAAAAATACGGTTATTACTACTTGCTTCAGTGTTATCACGACCTCGCACTGATGCTCGTAGAATCATTGACATGCAACGTGTTTGTTTGTGGTGTACATTAAAGTAGAAAGATTATTCATTTTTTAAAACAATCACAATTTAAACATTTTTGAAATCACAAAAAACACAATTTAGTTCATTTGTAGTCTATGATCAATATAAATATTTTAGGGCTGTCAAACCATTAAAATTTTTAATCGAGTTAATTACAGCTTAAAAATTAATTAATCGTAATTAATCACAATTAATCGCAATTCAAACCATCTATAAAATATGCCATATTTTTCTGTAAATTATTGTTGGAATGGAAAGGTAAGACAAGATGGATATATACATTCAACATACGGTACATAAGGACTGTATTTGTTTATTATAACAATAAATCAAGATGGCATTAACATTATTAACATTCTGTTAATGCGATCCGTGGATAGAAAGACTTGTAGTTCTTAAAAGAAAAATGTTAGTACAAGTTATAGAAATTTTATATTAAAACCCCTCTTAATGTTTTCGTTTTAATAAAATTTGTAAAATTTTCAATCAAAAAATAAACTAGTAGACCGCCATTGTTGATGTCAATAATTACTTATACAATGCTCATGGGTGCTGAAGCCTATAAAATCAGACGCACCCAAGCGCCAGCAGAGGGCAGCAAAACTCCATAAAACACAATTAACAAGTGAGCGTTTCACTGTACCGTCATTTAAATCTGTCTGAGTGGGACATCTGCGTTAATTGCGTCAAATATTTTAACGTGATTAATTTTAAAAATTAATTAACGCCCGTTAACGCGATAATTTTGACAGCCCTAAAATATTTACGTATGATTTATGTAAAATAGCTATATTAGTACAACAGTGTATGGTGAACATGTTTGGTTAAAAATATATTTTACATTCAGTTTAACTTAATTATATAATCAAATATGTAAAGCGGCAAGAACCAATGCTTTTTGGGAAAAAAATTATAACCTGAAACATCACATTTTAGTGTCCTTGCATTATTGGTCACATCTTATGTTTTGATGATACAATCTAATTTGTGTCGTGTTTCTAAATATGATAATCTTGAATTCTGCACCGACTCTTGATGTGAAGAAAATCATAAATAGAATTTGCAGTATCAGGTAAGCCTGTCACGATAATCAATTTTAGTAGGCAATATATTGTCTCATGAATTATTGCTGATATGCGATATTATTGAAAAAAAAATTTTTTTTTTTTAAATCACACACACACACGCGATGCATAACGAGTCTTTTGAAAGCTATCTAAATGCAGAATATAAAATTGGTGAGAAACCCCAACGCCATTTTTGTTGTCTGCCAACTGGAGCCCATCAAAAATGTTTAATTGATCCAAAATGACTGTCATCATGCTTGGCAAAGTGTGCATGTTAGCAAATTTGAAGCCAGATTATTAAATGCCAATCAGTTATTTCATGATGGGTGTCATTTCAAAGCTAATCTTAGTGGAGAATTGAAGTATGTGACAAAAACTCAGAAAATCTATATTTACATGTTGAACATGACGTGCGTATTATTTTGAAATGTTCACCGGAAGTATGTTCGCTAAGCTGCTAACTGTAAGCTTTACACTTGGGAAAAAACAGTGCACTTGTCTATTTTTGTCATGCATGTGATGACAGGAATAGATTTTTTTCTTTTTTTTCCGCATCGTTTGCAAATGCTGTAAACCAGCGGGTTTTCATGTTTGAAGCGTCACCTTTTGAGCGCGAGTGTGCGTTTTGGAGATAAATGCCAATGTTTTATAGCAGGTTAGTACATTGTCTTTGTTCCATTAACCTCAATGTAGCAATGCCAAAGTTTTACAATATTTATTATAGCAGTGTTAATTGTGTTTCATTATTTTGTATGTCTTAACTTTAATTCCACAGTGTGCTGAGGACTAATCAACATCTGTGAAAGGAACTGGAGTCTCATATGCAATCAACACGCATGTGTGCCGAGTGTACGCAAGGCATGCAAACACACGCGGCAATAAATCGCAGCCAGGAAAATTAGCGATCTAATTTTTAATCACAGTGCGATAAATTGCCTTATTGTATATCGTGGCAGGCTTGGTAACAGGCAGGAAAATCGCAAATTTGTTTTCTAAAATTGTTCCAGCCTACTGTACATTGCCATTTCAGATATTTGCCACTTGAAATGTGCATCGATATAGGGGTGGGGCGTCTGATCTAGGCATTGGATAGGAATTGGCCACTCTACCTGTCTAGTTTGGGGTTGTCCTGCCGTTCACGTTGTTGTTCATAGCGCAACTTGAGACCCTTGAAGGTCTGGACATAGTCCACATCCTCCAGAGATTTCCAATAATTCTCAATAATGTGAGCAGTGAGAGATTTCACATCCTCCTAGTAGCAATGGAAAAGAGGAGAGGGAGGGTCGATGTGGGGAACACAGGTGTAAATGTACAGGGAGGGAACAACATGAGTTTGGAGTGCAAGGTAATGAAAAGGAGTAGGGGTATAGTATAGAAAAGCAAAAGAACAGAGGAGGAAGGGAAAAATACACCGAAAAAATTAATATTCAATTTAACCCCCTCCCTCTCAATTCTTGATTTTATTCAACATTCCTTATCACAGTCATCTGGATGTGAATTTTTTCCGTGATTCTATTGTGTAATTATGGAACAACTACTCACCACACGGACATACTCAAACATCTCAATGATGGCCGAGTTCATGAGATTGTATCTCGAGCCGTTCTTCAGAAAGGCCTTCACGACGGGCTCGAAGAGGAAATTTCTCATGATGTAGCGGTTGTAGAATTCATCCTTCAGACCGATGATTCTCCTCATGAAGCGCAGGGCACCTAAGGTGACACAGTAAAACATTTCGCGAACAATGACACGCTAAGGTGTTAGACATAGTGCGAGCTAAGCTCTTTACTCACATAGTGCTAAGAAGGCGTGCTGAGAAGCTGTGAGTACCAGGACCCTCCTGAGAATGTCCTTGTTGATGATGTAGTTCTTAATGTGATAGCTGTGGTGCTCTACGCAGAATGTCAGCAGTTCCAGAATGAGTGCTAACAACTGAGACGTTTGGAAATCATCTAAGGGAGGGAGAACATTTTTCATTTTGATGAAGTATAAGCACCTTGACTTGCTCACATCGTTCATGCAGTGATTCAAGTACCTTTGCTAGGCTTTTCCTCGGTGGTGTTGGCCAGTAGCGGAGCTGACAGGACATGCATACAGTGCTTGTAGAAGAAACTCAAGAATTCGGTCTTTTCAGTTTTCTGTCGAAAGGTTTTTTTCATGTTCATTTTAGGTGATACACATCCCATGTTGCTGTGTTTACACTGATGTTACTCAGGTGAATAAAAGTCAGACAAATGTTATAAATTACTTCAGACCAGATTATATTAGCGATACATTTACTGTTTTTTAGAAGTGTAGATTATATTCAATGTGGTTTTGTTTAAGTACAGTACATGCGAGTTGGTATACATCACAAATTATTGTAATTCAACTATGTCGAGATAACCTCGACTTGGTATATCACATCCGTGCGTGTACACTGAACTCACACTGGCACATATCTAATACCAATCAAAGGACAACGTGAACAAGTTTTTGGGGTTTTTTTTTATGTCACAACACCGCCAACGAAGTCTTACAAATCTCACAAATAAGTCCCTTGAGTTTCTCTTTCACGAGGCGCTTTACTGAATACCCCAACCCTTTCCCTGACTTTTTCAGGTATATCATACTGGCACTTCTTGTAGACTAACAAATACAATATCAAATAACTCTTATCAATAACCTCTCAATGTACATAAGCGTAAGCATTAGAGCTGAAACGAATACTCGAGCAACTCGAGTAACTCGAGTTTAAAAACTGATCCGAGTAATTTTATTCACCTCGAGGAATCGTTTAATTTTGCCAGCTCTAAGCATCACGTTTTGCCCGGACTGCTTTTAATGCGGGACAACGCGCTGACGTCATGTGCGTAGAGGAGGAAGCAATAAAAAAAATAATTTAAAAAAACTTAACGCAGCCGACAGCCGCTACAAACTACGCTGACGTTGCTAAAAACTACGCCCGCATGATGCTAGTGTGGTAGCAGATAGTGTCCGATGCGTCTCATAGATATCGCATGCATTTAGGACTAGATGCGAAATGACAGACTCGGCTGCGGCTTGGCAGCGTTAGTAAACGGCCGCCATCTTTAAGCAGTAGACTTCTCATCGCTAGTAAATATAACGTTACCGTCACACGATCACGTAACGTTAGCCCCTTGGAGGGCTAGGTTTCTATTGATTATGACCACTGTCGATGCGTGGCTAAAGGGTCTTACATACAGGCTTTATTTAATCTGTAAAAACACAGCGCTGTAGAGTGATGAGGGTGTAAAATTAAAACATATAAAAGATCACTGTCAGTTTTAGCTCAGTAGTCACCAAGTAGCAGTGGTCCCTAATGTGCTCCAATACAGCAGGTATCATACATTTATTTTGAAAACTGCAAAAACTCTAAATCCTATCAGTACTTACAGTTTAGACTAACTTAAATAGAACTTAAAAATAGCTTGACACAAATAGAAATTAAATTGAAACACGTGGGAAAAACACGTAGCTTTCAAGTGATGTGTGTTATCAAGCGTAATTACATTTTTAGATAAGAAATATGTTTTTTTTTAATAAGATCTAGAAGTTTTTTGAGTGAAAGCAGTGAATTTTTTTTTAGTCACATCTTAGATGCAATTGTTGACTGTTTTCAACATTGTACATCGAAAATAAATACACTGATTGACTGAAAATGGTTCAATATTGGATTAAATGTCTTTTTTTCTCACGGAAATGTATAATTGCTCTTTACCTAAAAAAATGTTTTATCCGATTACTGGATTAATCGATAGAATTTTCAGTCGATTACTCGATTACTAAAATATTCGATAGCTGCAGCCCTAGTTAGCATGAACTAAAAAGTACCAATTTGGAGAAAGTGGCAGGTTGATAAAGGTGCGCACACATTTTCACACTGTTCATCAAGTGCAACTTGAAAAATAAAATGTGCATATTGTCTTCCTGGTTATTTGTGTGTAGGCCTGTCGCGATCACAAATTTTAAGAGGCTCATTGTCTCATAAATTATTGCCGATATGCGATATATATATATGGGGGAAAACACAGACAAGACTGAAAAAGAAGTTTCTGCTCTTGCACTACTCTTTAATGGAAACTGCTGTATTTTAAGCCAAAACAATTGTTGTCTTTGATAGAACAATATGTCTACATGCTGCTATAGCACATTCACAGCGCATTAAGCCCCCAAACTATTTTTAATTTGCCCGTTTTACCATGGAAACCCCCGTTTAGACATCGCGCAACCGCTTTTGTTTCAACCCAGCCATAAAACAAAGGTAATTGTATTTATTATTCAAAATGTCTCATTTTTAGCTTAGAATCATTAATTGATGTTTACGATTTTGTTTAAAAAATGACTTTAAAAAATTATTCACTCGCATATTTAAAATTTTTAAATTACGTCACAAGGAAAATAATGGTGTCAGTAAAAAAGTCATGGCGTCATTAATTCTGCTTTTTCATGCTCTCACCTCCAGATAGGGTTTCGCTGTTTCAATTTTTTTTTTTTTAAATGCCCTAAAGTTCAAAATTTTTCTTCCCCCCAAAAATTTAGATTTTAAGCTTTCCAATGACGTATCACACATGCATATCGGACTATTTCGAAAATTGGCCAAATTAGGGGTCTCAGAGCAGAACTTCCAAGTCACCTGAGTGTTTTCCACCATATTTTTTAAACCAATATAGTGACAATACATCCTAATAAATCACCCATTCAAATGCAATAAATTGCTTATCTTAAATAAAATACAAACTAAACACAATGCAGTGATTTGAAAGCTTGCTAAGTGCAAAATATGAAAAGTTGAGAAAAAACACTATTTTTGCTCTCTGCCAATTAGAGCCCTTCAAAAGTTTAATATGAACTAAAATGACTGCCATCTCGTCCTGCAAAGTGGACGTGTTAGCATATTAGCATATATAACCAAATTATTCACTGCCAATCAGATTTTTCATATTGGGGGGCTTTTTAACGCTATTCTTACTGAACTTTGTGGGATTAACGGCAGAAATCTTTATTTACATGTTGAACATGACGTGTTTATTTTGAAATGTTCATCGTAAGTATGTTCGCTAAGCCACCAACTGTAAGCTTTACACTCAGTAAAAAAGAAAAAAAAAAGTGCACTTCTATTTTTGTCATGCACGTGGTGTCAGTAATAGATTTTTCTTTTTTTTAGCATCATTTGCAAATGCTGTAAACCAGCAAGTTCTCCTGTTTGAAGTGTCACCTTTTAAATGCAAGTTGGCGTTTTAGGAAGAGTTCCAATGTTTGTTAGCAGGCTAAAGTGGTTAGTACATTGTCTTTTTTCCATTAGCCTCAATATAGCAATGCTAACGTTTTACAGTATTTGATATAGATGCGTTTCCTTATTTTTGTATGGCTGAACTTAATTCTACGGTGTGTTGATGACCAGTAAAGAACTGTGAAAGGAAATTGAGTTTCATTTGGAATCAACACGCACTTGTACCAAGTGCACGCAGTACATGCAAACACGCACGCAAATTTATGCACGCACGCAAGCGGCGATAAATCACAGTAGGGAATATTACAGACTTCATTTTTATTTACCATGCGATTAATTGACTTACTGCACATCACAACAGGCTTATCTGTGAGGTCCCTTATATTTAAAGTTCAGTTGGAATTATTCATTTCGTATGAGCTTGTGCGGCCTCCCAACTCACATTTGCGGTAGCCAGCATGTTGTCTGGATCCACCAAAGTTCGAAGCAGACCCATCAGCTGCACTGCACCTCCTAGCTCGGGGTCTGTGTCACAGATCATATGTTCTATGATGAGGTTGATCAGTAGGATGTCCTGCAAAGCCCGGAAAAAAAAAAAGACTGGTAAGAACACATTTTATTCTGTACTCAATATAACTTGGATAATAATGTACAGTACTATATATTTAAAGAGAATCATAATACTTTTGGGCTGTGAGATATCAATAGAACCGTTATGTGGCAAGATAACAAATATTAATAAAGTTAAGAAAAAAAAAAGTCACATTCATGAGCAATTATCGAAAATAGATAGACAATTACGAACATTTCCGAATGTAGCCCGGAAACAGCCGAATGGGGCCGTGACGTCACAGCCAGGAAACAAAAGGTCGAGGCAGGTGCCATCGTTGTTTATCGACGAGAGAGTTGCGTTCGTGTTTTATCCAAAAAAATCGCTAAAATGGTTCAAACCTGTCGTGCTATGTGGTGTACAAATACCCATTTGTCGCAATGTAGTACCCATGAGTTCCCGAACGCGAGAAAAAGAGCTGGACTACACAGACAATGGGTAAAGTTCGTCCGTGCAAAGAGGGCTAATTTTGCAGAACCAACCTCCGGCACGGTTTTGTGTGGTGCGCATTTTACACCTGAAAGCTATTCGAACTACGGACAAATGAAATCAGGTTTTGCTAGGAAATTGCTGCTGAACGCAGATGCAGTGCCCACCATACACGTGCAGCCACCTAAATGTCCCGAGATATCATGAAAGAGGATGATGACTGGCACTGATAAGATCACCCCACCCCAGACAAAGCAAAGGAGGGGAGCAGCCAAGTTCGAAATGGCCAGAGTGAGTACTCTTTTATAATAAAAAACATATCACGCATTGGATATAGGACTGGACACATGGATAAATTATCGCTCTTAAAATATATACAACAAATCCTTTAATCCCATTCATATTTGTGTCTGTTGGCAGAGCGAAAACCTATGATAGCACAATAAATAATGATTCTATATATTACTTTATTCTGCGGTCACAGTGTATCAGCTTCACAAAAAGAAATGCAAAACAAACCATTCGGTGTTTCCCACACGATCTGTTGCCGGTGTTTCATCAGTGTGATTGCTCCCCTCAATGATCATTTCATTAGGCTACATTGGCTTTCGTTTGGGCTCAAATTGATAACCCAAAACACCAAAGAAAGGTTCATAACTCTCCTCGTCACTATTTGAAGAAGGTTCGTTACGTCAGATTCATGGCTCCAACTAGAAACAGAATTGTCCGCCATTAAATACTTTGTCAGGACCCAAGCACTGAGCCAGGTGTTTCCTAGTTGTGACGTGACGCACACGATATGCTAGTTTCGGGGATCTAGGGCGCCAGTGATTTTAGCTTGACAATCGATCCAAATTTCTATCATTTTCTTGGTGTTGCGATGTGTGTAATTACACGAAGTGGCATGATATGAATCCAAAAAGGCATGTGTTTATGGATAAATGATGGAATATTAGCATTTCCCCAGGTGTTGCAATACTCTTTAAAACAATTTTACATGAAGACAGAATAGTTGCTACCCTTCCGTCTGTGGTGAAAAACAATGGAGACTGGAATAATTTGAAAACTGGCAGTCTCTTTCATGTCTTGTCATTCATTTTCCACCTATACGCACATGCAATTTCAGTGACTGTCCAGTGAACTTTAAACTTCTGACTCAACTATGTGCTAGTGACAAACATTCAGCTATTTGGAAACGGTCTTACTGCCCTTACCTATTACATGCGTGCCTGTAATTTCCTTTCTAATATCATCAGTGAACCCTGCTTCACTTTCAGACTTTTATTCGGTTCATTTATTTTTTAGTTTTGGTGACTCTTGTACCAACTGTTTTCTCTCAGTGTCAGAACACTCACGTCATCATTTTGCTGGGACTCTTGCATGACGAATTCTCGTACCATGGAGGGGTTGTACTCCACCAAGTAAGAGAAAATATCCGTAGCCGCCCCTCGCACCTGAACGTCATCCATTCCCTGTATCACAAAGCATATAATGTTACATCAAAAAAACAAAAATTCTTCGTCACTGAAAAAAAAAAGATGAAAACAATAACAATTGCCGCAGCTTCTTCAATTTGCTAAGCACAGAATATGTCAAGATTCCCATATAGAAGTAAGACTGTAGCCCATACACTAAATTTCGACTCACTAGTATGACCTCCAGTGCAGGAAGAATACCCATGTTAGACAATGTCTTGAAGAAGGCATCTCTGTTTTGAGGTTGTAATGTTTGTGAGAACGCGCAGAATTCCTTCAAGAAGTTAACCTGCAGGAAAAAAGCTCAAATGAGAAATTTAGAAAATATTGTTTTGTACTCAAAATGAATCCCTTTAATACCAGTTCATGTCTTTTGTCGTCATCTGTGGCCTCATCTGTTAGCTGTGCAAAAAGATCAGTCAGGAACTTCTCATCATCCTGTCATTGAAGAGGCGGGGAAAAAACATCACGTCATATAAAATTATCATTGTACTTATTTTCAGACAACTGCTTGTTATGAAGACTCAATAAACAAAACCTGCAACTCCAAATCCAGCTTCAGTTTGTAATTGAAGTCAAGTAAATTTCACTACTTTTAACTAATTCAGTTCATATTTTCTCTTAATTCCAAGAACAATGTTTTTACATTACAACTTTAGATGATACCACTACTAAGTAACAACTTTTAAAGAATCTTTTTGGTATGCTAGATGACTTTACTCATCTTTTTCCAACTTCTGCTAAATGTCAGCTAAAGTAACAGTACACGCACATACATTTCAGTTTTTTTCTATCGCAGCAGAAATGCTTACTCAACACTTGTTGGTCTCTATGGAGACAACTACACACAAACAATGTTCACACAAAAGGACATAAGATCAAAAAAATTCACAGAGCAACAGGAATGCTACTGATGAGAAACAAAAAAGATTTACAGTAGAGTCAGTTTTCTTAGAACTACTTAATTTTGTGTTTTGTTTTTGAGTCCGTGTCGCCGTTTGTATTCACCATTTATTCACCTATTAAAAGTAATACCACCACTGATTGAATACAGTCCGGGATGCAAGCTCACCTGAAGCATGCCCACAATCTCCACCTTGTTGAAAAAGATGAAGGAGTGCAGGGTGGACAGCATGTTCTCCTCAAAAACAGAGGGAGTGGGCAGTACCATGTCCTGAATGTACTGCACCCGATACGTCTGGTGTATTTTCTGACGCAGTTCAGGGTCCGAGATAGGGATCACTTCCTTAAAGCGTGCCGTCTTTGTGAGGAACTCCCGGTGCCGCCGCGGTTGCTGGAGCGCCGGGTCAAACTCCAGACAACCGATGACGTCCATGATACACTCGTCCGAGAACATGACTTCGAAGAGTGCGGTGCGGTTGAGTAGAAAAATGCCTTTAATGATTTCGTAAAGGTGGTGCAGTCCCTCCCGGTTCTCCAGATCCTCGCACACGCGGAAGAGTTCGAGGAGCTTGCGAATGTAACCCTCGTTCTCCACCGCTAGCGCCAGTTTCTCTCGCCGTAACGGCGACGGGAGCGAGGAGGCCACCAGCTCAGCCAAGTCCTCCAGCCGATTCAGCTCACACGGCGGAAGCTCCAGACCAGGGGATGACATGTCGTCAAAGCGCTCCTCTTCCAGCTCATCGACCACATCTTGGGTGATGTCCACTGATGGGTCTTTTCCTTGCACCTTGAGAATGTAGAAAAATATTAAGTGCTGTTAGTTGGTTAGTTAGTTGGTATTTAAAAAAACACACGCACAAACACACACGCAGTCCTTAGTTTAAAATAGTGTTACAGTGTGATGCAACCACATTTACACGCTACTTGAAATGTGCCGTAGTCTATCATGTGATGAAACAAGTAAATATTTGTATTGCAAACACATTTTACTCTAAACCAGCCCTCACTCGAATGCCAAAGAAACCCAAACTTGTAAGTGGTTCATTCTGCAATTCTTTAATCCCGATTCATATATGACCATCTAGTGATACCAACAGAGATGAATGATGGGGGGAGGGCAATCACAGAAGCGGGCAAAGTAAAAAAAGACTGCCTGATGACGTCGCTTCTTGGCAGCACAGTAGTAAGTGAACCAAACTATCCAAACAATTGTTGACAGCCTGCTCTAATCAGTGTCAATGGGAAGCTGGTGTCTCGAGACAGGGATGTGTGCAGTTTGAAAGTGTTTTTTTTTTCTTTTAAACGGGATAACATTGCAACATAAATTTTCAGTTATTTGAGTATTTTGCACAGACATTCCTTTCTGTTTTCTATTTCAGTGCTAAAACACTTGGTCTTTATTCTGCATTACACTGAAAAAGCCATTACAGGTAGTCCTAGAGCTGAAACGATTACTCAAATAGTTCGAGTAACTGGATTTCAAAAATTGATCAAAGAATTTTCTCCACCTCAAGGAATCGTTTAATTTTGCCAGCTCTAGGCATGACGTTTTGCCCGGACTATTAATGTGGCACAACGCGCTGACGTCACTTGAGTACAACAAAAAGACAGAGGCGGCGGATATATTTGATTTCAACCAATATAGAGGTAACGATTAAGAAGCCGACGAACGCGAAGAGAAAGGCACCAAGAAAAAGCACAAAATGTCAAGCGTGTGGGAGCATTTCAAACTGGACCCCTAGGCGAACACAGTTTCATGTATTCACTGTAAGACAACACATGCATAACACTACAGCATGTCTTCAATACTGCAGCTCCACCGACGGCACCCAGTTTACTCCGAGAGCGGAGGAACGATACTCCGGACAAGGTAAAATTAAGTTAACGTAGCGCTAATAATTAAGATTACCGTTACTTTACATTGCTAACGTAATGTTAGCCCTGCGGAGGGCTAGGTTTCTGTTTATTATGACTACTGTCGATGCGTGGGCTTAGGTGTCTTTCATACAGGCTTTATTTAATCTGTAAAAACACAGTGCTGTAGAGTGATGGAGGTGTAAAATAAAATCATAAAGCTACAGTAACTGTTAATTTTAGCTCAGTAGTCATTGATGGATAAAACACCAAGTAGCACTGGTGCCCAATGTGCTCCAATACAGCAGGTATCATACATTTATTTTTGAACACTGCAAAAACTCAAAATCCTATCAGGACTTACAATTTAGACTAATTTAAAACTTAACTTGAACTTAAAAATAGCTCGACAAAAATGGAAATTCAATAGAAACACGTAGGAAAAACAACTTTTAAGTGATGTGTGTTTTCAAGCATAATGACATCTTTAGGTAAGAAATAAGATTTGTGTTTATAAGATATTAGGTTTTTTTGAGTGAAAGCAGTGAAAGTGTTTTTTTCCTAGTCACATCTGTAATGCAATTAGTGGCTGTTTTCAACAATGTACATCTAGAATAAAGACATTGATTGTCTAAAAACGGTTCAATATTAGGTGAAATGTCTTGTTTTCTCAGGTACAGTGGTACCTCTACATACGAAGTTAATTCGTTCCAGCACCTTGTTTGGAAGTCAAATTGGTCGTATCTCGAGCAGGATTTCCCCATATGAATACATTATAATTAGGGCTGTCAAACGATTAAAATTTTTAATCGAGTTAATTACAACTTAAAAATTAATTAATCGTAATTAATCGCAATTAATCGCAATTCAAACCATCTATAAAATATGCCATATTTTTCTGTAAATTATATATATATTCTGTAAAATAATTTGTTGGAATGGAAAGATAAGACACAAGATAGATATAGGCCTATACATTTAACATACGGTACATAAGGACTGTAGTGGGCATTTCATTCTACTGTCATTCAAATCTGTCTATGCTGTCCTCACTCCGAAGCGTCTACTTTTTCCAAAGCTAGACAGCTAGTGAACGACGCCTTAATAATCAGACTTCTTCCTTTTTCATCTGATTTATTAATAAAATGGCCTCAAACCATTGTCCTCTCCGTAGTGAAACTACAAAAAAAAGTACACAAACATTGTATTAGCAACAACGTTAGCTTAGCACGCTATACAGGTTCACTAAACATAAACAAAAAGTGTCTCATATAAAAAATATAACATTTCGCTTACTAACATATAGAGCTGGGAATCTTTGGGCACCTAACGATTCGATTACGATTACGATTCAGAGGCTCCGATTCGATTATAAAACAATTACTGATGCACCCTCCTCCTTTTTTTTTTTTTTTTTTTTTTTTTTTTTAAATAAAGTTTTGTACATTAGTTCCAAAATTGTTCAAAAATACTCTCAGGCTAAACCAAACTACTATTTCAGTATCAAGTTAACATATAGCAGTAAACAAATATACAAAAATAACATTAAATAAAAAAACTCCAGTCCCCATTCTGTATCAGCAGCTTTAAACTACATTCAATTAATTTAATGTTGTGAATCAACCGTTAAAGTTGTTAAAATTGCTCCCCTTATTCCATAATTTCCCTTTTGTCTACTTTTGACATGTGAAAGTTTTAAAACTATTTTAAAGATAGATTCAAGTCAATATTTTACCGATTTAGGAGTATTTTAGATAAAAAGTTAATTAGGTTTGCTTGGAAGGTTCGCTACAACAGCATTGCAGGGAAGTTTACTGCTTTAAGATGGCGGCCGTTTACTAACGCCCGCATCTAGCTTTTTGCAGATGTGCTGCTACCGCTACCGAGTCTATAATCCATCTAGTCCTATATAAATGATATCTACCGTAACATTATGTAGCTTAGCTGTACTTGTAGCAGCTTTTCGGCAGCAGTCAGGTATGTTGTTGTGTTTTTTTATCTCGTGGCATGAGTTGAGCTAGAGCCGTGAGTTGAGCGTTGGCATTACCCGAGGGGCCGGTTAATGAGAAGCATAATGTTTAGCTACTCCCGCTCCGTTCCGTCCTGAAGACCGCGCGGCGCGCTGAGTGTGTTGTACTTCCGCTTTACTTGGCATATTTCAATAATCGGAATTTGGATGTTTGTGAATCGTTCTCGAATCTTCCACGGCCGAATCGCGAATAATCTAAGAATCGGAAATTTTGCACACCTCTACTAACATAATATGTACATTCTTTACAACAACTATACTTACGGACAAATCTTGTCCAAGGATCATATAAGCACAACATTACAACGTCGGCGTCAGCCCGAGACGTCGTGCAGCCATATTGAACTGGCAAGAAAGCAATAAACCATGTTGCAAAGCGACCACAAGAGTTCGCTGTTAGACAGCACAAAAAACCTTGCCGTAAAACTTACCAAAAGGCAGAATACTGTCTGAGCGGGACATGTGCGTTAATTGCGTCAAATATTTTAACGTGATTAATTTAAAAAATTAATTACCGCGCGTTAACGCGATAATTTTGACAGCCCTAATTATAATACATTATAGGATACATTATAATCAGGGGTGCACATAATTTTTTCGCCCAGGTTCTCAGAGGAGGACCTGGAGATGTGACTTGGTCCTCATTGAGCTTGAGAGCCGACCCGCCTGATGCGATAAATTTATGACAAGCTTTACTTAGAGCCAATTAACCTTAATTAATTATATTAACAATTAATGCTTGATTAACATCAACTGGCACAACAAAATTGGCATTACTTTGAAGTGAAATGTAAAGAAATAAACATAAAAGCACCAATTCAAAATAAAGGGCGTTATGCGGCTCCCACATTAACTCCAAGCCTTTTTAAAAGTGGGATGTCCTCCTCATAAGACCTCATTGAACGTGCATGTTTAGCTTTGTAAAATGCGAGCAAAAACACGTTTGTCAGTGCATGTTGCTGTTCATTACCTTTATTCCGCGACTTGTCCATAGGGCGAGTGGGGTCCTGTTTGACATCGATAGTTTGCTTAATGCCACATGTTCTCTGTTTTTTTTCGTGCTTTTCAAAGTTTGGATGGCTGAAATTCTTTGACCCTACATAAAATGCGCTGCTTTTATCGGCGACATTGGGATTCTCCCGGCACATTTTGTACCGCATTTCCACGCGAGCATCATTTGCTTCTAGCCATGATACCTCCTGTAGCCACTTTTCAGCAAAAGTCCTTTTTTTCGGTAGCTCCGGTGACGTCTCTCTCGTCTGTCTGTCTTTTGACGGGGTTGGGGGAACACGGAAGTAATTACTCAGTGTGGCCTGCCTCGTCGACATTTTGAGAAGTTATTTTCTCGTGTCCGCCGAAAATACAGAGGTCAGCCATCGGTACGCAAAAGCGTATGGAAGCCGTTGAGGGCCAGCGCGTTTGTCTACATCCAGTACGCATGCGCGCATGCGGACCACTTATGTGCACCCCTGATTATAATCCATTAATTCGTTCCACAGCCGAAAAAACCTACACTAAATCCTTAATACTGCTGTTACTATTGCAAATAGCAATTACAAAGAGCAAAACAAATGCATTATGAATAAAAATCGGAATAATAATATAATAAGAGTAATAATTAGATGTGTGCGAAATTTTCGATATTTAGATTATTCGTGATTCGGCCGTGGAAGATTCGAGAACAATTCACAAACATCCAAATTCCAATTATTGAATTATGTCAAGTAAAGTGGAACTAAAACACAGCACGGTCTTCGGGAGGCAATGAGGAACAGACCAAGAGTAAACATGCTTGTCATTCCCATTGTCATCAATAATCAATTTGTAATCGTAATCGAAACATGAAGTACCCAAAGATTCCCACCTCTAGTAATAATAATTATGATAATACCTGTAATAATGTAACAAATCGGGTCATCATGTGGCAGTTGTATTTTGAGTGGTGTACCTGAACGCACCGCGGGGTTAACGGCAGAGTGAGAGACTGCAGTTGAGATATTACTTTCACTTTTAACGTTCTGTTGTTGTTGGCAGTTGGCGTGTTGTGTTGCACAAGTTCTGAAATAAATGATTAAAAACCTGACGAAGCGTGTGATCTCTAAGACGATGGTGTCACCTTAACTTATCAAGACTGGCAAACGGAGTTCAGAGGAGCATTTTCAAGCAGTTCTCGGACGCGCACCACCCCACGCTCATTTTTTAATTGGTAAGCCTCACATTTTTTTAAACATTCTTGGAACCAATGTTGATTTCACAAGAAAACCCGCCGTGTGTCAGTCTTGCGGGAAAATAATGAAATTGCGACGCTGTCATTAAAACTTTGTATTTCGAGCATTTCGTCGGATGTAGAAACAAATGGTGAGTCAAATTTTCCGTCAAATGTTGAAAAGATTGTGTGTCGAAGCGATCATATGTCGAAGTACCACTGTATATTTATAATTGCTCTTACCCCCCCCCCCCAAAAAAATGTTTTATCTGATTACTCGATTAATCGATGGAATGTCCAGTAGAATACTGTACTCGATTACTAAAATATTTGATAGCTGCAGCCAGTCCCCGGATTATGTGATTTCGACTTGACGACGTCAGAGTCTCGTCCGTTTTGTCTCGAGTTGTTTTTGTTTTTATTTTAAGTCGCGTAAATAGTACCTTAGTTTACTTCACAGGATCTTATTTTTTATTTTATTAATGACTTTTCAGCGAGTCAGCGAAATGTGTTTTTTGATTATAATGTTGACTTTTATTTTGTGACGCATGCTTTTATTTTGGCTGAGGTAGCGTCGTACAGGTAGTACTCCGCAAGCGAGTAAGAGTTCATGTACAAACGTATTTGGGGGTACTTAAAGGATTAATTGCGACTTGCGTGGAAATTCGGGTTACTTCGCCAGCATAGGAACGGAACTCGTTCATAACCCGGGGACTGCTTGTTTTTGTTTTCATTTGTGAAAGAATATAAAGTTACCTCTTACAAGGGGAGTCAAAATTTTTAGTTTTACATTAGTGAAATTGTTTCTTGCAAGATCTCTAAATTTTGTCACTCATCTAAGTGGACTTAAAAATAATTTGAAACAGGATTTCGACATGTAACTTGTCTGCATCACCATGTGTTTTACCATAGATCGACTGATGCAATGTTTATCTCAACAAATAATACTAGCAATTAAGGTTTCATTCACCTGGCAAATTTTCTCCCAAATCTCATCACAGCCGGCTTTCTCCTGGAAGCTGAGGGCCAAATCATAGTTTTCAGCCTCTGACCACACAATGAGTGTATCCTATCCAAAAAAAAAAGGGATGTAAAACAACGCACATCAACACATCGTGTACATAACGGTGACACTGCACGCAAACTATATATATATATAAAGCACTGACCTGCTGTTTCTGGTATGCCGTGTTTGTGTTTATTTTGGACTCCAGTAGTAGAGAACCTTGAGCGTGACAGAGAAAACAAATCAGAATGGTGGAAAAACACTGCCAACCTCTCAGTCCAAATGGATTGAGTTAAATGAACATTATGTAGCTTGTGAATAACACACAGCATATATGACTGTTTTTCTCCAGGCTAATCAAACAGGCATACAATTTCGTAAGGTGAACCAGTACTTGCAACTTTTGACACTGGTTTCATTACTTTTACCTTAGCGTGAATATTGTTGAGGACACAACGGTTACGTGGGTGTGCATATGCAAACCAAATGCACTCACCGTCACTCTCGGCTCGCACCAGAAGAGACGTTCCTTTCACTCGGTCCACGTAAACGGATGAGACGTGTCCAGTACCGCGGTCGTCCCACTGTCTGTCCTCATTGAGGGTATATACTTTGACTCGACGTCGAGTGTCCGTCATTCTGGCGAGTGGTCGTACGCGGGTTCCCCCCTCCACCCAACCCTTGCTGGGTTGTTACAGGGCACCTGCTTCACCTTAGTAACGCCACAACGTCCAATTGACCTCTCGGACCCGGTCCAACAATCGAACAAGACAGTGGCGTTACGAGCTTGTAAGGAGAATCCACAATTCTTCCTCCCTAGCAGGTGCAACCCTGGCAAACTCCCCTTTCAAGATAAAATATTTACACTAAATTATCTGGACCAAGAGATTTCTATCAGCGGATCACCTCTTCGCGGTCAAACAAAACATGACATATCTGCAACATGAAGGGGTGAGGAGTTTAGACAACTGCTACACAGCGCAATGTTGACATTAATTACGAGTCCATACATGTGATAATAACTCCAGAGGTTGGCTATTTCCCTTCCAAACGCTCTCCGTTGTTAGTTGAGCTGCGACGGACACAACGTTAGCGAATAGCACAGCTAACGAGTTGACTTGCCTTCCTGTAAACTAAACACCAGCGATTCGTATTTAGACCGTGCTAAGGCGAAATGACCACAGCTAAACACCGAAAGCATTATTTTCACATTTGCGGGCAGTACTGGTCGTTTGTCTGAATCCGGAACAATGTTTCTAAATAGGACTCAATAATGCGCCAGCTGGCTAGCGCTAGCTGCTATTTCTTCCCAAAGTGTTCCGCCATGTTCTGGCTCGGGGCCGCGGAGAGAAACCTCTCTCCTTTCGGGTACTTATACATCCTAAAAATGACGCAAATCAACAACCCGTGAGCGTCAAACTACTTCGAGCGTTTTGCTTTACACCTTATTGCTATTTGTCATTCATTCCCGATGTCTTGCACGGATATTTGCTAACAGTCCCCCGTGAGTATTCAGCCATCTTGGGCCCCAACAGACTGTACGGGGTTTCCAGCACAGCAACAACAGGGCAGCCCGCCACATTTAAAGAGACAGTACATGACGCCATCCACGTTCGCCTTATTACGACTACGTAAGCCGAGGAAGAGTACAAACCAAGTACAGTACAGTCAAAACAAATTCTGCTGACCTAAGGTATTTTGTGGGAAGAGTGGTTTAATAATTCAACAATTAATTACAACTATACAGATTCTAAATATGAATATATGAATAAACACCCCCCCCAAAAAAAAAAAAAAAACTACAGTATAACTTACCCAGACAACAATGAATTTCCAAAGTATGATGGCCAAGTTTTTTTTTTGTTTTCTTTTTTTTTTTTACAAGTCAACAAACTAATTTGAATTCCTTTATTTTAAAATTACCCCGGTCAACATTTGTTTTCATTTTCCGTTGAATGATTTAGATTTTTTTTTTTTTTGATTGATTCTATGGAACTTTTGGTCTGTTTAAATAGGGGGAAACGCAGACAAGACTGAAAAAGCTGTTTCTGCTTTTGAACCCTTCTTTAAAATAAACTGCTGTAATTGAGGGCAAAAGAACTGTTGTTCTATGTCTATATGCTGCCATAGCAGATTCATGGCGGATTAGGCCCCTGAACTATTTTTGATTTGCCCGTTTTACCCTGAAAACCCCCGTTTACGGACGTCGCGCAACCGCTTTTGTTTCAACCCAGACATAAAACAAAGGTAATTAAATATATTTATTATTAAAAATGTTTGTCATTTTTAGTAAGGTTGTTCCGATCATGTTTTTTTGCTCCCGATCCGATCCCGACCGTTTTAGTTTGAGTATCTGCCAATCCGATTGCTTTTTTTTTGCTCCCGATTCAATACCAATCGTTCCCGGTAATTTTTCCCGATCATATACATTTTGGCAATGCATTAAGAAAAAATGAATAAAACTCGGACGAATATATACATTCAACATACAGTACATAAGTGCTGTATTTGTTTATTATGACAATAAATCCTCAAGATGGCATTTACGTTATTAACATTCTTTCTGTGAGAGGGATCCACGGATAGAAAGACTTGTAATTCGTAAAGGATAAATGTGACTTTGTATATTGTGACTAAATATTGCCATCTAGTGTATTTGTTGAGCTTTCAGTAAATGATACTGTAGCCATTTAACTTCTGCCCAAATGCATGATGGGAAGTGCAACCATGACTGTGCATCGTGGTACCAATTGATATATCTTCTCTGCGTTGGGAAATAACATAGGGTGTTAAGAAAAAGATCAACTACTACCTTTCTTCCCCACATTGCTTCCCACGATTATTCTAAACATTGGGAGAAGGATTGTAAGGCTTTAGCCATTTTAAAAAAAGGCTCCAAAGGCTGGCAAAATTCATTCTACTCATTTTACGCTGCCTTTTAGCTCTATATACTTACTGTATGGGTAAAACGGCGCCATTATAGATTGAACGCGACAATGTATGAGTGGATCGATTTAATTAAAAAATATATATATATTAAAAAATGTTCGATATTTTTTTGACGATTCCGATACTTTGAAAATGACGTGATCGGACCCGATCTAGCTTAGAATCATTAATTGATGGCTAATATTTCATTAAAAAAAAAAAAAAATGACTTTAAAATATTATTCACTCGCATATTGTAAACTTTTAAACAAATTGCGTCACAATGATAAAAATGTCGTCTGTAAAAAAAAGTCATGGATATTTACCTCATAACTATCGCTTAATTGTATTTTTTTTGTTGTTGTTTCTGTCGCATTTTTTCCGATATGTTAGATGATAAATAATGGATCCAAACAAAGAAAAATTGAAAAAAAAATGTTTAAAAAGGTAAATATACGAAAAAGCATATCTCAACCACTCCTTGATGTCTGCTAAGCGACCCTTGTTATATTACCATGTTTCATCCATAAAATCCCCAAAATATTCAGCTGTGGCCATTCACAGCTGTGTCTTGACACTCAGTGATACATGCTACATGGGGTTTTTGGGTCGAAACAAGGTCAGTAAGCGATAATATCTCTTTAAAGTCATGCCGTCTGTAATTCCGCTCTCGTGTGCTCTCACCTCCAGATAGGGTCTTGCTGTTTAATTTTTTTTTTTTTTTAAATGCCCTCCTTTTCAAAATGTTTCTTCCCCCAGAAAATTGAGATTTTAAGCTTTCCACTGATGCATATCACACATGCATATCGGGCAATTTTGAAAGTTGGCCAAAATGGGGGTCTCAGAGTAGCACTTCATGTCACACAGAAAAGACTGAAAAAGCAGTTTCTGCTCTTGCACTCTTCTTTAAAATAAACTGCTGTATTTTAAGCCAAAAGAACTGTTGTGTTTGATAGAACAATATGTGTATATGATGCCATAGCAGATTCATGGCACATTAAGCCCCCAAACTATTTTTAATTCGTCCGTTTTACCCTGGAAACCCCTATTTACAGAGGTCGCGCAACCGCTTTTGTTTCAACCCAGCCATAAAAAGGAAATTATTTTTATTCAAAATGTCTGTCATTTTTAGCTTATAATCATTAATTGATGTCTAATATTTCGTTTAAAAAAAACTTTTAAAAATTATTCACTCACATATTTTAAACTTTTAAACATATTAAGTCACAATGAAAAAAAACGGTGTCTGTAAATAAGTCACTGATATCAACCTCATAACTTTGGCTTAATTTTTTGTTTTGTTTTGTTACTGTTGCATTTTCCTCGATATGGTAAATGAAATAATCGATCCAAATAAAGAGATAGTGAGAAAATTTTTTTTAAAAAAAAACTTTTAAAAGGGAAAATATATGAAAAAGAACATCTCGACCACTCCTTGATGTCTGCGATTTCCGCTAAGCGACCCTAGTTATATTACCATGTTTCACCCATAGAATTCCCCAAAAATCCGGCTGTGGCCATTCACATCTGTGTCTTGACACTCGATGATACATGCTACATGGCGTTTTTGGATCTAAATGAGGTAAGAACGCGATAATATCTCGTTAAAGTCATGGCGTCTGTAATCTGCTCTCGCATGCTCTCCCCTCCAGTTAGGGTTTTGCTGTTGAATTTTTTTTTTAAATGCCCTTCTTTTCAACATGTTTTCTTCCCCCAGAAAATTGAGATTTTAACCTTTCCAATGATGTATCACACATGCATATCGGACAATTTTGAAATTTGGCCAAATTGGGGGTCTCAGAGCGGAACTTCAAGTCATCTGAGTGTTTTCCGTCATATATATATCTTTTAGTGTTCATGCAATCAGCATTTATTATGTTCTCATATTAATGTTTTTTATACAGATTCTTGATATATTATCACCCAATACCAGTTTAACTTTTCAGTCCTTTTGGTAGTCATATGCAATATTATGATTGGATGTCGTCATTACAGGGTATCCACGGGGTCTTAAAAATTCTTAAGTCCAATAATTTGAATTCAAGGCCTTAAAATGTCTCAAATTCTCCTAAAATCTCATAAAGGATCTTAAATGCAATTTTGAAAGGTCTTAAAAATCTATTGACGTTACTTTACGACTTCATTACTACTACTACTACTACTTCGTGCTCATAAATTCAGATACTTTGCAAGTACTTCCGGGCCTCCAGTTTTCCCTCAAATCTTTGATATTTTTTGCCAGTATCACTGTGAAATGGGTCTTAAATTTTATTCATTGTGGTCTTAAAAAGTCTTTATAAGTCTTAAATTTGGCTTGTTGAACCCTGCAGAGACCCTGCATTAACTTGTCATGGGTATCATATTGTTAGTTTAGTGCTATTTTCTAAGTACCATCTATTTGTAACTTTGTTAAATATGGCCTTGCACTTGTTCTCACTGCACAAAAATTGAAATCTATTTTTGCAAAAAATATAGTTTCCAGCACGCCAAAGCTAAGTAAGAATTGTTTGCATCAATGAAGCATTTTTTGTTGACTAGTGTAATCGGAAAATGTGCACAATTTAAATCTAACGTAATTATTCAAGTCTAACATCATCACAAAGAAATGGCTTGATCTGATTTTCTTAAACAATAACACTTGTTTTTTACTTTAACATCAAAAAGAAATGTCTTGATCTGATTTTATTGAACAATAAGACTTTTTTACTTAGCTAAAGGGAATCCATCTCCAGTTACATTCTGTGTTGTACATGTTAAACAAAAATAAAGGATAGAATAATTAGCCTGGGTGTTTCTCCCCCTTCAACACACCTAAACAGCCAAGCATTGAATTAACACCTATTTATGGAGGTAAAACTGTTTTTTGCGCTTCCTTTATTTATTCAAATTAGGGCTGTCAAACGATTAAAATTTTTAATCGAGTTAATTACAGCTTAAAAATTAATTAATCGTAATTAATCACAATTCAAAGCATCTATAAAATATGCCATATTTTTCTGTAAATTATTGTTGGAATGGAGAGATAAGACACAAGATGGATATATACATTCAACATACGGTACAAAAGGACTGTATTTGTTTATTATAACAATAAATCACCAAGATGGCATTAACATTAACATTCTGTTAAAGCGATCCATGGATAGAAAGACTTTAGTTCTTAAAAGAAAAATGTTAGTACAAGTTATAGAAATTTTATATTAAAACCCCTCTTAATGTTTTCGTTTTAATAAAATTTGTAAAATTTTCAATCAAAAAATTAACTAGTAGCCCGCCATTGTTGGTGTCAATAATTACTTACACAATACTCATGGGTGCTGAAGCCTATAAAATCAGTCGCACCCAAGCGCCAGCAGAGGGCGGCAAAACTCCATAAAACACAACAAGTGAGCGTTTCACTGTACTGTCATTTAAATCTGTCTGAGCGAGGCATCTGCGTTAATTGCGTCAAATATTTTAACGTGATTAATTTTAAAAATTAATTAACGCCCGTTAACGCGATAATTTTGACAGCCCTAATTCAAATATTTACTTTATTCTGAAGTAATGTATATATATGTCAGCTTCTTTGTTTTTAAAAATATCTGAATAACCCAGCATTAAACTAGTAATAATTTTCTTGTAACAGGACACGAATTAGAAGAATGACTCCCTATTTAACATGTATTCATTAGAGAATTTATTAGCATAAGTGTGCATAAATAAATGCAGTTTTTCAAATGACAACATATTAATAACCTTAAAGTTATTTAAGATCAGTCCTCGTATAAGAAAAATACATTTGAAAAAAAGAAAAGGGCCCCAGGATGCTGCTTTCTTGGAATAAGATACTATGTAAAAATGAAAAAGCAAATGGTTTCCAAAAAATAATGTTTAGCATCATTAAAGTAACAACTGAAGTCATAACAACAAAGCAAAAAAACGCGTAGATTTTCGGGATGTCAAGGCTTCCCATTAAAATTTAAATTCCACTGTGTGTTGAACGAGAAAGTACAAACCCATCATGACTGGCTTGGACACGATATTGGAATAGAAAGATTTATCTATTAAAATAGTATTAAAAATACAATTTTAAAAAGCCAGTTTTAACTATAAACTAGAAGACCCAGACCTTTTCCGAAGGCAATAGTGGCATCGTCTCCTCAAAGTACATTTTCATGATGCAAGAGATCGCTGAGTAGTCTCTGAAATGTAACTGAGCTCCATATGCTCTTTTGGGATGTGTATAGTAGGACAAAGGGTAAATTGTCTCTCTACTTCCCTGCTTGAGCTTGACGTCTTAACAACACATAAATCTTCTCCTTGATCCAGTCTTTGTTGTACGGCTGGTATGTTTGGGTGTCCGTTCTGTAACTTCATGTAAAAAAAGATAAGTTTCAATATGGATCAATGCAAATGAACACTCAAATTGTATGATACTTACACAAGACAGCTCAGGTCTGCCAAGTCATCAATGAAGTCAAACAACTGACTTATATCGTATGTGATGGACGGGCTGTTTGGGTTCATCCTCTTGAGATGCTCTTCATACATTTTGCAAACACCTGGGAGAAAAATAAAGGACGACGTTAAAAATCAGGAATATACAAGTAAACTTTACACTTAAATGGAACCTTGGACTTAAGACTTGTAGGCTTTAGTAAGCCAGAATTGTTCTCTTTTACTAAAATATGTTATTAGAAACACATAAAATATTGCCATTGATTTAATCTATAATATTTATCTATAATATTTAGTACATGTTTTGACATACGGTGGGCGCCATGTTTTATGTGCGCAATGGAGGCTTGGGGTGATGACGTAGATTGTCACTGTCACTAGACGAACACCACCGGGTTTCTCCAATCCTTCCACGCGGCGAGACGTCCAACACATGTGCACACTGGTTAAAAGCGGTGAGTACTTACTATTTGTGTTTTTATTCAGTCTTTTATTACCTTTTCATTGCCTCAGAATACTCTTTGCATGTGTTTCCCTCTCATTCTTTTAAACCAGTGGTTCTTAAACTTGCTATAGGTACTGAACCCCATGAGTTTCACACGTGCATTAACCGAACCCTGAGGAATTAAAAATCTTTTTTTTTTCCTTCCCAAATTCAAATTTGATATACAGTAATTTTCGCACTATAAGGCGCACCTCACTATAAGCCGCCACCCACCAAATTTGACACGAAAATGACATTTGGTCATAGATAAGCCGCACTGGACTATAAGCCGTAGCTGTCCTCACTGTGTTATGAGATATTTACACCTAAAGATATTAACCGGTAAAACTAGTTGACAGCAGCATCATACAACTGCCATAAGACCAAATGAACCACCATGAAGCTTTGAACAAATTGGCTGTAAAGCCTTATTGCTCCAAGAAGCTACTTTTGGCCATCACTGCTCCCTTGAGGGAGACAGACAACCTCTGTTGCCACCTGCTGTCAACACTGTTGTCGTCCAACATGCCTCCTGGCATGCATTGCGGCGCTACAGAAAAAAATTAATGTGATGTGCTATTTATTTATCCAGTTACAGTTACAGTTGTTTCATTAATTGCTAGTCAAGGTATTTGGGAACATTTTATTTGACAGCTGCGCCATAAGACTCATTCGACCGTCATAATTATGACATGACACTGTCATGAGCATTATTGAATGCTTATAACTGATGTCATTTTGTGTTATTCGGCAAATTATCGCACTTTTGAATGGACGTAAAACGTCCAAGGTGGCCAGTTAGTGACAAAATTTGCCGGATGACACTTAATGACATCCGTCATAAGCATTCAGTAATGCCAATGATAGTGTCATGTCATAATTATGATGGTCTTACGACACTGCTGTCAAACAAAGGGTTACCTATTAACCGAAATAAATCAACAAATAAGCCGCACTGGACTATAAGCCGCGGGATTCAAAACGAAGGAAAAAAGTAGCGGCTTAAAGTCCGAAAATTACGGTATCTAAGCTAGCAAATGAATTTCCATTCACATTTCTTCTCATTTAGACAGCATGTTTTAAACAGGCCAAAATGTATGTTATCTTTAGGCCTGCAGCATTATCAGATCACTAAACCAAGACCGGCCCAATGCGCATATCTTGGAATTTTTCATTAAAATTTGGAGGAATATATCTTATATTGTTCAACATTACACCTGCTTAGTTCCACAAACCTTGACCGTGCAGTTTCTGCCACGTCTACATCTCAAATGATATCAAATTACCCGTATTGGCTGAATATCAGACAGTGATTTTTGCATTGAAATAAGACTGAAAAAGTGGGAGTCGTCTTATATTCAGGGTCTAGACATTATACCCATTCACGACACTAGATGGCGCCAGATATCATTGAAGCGAATGCTGAACTTGAGGAGTAATGTTCTGTCATGACAGATCTCAGCTACTCTCAAGTTTAACCAGTTTGCATTAGTTTATTGCAATGTTTTTCCTTATTCAGATTTGTTTCAAGACTACAGTTACAGTTAGACCTCACTTTGATGGTGAATGCAGTTATTGCAATTATGTTGTTTTATCACAATAGATTGGTTTATTCACATTTCAAAAACCAGAAGCCATTCATTTACGAATGTGATTGCACTTTAGTTTACATATTTAAATGTTCAGATATTACGATGTGAATGAGGCAAAATAACATGCTTTTCTCTCAAATATATTGTTATAATCATTTGTTTCAGATTTACTATAATTACTTTCTATATTAAAAATTATTTTGGTGTTCAAAAAGTCTTTTTTCAAACTTGAGTCTTGAAAAAGAGGGGGTCGTCTTATAATCAGGGCCATCTTATATTCGGGCCAATACGGTAAATGAAACACCCTCACAAAATGATTGCCAAATTTGTACACAAAGTGATTGTTAAAAAGAAAAAAAAAAATCTTCGAAATCACGATTCCAAAAAACGGTGTGAATTCACAATAAATATTTTTCTCTTTTGATTAGGTTTTCACATTGGAAAATGAAATTAAACTCGATTCATTTCACACTGTAACTATTTCTGTTTTCATGTCGACAATGTAATTCTATCACATCCTTGCCTCACATACTATCTTCATGGCGTAAAATGTGATGCAAATGTTTTTTTTTTTTTTTTTATGTCAATGCAGTGCGTGCCACCCGTAGGTCTGTTGTACTTCCTGATAGCAAGTGAGTCAGCCATCCACTGAGCAAACCAGTTTCCCCTCCCATCAAATAGAGGAATCGAAGAATTAGAATAATGCATGTAAATTGGTGACTAACCAGTCCAAAACCTGGTCTAAAATATTATTTTGCCTAGATTTAGACAGCGTCCAAAAATAGGGCCATGTGTGTCACAACCTTCACCGAACCCAGGTTAAGAACCACTGTTTTAAGCATTGCGATGTCTTGTGGTAACTTTAAAGCAGATTGTTGATCTGTTGACCACATTAGTCACGTTACTCACGTAGCATATTTAAACCATCCTGATTGGATATTACATTTAATTATTGTCTTAAGGAGTCTCTAGTATGTTCTGTCTGTATGCATTTTTTTCCCTACTCTTGTCTCATCCCGTCTTTCCTGTTCAATTTGGGAAATTTCGACAGTGCTGTCATGTCATGCTTATTAATGTTCATCTCGGGTTCAAATTGAAAGGGTTGAACAGATGACATGTTTATGTCGCTAGACTCATTCTCTGAAAGCCCGGCAGCATAACCATGTGACGTCACCGCCCTGCGACGTCAACAACACTGGCGACCGACTAGTTAAAATTAATATGACAAATTACAAAAAACGAAAACATCAAGAGGGGTTTCAATATCAAATTATTTTAACTCATAATAACGTTTATCTTTTATGAACTACAAGCCTTTCTATCCGTTGATCCCTTTAACAGTTACACATATTTGTGTTATGGGTAGCAGTGTCACTAAAACATCAAAGCGTCGTATCAAAGCCTATTGTTTGACTTGTTTTTATTGACATAATGTGTTGAAAAGGTATTAATATTAAAACACCCAACCTTCCATGCATTCATTGACCGACTCGTAGTCAGCATATGTCCGGCCTTCGGGTCTCTTGGTGGGCTGGACTAACAGGATTGTGTGCGACTGTCATGACAACAAAAATCAAGGCGTGAAACACGAATCACGAAGTGCTGCGTATGATTAATGTATACACTGTGTACAGTACGACGAATGTGTTTGTTTATTTACATGCTTGAGTAACTCTTTAAATTGACTCAGCCGGTGAGTTTTTAGCTAAGCCGCTGCGTTCAACTTTTAAATTGAGCGTAAATTTGCCTCGTAACGCCTAAAACAATGTACAGTATTCACTTACCATGTTCGAGTTGAATACAAAAGTTGATAATATTCTGATCGAACGACAGAATTGGTCTTAAACGGAACTCTACGCTTTAAAATTATCCTCAACCGAGTAGCTGTTTACGCTAAGCTAGTAAAAGGAAGTGAGGCAAATACATTTCCGGTACCAAGAGAAATTGTTTCAGAATAAAACGTCGATGTCAAAGTAAGAGTTTATTCCGCCTCAAACTATCCTGCATATCACTGTTTTTTCTTTAAAATGTTATTTCATTTCAAGGGGTTGAAGTATGTATGTTGTGTATATTAAGAATGAGTCGTTTGCAATAAAGTAACTGTACAAATTGTAAAGTTCAAAATAACACTAAACTGAGCTAACTCTAACTGTGGCATTGGTGTATAGTTTGTGACATATAGTTTGTTATTATAGGCTTTAACATACAATCTGAAATGCTTCGTGGTTAGTACATCTGTTTTACATTTGAGACATTTCGGTGTAGAATTACATCTCTTACCATGATACGTGGCTTTTGCACGTTCTCCTTTTGTTTGCTGTGGGTTCTCCTTGCGTTGGCTTTCTTCTGGTACTCCAGCTTCCACGTTTGAAAATTTGTTTTATGTTTACTGAACAAGTGTAAATATGAGTTTTACAGGATAATTTTTACTAGTAAATTCCACCAATGTTACTTTCTTAATTTTGGGTAATCAAGTGGCTTTATTTTGTCCCTGACACATGAGCCACAATACATAAACAAAACAAAACAAAGTCACACCTCAAGCATAGAAGAGTGTGAAGAATGAATAGGAAAATTTCACACCAAAACAACTTAGAATATATTTGCTATAATTTGAATCTTCACTGTTTTCTTGGAAGTCAAATTAGAGGAAATGACAGTGGGTTACATTTGTCTTGTAACTTTGTACAACACTTATAAACACTGTATATAATCTCAAAGTTCATGCACACTTTGTAAAACTACGCATTAAACATTTTAGGACGTGGCCGCCACCTCACATGCTGTCTGACACTCCCCAAGAGAAACAAAGTTGTTTGCATTGCCATGGCAGCCACCAAACCAAAATTCTGTGCATCTTCCCGTACTTGTGTTGTAATAGAAGCGTCTCCTCCAGTTGTCGCAGGGGCCATTGTCGAGTGGAAGGGAGCATGTGCTCCTTGGAACTGAAGGTGCTGGATCACTTGAGTGCTACAAAGGAAAAAAAATCAGTATGAATCCCATTTTCTCTCAGTGGGAGTATGAAATGAAACATTCTTACCACTGTGGTTTGGTATCCAGAACATCCAGCTCTCCCGTATCCACTAGCAGGAGTAACACCATCCAAACAACATCCAAACCTAAGAATGGAAAGTATGTAACTTACCACACATTAAATGTACTAGCAGTATAAAAACAGTACAAAAAGTTTACCTGGTGTTAACGCAGTCATGTTGGGGGCAGCCCCTATGGCCCGGCCCACTGGCAGAGGTACGACCATCGGGACAGCAACCATAATAGGACCGGGCGCATGCGGCACCATCTTGTCTATTGTTGGGATTATTGGCACTGTTTGGTCTAGAGGCTAGAACAAATAAACAGAGACACACATTGTATAAACAGTAAAATATGTCAATGAAGATATGTTGATTGGATTTTGCTACAATTAAATCGGTGATATGTGTGAAAGTGAGCTCTTTCTTTCATTTGCTCGCTTGCACCCACAGATTTGGCGTGCAACACCCAAAGTTTGGAATTGAGCGTTATATGGCAATTCATGCATGCAAACCAAATATATTTACTACACACTTGCTGGAACTTCAGGAACATAAGGTACAAATGCTGTCATCCTGCTTTCATACATCCCTGGATTCTGTCGACTTGGGACCACTAGAGGGAAAAAAAATGATGGAATAAATACTAAAACCAAAACAGTACTCAATCAGTTAAGAGATTTCTCACATTGGGCTTCATGGCAGGGTTGTGTGTTGCATTCCTCCACAGTTACGGGCCTATTTGAGATACCGCACCTGGCAACTGGATAGTGGCGCAGGTTGCTGTCATAACAGCCCACCTGCCTTTCCCTGACACCACCGCCACAGCTGCGGGAGCACTGCAAATACAAGAGGAATCTTTTCAGAAGAAATAATAGAAACCCTTGATCATCACCAATTGTTATGCAAAAACTATAAACATTTTATTACCGTATTGGCCCGAATATAAGACGGTGGTTTTTTGCATTGAAATAAGATTGAAAAAGAGGGGGTCGTCTTATATTCGCGGTCTAGACATTATACCCATTATTCACGACGCTAGATGACGCCAGATATCATTGAAACGATTTTCTGTTATAACAGCTCTCAGAGTCTCTCCCCATTCACGACACTAGATGGCGCCAGATATCATTGAAGCGATGTTCTGTCATGACATCTCAGCTACGAGTTTAACCAGTTTGCATTATTTTATTGCAATGTTTTTCCTTATTCAGATTTGTTTCAAGACTACAGTTACAATTAGACTTCACTTTGATGGGTAATGCACTTATTGCAATTTTGTTGTTTTATCACAACAGATTGGTTTATTTACATTTCAAAAACCAGAAGCCATTCATTTACGAATGTGATTGCACTTTAGTTTACATCAGGGGTCCCCAAACTTTTTCCTGTGAGGGCCACATAACTTTTCCCTTCTCTGATGAAGGGCCGGGGTCAGTTTGTAACAGAAAAGGTGTGACGATTGCAGGAGTGCCTAAATGTAAAAATTTATTGCTTTTCAGAAAGCCACAATCAAATAACCCTTTCTGGATTCTTCACGGAACAAAAGTAAATAAAATAAAAATAATAATATAATATCATAATATAATATAAAAACAAATAATAATAATAACACTATTAATTAAATAGATAATAACCAAATAACCCTCTCTGAATTCTTCACAGAAAAAAAGCCAGGAAATGAATAACACTATTGTAAAAAAAAAAAAAAAAAAATTGTTCAGGGGGCCGGACCAAATGTTGAGGCGGCCCGTAGTTTGGGGACCCCTGGTTTACATATTTAAATGTTCAGATATTAAGATTTGAATGAGGCAAAATAACATGCTTTTTCTCTCAAATATATTATTATAATCATTTGTTTCAGATCTACTGTAATTATTTTCTGTATAAAAATTAATTTGGTGTTCAAAAAGTCTTTCTTCAAACTTGAGTCTTGAAAAAGAGGGGGCCGTCTTATAATCAGGGCTGTCTTATATTCGGGCCAATACGGTATATGCACTATGTTATATAATGAAATCAAATATTATATTCACCAATCCATAGGGTGTCACATGCCAAGTGCTGTGTATGCGACAGGCGGGTCTCCTGCAGACTCGGACCGATGGAGGTTTTGTAAAGGCTTGGCAGGCATAATCAGCCAGACGTTCACCTCCCGGACCCTCACAGAACACCTCTCTTATCTGCTGTCCTCCACCGCAAGTTACTGAACACTGATCACCAATAAGACTATATTAGCAAGCAGAAGTAAATGTGGTCTTTTTGAACTACATGATTCAGGATACCAACCTCACTGAAGACGGAGACGCTGTACTTTGCATTACACGGATGCATGTTGCACGCCTGCTGGCTTTCGGGCCGCTGCAAGTGCCGTCCAATGCACAGGGTTTCGTCCACCATGCGGGGGTTCACTGGGTCCTGAAGCCAACATTCCAACGTGCGATACTGCATTCCCCCGCCGCAGGTGACAGAGCACTCACCGTACACATTGACTCTGTACTCGTATGTTTGAGGCTCTGTTGGGTAGGGTTCAGGGGGAGAGGTGTGGTCGGGATGTGGAACCACTTGAAGACCCGGAAACACCTCTTGGCCTACCGAGCTCACTGCCTGTAAGACAAAACATTTAGCAATGCACACGGATATAAAATTCACTAAACTTGTTATTTTTCATTCCGAGAACAGTGACTTTCTCACTGGTGGTAGGTGATTTATTCACAGACCAAGTGAAGTTATATTTAACCTATAGTTTTATACTTTTTCATTATAACTAATAGTTTAATTTACAATACATTCATTATAATTATTACCAATGTATGATTTTTTTCTTAAAACGTTATTTAAAAATGAATCAAATTTTAGTTTTATTTCTGCAAAATAAGATTTCTTTTAGAGTACTGTATATTCCTATGAATTTCAATTTTTTTTTTTTTTAATTTATACAGTGACCTTGTTAAATTTCGACTTCCTAAAGCATTCTTTGTTCACTGAAAGGGTTTGATTTTGATTTCTGTAATATTTTGACTTTCTTTTAAGTAAACCTTTTTTCTATAACAATTTCCTCTTTTTTTCTTTTGAAGTTGTCTTTTTATAAGTTTACAAATATAACTGCTGTCTTGTTTTCCATAAATATTTAAAATGACTGTGATCCTGTACTTTAATATTGGTCAGGAGTATTGTTCACAATCCTGCTAGTAACTTCGAAATATTACAAATATCTCAAAGTATAATACCCCTTTTAAAAGATTGCAATTATCATCCTAAAGTAACAAAGAATTTGTTTTTAATGAGTCCATATTCTCACCTTGCACTGGCCATCAACACAAATGTCACTTCTGCCCACGTGGCAGGGTGTCCCATCCACCACCTTGGGCCGATGACGGTAGACAACATTTTGTTCTCGCGTGACACAGGTCAGCTCACACGGCTGGGCTGTATAACAAGACAGTGAGCATTCCTATATCCTGTAATCGCAGCGTTTTTGATATTTGCTGTTAAAAAACTGCTGTCTCATACCTCCGTAATATGGCACCCAAGTGTGATGTTTGCCTTGGACTAACATTTTGTCAAATTGGGAACACTGCTCCTCTCTGAAGTCTCTGGATCCAACTGGGCATTCCTACATTTGTAGAAAGTGTTAAATATTTAGATTCAATGTGATATTTGATGAACAAGTATACATAATGTTATATTGTGTGCAAATGTAAGCAACTAAAATGACGTTCCAAAATAAATATTTACATTTGTGTTACAGATCTGAAAAGACCTGGATGATCCGATACAGTTGTGACCCCCATCTGTCCTAAAAAAAAACAAACAAAAAAACATAATAAGACCACATATTAATGGATTATGCACAAATAACAATGTACAAAGTGGCCTGAATTCCATTTTACCTTAAAGTGATACACTTCCTGGTCCTCATTGCAACTCCAGTGCCACAAGACCGACTGCAGGGGCCATAGGGGCCAAACTCACCCCAGCGGTCTTGCAGTTTCTGTGATTGCTGTAAGTGCAGACAGGAATATCTCACACGTTGTTCATACATACCCATATTGTATTTATTATGAGTGTGTGAAACCACAAGCTACTCCCTATATAAAGCGTAATACTATACTATAGCTGGCACATTCACAATGTAAATAGTCTTAGAACATACTGTCCTGAAATTTTGCATGTCAATCATTACCAGATGTGAGACTCACAGAAAAGACGGATATAGCCAGCAGCTGGATGAGAGCCAAGACTCTCAACTTGTCCATTTTAATCAACGACTCACTGCAAAAAACATATGAAAATCAACATTAAATATCATTTTTTACTGCACATACATTCAATTGCAAGAAGTATAAGTATTGCATAACTGTCTTTCTTTTAGATAAAAATCTTCCATCCGTGCATTACATTTGTATCTTTGTGCATTTAAGTCAAAGGTGTAACATATTCCCAAATCTTGACTTTGTATTTAAGTGTAAATCCCCATTATGCTTCTGTCAATATTGAATATTGTTCTTATCATCTTACCTTCTGAAAGAGAATTCTCAAGTCGTTGAAATCTAGAAGATCTGCAGCCCAGATGTGATGCGTGTCCTAAAAATGAAGCGCCCCACACTCAGCTTTTCTATAGTCATCCCCCCTCTCAGCACTTCACTGCAGCCAATGAGGTGTCAGAGTTCAACCGTACTTCACACAATGTACATTCCAGATTTAAACTGTACAGTAATTTATGTGTAAAGGGGTGTTTATGGTCCAGACAAACGTCTGGAAGACTGAAAGCATGAAGAACGTGTGTGTTTCAAGGATTTTAACAAGAATATTTAAATATGAAAGAAAAAGTCATGGGGCGGGAAGTTACTCTGTACAACTTATTCAGTTACTCATAAAAATAGGAACATAAAAATTTTTGAAATGGAACATCTTGCAAAGAAAACCATGGTGGCAATATAGTGTATTATATATATAGTATACAGTTTCTTCTTCCCTGATTTGTTGGGCGTGGCGAAAATGGCACTCGATGCCTCAATTGTGCTGCACAAATACATAGTTGGGCGACCAAGCAGCGTCACATGATTGATGTTATGACAGTAAACTGGCTCGTTTGCGTCAATGGCGCCAATAAGGAGCGGCCATGAGTGGCCCCTACAATTTACTGGCCAACCCACTGGTTTACATTCTGTGGATTGTATTTGTAAAAAATGTATTTTTATTAGGCTGTCCACATTAGATCATTAGTAACATTACATATAACACAGTAAACCAGTGGTTCTTAACATGGGTTCAATCGAACCCCAGGGGTTCGGTGAAGGTTAAGACACGCAGGGCCCTATTTTTGGATGCTGACTAAATCCAGCCAAAGTGGCGTTTTAGACGAGGTTTTGGAGTGGTTAGTCCCCAATTTACAGGTTTTATTCCAATTCTTTCAACTGCTAGTCCTGGAGAAACTGGTTTGCTCAGTGGAAGGTTGACTCTCACTTGGTATGAGGAAATACAACAGACCTACGGGTAACGTGCACTGCGTTTACATTAAAAAAAAAAACATTTGCGTCACATTTTACGCCATGAAAATAGTATGTGTAAATTCGCACTGTTTATTGGATTTGTGAGATGATTCATGATTTTTTTTTTTTTTTTTTTTTTTACATAATGACTTTGTGTACAAATTTAGTGATCATTTTGTGCAGGGTTTTCCATTAAATTTGAGATCATTTGAGATGTAAACATGACAGAACCTTCATGGTCAAGATTTATGCAACCAAGCAGGTTCAGTGTTGAACAATATTGGATTTATTCCTCTAAATTTGAATGGACAAATTCTAATATATGTGCTTTAAGCCAGTCTTGGTTTAGTGGTCTGATGCGGCAGACATAAAGATAACATGTTTTTAAACAAGCCAAAATGTATATCTAAAGGAGAAGAAATTTGAATGGAAATTCATTTGGGTTTTAGCCTGCTAGCTTAGATATGTTGATTTTGAATTTGAGAGAGAGAAAAAAAAAGATTTTCATAATTCCAAAGGGTTCTGTTAATGCACGTGTGAAACTCATGGGGTTCGGTACATTTAGCAAGGTTAACAACCACTGCACTAACCCTAAGTACATAAAGCAGACATTTCCTGACACCTCAGGAAGTGACAGCAAATTAAAATTCCACATTGATATCCTCAAAATATGACATATCTTTGGGTGTGCCACTTCAAAATTTGAAGTGTCCCTATCTGGTTACACCTGTGAAAAACTTTGAGGCGAATGGCTCAAATTCTGAGATTTGGAATATGTATGTAGGAGCTGTGCTGAACCTTATATATCAAAAAATGCTGCCACTGTGAAAACAACTTCAAAATAACTCCACTATTTTGTGCGACAATTCCTTTCAAACATTTATTGGCTTTGGTAACTTTGGCAGATTAGTAAATGCTTGCAAAGCAATTTTTTTTTCTCAAAACAAAACAAAAAAAAAAAGACTGCCTTAAAAAATGAATGTACAAAGGATGTACACTGTACCAGATCACCCCTTTCCCTTTAATAATGGTGGACCAGCCAGGGTATGTGCTAAATGTGCCTTCACTTCCCAAATTTGGGGAAACACTGGGTTAGAAAATGCCAACAAACAAGGTTAAGTCTTGCTGCTTTAAGTAAATAAATACACATTACACACACTCAAATCCAAAAGCAGAGCCATTCTTTCAAAGTCCATTTGTGCCCTTCAAAACTGTTTGCTCAGCTTCTCCATGTCCTTCTCCCGGGCCTCGAAGGCACTCTTGGTGATGACCAGGTCGTCCAAGCAAGCCATGATTTCTTCCATTTCCGAGGCAAGCTGCTTGTAACTCTCCTTCAGCTCATTCTGTTGTTGTTGCAACTCAAAGGCAGCCTCGAGCAGCTCTTTGGCCTGGTCGCTGCACTGGTTCCTCAGGTGCTCCACATCCGAGAGCATGGTCTCCATGCTCTTCATTAGCTCGTTCAAATTCTCGGCTGTCACCTCAAATGTCACCGCGCTGTCGTCTACAAGGGAGTTGTCTGGCTGGGAGTTGTCTGACCGGGAGTTGTCTGGCTGGGAGTTGTCTGCCTCCGTGGCCGCCACCGTCCATGCCTCTGACGCCCACGACAATGATGTCCCTGCCACAGTTTCTGGTGTTGAGTCTTCCTCCATGACTCCTGATTCTTGAGTTTAGTAGCTGGAAGAAAAGGCAATCATGAAACGTCTGGCTTATGTGCTGGTCAGCTGTTGCTGGCTTTAAGCTCCTTGCTAAAGGTGAAAAAGTCATCTGTGACTTATCTGATGAGTGTGCATGTGTGCGTACAGGTGCTCACTGGTCCGCCGACCTGTAATCCATTTAAGGGAGTTATCCCAAGCGACACCCTCCAGACAGATTAGCAGCTACTCTCGTCCTTGACACTCAGGTGCCCCCTCACACATTGTCACAATAAAGTAATCTCCATTATATTGCATACAGAGTAGTGATTCAATCGGGTCAATCGGACTCTGTCAGGCAAACTGCTCCACAGGGGTCGCGTTAACCGAATATTTTCCGTCGTTGACCGTTTTTTTTAAAACGGTGACGGAAAAAACTGAAGTCCATCCGTCATTTTGACAGGTTGCAATCCTCACCCCAGACCACAGGGTGGCGAGTGAGCATATTAATTAGCTATTGTCTCTCTTGATGCATGACGTCGTTGGCCTTACTCGGAAAAATGTCAAGGCAACTGAGCGTCCGAACTAAGGCTACGTTCATACTACAGGTCTTAATGCACAAATCCGATTTTTTCGTGTTTTTCCGACTCGAGTGAGGCATTAACTTGATGGTCTGAACGTGACAAGTCGCATAGAACGGAACCATTTCAAATCCGATCTGGGTCACTTTCGTATGTGGTCTAAATCCGATCTGGGCCACATTTTTCCAGACTGTCGCGGCGGTCTGTACTGTCCAGTCCCGCAAATCGGATTTAATGCAGCAAATGCGTCATCAAAAAGCGAGAGACGATACGGTAGCTACGGTAGCGATGCAGCTGTGCATTATTAGCGCCTAGCTTGCCTTGAACACGGCTTTTTAGGAAGGGTTGGACTTGACAACAGTCATAAAAAAATAAAAATAGGTTTGAGGATAAGCCTGAGAATGATCGGGTTTCTCTCTGCTCCATATAAGCAATATTTCAACATTGCCCCGACTCTCGGCCGTGTAAGCAAACTGCCCGTATGTGTGTGACATGCACGAACAGTGCGTGCATGCTATCGATCCATATACTTTGAATATAAGCCTAAACGGGGATTATATATGCCTGTTATTTGTGTCCTCCTTTTAACAGCAACAAGCCTATGGCTACGTTCATACTACAGGTCTTAATGCACGAATCTGATTTTTTGTCATATCTGTTTTTTTGAAAAGCGTGCCCGTTCAGACTGCCTTTGTCCATTGAGACCATTCAAGTATTACGCATGCGCTGAGCAAGATGACCCCCATGCGCAGAAGCATCAAAACAAATGACCATACAATCACACATGCTGGCTGTCATCCGTCATTCCAGGGATATCATATTTTGCTTATTAAAAAGAGGACACAAATAACAGGCATAAATAATCCCTGTACAGGTTTATATTCAAAGTATATGGATCGATAGCATGCACACACTGTTCGTGCATGTCATACACATACGAGCAGTTTGCCCCGACTCTCGGCCGTGTAAGCAATGTTGAAATATTGCTTATATGGAGCAGAGAGAAAACCGATCATTCTCAGGCTTATCCTCAAACCCTTTTAAAAATTTTTTTTTTTTTTTAATGACTTGTCAAGTCCGACCCTTCCTAAAAAGCCGTGTTCAAGGCAAGGTAGGCGCTAATAACGCACAGCTGCTTGATGTGTGATGGCGCGGTGTGGATTCTCTGTTAAGCTTGTTTGGACAGAATATTAATTAAAGATGAATGAAAACTAAATACTATTGAATATGTCATTATTAACATTTTAAAAATTTAAGTGACGGGTAAACATAGATTATGACCGGATTTTTATGACCCTGTCAGTCAAAATGACAGACAACGAAAAAGTCTAGCGCAACCTCTGCTGCTCCAAAACCCAAAGCTTATCATTTAAACAGTTTAAGTGGCTGAAAATTTGTATTATTAGTTGACCTTTGGGGTAATGCTCAACTGCCTAGCAACAAGTGAGGTAACGAATATCAGTGCCTTTATTGCTCACATTTGTTTGCACATTATTATTGTGACTATATTACTGTAGTTATATTATATCTCAGTACATTTGCTAGTAGTTCATTTAAGTAGTTCAAAAGCCGAACTTATGTTGATTAATCAAACATGGTGACTTGGAATGTCTCTGTGTTGAATTTATATGAAAACCCCCTCCAATTTAACAACACAAATAAATTAAATTTCCCACAATGTTCTGATACATTGAGATGTTGCTGTGTTAAACACAATTTTAATGAGTCATGAATACGTTTTTCTTGTTTGGCTTCTCTTATATATATTTTATAAATTTCATTGTTAAATACACCATATACATTCACTGGAGTTGCAATGTAATAATACTTTGCATTCCCCGGTTTTCCATGGTCACCAAATAGGATTAAAGAACAAAAAATACTGTTAAAGACAAAATGTCTTCAAAAGAGACAGAAATGAAGAAAGTTCTGCAAAGGTTCCTACCCTTTAATGGCCGTAGAGATAAGGACTCACCACTTCAACTGTCTTATCAATGCAAGACAACTTGCTTTGCAAGTTATGGCTACCAAAGTCCTTTAATACAGAAATATCAACAAAAGCTGATTTTAAAACATTTGGAAAAATAAAGTACCAGTTCTTCATTTACAGTTGTTTTTTTGTTGTTGTTTTTTTTTACATTATGAATTATCCTTAATGAAAAGTCATTAGTTATGCCAAACTCCTGTGGAATGTTTGATGTTTAAAAACCTAAAATTCTGAAATTTTGTAAACAGATTGAATGAGGAACTCTATCAACACATCTATTCAACATTAATGATGTTTGTTAAATAAAACCACCAATTGTTACTGATCGGTCAAACACATTTTAAAATTTTTTGCCATGCTGTCAAAAAAAGAAAAAAAAAAAAAAGAAATAAAACAAACAAAAACAAAGAAATGAAGTTCACTTTTTTTAAAACCAAGAAGTGCTGCAATAACACCTTGAATGGAATAAATATCACACTGACTTACTTGTTTCTCTGGTTGCTATGGGTGAGTGTCCACAATGTTTCAGCACGTAGAACGAAGATAACTGGATAGTTCCGGGAACTCGCCCACTCAACACACATAGAAACACACGCACACAAAATAAACAAGAAAGAAAAAATACAGAAAACTAAGTATTTTATTAAATTATCGCCCAAAAATCAAATTGTTGGAATAGTTTTGTTGAGAGCTAACTTTAAGTCAATATTCTTTTATATTCATTTATTTTTATTTTATGTTGCATTGCTGGATGAAAATAAACAGAGTGATCAAGTGTTTTATCATGTCTAACTAATATTTGCATGGGTTTGCAATTTTTTTTTACCATTTGATAAAAAAATTAAAAAATAAATTAATTTTAAAAAAGTCACATGGATTTGACAAAGAGGAAAACATTTATTGGAGCCACTGTAAGTCTTGTAAAAAGTATAGTTATTAAATATTATCAAAATATAACTATAAAGATAGAATAAACTTCCGTTTTTGAACAATTAGCTCACCTACTGTAAAATGTGTTGAAGCTGACATATTTCTTAATTCCCTAAAAATTCCACACGAGGGCAGTGTTGCAACATAGTTGTCAATGATACAGATTTGAATGGAACAAATCTTTAGTTTTGCGTGTGTTGTTAATTTTCATCAATTAAAGCGTGTTTATTTACATTACTTGAGATTCCCGCTGAGAATTGCTTTATGTTTGAGACTGGTCAACACGTGATCTTTTAAGTTCCAGCATTGTTTGCTGTATTGGTGAGAACGATGTGTGCCTTTTACAAAACAGTTGATGTGCGTCAAATGTCAAAATATACTACACACTGAATGCCTTTGCTGTAATATTATAGTCAGCAGTTTCTACTTTTAGAGCTTGATTGAAAATAAAAAAAACATCTTTATATGGCATTATACAGATTAACAAGCTGTTAAAATACATTCACGTGATCCAAAAAAAAAAAAAAAAAAAAAAAAAAAAAAAAAAAACGCGCCCATTTACCTGCATACAGCATATACCATATTATACATGCATTCATTTTCAACACATTAGTTGCATTGCTGTGACGAGCTTTTTCCCCAATTTTGTGGCTATTTATTGTGGGTATTTCTATACATTTAATGTTCATTGCAACAAAAAATAGTACATTATGATCAACAAAAATGCAAAGGGTGGAAAACACTCAGGTGACTTGAAGTTCCGTTCTGAGACCCCCAATTTAGCCAACTTTCAAAACTGTCCGATATGCATGTGTGATACATCATTGGAAAGCTTAAAATCTCAATTTTCTGGGGAAAGAAAACATTTTGAACAAGAGGGCATTTTTAAAAAATTTTTTTTAATGCTTTTTAAACAGCAAAACCCTATCTGGAGGTGAGAGCACGTGAGAGGAGAATTACAGACGCCGTGACCTTAAGGAGATATTATCGCATACTTACCTTGTTTCGATCCAAAAACTCAATGTAGCATGAATCACTGAGTGTCAAGACACAGCTGGATTTTTGGGGAATTTTATGGGTGAAACATGGTAATATAACAAGGGTCGCGATGCAGAAATCGCAGACATCAAGGAGTGATTGAGATTTTCTTTTTCATATATTTACCCTTTTAAACGTTTTTTTTTTTTTTGGGATCGATTACTTATCATCTAACATCGGCGAAAATGCGACAACAAAAAAAAAATACAATTAAGCGATAGTTATGGGGTAGATATACGTGACTTTTGAACAGATGCCATTTTTTTCATTGTGGCATAATTTGTTTAAAAGTTTCATATATGTGAATAATTTTTTAAAGTTTTTTTTTTTTAACGAAATATGAGACATCAATTAATGATTCAAAGCTCAAAACGACAGATATTTTGAATAATAAATATAATTACCTTCGTTTTATGGCTGGGTTGAAACAAAAGCGGTTGCGCGACGTCTGTAAACGTGGGTCTTCAGGGTAAAACGGACAAATTAAAAATAGTTTGGGGGCTTAATACGCCATGAATCTGCTATGGCAGCATATAGACATGTTGTTCTATCAAACACAGCAGTTCTTTTGGCTTAAAATACAGCAGTTTATTTTAAAGAGGGTTGCAAAAGCAGAAACTGCTTTTTCAGTCTTGTCTGTGTTTTCCGCCATATACTCATGAGCTAGCAGATTGTTGCAGCAGCGTGCGAAGTTCCGTATTCTGCTGTTCCAGACTCTCAATTTCAGGGAGGCAATCTGAAATCTCAGTAACAACTGACCTAGGGGAGACAGAATGGACACAAATTGATATGTGTTTCATGCACGTTTGTTCTAATGAAACTTACAAGTGTTTTTTCAGTATGATCTCTGCCGCATCCCACACTTTGAGTTTATCTTTGGTGATAATGTTGGCTAAACTTTCCCAGTAGGCTTCATCCTCTGAGGAATCCCACATGTCTGCGCTCCAGTAGTGATGGTGCCCGCTGGTTTGGTTCCTTCATGAAATATGAATGATTTTATCTCCTACTACAAATGTTAACATTTATGATAGTCGAAAAACATGTTGATAATGAACCATTTCTTTTATATGACCACTAAATGTGTATTATTGAGGATGTTCTTAGCCAACCTGAAGTGGCTGTGATGCTTAAGGAAGTCCCGAAGAGCAGGTAAAATGTGATTAGGATTACATGCCGAAGTGGTGCCGCCATCCTGGGACTTGTCACTGCATTCAAGTGAACCAGCAGAGGCAGCCTACAAAAAGAAAACACTGTTTAAAAGGCCATCAATTTAATACAGGTAATCCCCGGTTTACAAACGAGTCCCTACGTTGAATTAACCCTTTAAGTACCCTTAATCTCAAAATAACTGTCCAAAAACATGTATTAAATGTCATATTAATAAAATAAAATAAAAAAAGATATTTCGTCCCTCCTTTAACATTGATCACACCATAGTTCTTCTTCCAACTGACATTTATCAATTTGTCACCGTCAAACTATGAACACACAATTAAAAAACAAAATACAATCTTGACAAAGAGCGTACAATGATGGCCAAAAGTAAATCAACAGAGACATATTTGCTTACAAAAACATACCACAATGGCTACACAGTAATACCAAAGGAAAACAGCAGCTATTAGTGCCACCGGTCCAGCAGTGAAAACAAACGCTGCTCAATAAGCTAGCGGGCTAATAGCGAGCTAACAGGGGGTATCGCCGAGCCTGCGCAGTTTACCTTTTCTCTTCCTTCTTGGAATGTTAACTGGCGTTCACCCTCGCTTCCCAATGTGAAAACAAAGTTAGAAACTAACAGAAAATAGAGCTGGCGTGACGTCAGTCAAGTCCGTGTGCAACAAAGGAAACCGTACCGCACATATACTGTAGTATAATGAAATACCAGAAATGTATTGCAATTAGAGATCAACCATTCAGATTTAATAAAAAAATTAAACGACAAGTAATATACTGTACTTACCATTAATGCTGACAGGTGGTGTACAAGAAATCGTTACGTGACTGACTTAAAAAAAAAAAAAGACTGGAGACAAAACAGTGGACAACACCTCAGTGTCGTGAAGTCGAAATCCCGTATGTCGGTTACGTCGTAACCTGTGTTACGTTCCGTAGATCAAATTCCAAGGGCGGAGCAAGCCACAGCAAACAGACAGCGGAGTGGACCAATCAACGACGGGCGGACGTGACGTTGGTAATGCGACAAGAAACTTTAGCGCGAGGAAGCACATCTTCTTTTACAAGAAATGCTTCCAGTGCTGTCAGTTGCTGTGGTTTTAACGACTCGATGTGTTTTTGGTCATTTGAAACTGAATTTACCGTGGATTGGAACATATTCTAAGCTCTCTCGTTCACCATCTGTGTTGCTGTGGAGACGACTTCCGACGCGCAAAACTGACGTTGCTCGTTAAGAACACGTCACGGAAATAAACCAATCTGATTTCATGGATGATTTCGTTCAGGCTCGAGAGGCCATTAAGGAGCTGAGTCCCAGACTCTTTTCAAGGTGTTTGAAAAATACAGGGAGAACTGTTATAGTATGTACTAACTGTATTTTAATAAATCCTCACCTCATCTGGCTCCCTCTGCTGGTACTTGAGGATAAAATTAGCCAAACTGGGTATAGCTTCCTCATCCATGCCGAAAATCTGTGGAAACAACAAAATACACTCTAGCAGCAGTTTGACAGACGCCTACAGCAGACACATGGCGTGATCATACATTGAGAAGAGCCTCCAGCTTGACGACATTCTGTTCCTTCTTGTTTAAGGTTGCCAACAGTGGGAGTCGGTCTTCTGTGAGGAAGCCCTTAGAATGTTGAAAGGGGGAACACAATTAAAAGATTTTAAAAATTAAAAGAAAAAAACACTTCTTGAGGTCATTCTGTGCTAGCTCCTCTGTATGAAAAAAAAAAACTCATTCATCCCGTGACTGTCCAACTATATTTTTATGCAATTAATGCGTTGCCGTGGTGCTCACCGACTCATCACACAGCAGTTCCATGACTTCCTTCATGGTCTCCAAGGGCAACTTCTCTTCCTCTGATGGCCCAGCCCCACCATCCATCGGCCCGGGTTCCACATTGGCTTGTTTGCAAAGGCAGTCTGGATCATCCAGATCCAGAAAGGAATTCCCTTGAGGTCTCGCCCAAGCTAAACCGAGGACCTGCTTCCAAATCATGGCATCGATGAGCAAAGCCTTTTCCACTTGCTGCCTCACTTCCTTGTCAAGCATCCTCCATGTTTCCTCAAATTGTTTGGCATCAGAGGCGGCAAAGTGCCTGTGGGACGAATCGGATTTGCTAAAAACTGTAATCATCAAGACCGGCCTCGGTAGTGCATGTCGAGTATCTCACCTGATTCTCTGCTGCATGCATTGATATTGCTCAATGCTGCGTTTGTATTCATCGGACAAACGACTGTTTTCCTTCTCTGATTGTTTCTTGCTGTTCGTGTAGGTGCGCTTAAGGTTTTTCAGCTCTGTCTGCAGACTAAATCGCAAAAGGTACAGTCGTGAATGGCCAATAAGGTTAAGTGTAGTCATACATTGACTGAGAAGTTTATCGTCTCTGGTGTTATCTAGAGGTTGATATTGCTAGTGCACTCCTATGTTTACAAAAAAAAATCAGCCAAGTGACATCTTGGAACTTGCAAATGTTACGAGTAACGCAAAACGCAGTGATGTGAGCATTTGACTTACCTGAGAATTCTCTTCTTCATGTGAGCCAAGTTGCACATATTATCATCCTTGTCTTTGATGTAGTTTATATTGCTGATCATATTGTCAGCCATCATCTGCTGTTGTTCCCTTTCCAATTCCTTGAAAGAAAAAAAAACTTGTTCAACTCTTCATTAGTTTAGTTGACGAAAGCAACCATTAATCACACCTGAAATTTAGCAACATGTTCATCCCTCATTGCATCATATTTATATTCCGGATCCATCATCAGGTTGTGAATCTTGGCTTCGTACTCCTCTACTGTCCTCCTTCTCTCTTCCAGCATCTCTTGCTGCAAGCACACATTTTAGATGCACAGTTGCTACATTCTAAAAGTCCATTTTAAAGTTTTCGGCACCTGACCTGTTGGTCCCACAGTTTCTTGACACACTGCTCCCATTGTGCCTGGTCTTTTGTAAGCAAGACGTCATATTCCTGTCGGTATATGTTCTAAAAAGAGTGATATGTTAACAGTCTTAGATTATAAACCGTACACGGTGGCCGAAAAGTGTCATTGCATGTAAATGACTTTCCTATATATGATTTTAAAATTAAGAGTTTTCCCGTAAAATATTGTCTATCAAAGTTGTAAAGCAATAAAACAAACAACAAAATGAATTAAATGAACAAAAAAGATATTTTTATAATGGGGCCAATTTATTTTTCGAACAGATCATGTGACTAGCATCTTAGAATGTCATTTGCTTTGGTTAGCCAAAACCACCTGAGGACCGAAGAGGCAAGAATGACATATGTAATTTTTTTCCCAAAACTAAGCTTTCAAAAGCCACAACAACTACTGAGCAAGAACCAAGGATTGAAAATGTGGACCATGAAACACCAGCGAGCCATAATGGTGAGAAGTTTCAATTTGCCCCACTAAAGATGCTAATTGTACAACAGAGCCATCACCTGCGAGCGTACCAAATTCAATGGATGACAACCTTGGCGAAAATTATAGCTGTCCTATGCAGCCTGATTTAGAATTCCCTTAAAAAATGATGGGAAACAAAAAAAACGCTCATTTTCAACTTATTAATATAAATGTTCTTATAAGTTAATTTTATTGCTCACACTGTGTTTCGTGGTCACCAACATGTTGTGCACCCCCTGCCCCAAGAGCAATGTTTTAGCTTTAAAACAGATATTGAGCATGTAAATTTGCCATTTTAGTAGCCTGTATACACACCAACTACACAGGATTTGTTAAATATTTCCCCTGAAAAAGACACTGCTTTTCCACGACGCAACAAGGATGCGCTCTAAAGCAAGCTATGCCACCGGACTAGCTCAAGTTTGAGGAAACCAAAAATTCATTTAACATAGAAACAAATCTTAACATTTACTTTACGTGTTGCTTTAAAAAAAAATTTAAAAACTTGTATTTTTTTACCAGTTGTTGAGTGTATAAACTCAACCATACCTCAATCTGGGCCAATTCCTCCCTGTAGGCTTGTGTCACAGTACTGATTAGTTCTTCAGAGCGTTGCATCATCAGATCCACCTCCTCTGCTTGCCTTCTCAAGTCTTTTACATAGCGATCATCCCCGCTCTTCAACTCCTGCTCAAAAAAAACATTATGACATCTATTTCGTTGATGAACCATGAGGCTAAAGTAAATTTTGTTACCTGCTGCAGGTCTTTAATGACTTTCTTCTTGTCCTCAATGAGTTCCTCGCACAAAAGCTGCTGCCACTTTAACATCTCTTGCAGATCCTGAGGGATGACCGCCTCTTTGGCCAGAGACCACCTGCTAGTGATCTCCTCAAACTTCTCCTGGCTGGATTTGACTTCCTTCTCTAGCAGCTCTGAGCTGAGTCATGAAAGACAATATAAAGAGGGATAAAGGTGTAAGAGTTTTAATTGGGTGGCTCAAAAATTACCGTATCCTGCGAGCTTCCTCCAACTCTTCCCTTCGCAAAGATTCTTTCGCGTCAGCTGCAACTTGGATGTTGCTCACTAATGCCAGCAAATCACTCTCCAGTTTTGAAATTCTCTCAGGGTTCCACGCCTGAAATAATAATTAAAGAAAAAAAAAAAAAATTTTTTTTTTTTTACAAATGTCAAAATCACAACTTCAATATTTGTATTAATCATACATTTTTATTCCACAAAAACAGCCCAGTTAACAAGAGTAACAATTAACAAGACAGTAATTTATTCCCTCTTTAATGTGTTGTGCATTTCATCATGCAAGATGAAGTGCATCACACCAACCTTTTCATGTTGCTCCTCTCCAAGAGGAAAACTCTCCTGCGCAGATGCCCTGTGCACATTGACAAAGAGCCATTTCATTCCATATTTATACACGGCGAAATTCATATAACATTTGCAAAATGGCTTGTACTGTACACTAAAACACACAGCCAAGGACAATTTGGTTGATTTTCTTCATATGCGTTTTAAAAAGGTGCAAGAACCTGATTTCTGAGTCTTCGTTTCCGGGAAAATCAGACTTCTCACAAGCCTCCTCAGCAGTCTTCACGTTTTCCATATTAATTACACTTTATTTTTAAAGTATTACACAAGATGATGAAGTCATAAGATGCGCCGACTCCAGCACAGTAGCGCAGCGCGTTTGCGACCTGTTGCTACGGAGACCGATTGTATAAAATCAGAAAATCAGCCTGTGGAGGGCAGCAGAGAGCATTGTTTATAATGTATATTTACACCCCCGACATCCCTCCATCGCCCCCCTCCCCAAATTGTGCAGGACGAATCCATTTGCAATAGGATTAACAATCAACTAAATGTAAAAAAAAAAATATATTTTTTTAAATGCAATGATAATTTACAGCGAATAAGGAAATATGTTTTGAAAAATATAAACACAAAAAGTAGAGATCAAACTACGAACATTTTCCCTGAATTTAGACCCAAATATTTGTATTTAATATTACATTGAAACAAAATAATAATTATAAGTATGTATATACAGTGAGGAACAGAAGTAGTTTCACCCCTTGTGATTTTGCAAGTTCACCCATTTAGAAAATTGTTACAGGTCCGAAATTTCAATCATAGATGCATTTCCACTCATAGAGACATAATCTTTAAAAAAAAAAAAAAAAAAATCCAGAACTCACATTGTATGATATTTAAAACATATATATATAGATCATTTACTGGGGTTCATCAGTATTTGTAACCCTGAGAATCAACAATAATTATGACACTCAAAGAGTTGTCAGTCTACCTTAAAAAAAAAAAAAAAAGTCCACCTTTTCCCCCTTGAGTAACCACGCACCCACCGCCTGTTTGAGTTCAATATTGTCACCTGTGTATGGGGCGCCGTTTGTAAAGCAGCACATGCTCAAAATTACGACATTTTCTCACATTTAGCGCCACACAGTCTTTAAAATGGTGTGAAATTTTTAGAGTCACTTTTCTTTTTTTTTTGCACATTTACAACATTATTTAGCAACTTAAATATTTATTTTTAAATAAGTTTTGGACCTGATTGTTTAAATCCAGAGCTAAATATTTAATTTAAATCTTAAACTTATATCCTATATCCTAAATCTTAAATCAGGAAACGGTCGGAACTAAATATGTAGGTTAATATGCAAATTCACATGACTGGAGACCGGAAGTAACAAAATAAAAGCTGGTGGAGCAGCTCAGACTGTCTGTTTACGTTGCTTGAAAATGAATAAAACCTACTCAACCGTGGCAGTCTGCTCTTGGACATGAGTCATTGTGATAATAACAATATATAGGTAAAATACATATTTAGGAGAAACTATTTAAAGAGTGTTTTTTGTGCTCCAGCTTTTATTTTGTTACTTCCGGTCTCCAGTCGTGTGAATTTGCAGATGAAGCTAAATATTTAGTTACAACCATTTCCAGATTTAGCATTTAGGATATAAATTTAGGATTTAAATTAAATATTTAGTTCTGGATTTAAACAATCAGGTCCAAAACTTCTTATTTAAAAATAAATATTTAAGTTGCTAAATAATGTAAGCACCACGTTTTAAACACTGCCTGGCGCTAAATGTGACAATATGTTGTCGTAATTTTGAGCATGTGCTGCTTTACAAACGGCGCCCCATACCTGTGCACCCCACAGCCTGTCATAAGCCAACTGCTACCATGGGCAAGACCAGAGAGCTTTCGAAAGACACCAGAGAAAAAATTTTTGAGCTCCACAAAGCTGGAAAAGGCCATGGGACAATTGGAAAGCAGCTTGGTGAGAATAAATCAACAGTTGCAGCAATTGTTAGAAAATGGAAAATGCTAAACTGACTGATAATCTACCTTGGACTGGGGCTCCATGTAAAATCTCTCCTTGTGAGGTATCATTCATGATGAGAAAAGTGAGGGCTCAGCCTAGAACTACACAACAGGAGCTGGTCAGTGACCTGAAGAGAGCTGGAAGCACACTTTCAAAGGCTACTGTCAGTAAAACACCACGGTGCAATGGTTCAAAATCATGCATTGCTCAGAAGGTTCCCCTGTTGAAGCCAGAACATGTGAAGGCCCGTCTGAAGTTTGCCAGGGACCATCTAAATCAGGGGTGTCCAAAGTTTTTGCAAAGGGGGCCAGATTTGGTGTGGTAAAAATGTGGGGGGCCGACCTTGGCTGACGTCCATTACGTAGAACAATATATTTAAGCAAATTTTAGCAGGCCATTCCAAGTGACACATTTGCTTTATTATTTTTTTCTTAATTAATAATTTCAACAATCCCGCAACTAGCCTTTGTGGCGTTCTTTCGACTCTCGGGCTCTTGCGAAATACTGCTGCAATAAAAATTAAACTAGCTTCAAGTTCTCGCTACGTATCTTCCCTGTAATCTTGTCGTACATGTCAGCGTGTCTTGTTTGGTAATATCGCCTCACATTGAACTCTTTAAAAACACCGACTGTCTCTTTGCAAATGAGGCAGACACAGTTGTTGCGTATTTTAGTGAAGAAATAGTCCAATTTCCACCTATCCTTGAAGCGTCGGCCGTCACAGTCAACTTTCTTTTTTTTTGTTGATTGTCCCCATTTTAGAAAATTGGAAGTAAAGGGTCACACGGGGTAATGCTGCTTAGAGTGCTGCTGCCTTTTAGTGGGTAAATGAGGAGCAGCATTTAGTGTGTAAGCTACTTCATATGCTGGTATGCCAGTACTGCTGACCAATTTATTAAGTCTGTGTGCAGGCCAGACGTTATTGATTTTATGACAGATGCTGTGGGCCGGATGAAATTTGACCAAGGGCTGCATTTGGCCCCCGGGCCGGACTTTGGACATATCTGATCTAAATGATGCACTGGGGTCATAGGAAAAAATCATGTTGTCAGATGAGACCAAAGTAGAACTTTTTGGTGCAAATTTTACTCATCGTGTGTGAAGGAAAAAGGAGGACGAGTACAATCCCAAGAACACCATCCCCACTGTGAAGTATGGGGGTGGAAACCTTATGCTTTGGGGCTGCTTTTCAGCAAAAGGGAGAGGACGACTCTAATGTATAAAGCAGAGGATGAACGGTGAAATGTATTGTCAGATTTTGAGCCACAACCTCCTTCCCTCAGTCAGGGACCTGAGGATGAGTCGTGGCTGGATCTTCCAACATGACAATGAGCCGAAGCACACAGCAAAGCTAACCAAGGAGTGGCCGCATAAAAGCAAATCAAGGTTCTGGTCAGTCTCCAAACCTCAATGCAATAGAAAAATCTTTGGATGGAGCTGAAACTTTGTGCTTCTCAATGACAGCAAAGCTGACAGATCTAGAGAATATTTGCGTGCAACAATGGGCCAAAATCCCTGTTTCCAAATGTGAAAACCTGGTGAACTACAGAAAGCGTCTGACCTCTTGACCTCTGTAATTGCAAACAAAGGCTTCTGCAACACCGATTTTCTCAGGGGTACACATACTTATGAACCCCAGTAAATTACAAATATATATATGTATATATTTTTAATCAGACAATGTGATTTATAAATGTTTTGGGTTTTTTTAGATTATGTGTCCATGAGAGGAAATGCATCTATGATTGAAATGTCAGACCTCAACCTATTTTCTGAGTGGGTGAACTTGCAAAATCACAAAGGTTGCAAATACTTCTGCTCCTCACTGTATGTATTATCTACTTTGAAATAGATTGTTTCCATTTGTATCAAAAAATATATTACACATTTTTGACTACAGTAAAACTTAATTTGTAAATAATTCATTAAAAATCATACTTTCAATACATAATATTGACTACTTTAGTCATTTTCAGAGTAGCATAGCTGTTCATTGCGAATTCCAACAGCAAAACCATTCAATTAGGAATGATTAAACAGCTTGAAAATTCATAATTACTTAAATATTCGAGCCCATCCTTCTGAGCCAATCTGTAATACCATTTGTTGTCTGTAAGTGGCGCTATTGCCTCGACATAAACACTACACCAACAGTGCGTCAGATCAAAAACAGAGGCTCACTTACACGAATACTTACTGTCTTGTCAAGATGATGGCATCTTCACAAAGGGGTCATATGCTCCTGCCCTAAAAGCGTGGGGGGCCTTGTCCGCTGCTTTATCCTCAAGTGCCCCCCAGGTAGCAAAGGTTTCTGACATCTGATCCAGCATCTGCGACGTCGCCAACAGCTGACTTGTCATAAGACCATGTTGCAAACGAGGGACAAATGAGTTTTTTTTTCCTTCCACGGAGCTGCCGCTGAGATTACAAACTGAATGACGGCCATTAGAGTGATTCTATAATCTATCATAATGCCCTAATCTTGGGATTGACAGACTTTGACCCCCGCTCCCAGGTGTATAATACACCCTATTCACTCTGGCATATGCTGTGTACAAGGTGTTTAACTCGCATGTGTATGTGTGTGCTAATTCCTCGCCCTGAGGGCATATGTTTACTTCTTAGTCAACAAAGAATCATATTCATCGCCTAGGCGTTGAGAGGTGCGAGGCCTTAACGTCACCTAGAGCCAGTTAACTAACTGATGGTTTAGGAAGCAAGTGGAGGGAGGTCAAAACTTGCATAATGATCTAAAACCTTAACTGACATTTTCTATATATGAGCACAACAAAGGAATGATAGAAAGATTGGATTTAAAAAGTCTACACACCCCTGTTTAAATGCAAGCTTGCTCGTCATATGAAGAAATGAGACCACAATACATCATTTTAAAATTCTTGAGGGGGAAAATAATGTGGTTGAAAATGTGTGCGCACCTGTTTTTAGAATTAACCAATCACACTTCAGTGTTTCAAATAAAAAGTTCAGATGTTTTAGTTAGCTTGTCCTGTTTTTTCCCCTTGTGTTCTACGCAAAGCGTAAAGTTTTTGTAATGACATTGACTGCTATTTTCAGGTGTTATTAATAGAGGTTGACCAATATGTGATTTTCAAATGCCGATGCCAATTCCGATATCTAAAAAAAATTTCAGCCGACTGCCAATATCCAAATCAGATTTTGTAAACCGATATACCGTATTGGCCCGAATCTCAGACGGCCCTGATTATAAGATGACCCCCTTTTTTTCAAGACTCGAGTTTGAAAGACTTTTTGAACACGTAATTAATTTTTAAATAGACAATAATTACTACAAATCCGAAACGAATGATTATAACAATATATTTGAGAGAAAAAGCATGTTATTTTGCCTCATTCAAATCTTAATATCTGAACATTTAAATATGTAAACTACAGTGCAATCACATTCGTGAAAGAATGGCTTCTGGTTTTTGAAATGTAAATAAACCAATCTATTGTGATAAAACAACAAAATTGCAATAACTGCATTAACCATCAAAGTGAAGTCTAACTGTAACTGTAGTCTTGAAACAAATCTGAAGAAGGAAAAACATTGCAATAAAAAATTGCAAATTGGTTAAACTAGAGAGCTGAGATCTGTCATGACAGAACATCGCTTCAATGATATCTGGCGCCATCTAGCGTCGAGAATGGGTATAACGTCTAGACTGCGAATATAAGACGACACCCTCTTTTCAGTCTTATTTCAATGCAAAAAACACCGTCTTATATTCGGGCCAATACGGTACTTTTTTTTTTTTTTTTTTTTTTTAAGCATGTAGATTATGAAATTATTTTTTAATTGCTTCAACAGCTTCAAATTTACAATGATGACCTGAGACTTAAAGGAGTAATTTGGTCTAGTGCTACCAAAACCAACGAACGCAGCCCCTAGCAAGAACAGTACATTATTTTCAAACAATTTAACCCACCAGGACGTCACGACGTGATCTAAACAAGAGTTAAAAAGGATGCTCGCCATGCTAAAGCTAACACTAATGCTATGAGTTACATTTAGAGTGTAAGGATTACTCAGTAAACACCTTAAAAGGCTAAGTCAGTATTTCTCAAATAGTGGAGCGGGCCCCCCCAGGGGGGGCACAAAGCAATGCTAGGGGTGGCGCAGGGGAACATTTTTTCCGTACGACATTAACCCTTTAAGGTCTGGGCCTATTTTGTCTGATTTTGCATGCCTTTGAAGTTGCCTTTATATTTCAAAGACAGAATTGTTTACGATGGCCTGGTTTGGTCCCTTTTTTTGTGACACCTTGAACTTCATGTCCAAACTGTTGTTTCCTTCACTGACCAATTATAAATCATAATTTTGGGCCCAAAAAGACCAAAAATTCCAAAATCGTTTTGTCAAAATTTTTAATATTGATGTCCAATTGACAACCAATCATGCGTAACGAACCGTTTTGAAACTTTGTAATATTTATTCAACATGTTAGGATGAACATTCAACCAAAAAAATTTAGAATAAATAGTCTTTTATTTGACAATTCAACATAAACAACAGGTATAGCCATAGGCGTTTTTTGCATTTATACATGCTCTAGTCAAAACAGGTTATATACAGCAGACCAAACAGTGAAGAACAGTGAAAAAATATACCATCTAACACAAAAAGTGTTTAGAGGCCATCTCTTTATGAGTTTAGGTATTGCGGCCCATCACCTGATGAAAACTATGTACACACAATCAAGCTTCTTGAACACACATTTATATACACAAATTGAGAAGACTGATTGTGGGGAAAAAAAATATATATAACATTGGGGAAAAAAGTATTTTCAAAAATATTTACAATAAACAAGTTGCATTTTTTTCTGGCATGCCACTCCGAAAAGCAGTTTCGTCCTGGAATTAGACACAGGGCTACATCACAGCCCACACTTCCATGGGGTGTCGGTCCTCTTTCCACCCTTCCATTTTCATTTCACTTTACTTTCATTGTCACTATAAATGTACATGAAACAAAAGTCAGTATTTATGAAAATAATAAAGTATAAAATAAAAATATATACAGCAATAAATAATAATGGAAATCTATATGTATGACAATAGAAAGAATACCGTAGCTGAATATGTGCTACATCCCTAATCTTCATATAGAAAGAAGACCACAAATTATACTTTGATCTGATATGCACATTTTATTATTACATACACAAACACGCACTTATATTGCATCAAAATTAACTTTGTCTTGCAATATCAAAAGAAACTTTTACAGCATTAAAAAAAAAAAAAAAAAAGTGAGTTGGCTTACCTCTGCTCGTCGATGGCGTCACCCACGTGTTCAAATCCGTCACTATCTTCACTCGAGGACTCTTCCGAAGAAGACGATGATGACGAATTTGGACCACCCACTTCCTCAAGTTGATCAAAAAGCACAATTGCTTGCGCTAAATTTAGTTTTCTGTTCATCCTCAAAGTCACACAAAGTCGCTCGCCCGTTTGCTTGATTCAAACGGCCGTCGCTCGCCCCCTCGCTGCGTCAGAACACTCCTGCCTCTCGTTCGGTGGAACCTCGCACGGCAGTTATATTTATTAAAAAAAAAAAAACGCATTTTGTGCTTCCACTGTGACTTCGAAAGGGTTCGTTTGATTTGTGTTTTTTTCATGGAGCTTCCGTTTTGAAAAAGGACAAGAAATGATGGAAATATAGACATAAACAAATGATCCATGCAGCGTTTTAATGTTTTTTTGAGAGGACAATAAAACTATAAAACTTAAATGACAATATCTCACGTTTTAGTTGGTCGATTGACTTCAAATAACAACGAGAGTAAACCGCAACTTCCGCACTTTAAAACGAGACCAACCAACGGCATGTGGGTGACGTAATTAAAACGCGAGGGTGCTTCAAAGACGACGTGCGCTGAGGACGCGCCGGCGCGTCCTTCGACTCTCAAGGGTTAAAGTGTAATTGCACATCCACTCAGTGGGTGGCAGTGCCGCTCTCATTTTCAGCGTGTGCGCAGTATTTTTTAAGCAAACAAAAGCACACAGCAAAGCGCGCCAGAGATACGAAAAGCTAAGACAAGGAAATATGACGAAGCATATGTAGCATTTGGCTTTAGCTTTTAGTAGAGTGGGGGACGAGGAAAGACCAGTCTGTTTACTTTGTCTAAAAATGTTCGCAGCGGACAGCAGGAATTATTTTTTTCTGCAAAAACGCACCAAATATTTCCAACAATGCTCCCGCTTAGTCAGTGTTACATAAGTAAACCAGCGAGTACTGTCAGCATCATATAAAGTGGCGTACCTAGTTGCTCAGTGCAAAACGACCCCACATCGTAGCAAAGGAGCTGATACTGCCTGCAGCAAAAATAAAAATTATCCCTCCGTCCAATGACACTGTCGTTTTTGTTCTATTAATTTTTGTTATTTCAGTCTAATTGTTTGGCATATTATCCTAATGATTTAATGTTGCTGATCAATTTGAATTTATTATTGTTTATTGATTACATTTTAATTTTCAGTATCAACTGGTCAAAAAATGTATCGAGTGTATTTTAACAGTATGGATGTTTTTTGTTTTTGTTTTTTTTTTACACTTTATTGTAAGTTGATCTACATTACTTTTTTCTTTTAATGTTAAAAAGAACACAATGCTATGCAGAGGTGTACTTATAATCATAAGAATTTTATATACAAATGATACTACAGCATATTTATAGTGCCGGCAGAGAGTTGGGGGGGGCGCGGAACGTTTACGTCTTCCTGTGGGGGGCATAACAGAAAATAATTTAGAAGCACTGGGCTAAGGCAACATTGCATTTTCTCTCAAGCAAGATAAAAAAAAAATCTTACAATATTTATAAAACAGACAAGCCTGAAGTTTCCTGTAGCAGCTTGCCTTCAAGCTTCAGCAGGGTCCTTCTGTCAGTCAGCAGCGGCCACGGTTGCTAATACAGATGCCTGATCAAAATCCATTTTTATAGTTTTTTTAAATTAATCGGCTGATGTCAGATATTGGAAAAAAGTCCATATATCGACCTGCCGATATATTGATCGACCTCTACTTATTAATTTCCTACACATTATCTAAAGGCCCCAGTTTAAAACATGGGGGGAAAAAGCCAAAGCAAATTCCAAATTTGGGAAAATGTATGTGACCTTCCCTTATGTATGTCTGCATATTTGAGGGCAAATCCAATGCTTACCATTGCTAAAGTGACATTTTTCCCCTAATAAGAGTGTCCTTTTTAATTTTAGTTTATGCAACGTGACACAGCAAAAAGGCTACAGTTTCCAAAGAGATTTTCCACTGTTTTCACTAAACCCTGAACACTAACCTCAGCACATTTTTTGTTTGACGTCTTCTAATCCAGCAATAGAGGCAAAGCAAGTATGATGTGGTTGTTGTGAGTCACTTTCCAATATCATACTCATTAGTCCTGGATTTCTGATAAATCAAATCCGTTTGGGAATGGATTAGGCGGACAATTATTACAGTATGTGTAGAATTAAGCCCTGATTACTTCTGGATTTTTATTTAATATTTTTATTACAAAACAAGAATAAATCCAGCAAAATTAATCAGACGTCTTGGCTAATGCAATCATCGTTGCACTTACACTGCTGGCCAAAAGTATTGGCACCCCTGCAATTCAGTCAGATAATGCTCAATTTCTCCCAGAAAATGATTGCAATTACAAATGCTTTGGTAGTAATATCTTCATTTATTTTGCTTGCAATGAAAAAACACAAAAGAGAATGAAAAAAAAATCATTATCATTTTACACAAAACTCCAAAAATGGGCCAGACAAAAGTATTGGCACCCTCAGCTTAATACTTGGTAGCACAACCTTTAGACAAAATAACTGCTAACAACCGCTTCCGGTATCCATCAATGAGTTTCTTACAATGCTCTGCTGGAATTTTAGACCACTCTTCTTTGGCCACTTGCTCTAGGTCTCTGAGATTTGAAGGGTGCCTTCTCCAAACTTCCATTTTCAGATCTCTTCACGGGTGTTCTATGGGATTCAGGCCTGGACTTATTGCAGGCCACTTTAGAAGTCTACAATGCTTTCTCTCAAACTATTTTCTAGTGCTTTTTGAATTGTTTTGGGTCATTATCCTGCTGGAAGACACATGACCTCTGAAGGAAACCCAGCTTTCTGACACTGGCCCTACATTATGCTTCAAAATTTGCTGGTAGTCTTCAGACCTCATAATGCCATGCACACGGTCAAGCAGTCCAGTGCCAGAGGTAGCAAAGCAACCCCAAAACATCAGGGAACCTCCGTAATATTGGACTGTGGGGACCGTGGTCCTTTCTTGAAGGCCTCGTTTTTTTCCCTGTAAACTATGTTGATGCCTTTTCCCAAAATGCTCTACTTTTGTCTCATCTGACCAGAGAACATTCTTCCAAAACATTTTTGGCTTTCTCAGGTAAGCTTTGGCAAAGTTGCCAGCCTGGCTTTTTTTATGTCTCTGGGTCAGAAGTGGGGTCTTCCTGGGTATCCTACCATAGAATCCCTTTTCATTCAGATGCCGACGGATAGTGCAGGTTGACAATGTTGTACCCTCAGACCGCAGGACAGCTTGAACTTGTTTGGATATTATTTGAGGTTCTCTATCCACCATCCGCAGAATCGTTCGTTGAAATCTCTCGTCAATTTTTCTTTTCCGTGCACATCGAGGAAAGTTAGCAACAGCGCCATCATGGCTTTACACATATTGATGACACTGCGCACAGTAGACACAGGAACATTAAGGTATTTGGAGATGGACTTGTAGCCTTGAGATTGCCCATGCTTCCAGACAATTTTGCCTCTTAAGTCCTCAGACAGTTCTTTGTAATTCTTTCTTTTCTCCATGCTCAATGTGTGTGTAGCACACAGGACAGAGGTTGAGTCAACTCTAATCCATTTTAACTGGCTGCAAGTGTGATTTAGTTATTGCCACCACCTGTTATGTGCCACAGGTAAGTAACAGGTGCTGTTAATTGCACAAATTAGAGAAGCATCACATGATTTTTCAAAGGGTGCCAATACTTTTGTCAGGCCCATTTTGGGAGTTTAGTGTAAAATGATAATGATTTTTTTTTTTTCCCATTCTCTTTTGTGTTTTTTCATTTCAAGCAAAATAAATGAAGATATTACTACCAAAGCATTTGTAATTGCAATCATTTTCCGGGAGCAATTGAGCATTGTCTGACAGAATTGCAGGGGTGCCAATACTTTTGGCCAGCAGTGTACATTTCAAATATGAATTGATCACACGATCACATTAAATAACAATGTAAAGAAAAAAACAGTAGCGGGTTTTTTTTTTTTTTTTTTAATTGAATCCTTTTCAGCTGATGTACTGTATGCATTTGGATTGAAAATTGAGTTTTTCTGTTAATTTATGTGTCGTATATATTTTAATCTTTTTACAAATAACACTGGTCAACCAAAAATTTTTTGCAATGATGCAAACTTTTTCTTGCACAATTTTGGGGTGCTTAATACAAATCTGAATTTAGCTTTTATATGAAAACTCTTTCTCCATATACAGCGGTACCTCGACATGCGATCGCATCGAAATACGATTCTTACGACATCCGACGTATGACACCATGCCCGAAATACAGTATGGCGATTTATGACGGCGTCGCAACATCATTATTTGACGCACAGCCGATTTTCTTATGAGAGAAATCCAACATGGGTCCCTATAATGTTAGTGCATTTGGTGAAAAAAAAAAAGAAGAGGTGATGCTTACCATTGAAATTAAGAAGGAAACGATAAATATTATCACTGTGTGTGTGTGAGCGAACTGGCTCGACAATATGTCAATATTATGTAATCTATCATCGTCTCTGGCTTTGAAAGAGTTCATTTTATTGAAATCTTATCACAGCACTGACCTGGTATTTTTGTCCATTAGAATATATTTTGAAGGATTAATTTATGCACCTTTGAGAAACATACCTCAATTTTTATCCATGGTTTACAGTAAACATGATTATTCTTTGAATTACCTGGTAACTGTCTTTTTGTTATTCATCAACAGATTTTGAACCATTTAAATTCTCTCACAGTATTCATAACATACTGTATACTAGAGTCTCAGTTTCATGTCACAGCCCTTGTACTGGATTGAGTTTCGGCCTCAAGAATGAAACTGTTAAGTGTGAATCCTAACCCGACACTGTTGACCCAGGGTCCCCGGCGCACCATGTTATCACGCTGCACACTGGCCGTGAAAGGGCTCATATGACTCGGCGTGTGGCTAATGCTCTTAGTGGCGAGCTGATGGGCCCCGGTGGCTGCGCTCCATAAGACCAAGAAGCCAAGAAGGACTTTTAACAGGTGTGTGTGTGTGTGGCTACTGAGATTATTGGGCCGAGTATCTTTATCCTGCTGTTAGATTAGCTGCTAATGACGGAGGAAAAGCCCACCCCCACACGATAGACTGAAACAAGGGCCGCCGAAGAAGACGAGCGGCTTTGATAACCTTGCACCTTGTTCTGATAAAGCATTGTAAAGATGTATTCATATTATATTCTTTTTTACAGTGACTTTTTAAACATATTTCTAGGCACTACCAGGAAAATAGCCTTTTGGCCAACATATTAATGTGGTTTGAGCGTGCTCAATTAACCAATAAATACGTAAATGTGCATTCATTAACTCGGCACTCGCAAATATAACAGAAAAAAAACAGGAAACGGATTATAAAAGCACATTAAAAGCAAAAGAAAAGCTTGCTGTATCCATAAAAGACTACAGGAGCATGATTCAGTCTCAATAAACAATGATGTGGACCCTCTTCATGCAGCAGATACAGTACATGTCACTGCTAATGGACATCGAGTACTTTTCGATTTTGTATGTGGCACTCCTCTGGGCAAACATTACTGATATAAAACCCATTTCTCGATCAACAACTAGTGCGTACTTGAATTAGACAATGCACACACACAAGAAACCTGGCATTGGTGTTCATTTTCTCCCGCTTTCCAGAAGTTAGTGCTGTGGACCCACCAGGATACATTATTTTCATTTTTCCCCTCTGACATACAAGATTAATGCCTCCCAAAAGCGTTCGTTCTGTCATCCCCAAAATCATAAACCATATTAACTAAAATTAGTCCACTGACACAGTTATCGTGAAAACATCTTAATTTAATGGCCAAATACTTGGTTAGAACTGCATTAAAAGGTCTAATGAAAGACAAAGTGATGGTATGAGGCGAAACCAAAATTAAATATATACATTGAAAATTGCAGTGTGTTTGACATGAATTTGTTTCTCAGGAATACTGATAGGTAAACTCAGTCTGCTAAGAGGAAGAGCCACTGATATCGCAAACCTCCAAATTGTAGAAAATGTTAACTCCTCAACAGTGTCCGCGATCAGCTCTGCTTGTCCTGAATGTTCATCAGACTGGAGGAGTATGACTTTGCTCTCTTTGCTGCAAAAATGACAAAAAAAGAGAAGTGTCATTGCTTGGGGTGTGTGTGTGTGGGTGGTTTCACTTTTACTCATGTAAAGTGTCTCATTGACTTTTAAGTGCTTAAATTGTTGAGTTCATTCAGAGTCGATTTTTTGCTCAAATTTTGAAGTAAGTGCAGGTTTGCGCTGCGCTGCATCATGATGGCAAGCACTGCATTGTCTTGATGAATATGAGGGTAAATTACAGGTTCAATAAATCCTATGTAAAGTAATAAATAGCGGGAAACAGATTGTGTTCAGTAGGGAAACAATGAAACCCGATGACTGATGACAATTAAGGTTAAACAGCAAACTCTAACCTGTGTACTTATGTCTAGTGTTGGGTGATATAACAATACATTGCCAAAATGATAATAAATTATGTATTGCTGTTAATTCCTTCTGTTGTCAATTTAAACAATACCAGGGTTTCCCCTACATAATACATATTGTGGTGCATTGCCACACAAAAATAAAAGGACTATGGGATGTAAGTAGCTGTACATGTACTGTAGCTGAGAGCTATGACATTAGCCTGGCTAATGAAATATTTCAGATAGATATTTGTTATGATTCTTCTTGGGGAAAAAAAAAAAAAATGGGGAAAAAAAAAAAAATTCTCATTTGTGATGACATGAAGCAATTTAACCGCGGCACGACATGTTGGGACTGTCCGACTCCGATGTAGCACACCAGCACCACAGCTTAAAAAAAATCCTTGAGGAAACCCTGAATACATTATAAATATACACTGTACTCAACTCTAAATTGCGGCTACTTCTTAAATGAATGATCCTAGATGTTCCTATACCAGCAAACCTGGTGGTATAAGTCACAACTAGGGCTGTCAAACGATTAAAATTTTTAATCGAGTTAATCACAGCTTAAAAAGAATTAATCGTAATTAATCGCAATTCAAACCATCTATAAAATATGCCATATTTTTATGTAAATTATTGTCGGAATGGAAAGAGAAGACACAAGACGGATATATACATTCTACATACTGCACATAAGTACTGTATTTGTTTATTATAACAATAAATCAACAAGATGGCATGAACATTATTAACATTCTGTTAAAGCGATCCATGGATAGAAAGACTTATAGTTCTTAAAAGATAAATGTTAGTACAAGTTATAGAAATTTTATATTAAAACCCCTCTTAATGTTTTCGTATTAATAAAATTTGTAAAATTTTCAAACAAAAAAACTAGCAGCTCGCCATTGTTGATGTCAATAGTTACACAATGCTCATCGTGCTGAAACCCATAAAATCAGTCGCACCCAAGCGCCAGCAGAGGGCGACAAAACATTAAAAAAAACACAGGTAACAAATGGACATGACACTGTGCTGTCATTTTAATCTGTTTGAGCGGGGTATGTGTGTTAAATGCGTCAAATACTTTAACGTGATTAATTTTTAAAAATTAATTACTGCCCGTTAACGCGATAATTTTGACAGCCCTAGTCACAACACAAACATTTGGCGCATGAATAAAACAGTTAATTCAGTGGCTACCAGTGATGGTGATAGACATCCAATCCATTTGAAATAGGAAGACTGGAAGTGAATAAACATGTTTCACTGCTATTGACAGCAATAGATGTCCAAACCATTTGAAGTGGGAGGAGCTGGCTGCAGTCAATGTCAGGAAACAAATATCTAATTTTGGATGAATGTTTTCTTTTTCTCTCATTAAAATAATTAAAAACTATACTCAATTTTGGCATATCATTATCATTACATAAAATGGCCCATATCATTATAACCCCCCCACAAACACATCACCCAGCACTATTTATGATTTTGTCAAGGTTAGCTATCAAACTGCAACATCCCTTCCATCCCTCGACTATCAAATCAGTAAACCCTTTTAGCAGGCCACAAAGAGCCCTCAAAAACCCTGTCAAAATATGTGCGTGCGACAATGGGGGAATTAAGCTGCTTACTCACGGTGTATGAGCTTGCGTTTCTTTTGTTCTGAGTGAAGGAAGCTGCTCAAGTAGAAGATGATGGGCAGAAAGAGCATAAAGCTGGACACGGCAATGACAGGCACCGTCTCCTCCCGGGGGAAGGAACACTTGAAGTTCTTACTCCAAAGCCTGCGGGTCATGTTCATCTACGAATGAAGTAAAGAACCAAAATAAGCCCGATGTAGACGAGTGCAACCACGACACAATATCGCTAAACGTCCACCCATCTCGGAGTTACTTGATCTGGAAATACATTGTCTATAATCAGCAAAAGCGGGCATAAGACGTTCTCTGACACTTTAAGTCACAACACTGGAATTAAATGTGAGGACAGTAATGCTGCCGTCAGCTTCCACGTTGCCTGAATGTGCTACAAACAGCAAAAAAAGAGCTAAGACTTTGGGAAATGTTAATCACATCCAAATCCCAAGGCTAAAAAAACACCTTTGTGCAGCTTGATTGTTTGGCCTGACACAACAGCAACTTTCTCTGGCAGGTACTTAGTCAAATAACACAGGCACGTTCATTAAAAGAGCCAATGAGGTCAAATTCTGACTGTAAGTTAGCTACTTTAAATAGGAACTATCAAGGTACTTTACTTTAGAATTCCTGAAAGTACCTGTAAATATCATAAGCAGCAATGTAAAACATTCTCTGACATACTGTACATACCCCATCCTCAATGTCAATACACATTGTCTGATTCTTCTCCATGCCACTGTACAGTTCACTGAGACCCTTATACGCGCTCTTACAGTTTTTACACAGCTCTGTGTGATTGCCCTGTAGACATGACAAAAGAGGGAAGATGTTCATCTGTTCAGCGTCAACACGTGAAAGGATTGTAAGCGAGTGGGTACCTGTTGGTATCTTTCAAAGCAGGTAAGAGTTTGGTTCAGAGTGGACATGAAGTACAGCGTGTCATCAGTGAGGCTCAGGAATCCATTGGTGATGCAGTCTACATTAGGAAATAAACACGATGTTTGCCATTTTCAGGGAGCAGTGGGATGTTTTGCTAAATTATATTACATAATTCTGTCGAAAGTGTATAGCAGTGGTTCTTAACTGGGGTTCGGTGAAGGTTAAGAAACGCAGAGCCCTATTTTGTACGCTGACTAAATCCAGGTAAAGTGGCATTTTAGACTAGGTTTTGGACCGGTTTGCCCTCAATTTACAGGCTTTATTCAATTTCTTTCAAATGGTAACCCTCAATTTAATGGGAGGAGAAATCAGTTTGCTCAGTGGAAGGTTGACAGGCACTTGGTATGAGCAAGTATAACACTCCTACAGACAGCATGAACTGCGTAGATTATTTTTTTAATTGCGTCATTTTATGTCATGAAAATAGTATTTGATGCAAGGATGCGACAATAAAATGAGAATGTAGGCATGAAAAAAAAAAAGGAACAGTGTGAATATAATGAGTTTAATTTTATTTACTAACGTAAAAATCAAAAGCAAAAGGTAAAATTATTGGTAGTAAATTTGAAATTTGGAAGAAATGTGAACAGGAATTCACTTGTTAGCTTGCTAGGTTTTGAATTCTTTAAAAAAAAAAAAAAAAAAGACTTATGAAATTCCGAAAATGTGCTATTCGACTTCAAAAAGCTGGCGATTCACTCAAAAACAAAAAAACAAAAACCCAAAAAAACTTACTGTAATTATCGGACTATAAGGCGCACCTGACTATTAGCCACCACCCATCAAATTTGACACAAAAACGGCATTTGTTTACCGATAAGCCGAACTGGACTATAAACCGCAGCGGTCCTAAATGTATTACGGGATATTAAAACCAAAAGATATTAATGGTAACACTTTATTTGACAGCGGCATCATAAGACCAAATGAACCACCATGACCATTCATTGTTTCAAGAAGCTTCATTTGGCCGTCACTGCTCTCTTTAGGGGGAGACAGTCAACCTCTCCTGCCACCTGCTGTCAACACTGTTGTCAACCAACATGCCTCCTAGCATGCATTGCAGTGCTAAAAATTGAAATAATCAAAATTCATGTTCTGTGCCAATTAATTCTTCAGTTACTGTTCCAGTTGTTTCATTAATTGGTATTTATGGTGTAGTAGAGGTGGGAGCCTTTGGGCACCTAACGATTGGATTACGATTCAGAGGCTCTGATTCGATTATAAATCGATTATTGATGCAACCCCCGCGTTTTTTTATTTTTTTGTACATTAGTTCCAAAATTGTTCAAAAATCCTCAGGCTAAACCAAACTACTATTTTAATATAAAGTTAAAAACAGTAAATAAAATACTCAAGTCCCCATTCTGTATCAGCAGCTTTAAACTACATTCAATTAATTTAATGTTGTGAGTCACCCGTTAAAGTTGTTAAAATTGCTCCCGTTATTCCATAATTTCCATTCTGTCTACTTTCGACATGTGAAAGTTTTAAAACCGTTTCATCATTTAAAGGTAGATTCAAGTCAAGATTTTGCAGATTTAGTAAAGATGTAACGGTACATGTATTTGTACTGAACCGTTTTGGTACGTGGTGCTCGGTTCAGAACGGAGGCGTACCGAACGAGTTTCTGACGTAATCTAATCCTTACTTTTCGAGGCTGTGAGTCAATTGGGTTACAGTTTCTTTGTGTAGATTATATTTACTCCGTCTTCTCTACTATAATGAGGACCAACACGGTAGGACAGTATAACCCAGAAACGTCAATGGCGCGACAACGTGGCCGCTGCGAGAACGCAGTGAAACGTGGGCGTTAAAGTCAATCAGCCAATGCACACCAGTCGCAGTGCGGCCGCGTGTTAGACCCGTCCCAGAAGCGGCTCAACACGACACACGTGAAAAGAACGGCAGAATTTAGTATTTGACGCGACCCTCCTGCGTCAATACGACTACCGGTAGCTAGGATCGGGCAGACCAGAAGTCACTCGTGTAAAAATATGGTGGATCTGGTCGATTTTCAAACTAATATGCAATCGTAACCCACTTTTTGAGTCCATCAAATGCCTTGAGTGGTAGATCGGGGCACAGTTGACTTGTCAGGTATTATTGTTTTTTTTTTTTTTTTTATCTAGCTGCATGAGTTGAACATGATATTTACTCTCGGTCCATTCCTCATTGCGTCCCGAACACCGCACAGATTTTGTTTTATTTCCGCTTTACTTGGTATAATTCAATAATTGGAATTTGGATGTTTGTGAATCGTTCACGAATCTTCCACGGCCGAATCGCGAATAATCTAAGAATCGGAAATTTTGCATGCCTTTAGTATTCAGTAACACCCTTATAATTATGACATGACACTGCCATGAGCATTGATGAATGCTTATGACCGATGTCATTTTGTGTGATCCGGCAAATTATCTCACTTTTGAATGATGTAAAAGATCCGAGCTGAACATAAATGGAGTTAGTTACTTAACGAAATCTGTCACAAGCATTCATTAATGCCCATGATACAGTGGGGCAAATAAGTATTTAGTCAACCACCAATTGTGCAAGTTCTCCTACTTGAAAAGATTAGAGAGGCCTGTAATTGTCAACATGGGTAAACCTAAAAAAAAAAACAGAAAATCACATTGTTTGATTTTTAAAGAATTTATTTCCAAAATAAAATGGAAAATAAGTATTTGGTCACCTACAAACAAGCAAGATTTCTGGCTGTCAAAGAGGTCTAACTTCTTCTAACGAGGTCTAACGAGGCTCCACTGTCCACCTGTATTAATGGCACCTGTTTTAACTCATTGTCAGTATAAAAGACACCTGTCCACAACCTCAGTCAGTCACACTCCAAACTCCACTGTGGCCAAGACCAAAGAGCAGTCGAAGGACACCAGAGACAAAATTGTAGACCTGCACCAGGCTGGGATGACTGAATCGGCAATAGGTAAAACGCTTGGTGTACAGAAATCAACTGTGGGAGCATTTATTAGAAAATGGAAGACATACAAGATCACTGATAATCTCCCTCAATATGGGGCTCCATGCAAGATCTCACACCGTGGCGTCAAAATGATAACAAGAACGGTGAGCAAAAATCCCAGAACCACACAGGGGGACCTAGTGAATGACCTACAGAGAGCTGGAACCACAATAACAAAGGCTACTATCAGTAACACAATGCGCTGCCAGGGACTCAAATCCTGCACTGCCAGTCGTGTCCCCCTGCTGAAGCCAGTACACGTCCAGGCCCGTTTGCGGTTCGCTAGAGAGCATTTGGATGATCCAGAAGAGGACTGGGAGAATGCGTTATGGTCATATGAAACCAAAATAGAACTTTTTGGTAGAAACACAGATTCTCGTGTTTGGAGGAGAAAGAATACTGAATTGGATCCGAAGAACACCATACCCACTGTGAAGCATGGGGGTGGAAACATCATGCTTTGGGGCTGTTTTTCTGCAAAGGGACCAGGACGACTGATCTGTGCAAAGGAAAGAATGAATGGGGCCATGTATTGAGATATTTTGAGTGAAAATCTCCTTCCATCAGCAAGGGCATTTAAGATGAGATGTGGCTGGGTCTTTTAGCATGACAATGATCCCAAACACACAGCCAGGGCAACAAATGAGTGGCTTCGTAAGAAGCATTTCAAGGTCTTGGAGTGGCCTAGCCAGTCTCCAGATCTCAACCCCATAGAAAATCTGTGGAGGGAGTTGAAAGTCCATGTTGCCCAACGCCAGCCCCAAAACATCACTGCTCTAGAGGAGATCTGCATGGAGGAATGGGCCAAAATACCAGCAACAGTGTGTGAAAAGCTTGTGAAGAGTTACAGAAAATGTTTGGCCTCCGTTATTGCCAATAAAGGGTACATAACAAAGTATTGAGATGAACTTTTGGTATTGACCAAATACTTATTTTCCACCATGATTTGCAAATAAATTATTTAAAAATCAAACAATGTGATGTTCTGTTCTTTTTTCCACATTCTGTCTCTCATGGTTGAGGTTTACCCATGTTGACAATTACAGGCCTCTCTAATATTTCAAGTGGGAAAACTTGACTAAATACTTATTTGCCTCACTGTAAGTAAAAAAAGTGTTGCCTGTTAGCCCAAATAAATTAAAAAATAAACCGCACTGGACTATAAACATTGGATTCAAAATAAGGAGGAAAAGTAGCGTCTTATAGTCCGAAAATTACGGTACAATAATTTGATATTAACCACAAATAAACAAAAAAGCTTGTAACTCAAAATCATCTTTCACCATTGTAATAAATTGAAATCCCGCTGACCTAAATTAACATAAAATGCAAAAAATATATTGTATGACTAACAGGCGGAATAATGACAGACACACGTGGTAAGGAATACATTCATGAGATGTCTGATTAGCAAACAATCAGGACTGTAGACCAGAACTGATAAAAGCCACATGTATCTGAGAGTCCGATGATACATCACCACATGGGGGTGATGTCAAGAGTTTTCTGTCCATTGAAGTACAGTGCACTTACTGTCACAGCCTGCTTTGGTCCACAAGTCCTTTAGGTTGTTGAAGAGCAGATAAACCACCATGAGACGATCACTGCGTAGAAGGCTGTCCCTGCAGCTCTCATTAGCAGGACCTAACTGAATGCATTTAACACCAAAACAAAAAAATCGAGCGAGTTTTTGAGTTGCCTCTATAAATAGGGCAGCTGTTGGAAGAAAACATCACAAGACTAGTGACTCATGAGACACGAAACGTCTACATTACAGTACCTGTTCAGAGGAGATATTCGTGTAAGTTGTCACCAGGCTACCGTAAGCGTCGTAGCAGTTCTGGCACACTTTAACTGGCCGCGAAGACGGAACCAGGCAGTTGATATAGGCAACATAACGTTGACCAAAGAGGCGCAGCAGGTCGTTACAGTAGTCGCTCACTTCCAAGTCGTCCGGAAAGGCGGATAGCAGGCTGATGAGGGAAGCGCGAGAGTCCCCCGTCTCCGCCGGCTTGAAAACGGGAGACTTGGCCGTCGTCGAGACTGAAAGTGTGATGTTAGCTCCTTTGCTTGACGCGACGGCACACACATACAACAAGCACACGGTTAAAAACGCGTTTTGGTGAGAAAGACGCATGTTTGACAGCTTAAATGCTTCTGAGATGGTCATCTTGCTTCGGAGAACCCATGACTTCCGTGTATGGGTTGAGCGGGATCATGTGACTGTAAAAATCTCGCGAGATCCCGCGGTGGCAGCATGAATTGTAGTTCACATATTATTGAGAAGAACAATAATGACAATAATAATAATACAGTGATCCCTCGTTTTTCGCGGTTAATGGGGACCAGAACCCGCCGTGATAAGTGAAAAACCGCGAAGTAGCGCTCCAACCCCATAAGATTTTTAGTCCAACAAATTTTATTTTTTGTGTGCGTGTTCAGTGTATTTATTCAGATTTATCATTTTAAAGAGATACATACAAGACATGTGTTTTCACTTTTTTTCTCCAAAGTAAAAATTAAAAAAAACTTTAATGTATTTATACATATATTTTATTATAAGTGTTTTTAAGCACTTCAAAGGTAATAATTATAAGTTTTAAACATGTTACAGTCCCACCAAATTATTTTTAAAACAAGGAAAAAAGTAGACGCCCAATCCATTTTAACTCATTCATTCCCAGTCATTTTCACCGGTGCAACCCTCTTCGCTCCCGGCTGTTTTACTGGATTTTGACTGATTTTACAAGGCCCACAGAAAATTCTGTTCTATTGCTAAATAAACATGGAACCCACCAAAAGAAAGATTAGACTCTCTTCTTTCAGCAGGAAAAAAAGTAAGTTTATATCTTTTTTCAATTCTTTAGAAATCAGCATGAGAAAATAGCTTTGTTTGAGCAATTTTCCAATTTCTGATGAAAAAAACAGAAATTGAGCTTTTTGTGAGAGCATACATTTCAAACATAACTTTGACTTTAACACAGCTATTTTTTGCTTTAGCTACATCCCAAACATCTGAATAATGTCTTCCTTTGACAAAATAACAAACAAACAAAACAAATAGAGCTTTTGATAGCAAAGTAACAGTTTATTTACACATAACTAACTGAGAGATGACGCTGTTGTGGCCGCGACAGCCGGGGGACTCTTTTCCCTCATCGCCGCCTGTCTCATAAAGATGGATTTTTTTGAGTCTCTGCGGGCTCTGCTCGGCGAGCAGCACGGACTCAACGGCATCGTCCGCTGCATTGGTGGTCCCGGTCGTTCTGCTCGGTCGTCCAGCGCCTGGCATCCCGGGCGTCCTCTAGGTTGTTCTGCTCGGTCGTTCGCCGCCTGGCATCCTGGACGTCCATTCGGTCTTCTTCCGCCGGCGCCCCAGCCATGCGGCCCGGCCTTTCGTTGCCGTTGAATCGGGTTGCGGGTCTTACCAAATGCGCGACTGCCCTTCAGTGGCCAGTTTTATTGCTTTAAAATGGATTTTCAGCTTTGTGCTTTGGAGCTATGTTGAATCAGAACCCAGAGATGTCTCTTGTGAAAAAAAACGTTAAAAGACATAAATACGTCTTTGGGACACTGAAACAATTAAAAATAGAACGTATTTATGCGTTTTTTGGGAGCAAATGAGTTAAATGCTTCATTGAGTGAGTCCACTCAAGCTGCTCAGGTACACAATGAGTTGCCACAGTAACTGTTTAACAAGGTAAACAATGTTGACGCATGCAACGCTTTGAAGTCTTGGCTTACAAGCGTCTCTGGAAAGATCAAATCTTAAATGTCTGTCACTCATCGTTAACTTTAATAAGCAACTCCAGTACACTGCCTGACCAAGAAAAGCACAGGGATCGGGACAGCGCTATAAAATACTGCATTTATTTATTTATTTATTTAATTGAAAAAAATCTGCGATGGACTGAGGGCACAAAGTTTGAAGCGCGAAGTTGCGAGGAACACTAAAATAATTTAACTTCTATTCTTTTAATGAACAGGAGATGACAACACAATTCAGGAACAAAAAGAAAGCAATAATCACCTAAGATAAATACATTTATGAGGGCAAGAATATTTAAAAGCTGGCCGGCCTGGACAAACAGCCCAGAGAGCCCCACACAGGTTCCATCTAGACGATCTGCGCCGAACTCTCAACACATACACTTTTTGTTATTTCAAATGTGAATCAGCAGGCCTCCATGTTAACCCATGAAGTGGCTCACAACAAAATGGAATTTTATCAGGCAGCTTTGTTATCTGTTTATAACCTTGCTTCAGAGAAGAAGCTGAAAATTGCAGAAATCTTGTCCAGTCAAAAAGACAAAATGATATATGAATGGTATTTGTTCATAGATAAGCCGCACTGGATTATAAGCCGCACCTGTCCTCACTGTATTATGGGATATTTACACCAAAAGATACAGTATTACCAGTAACACTTCATTTGACAGCGGCATCATAAAGCTGTCATAAGACCAAATGAACCACCATGACATTTTGAACCAATTGGCTGCAAAGCTTTTTTGCGTCAAGAAGCTTCATTTAGCCATTACTGCTTTCTTGGGGGGAGTCGGTCAACCTCTACTTCCACCTGCTGTCAAACCTGTTGTTGTCCGACATGCCTCCAAGCATGTATTGCAGCACTACAGATGTAAATAACAATCAAAATTCATGTTCTGTGCGAATTTATTCAGTTACTGTTCCAGTTATTCATTAATTGCTGGTTATGGTATTTGGTAACAATTTATTTTACAGTGGTGCTATAAGACTGTCATAGGACAATCATAATTATGACATGACGCTGTCATGAACATTAATGAAAGCTTATAACTGATGTCATTTAGTGTTATCTGGCAAATTACCGTATTGGCCCGAATATAAGACCTTTGAATGTTTTTTGCATTGAAATAAGACTGAAAAAGTGGGGGTCGTCTTATATTCGCGGTCAAGACATTATACCCATTCATGACGCTAGATGGCGCCAGATATCTGACGCGATGTTCTGTCATGACAGATCTCAGCTACTCTCAAGTTGAACCAGTTTGCATTTTTTTATTGCAATGTTTTTCCTTATTCAGATTTGTTTCAAGACTACAGTAACAGTTAGACTTCACTTTGATGGTTAATGCAGTTATTGCAATTTTGTTGTTTTATCACAAGATTGGTTTATTTACATTTCAAAAACCGGAAGCCATTCATTTACAAATGTGATTGCACTTTAGTTTACATATTTAAATGTTCAGATATTAAGATTTGAATGAGGCAAAATAACATGCCTTTTCTCTCAAATATATTGTTATAATCATTTGTTTCGAATGTACTGTAATTATTTTCTGCATAAAAATTAATTTGGTGTTCAAAAAGTCTTTTTTCAAACTTGAGTCTTGAAAAAGAGGGGGTTGTCTTATAATTAGGGCCGTCTTATATTTGGGCCAATACGGTATCTGACTTTTGAGTGGATGTTAAAGATCCGAGCTGGACATAAATGGAGCTAGTGACATAATTTGCCGGATTACACGTAACGACATCTGTCATAAGCATTTAGTAATACCCATGATAGTGTCATGTCATAATTACAGTATGACAGTTTTATGACAGTCTTATGACGCCGCTGTCAAATAAAGTGTTAAACATTTGTTAAATAAGCCGCACTGGACGATAAGCCGCAGGATTCAAAATAAAGGAAAAAAGTAGCGATTCATAGTCTGAATATTATGGCATCTATCCATCCATCTATTTTATCTATCTACTAATTTCCCTCTCTACCAAATGATCCGAGTCAGCTGCTTCAGGCCCTCACTGATTGTGATAATTACCAGGAAGCCCTCGAATCAAGCCGTGGCAGTCAATGGCCACTAATATGAAATTAGTAGCTTTTGATAAGTCTCAGGCCGCATCAATTCGGTAGTCATCGGAGCCTAATGAAAATAAGGGGGGAAAGGACGCGCGCGGCATGGTCTATCCATTCTAATGGCGGCGCACCACTCGACTGGTAAATATAGGGGGCTAGCCCCCCCGACACACACGCACGCTAGCGAGAGCAGCTCATTAACTCTTCTATCTGCCAACTAATTGTTCAGATGTGGCCTCATTCCATTATCTTCTCTCAAAGTGATGCCTACCTCTCTTTAGAAAAAAAACACGTAAAGTCCACCAGGAAGCATGCGCTTATGTATGCGCGACTAACATCTCTTTCATATACATAATAATCATTAGGCTTAAACTAGTAACCTGTACATTCGTATGACAGATAAGGCAGTGGCGAGTTTCATTCTGATTACTGCTGTATTTTACTCTCTTCCTTTGCCGCTTTAATCAGGAGTGCACCAAGTACGGGAAAAAAAAGGCATATCATTACTGGAGATGACCATTATTGTCGGATGCCGGCATTCATTAGCATGTGCTAGACTGAGGAACCAAGAGGACAAAAATCATCAATTAGACTGATCAAATACATCATGATGATGATGAGAGCTCTTGAAGAACTATACATAGCTGGGCTCGAGCTGTTGAACTTTCTCTTGATTTCATGCTCAATACGCCAGAGAAAAAGCGCATCAATTTATACGAAAAAATGACCTGTACTTATAATCCGAGGTATTCTACAGAAAATATAGACTGTGCACTCTAATGTCTGTTATTGTGCAGAAAATCATCCAAAAGAATGGACGGGTCGTGCTCATGCCTGTGTAAGCCGATCAACACGTTCTTAAGGGAATTTAGTAGGAAACCACACAAAAGTTAAGCACAGTATTACGTTCTTTGGTGGACCATTATGAAGTCTATGGGTGGACAACCTCATAGGGACAAACGTCACATACATGTTCAACTTGTAATAAGAAAGTACATTTTTGAGTGTTTTTCCCCTTTGCCCATTCCTCCCAACTGACATTGGACAGCACTGAAAAATGGTTCTTGCCTATCATACTATTCAAAATCGTAAAGTAATTCATCTAATCAATGGTAAACACATGCTCGAAATACGACGATTTATCAAAGGGTCACAGTTTTTTGTTTTGCCGGCAGACGGACGCACGGCAGGTTTTCCTGTAAGAGAAAACACTGGTTCCAAGGTTAATGCAGGTGGTGAAAAAGGAAAAAGATGACACTTACCATTGAAATGAAATGGAAATGATAGAGAACTATGAGCATGGTGTCACTGGTGTGCACATCCGTGAACTGGCTCGACGATACGGCCGTAGAATGTCTACGATCTCGGCGGTCCTCCTCCGACCTCTGTTTTCCAGTCTTTATAAGTTAAGGTGCAATTATTATTGTGGTACCATCGCCAAAGAAATCGCGAGCTTCGTCAGGTTTCTAATCATTTATTCCATCAACTTGTGCAACACAACATGCTTACTGTCCGCCGCAGTTGACGCCAGCAAGAAAACATTAAAGAGAAAGTTTAAAATCTCTACCCCACTCTCTATCTCACTGTCACGTCAGCCACGCGCACCGGTGCGTTCAGGTACAGCACGCAAAAAACGCCGGCAACATTTGAACCCGATTCGTTACATTATTACAGAAATTATTATTATTATCATAATATTCCGATTTTTATTCAAAATCATTTGTTTTGCTATGTGTAATTGTTATTTGTAGTCGTACCCGCAGTATTTATTAAGGATTTTGTGTAGGTTTTCGGGCTGTGGAACGAATAATGGTACTATAATGTATTCTTATGGGAAAATCTTGCTCGACATACGACCATTTCGACTTACAAACAAGCAGGGGTGAAAGTGGGCCAGAACGGTCAGGAACGCAGTTCCGGTATAAGATTCAGGGACGAAATGCTGTTCCGGTATAAGATTCAGGGCTGGAATGCTGTTCCGGTACACGGTGCTTTGATTCCGAAAATATGACAGCAACGGTCAAAACGCTATGTAAAAAAAATATATATATATATGCTAAGCTGCCACACATGCATTTCATCTCCAAGAACAAAAAAAATCTACCAACATCAGTTTTACATACACAAGTGTTAACAACAAGCATAATAAAGTGCTTGTGTAGCATAATCCTTTTCCACCAATATTTATTTATTCTATTCCACGGACGGCATGGAGGTTTCCCCAGCTGCTGCAGTTATCCGAGTCTGACGATGATGAGCCACGTCAATGTGTGAATGCACGCAGCAAAGCAAAACGCCTGGACTCATTTATCCGTTCAATTGGCTAACATACATGTGATCAGCAGAGATAGTTAGCTCTGATTGGTTCAAATGTGCATGTTTTCTGGAACAGCAATAAAAAAATAAAATAAAAAAAAAAAAGGCTGTTGAATTGATGCGACAAAAAAAGGGCAATGTAACATAAAATGGATCAAATCTTTAAGAGCAACGAAAGAGTTGAGGAGGCTTATTTATCATATCTAGTTTTATTTGCTACGATGGGGAGGTCCAGAACATCTTAGCTGTCAATGTGCACTTTGGACTTGTATTTGTTAATTTATGTTAGGCTACTTATTCATTTCCTTATGATTTTTTTTTTTAAAAGTCAATGTTTGCACAATCTTCAAAATATATTCCATTTCACTCTGGATATAAGTCATTTGTACTTATATTTCTGAATGTGTTACTTATATCTTTGTTATTTAAAAAAAAAAGAAAAGAAAAGAAAAAGTAAATGTTTACGTTAACTTCAATTTTAATACACATCCTATGTTCTTAAGTAGTTAAAATTGAGATATGGCATTTAGTATGTGAGGAAATGAGGGAAAATAAAAATTATGAGATGGAGGTTGGGGTTATTGCTGTTTTTGTTTTCTTTTATTTTGCAAATCATTGAAAAAAATACATTTTTGAATGAACATCAGTTTTGGTATGTGTTATAGAAATAACTGTGCTAAAACAGTTTTCTTTGCATTTCAGTAGTATAAAACTTTGGGGACCCCCACGTGGCAACCTTCACGTCGGGGAGTTCCGGCAAGAAATTCTAGCCACTTTCACCTATGCAGACAAGGTCCTGGAACGAACTAACTTCATATGTAGAGGTACCACTGTACTAGATTTCAGTCCTTACATTTCAGATTTTACCAATTAAATGTGAACCAATTCTACTTTTTTAGTTTGTTTTACGCTAGTATCTGTACTCCCACATGAATGCAAAATATGACTACGTTTCAAAGTGCTTTTTGTAACACAAACATACAAAAAACAAAAACAAGCTTTGTTCCACATTTAGCCAAAACCCATTTCGGGGGCACGAAGGCCTGTAAAGTTGCCAAATAAGGCCTACATTTACCCTCCCCTCCACTTTTAACCCTCACCACTGATTTAACTTGTTTAATTCAGTCATCTCCATGGCTAGATGACTTGTTTAACATTTATTCCATAAATATGTTTACGATAACAACGCTTTGCCGCGCGTTTCGCCGGTCGATCATCCACAGGGTAAAACTCCCAGCGGCCTTAAACTTGGCTGTTTGGCGAAGTGGAGAGAAAAGTAGCTGTAAAGTTATGCAGAAGTTATTCTTCATCCCTCGGGCCGTCCCTAATCCGCCCAAAACCTCATTCTTTCATCGGAGAACTGTGCCTCCTTTCTTGCTCCCCCCTCTCTATACAACATAAAGTCAGACTGCATTTAATGGTTATGTCGCGATGGGAGAGAGGCTTTCTTCTTTGCCCTTTCTCCCCGATATCGCCCTTTTTCGTCGTGTGAGTCTCCCAACCCGCAGGGACCCCCATATTCTTTCCCCGGCGTCTGACTCGAATCGCAAACTAACCCTGATTTTCACCACTTTGCTGGGAATCGCTGGGAGTGATAATAGAGATTTCGCTTTCATTTTATACGCTTGACTTGGTTATTGTTGCTCTGCTCCTCTCCCGTGAGTCTCCTCTTTTCTAGGGATTAAGCCCTGACTTCGTCCCCGCTATACTGGCTGCCGAAGTGGCCCCGGGCCCCGAGATGACAATTGACACAGATCAAGGCGGCCCTATTCTATTCTCTTTCAAAGGCGACCAGCTCACTCCGGTTGAAATGAAGCAGTTGGACCGGACACGAGGGGTACTCTTCGCTTTGCTTCCCAAAAACGAACGGCGACAGCAAAGATTGCATTTCGCATTTTGCTGCAGAAAACCAATTGAGCATCTGCTGGATGTCTTTGATAAAGTCCATGTACTAGTACGCACTTTGTCCTCATCAATAAGACAATGCTCCGCACCAGTTTCATGACTAGGGTGACCACCTGTCTGGTTTTAGGGCGGACACTCAACCTTTTCAGAGATGTGTCCGGCGTCTGGCACCAGTGGCGGACTTGGCACTTTTGGGGCCTAAGGCGAACATATCCAGGGCCCCTCTTCATGGGTCAGGGGTTAAAAAGGTGAGAAGGATGTGGAGGAAATATGTTCCGGTACACTAGGGCTGTCCTGAACGACAAATTTTCTCCTGATTAGTCAGCCGACTAGTTTTACGATTAGTCGACTAATCAAATAATTTTCTTTTTTTTACTAATTTAGCAATGAAATTTTTGTTGACGCTTATTAATTCACAAAACCCTTTTGGAACACTGAAATTATTTATTAAAGTACAAATAATCATGTAAATAACACTAATTAATCACAAATAAACAATGAGGTTAAATGCTGATAGCATTTGCTAGTGCAAAAGAATGGAAAGTAAACAGATTCAGAACACTGACTTTGTCTTTCCAACTGTATTCACAACAATTCTTAAAAAAAAATATAGCATTATTATTATAGTGTACTACTATATATAGTAGTAGTATAATAATTATTCATTGCCAATCATATTTGTCATAAAGAGTGTGATTTGAAAGCTATTCTTAGTGTAGAATCTGTATTCTGTAGTATTTACTCAACATATTATAATATTAATTCTGAAGTATGTGGGATTAACTCCATTTTTTTTTTCGTTAGCTGTTAATGCTGTTAACCAGCTGTTGAGTGTTATTGTATGACTGATTGGAACTGTACTGCATTGTTTCGCCACAGGGTGTGCTGTCGTGTATTTTGTGTTCGGTGTGAAGAAGAAGAAAGTTAAAAGAGGCATTAGCGGCCTTTTCTCAACTTCTCACTCACTGCACTTTGGCTCTCATGGAGAGCACGTTCGCTCATGTGTTCGAAATAAACGATAGCCGACGTGCCAAGCACCAAGTGAGCTGTAAAAATAGCGAGCTTAGTGGCGTGAAAAACGCGGGAGAGCTAAGTGAAGCTAACGAACAGCTAAGTGGAGCTAAGCAATGCTAAACGGAGCTAGGCAAAGCTAAACGGCGCTAAATGAAGCTAAGCGACTGATACTCTGTCCGTCGTCTTGGAACAGTCCATTGTAGTGCGTGTGTGTGGGGGAGAAATAATATAACTGCAGCATTCAAATGGCTTTCTTTTTTTTTTCTTTTTTTTTTTTTTTTTTTTTGGTATGCTGACATAATTATACATGACGAATAGTTGGGGGTGCTGCTGGCTCCGGTGGCCCAAGCCCTTGCTCGTTGGGGCAAGGGGAGCTGGTTGGGGGCCTAAGGAGATCGCCTAATTTGCCTGAATAGTAGATCCGCCTATGTCCGGCACAACCCATTTGCCGGACGCTATTTGTCCGACTTTTAAAGAAAATGGGCCGCGGTTCAGTTTAAGTGACACAACGCAGCCCCACGGTTGTCACGACTAGTTTGTGATTGGCCAAGAGTGGCTTCATTTAAAAACATCCTATATCATTGGTTCAATAAAATGTTAACAAAGCTTCACGTGTGGCTCATTTCCTCGCCGAGATTTTACAACAGTGCTAGCAAACATGCCAAAACGGCGGACATCTTTTAACATTGAAAGCAGATCCGGCTGCAGAAAGAAATTACGGGGGCATTACAATTTTTGGGGGGAGGGGGGGCACATTTCTTCAAAGTAAATTTAGCCTGTACATTACTATATCAGTGCACAGAAATATTTTCAGTCACTGAAGTCACAAGTGGTAGTTCATCGTCATCAAACAATGGTGCAGTTCTGTGTGCATTTATTCAACTAAAGTGCTTCAGCGTAAACATAACATATGCACTGATAAACGTAAGCACTGATGTCAAGATGAGCAGTGAAATCAACAGTCATGCTTGAGGAGGTAACTACAGCAGCTAAAGAGCACAAAAAACACGGATGCCCATTCCAATTTGAATTAGCATTTGAGGAGCCGCTCAATCGCCATTTCTGGAACTGAAGCAATCCCTATCCAAACGCAGGACCCAATGGCCAGCTACTCGGCCTGCCCCCCTTATCTGTGATTGAACATACCAGTCAACCCGAGGCGGTTGGCAATCTTAAAAATAGTGACGTATGCCCTTACAAATTGGTGACTAATCTCACAACGTTGTATATAGCGTTCAATATGGGAAAAAAAAATAAAACTAAATTTTTAAAATAATATGAATTTATTGGTAATATTGTACGAGGGGTATTCAAAAATGCACCCAACTTTATTATGTGCAAACAAATTATAATAGCAACATGTATTATACATCAAAAGAAAGGTACTGTACAAGTGTGAGGATTACATTTTTACTTCTCCACATACTCTCCACCCTTCTCAAGAGCTACAGTCCACCTATAAACGAGGGCATGTATACCAGTGTTGTAGAACTCAGCCAGTTGATCTCTGAACCAATTCTTGACAGCAGTTTTCACTTCGTCATTGCCATATCGGTTGTCCTGGAGTCCTTCTTTCATTGGACCAAAGAGGTGGTGGTGTGACGGTACCAAATCAGGAGAATATGGCGGATGTGGTATCACAGTCCATCCAAATGAAGTGATGACCTCCATGGTCCTGATGGTTGTGTGAGGACGTGCATTGTCATGCTAGAGGAACACATTTGCCGTGTCCAAGTTAGGCTGAACACGTCGAATTCTTGCTTTGAGCTTCCTAAGAGTCTCAATGTATACCTCAGAGTTAATGGTTTCCCCCTTCGGTATAGAATCCACAATGATTACACCTTGAGAATCCCAAAAAACAGTGGCCATAATTTTGCTGATTTTTGGGCCTTGAACTTTTTTGGGCTTATCGGCTATGCTGGCTTTACCCACCTCTTCGTGGTCTTCAGTACTGTTTTTAAATCGTAGCACCCATCTTTTTACAGTACTAAAGTTTATGGTATCATCCTTGTAGACATTTTCCGGGGTTGAATCCTCAGAGGGGTTTCTCCCTCTCCAACAAGGAATTCGATTATTGTTTCTGACGAGCTTCAAGAGGGGCAGCCATTTTGGAAGCTAGTTTAAGCTTTAAAAATCTGAAAATAAGAAAAACACAGATAGCAATCGCAACAAGGTTCGTCCTGTCATGTTTGTGCCAAATACAAACAAGATTGGTAAAATCCTGTACGAGCAATGCACTTGAGTACATTACTTTCTGAATTCCCCTCGTAACATATAACATGGTGCAATCAAAGAACAATCAATATCTTCAGTTACATCATGATTACTAAAATTTAACAGTGACTTTTGTCATAATTGTATGTAGCACTTCTGGCAATTTCTGTCATGTCTTGATGGCTGCACTTCTTTCGCAATTCAGTTTGACTTGAAGGTAGTTCGTTAGTGTGTCCAATTGTAAATTGAAAATGTCAACCGATAAAATTAACTTACCGATGCAATCTTTGAGTCAGGGAACATTTCTTTGCTAATTCTGAGAAGTGATCAGCAACAGTTGCAGGCAAATTGTTTTCGGCAACAAATTGGCAGAATCAAATCTCCGCTTTCGTCACTTTTCATTCTGCAGACTTCATCTTTATGACCAGTGTTGTTAATCTTACTTTTAAAAAGTAATTAATTAGTTACAAATTACTTCTCCCAAAAAGTAATTGTTTTAGTAATTCATCTGACCAAAACGGTCCCAGGCTTCAACTGGGACCGTGTGTATTTTTGTGTGAAACCAAGATTGAGCTTTTTGCCAACAAACACTCTAAGTGGGTCTGGCGTGCCACGAAAGATGCGCATGCTGAAAAGCACCTCATACCCACTGTGAAGTATAGGGGTGGGTCAGTGATGCTGTGGGGCTGTTTTGCTTCCAAACGCCCTGGGAACCTTGTTAGGGTGCATGGCATCATGAATGCTTTGAAATACCAGGACATTTTAAATCAAAATCTGTTGTCCTCTGACCGAAAGCTGAAGATGGGTCATCACTGGGTCTTTCAGCAAGACAATGACCCTAAACATATGGCCAAATCTACACAGAAACGGTTCACCAGACACAAAATCAAGCTCCTCCCATGGCCATCTCAGTCCCCAGACCTTGTTTTGTTGGCAAAAGGGGATTGTACAAAGTATTAAAACCAGGGGTGCTAATAATTGTGACACACATTATTTGATGTCAAATAATTTTTTCTTTATGTGGGATTTCTTCCCCACTGAATGAATGCACTTGTATTGAAGGTTGGATTTTTCTCTTTTTTTCCATTAAGGTCCCATTATATTTTAATAAAAAAATATATTGGAAGCTAAAAAACACATCTTTTTCAGGGGTGCCAATAATTATGGAGGGCACTGTTTGACAGCGCAGGGATGACTGCACGGGGACAGGTCCCGGAACATATGCAGAAAATGGTGCTGAAAACAAAACGCAAATGCCCACTTGCCATGCTGTGGGACTTTCATTTTTTTCTTTCTTTTCTATGTGCTTTTCTGACTCATTTCGAACCATCTTCCTTCTTTTTGAAAGTAAGTAAATGCAACTGTCTTTTTGGCATGTTGAAATACCATTTGATCCTGGCTGCTTGCTCCTCAGATGCCGCAAGTTTTTTTGGTGTTTTTTTTTAATGCCAGGGGCGTGATTTCTTGGTCTAGCTTTTTAGTGCATCAACAAATCTTCGACTCTTTCAAATGACGTTAAATTTTTATAAAAAACATACAATTCTTGGGATTTGTTGTGTAAATGAACTTATGCATATTATTATTTTATTTTATACTGTAATGTCTATAACTATGTGTAATATTCTGATATGTTTTCCGAGGCACCCTGACGTGCACGCAACGTTACTGTTGTCTTGGTTACGTGATGCGGGAGTGCAATAGAGAAGCAGAGCCTGCCGAGAGCCCCAAGCTGTGTTCGTACTGTTAGCTCCATGTGTTAATAAAGAAGCAAAGTTGTCAGCACGTCGTGTGTTCGATACCCTTGTCAAGAAAAAGCTCAAAACAAGACACTATGCACGATCCGTTTAAGAGATGCTGGGACTGGAGAGCTGTGAGTAGTAGGAAGTGAGGGTGAAGACGAGCGAGAAGCAAAAGTTTGCGGTCGAATGTGGCGGCAGTCAGCTATTATTTTGTTTATTGTTATATTATGGTTGCCACAATAAAGTGGAGAAAGCCATCAACGCCTCCTCTCCTTCTTTCCCCTCCAACGTTTTTATATTATTATTATTTTATATGCACGAGAGGTGCCGGATCTGCCCAAAAAGGGCCCGGAACACAGGGAGGCCAAAATCAAGAGGTGCCGGACCTTGTTCCGGCAAGATCCAGCTCAAATTAACTCTGGTACCATGGTATTCGGTGGAAGGCATCAGTCAATTTCAACACACGCTAATTGGTCCCGTGAAAAACAATCTAAACCGGACATGTTCATGAATTTATAAAACCTCGCCAGAAGCACCGGACAGGATGTTAACTCATTCACTCCCAGCCATATTAACCAGAGCAAGGCCCTTCGCTCCCGGCCATTTTTCTAGTAATTGATTTTGCAAGGCTCACAAAAAATTTTGTTCTATTGCTATATAAACATGGAACCCACCAAAAGAAAGATTAGACTCTTCTTTCAGCAGGAAAAAAAAGTTCATATCTTTTTCCATTCTTTAGAAATCAGCATTAGAAAATAGCTTAGTTTGAGCAATTTTCCCATTTCTGATGAAAAAACAGGGAAATTGAGCTTTTTGTGAAAGCATACATTTGAAACATGACTTTAACACAGCTATTTTTTGCTTTAGTTACATCCCAAACATCTGAATAATATTTTCCTTTTACAAAATAACATAAACAACAAGACAAATAGAGCTTTTGATAGCAAAGTAACAATTTATTTACACATAACTAACTGAGAGATTACGCTGTTGTGGCCGCGACAGCCATGTAAACTCTTCCCTCATATATTAAATATTATATTAATATTAAAAATGCATTTCTTCGGTACGACAGGGCTAAATTACTGCATCATGGTCTAATCTCTTAAACCTCCCGAATGTTATTTTATGCCACCGGCGCTAGTCCGGCTCTTGTCATTTCCCTGTGGGGACTCGGAGACTAGAAGCTAGGCTACATGCTAACCCAAACAGAGAGGCTCTTCCAAGTCTCTGAGCTTCTTCCAACAGAGCTTTTGATAGCAAGTAACAATTTATTTACACATAACTGACAGATGATGCTGATGACGGCCGGGTAAACTTTTCCCTCATCGACGCCTGTCTCATAAAGATGGATTTTTTTTTGTCTCTGTGGAGTCTGCTCGGCGAGCAGCACGGACTCAACGGCATCGTCTGCTGCACTGGTGGTCCCAGTCATTCTGCTCGGTCGTCCAGGCTGGCATCCCGAGCGTCCTCTAGGTTGTTCTGCTCGGCCGTCCGCCGCCTGGCATCCTGGACGCCTTTCGGTCGTCTTCTGCCTGCACCCCAGCCGTGCGGCCCTGCCGTTCGTTGCCGCAGAATCGGGTTACGGGTCTTACCAAATGTGCTTGTATTGCTTTAAAATGGATTTTCAGCTTTGTGCTTTGGATCTAAATTGAATCAGAACCCAGAGATGTCTCTTGTAAAAAAAAAAACGTAAAAGACTTGGGACACTGAAACAATTAAAAATACGTTTTTGGGAGCAAATAAGTTGAAGACTGCAATTTTGTCATCAGGTCATGTCTGGCACTATACAAGTTTCTTTATATCATTTCAACTTTAACTTTAACCCAGACAGGATGTAAAAAGTTGACTTTTCCGGACAAAAGAGGACGTTTGGCAAAGTATGTCATAGTTTGGCAGTGAAAGATGTTGGAATAGTGTGGGTTGTTAAAGACTGCCATTTTGTCATCAGGTCATGTCTGGCACTATACAAGTTTCTCTATATCATTTCAACTTTAACCATTTTTGTAGGTCTTTGGGTGCACACATGAAAAGTCTGTGCACCATCATCACTACAAAAGAGTTCACGGATTGACTGCTTTGCCTCCAATCAGGCTGTTGACCAAGTCTAGCGCACTCTTCCATGGGTCACTTGGGTCAGCCCGCTCCTGGAAGGGCCGCCCCGGTGTTCGAACAGCAAGAAGGGGTGGCGGCAGGCGGTGGGATAATTACCAAACACGCAGCCGACCACAGAGACACAAAAGCAGCTTTGACTTCCTCACTGCTGGGCGCCCCGGAGGGGACGGTCCCTGCTCTCTTTCTCCCGCTCAAGCCCTGAACACCTCTCATGGCTCCCGAGAAGCCCGGACGTCTTGTTCCATAACAAGACGCGAAAGTGACTTCTTTCAGCTCCAATGAACTGAACATAAACCCCCAGTGACAACCTCCAGTGCCCAAAAAGAACAGAGGAGGACGGGTGGGCTGGGACGAAGCCTGAGGGAGGGTGACAGCTGAGGGGCTGACACATCGTTCAATAAAGTTTTTATTCACTCAATGTTAGATGGAGTGTCCAAAGTCAGGGGCAGTTTTTCCAGAACCTATGTCATATGAAAAAAATTAAAATAACATGAAAATACTTTAAATTTTTAAAAACGCTGTTCCTCCTTGTAATTTTGACCAAGATCACATGCTGAACTTTGAAATATTTCAAAGCATTTACAGTACATAGTTTCCACTGTACAATATGATTACTTGTTGGAATGTTTTTTATTGTGTGTTTGATAAATTAATTTTGGAGAACGTCAAAGTGGCCTTTACATGCTCCGATTTATCTAAACAGCTTTTTTGTGTGTGTGTTTTGATATCCTTCATCTTTGAACTCAAGATCTGAAGGCCGTATTCGGCCTTCCATGTCCTTTTATAAGACCCGCGGAAGCATGTAACAATTTCTCCTTGACCTATGTTCAAAACTAGATACAAAAAAAAAAAAAAAAAAAAAATGGGTGTACAATAAATGTCCTCCGTTAGCTAAGGCAAAGTACAGAAAATGTCATTGTGAAAGCTCTTTTTCAGGGCCTTTGAAGCAAATAACCAAAAAGAAAATGGTTATTTTATATAATGCATACTGTTTATTACAGTTGCACACTTTCCCCACATTTTTTTGTTATCATGCACATGTATTGTACACATGTTCATATATATGTTTTCACTCCTAGATTATATGTTTAATGAAGGCAATCATCACTCTGATACAGTCTGAAGGAATGACTGGGACAATGATTTTTAAAGTTCAGGTTTGGTAACCCCCCCCCCCCCCCCCCCACTTTCCCCTTTCTTCTGCCAGTGACACTGCAATGAAAGCAAGATGTGCTGTAAACATAATGGACCTCCGGGATGATTGTTTCTGGCAGGCTACAAAACATGTCGGCCCTCCCCTCAAATTAGTCCCCCAGGAGGACATGGGTAGTTCGGAGGGGGGTTGCACCCCAGGGGAGCACTGACATGATGGCATGCCTGCACATACAAGCTCAAACATGCATCATGTGGGCACCCTTCAAAAGAAGATACAGTTCCAGTATCCATCTTTAAAATTCACACCATAGCTGCAAAGGTTCAAGGGTGGGATTCAATAGGTTTGCATTGGGACGGTAGGGACCATACGCGGAGTTTATGGAGTCAGGGGGGTGTGCCCCCGCCCCAGGTGGCCGAAAAGTGTCATTGCATGAAATTGACTTTCCTATATTTGATTTTAAAATTAAGAGTTTTCTGGTAAAATATTGTCTATAAAAGTCGTAAAGCAATAAAACAAACAACAAAATTAAATGAAATGAACAAAAAAAGTTTCATAATGGGTCATAATTATTTTTCGAACAGGTCATGTGACTAGCACCTCAGAAGGTCATTTGCTTTGTTTAGTGAAAACCACCGAAGGACCGAAAAGGCAAGATGGATATACCGTATTTTTCAGACTATTAAGACGCAGTTTTTTTCCCACAGTTTGGCTGGGGGTGCAACTTATACTCTGGAGCAACTTATTTGTGAAATTATTAACACATTATTATATCATTTCACATGTTATTTTGGTGTTTGGAGTGACACTGATGGTTTGGGGAACTTGTTAGCATGTTCCTTATGCTATAGTTATCTGAATGACTCTTAATAGCTATGTTACATTTACATCCCGGCCACGTTGGCATTTAGTTGTTCGTGCATCATGTAACCTTATCATACTGTACACTAATTCAGCATGTTGTTCTCTATTGTATTTTTATTTTAAATTGCCTTTCAAGATGACATATTTGTTCTACAGTGGGGAGAACAAGTATTTGATACACTGCCAATTGGTTTTCCCATTGGCAGTGTATCAAATACTTGTTCTCCCCACTGTATGTGCTGGATTTCATCAAGTAAATTTCCCCCAAAAATGCGACTTATACTCCGGTGCAACTTATATATGTTTTTTTTCCTTTTCGTTGGGCATTTTATGGCTGGTGCGACTTATATACAGGTGCAACTAGTCCAAAAAAATACGGTACGTAATTTTTTTTAAACCTAAGCTATCAAAAGTGACAACTATATGTACTATATTCAATGGATGACGATTTTGGCGAAAATTATAGCTGTCCTAAGCAACCTGATTTAGAATTCCCCTAAAAAATGATGGGAAACAAAAACCAGTCATTTACAACTTATTCTTATAAATATTCATGTAAGTTAATTTTATTGCTGACACAGCGTTTCGGGGTCATCAACATGCTGTGCCCCCCTGCCCCAAAAGTCAAACTCCACCTATGGTAGGGACATAACACGAGCAACTTTTCAGGATGCTTTGATTTGTCCCCACCAACTTTTAAGCAACCTTGTTTGCAGTATATAATGAGTTCAGTTATATAGATCATTTAGATTGTCTTCCCATATGTTGACCCTACCATTATTTAGTGAATTACTTTCATGATGTTCAGACTTAGTTTTACTACTTATCACTTGCTGAATGTGCCGGTCCATTTTCCCCCTCTCAATCGCGCATTTGATTGGCTGATGACTTGCATTCATTTAAAATGTATTGATTTATTTTCTATTATTTATTGAAAAATATTTTTTTTTGCAGCATATGCAGACATTTTCTCAGATAATCATACATTAATCATAGCCGAGGTAAAAAGTTCTTTTTTGTTGTTGTTGTTGTTGAGTTTAACTGTGCTTGTGGACAAAAGCAGTAGTGTTTAACCTGAGGTAAGGCTCCATTTTTATTTATTGTTGTTATACCCTGACGAAGAGGTTTTTCAGTTATATTTAATGTCTTTTTTTTTCGACAGACAATGTTGAGTGGTCTAAAGACAAATGTTTATTTTTTGCATTTAAGTGCAATTAAGAGATTATGAACGAGTTTGTATTTATTGTGCATGTTAATATCATTTAATGTTCATAGATTGCAATTAAAATTTGCTAATATAATCCAGACAATTATTTATTGTAGAAGTTTTCAAAATGTTTCTTTAGTAGTTTTTGAAAACAAAGGTTTAAATCGAACGGTGTATCACATGAGCCAAATACACATGAAAGTTAGTACAGTGTAAGTCAACATGGATTTATTTTGCGTCAATCATTTAGCCTATCAATAAATTAGGTTTATATTTGTGACTTAATTTTCGCAATATAAGGCGCACCTGACTATAATCCGCCACCCATCAAATTTGGAATGAAAACGGCATTTTTTTTTCATATATAAGCCGCACTGGACTATAAGCTGCAGCTGTCCTCACTGTATTATGGGATATTTATTTCAAAATATATTAACAGGTAACACTTTATTTGAGAGCGGCATCATAAGACTGTCATAAGACCAAATCAACCATCAGCTTTGAACCAATTGGCTGCAAAGCTTCATTGCTTCAAGAAGCTTCATTTGGCCATCACCACTCCCTTGGGGGAAACCGTGAACCTCTGCTGTCAACACTGTTGACGTCCAACATGCCTCCTAGCATGCATTGCAGCGCTACAAATGTAAATAAGAATCAAAACTCATGTTCTGTGATAATTAATTCTTCAGTTACTGTTCTAGTTGTTTCATTAATTGCTAGTTATGGAATTTGGTAGAACTTTATTTGACAGTGGCGCCATAAGACTGTCATGATCGACAATGGACTATTGGGAAAATGAACCATCAGAGAGGATGGTTATTTAAAAAAACAACAACAAAAAAACAAACTTGTAATCACTACGAAATCTGAATGTCAAAAATTGTTATTCGATATTTTCTGCATCCTATATGGTATACTGGGGGCGGGATTCAATAAGCTTTGGCTTCTCCCGTCTGCCCTTTTCTTTTCGGGTTGAATTAATTGTAAGCACATATAAATGCTGTATGTTTGTTTGGATTTGTCATGCCTGAAGGGGAAAAAAAATAAAAAAAATAAGACCATCATTAAATATGACACTGCCAAGAAAATTAATGAATATATATGACAAACATCATTTTGTGTCATCAGGCAAATTTTGAATGGATATAAAAGATACGAGCTGGACATAAATACAGTTAGTGACATAATTTGCCGGATGACACTTAATAACATCTGTCGTAAGCCTTCATTAATACCCATGATAATGTCATAATTATGATGGTCTTATGGCAGTCTTATGACACCACTGTAGGCATGTGCCGGTATGAGATTTTGACGGTACGATAACCGTGAGCAAAAATACCGCGGTTTCACGGTATCACGGTATTGCAATTATAGCTCCGAAATTTTGAGATGTATGGGGTTTAAAAAAATAAAAAAAAAATAAAAAAAACTTTTTTCCATTGAACAGGTTTTTTTTTCAGAATATATTTGCAAATTGGAACACGAATATAATGTGAAAATAAATTAATGTGAAAATAAATAAATTAACAAAAAATAACAAATATTTTATATAAAATTAAAATAAATAGAACCTAGACTATACCCACAGCCAGAGCTCAAGTTGCTCAATAATAGAGCAAGAACAAAATAATTGCTATAAAAAAAGTAAAAACACTTCTAAATAAAATTAAAAACATATACTGTATTACTTTTTTTTGAGGGGGAGAAGCTGAAGTTTCGCCATTTTCAGCCACTGTGTCAACTCTCTTCTACATGATGTCATGCCTTAGTGTTAAAAAGAACAAAGAATTCATAAGTTAATAAGTTAAATGTATAAGTTAGTTTTATAAGTTAGTTAAAATGTAAATATTGTTGAGGTTTCAAGGTTTCATCTAAAACAAAAAGTGAGGAGTGAGACCTCCTTTCGCAATTAGCGATCTTTGATGCGATCCTTTTCTTTTCTCCCCCCCTTCATTCAAGCTTGTTTCTCACTCAGCGGCTGTGAGACATAAAACGTCGACGAAGCTGCTCTCCCAGCTTAGCCTAGGCTAAAATTCGTCTTTGTAAGTTTTAGTTAGTTTGTATATTGAATTTGAAAGGAAAATGTATGTTTTGTTTTTGGCGACCTTTTTCATGGTGCTACTGCTATCCTGTTGAACCTACTCACATGTGGAAAAATACAATTGTATAACGTTTTAAATGTATTCATTTGTATATTTCACCACGATTTGAGAGCTCAATAAATTGAAGAAAAGTACGCCTTGTGTTTCGAGGGTTTGTTTTTGGGTTTGCTGGCTGTTTAGCAGAATAGCGTTACTGACACTCACGGCAACAAACGGGAAAGGTGAGCGCTGCCGCACCAAGCCACTTCGGCTGCATTTTGGCACATGAAAAATAGCGAATACCGTACTAAGGTATGACGGAAAATTTTAGTGGTTTTGAAACCGCGAAGTTTTCACACCATGGTAAACCGTGAAACCGGTAACCGGCACATGTCTACACCACTGTCAAATAAAGTGTTACCTATTAACCCAAATAAATCAACAGATAAGCAGCATTGGACTATAAAATGCAGAATTCAAAATGAGGGGAAAAAGTAGCGGTTTATAGTCCGAAACTTACGGTAGTCCCTTTTCCATAAACAGTGATCCCTCATTTTCATGGTAAATAGGGACCCCCCCCAACACCCCCATGATGATGATGATGGAAAAACCCGAGAGAAGCGAATGCGCACATCATGTGATGCTTGGATGTTGCGCCTCAGACAATCACCGCACGGATTCGAGTAAACGAGTCAACCCGAACAGGTCCGGGAGTGTCAGCCAATCAGATTGCTTAGGGTAAAAGGTTGCTGGGCTGTCTGCATTTCTCGTGTTGCTTACAGGAGGCTGCAAGTCATTTCAAAGCGCAAATTTGCGAAGGATCTCTGTATTCGAGAACAAGGATTTGAGGTACAAGTGTTTTAAGTTACAAAGCGTCATCTTTGGACAAAGGGGATTCGGATGTCAAGACATCACTGTTTAGTGTTCAGGGGGAAAAAACTATCACTTTGATGAACACTTGGGTTTAATACGTTATAATATTGAATGATGTTTTTTGGTGTACAGAAAACTCAACAGGTCCATGGCCTGTCAGTATTAGCATTAGCAGTAATTTGTGAATGGAGTGGCAGGGGGAGTCAGTGCATGCCGTGGGCGTATTTGGCCCAGATGCAGGCTGCGATGTTAACTTTGAGTGGTCCCCGCTCTCCCTCCTTCCTACTTCCCAAGCCCCCAGGTTGCCTTTGCATGACATCATCCCCAAACTATGCCCCCCCACACCCATGTGAATCTGAGCTGTCACAATCGGCAGCCAGCCCACCATTAAACTGTACGCCAACCCCATACGTTTTCCCCTCTCTTCTTCAGCACCTCCTCCTTCTCCTTCTTTCTGAACCCCCAGAAAGGCATTGTTTGAGTCAGGGCCTGATCAAAAAACTGTTGCCCGCCAACCACGGGGCTTTCTGTAAATTCAATGAGGCCACCTTAAAGATTTTCCTAATTAATGGATGACATCTTTGGCTGGAGGAGAGGCGAGGCATTCTGCTGCGGCTCGCTCTTTGTTCGCCTCCTAATTAACTTTCCCAGGTCACTCAGGTCCCCGCAACCTGCGAGTGAAGAGCTCCCATTGAGGAGGCAGTTGTAAACTTACTTTTTTCTTGCCTCGGCACTTAAAAGGGGAAAGCAACTATAGGGAACAGAAAATATCCTATTTAAATCCTTTGTGTGTGAACTGCTTGCACATGTTCCAATAAAGGAAGTCTTCTAAATAAGCTGCCGTGTTGCTCTCCGCTACCTCCCACCCTCTCGTCCTTGTCCCACCTCTTTTCTCTCCCAGGTTATGAATGATAGCTGCGGGTTTGAGCGAGGGAGGGAGGGGGCTCCCGGGGCCAAAGGACAGCATCTGGGCATTGTGGAATTGTGAGCATCTCCAACTTTGAGGGAATTTAAAGATGGGAAAATAGGATAAGGATTGAGAAAATGGGGGGGAAATGAGGGAAAACAATAAGTGGCTCTTCACCCTGCTGCTTTAAAAGCAGCTATTTTTATTTCAGATGGGTTTTTTTCCAACACTAAGGTTGTAGCTACCCAAGAAGCCCTTCTTTTTCCTTTAAAATGTTTCATGTACACAAACAATCGATAATGTTTGCGGTGACTGGATGTGAAAATTCAATTATAATGTATGTCATTTATTTGAAACAATCTATGAAAAACTATTCTTTTATGATTAATATTAAATGAAGGGCGTAAGTTTGGTCTCAACATTGGTAGGGACGGTATAACAGCACAATCTGCATATATACTTTTTGCTTGGGACGGGTGATTAATAAGATGTAACCCTTACTTTTCGAGACTGTGGTCATAAAGTTAATATGAGAAACTTGAAACTGTTCAGTGTTGCAACTGTTCAATTTTACACATCAGATATTTTTTAAAGAAAAAGTCTGAGCCAATGTTTTTGATTTTTATTTTGTTTTTCAACATATCTACATTTCAGAATATTGTATTTTCTATTTTTGGGCAGAATTCGAGCTTTGTATAAGCTAATGTTCCGATTGTTGAAAGCACAAAAGTGTGTAATTAACTTGAACATTTTTATTTTGCATTCTGTTGTCTTACTGTACCGAAAATGAACCGAACCGTCACCTCAAAACCGAGGTACGTACCGAACCGGGATTTTTGTGCACCGTTACACCCCTAGTAGATCAACTGGTCAACAGAAAGCTTCACCGTTTGCCTCAGTTTCTTCTTCACCGCAACGGATCGGTACAGTCACTGCAAGCCCAGGCACACGCTGCACTGATCCGACTGTCCATATCCCGCTCCTTCCTACCCTCACTCGTGAACAAAACCCCAGGATACTTAAACTCCTCCACTTGGGGCAAGATCTCATCCCAGACCCGGAGAGGGCATACCACCCTTTTCCGACTGAGGAACATGGTCTCAGATTTGGAGGTGCTGATCTTCATCCCAACCGCTTCACACTCGGCTACGAACCGCTCCAGTGAGAGTTGGACATCACGGCTTGATGAAGCCAACAGCACCATTTCATCTGCAAAAAGCAGTAATGCAATGCTGAGGCCACCAAACCGGACCCCCTCAATGCTTCGGCTGCGCCTAGAAATTCTGTCCAAAAAAAGTTATGAACAGAATCGGTGACAAATGGGCAACTTTGGCGGCAGAGGCGTTGCATCCCATTAGGCAAACCAGGCAATTGCCTAGGGCCCCCAGCCAGCAGGGGCCTCAGATTTAGCACACGCAGCTTTACTGCACTGTCGCAGCGACAATTGCGATAGTGCCAGTGAAAGCGTTGTGTCTGAGTTCCCTGAAGGGGCCCCTTCACTCGCTCTACACCCCCCTCCCCCATCCCTCACGTGACTCAGAGTGAGAGGCGATTTGGCTTTTTTTTTTTTTTTAATTGGCGTACATCCAAAATGAAGAGAAGTTATCTTTATGGGAGCGACAAAAGCAAGAAAAAAAAGCAGAAGAGGAGAAAAGGAAGCAAGACAGCGGAGAGTGTACTATGTTACTGTAGTTTTATGTCCTAATGTAGTAGGAGCCGGGTACTTTGAGTGTCCTAATCAGCGCTCTATGAGAGCGAGGCATTATTACACTTTTATTAAGTAGCTATTACTCCAAGTCCAACTGTCCCCCTTACTTGCACATGCTTGAAGGGCCCCATGTTTCTTGTTGCCTGGGGCCCCCAGGGACCCTTGCTATGCCTCTGCTTGGCCAGAGTCCAACCCTCACTGGGAAAGAATCCGACTTACTGCCGGTAATGCGGATCAAACTCTAGCACCGGTCGTACTGGGGCTGAACAGCCCTTGCCAGGGGGCTTGATACCAAGTACTCCTGAAGCATCCCTCACAGGACTCCCCGAGGGACACGCCTTCTCCAAATCCACAGAACACATGTAGACCGGTTGGGCGCACGCCAATGCACCTTTAAGGACTCTTACCCCTTAGTAGTTGGGGTGTAACAATTAACAACCTAGATCAATACACCAATTTGTTATGCTCTAGGGCTGCAGCTATCGAATATTTGAGTGGTCGATTAATCAATGGACTAGTTAGTTCGAATAATCGAGTAATTGGATAAGGAACATGAAAAATTAAAATACATGAGCTGAGCCTCAAACGGTATATATATTTTTTTAAATGAGGATCAACTTACAAGAAAAAAACAATTGGCTAACTTATATAGGAAAAGTCCGCTAGCTTAAACGCTATAAAATGCTAAAGTTTTTTTTTTACAATGCTCTTAACAAATGGGTTCAGACACATATTCCCACAAAAAAACAGTTAAATATACCTATAAACTAAATTATGAATGCATTAAAAAACAGTAGCTCAAACAAAAACTTAGCTTACGTTGGTCTTAACAGGGAGCAGTTGGATTAAGCCATGTGAAAAGAGGCGGACCAGAGGGCAGTGTATCCACTCTAATCAATAAAACTCAATGCTAACACTTTCAAAATAAACCATTAAAACGCCACTTTAATGAAACGAATACTCGAAGCAACAAATTTTAATTTGAATATTTTTTTCTAATCGAATACTCAAGTTAATCGATTAATCGTTGCAGCACTATTATGCTCAATCAAATTGAAATCGATCAAAACGAGAAACATTGATTAAATCATTCATCAGTTTTTAGATATGGCGTTTTATTAAAAAGAATAGTTTTATTAAAATGTCTGAAATGTTTCAGCAGCAAAATTGTGTGCATTTTATGTTTTTTTTTTTTTTTTTTAGCTTAGACGTAGCCGATTGTGTTAAAGCAACACTAATTTTCAGTTTTGGTTAAATTATAATGACGCCCGTGGACAAAAGCGGTAGTGTTTTGCTTTAAGGAAGACTGCGTTTCCCATGAGGACCAGCGCACACTTGTACAGTGTCGTAAAATCATCAATCAATCAAAAATCAATCTCCCGATTGCCTGCAGATGGATTAAACAACATTTCTGTTTCCAACGGCTGTGTGAAAGCTGAAAAGTAATAAGGTAATGAATCCAGTTGTGGCTAAACTATATTATATGACGGTAAGCAACCCATCCGAACTCATCAGCGCTGACGAGTTTGATCGGGCCAGCGAGTGAAAGCCGGGCCAATATATATTCTTTATATCCTGGTAGCCTTCCTTTTTTTTCCTCCTCAGACAAATTTTTTTTGTCTTTTTTGTTGCTCTGCCATCTCTGCAGAATTCGTGCGAAAGCATTCGCTTTCGTTTATAATGAAAAGGAGAAGTGACGTATGCCCAATGGCGTAGGTTCGCATAGGGGCGGTAGGGACATAACACTACCAACTTTTCAGGATGCTCAAATTATCCCCACCAACTTTTAAGCAACGTTATTTGCATTATATAATGACTTCACTGATATAGGTCATTTAGATTGTCTTCCTATATGTTGTAAGGATAGAATTGATTCTACCATTATTAAGTGAATTACAGTATTTTCATTATGTTCAGACTTACACTGACCCCTTTTCACTCGCTGAATGTGCCAGTCCATTTTTTCCCCTCAAACGCACGTTTGATTGGCTGATGACTTGTACCCAACACACACACCCCCACACACACCCTTTAACAACCAGACAGAAATACAACATGCTGCCTCCCCTGCCCCCTTCAAAGACAAGTTTTTTTCCCCGCCAGCAGCAGCCACTGTCAGTAATGTAAAAAGACGTCAATGTTGTGAAGGTAGGGAACACTCCACTAATTTTGCTGCTGTTACAGTGTCATGTTTTCCAATTCTTAATAATGACTAAATTTGTGTTTGCTACATACATTATCAACCTTGTCATAAATTAAGATTTAAAAAAAAAAAATTTTTTTTTATGTCATGATGACAGTGCTTCTAGTCGATTTTACTCACTGAGATTTCTTGAAATAAAAACAGCTAGCTGAAAATAAGCTTAAGACTTATTTTAAGCAAAAAGTTTTTATATTTAATCTTAAAAACTGTCAGAAATGTTCTTCACTCAAGAATATTTTTCAGTACATTATTTGAAAGAATTTTTTTTCTTGATTTAGGTGAACACTGACCAACTTTTAGATGTATAGGCTCAATACGAATAAATAGTAATATTTACTTAAAGTAAGTGAAAGAATCTGACGCATTAATCTGTTAACTAGCCTTTAACGCTAAAAAAAAGATGGAGAAAATTATTTGACTAGATTTAACAATAATTATCAGAATGAGACGTTATAAATTTGCAGTGTGAAAGTTAGCATCAGTCAATACAGATTTATTTTGCATTAATCATTTCACCTATCAATTAATTGATAGGCGAAATGACCCCCATTCACGGAAAATATGTTTGGTCTTATTAATGTCCCGTCCCCAGCAAAAAGTGTACATGCAAGTTATGCTGTCATATCGTCCCACCAATATTAAGACCAAACCTACGCCCTTGCGTATGCCGTAAAGTAGTGAGCACAGATGTAGTTTTTTATTTTGTGTGTGGCAAGGTTCCTGCCACCCTCCTCAAAGTGGTGAAAGCGATACAGACCCCCTCAAGATACAAAAGAGGTGTCATTCAACGAGTTGTCAGTCGACATATTCTCACAAAAGGTATGAAACTATTTTCTAAAGGTTGAAAAGTTACATAGTGTTGCTTTAAATGTCTACATATCGTATTAAATCGACCAGACGCCCTTGAATCGAATCATAGTCCAAAAAATTGATATCGTATCATTCAGAAATTGGTCAGTTACACTTCTTGTGAGTAGTACAGTATGTATACACAATGGTACCTTGACTTACGAGTGGCCAATTACTTTTTTTTTGAGTCATGAAAGAGCTTCAGATACAAAAACCAACGCATTTTCATCATTTTGTTGGATTTGAATTGAATGAGTAGTGAAATCTCCAAGCTGAACCAAAATATTATTAGAATTGCAGAATTGTTTTAATTTGTTTAGAATTCTGTATATTTTAGGAAAATATAAGCTACAACACAACTTAGTTTTCCAATGGTGATTATTTTCCATTATTTCCTATGACGAAAAACTCAAGAGCTCTAAAGCGAGAGGCTCAGTAAGAATTAACTCTGACGGAGACCGTGACCCTTGAACCTGACTTGGCAGCAGGCAAACGTCAGGTAAAGTGGGTCAGAAAGCGAGACTGACTGCTAAACAGAGCAGATCAACGAGTCTCGGGTTGAGTGCTGTGAGCCATTCCAAATAATTTGGGTGATTCCCCATGACAGCTCGTTGGCTTTTCATGTCCCCATTAGTTAAATGATGTCTGAATACAATTTGGATTTGCGTGCTAAACCAACACAATTGTTGGTTATTTTAATAATTTCTGTGGAGATTTATGTTGAGCAAAGTTAAAACTGACATGCTGATCCCAAAAGTTCTCCACACCCTATCTTCGTATATGGTTACTAGTAGGGTTGTTCCGATCATGTTTTTTTTTTTTGCTCCCGATCCGATCCCGATCGTTTTAGTTTGAGTATCTGCCGATCCCATTATTTCCCGATCCGATTGCTTTTTTTTGGCTCCCGATTCAATTTCAATCATTCCCGATAATTTTTCCCGATCATATACATTTTGGCAATGCATTAAGAAAAAAATGAATAAAACTCGGACTAATATGTACATTCAACATCCGGTACTTAAGTACTGTATTTGTTTATTATGACAATAAATCCTCAAGATGGCATTTACATTATTAACATTCTTTCTGTGAGAGGGATCCACGGATAGAAAGACTTGTGACTTTGTATATTGTGACTAAATATTGCCATCTAGTGTATTTGTTGAGCTTTCAGTAAATGATACTGTAGCCATTTAACTGTTCTGCCCAAATGCATGATGGGAAGTGCAACCATGACTGCGCGTAGTGGTACCAATTCATATATCTTCTCTGCGTTGGTAAATAACATAGGGTGTTAAGAAAAAGATCGACTATTACCTTTCTTCCCCACATTGTGTCCCACGATATTTCTAATCGTTGGGAGAGGGATTGTAAAGCTTTAGCCAAATAAAAAAAGTTTCCAAAGGCTGCCAAAATTCACTCTACTCATTTTACGCTGCCTTTTAGCTCTATGTGCTGTATGGGTAAAACGGCGCCATTATAGATTGCGCGCGGCAATGTGTGAGTGGGTCGTGCAGCGCATGCGTTAATTGCATTAAATATTTTAACGTGACAAATTTTTAAAAAATTAATTACCGCCGTGAACGCGATAAATTTGATAACCCTACTTTAAGCCTGGACTAAAGACTCTGGATGAGTGTAACACATTATGTCTGTAACGTTAAATACAATTAGAAAATGATTCAATTAAAAATATATATATATATATATATTAAAAAAGGCATGTCCGATATTTTTTTGCCGATTCCGATACTTTGAAAATGACGTGATCGGACCCGATCGATGAGGACAGCATGCAAACAACGACAGAAGGGGGGAAAATAAGTAAGTGAACCCTCTGCTTAAGGAGACTTAAAGAGCAATTGAAACCAATTTTTACCAAATAATTTAAGTCAGGTGTGTGCCCAATCACTGATGAGGGGTTTAAAGCTGCCCTGCCCACTATAAAACACACACCTCGTAAGAAATGTCATGATGAGAAGCATTGTCTGATGTGCATCATGGCATGGTCAAAAGAGCTGTCTGAAGACCTGCAATCAAGGATTTTTTATTTGTATAAAGCTGGGAAAGGATCCAAAACCATCTCTAAAACACAATATACAAAGTCACATTTATCCTTTAAGAATTACAAGTCTTTCTATCCGTGGATCACTCTCACAGAAAGAATAATAATGTTAATAATGTAAATGCCATCTTGAGGATGTATTGTTATAATAAACAAATGCAGTACTTATGTACTGTATGTTGAATGTATATATCCGTCCGAGTTTTATTCATTTTTTTCTTAATGCATTGCCAGAATGTATATGATCGGGAAAAATGATCGGGAATGATTGGAATTGAACCGGGAGCAAAAAAAAAAAAAAAGCAATCGGATCGGGAAATATCGGGATCGGCAGATACTCAAACTAAAACGATCGGGATCGGATCGGGGGCAAAAAAACATGATCGGAACAACCCTACTATTAATGTTTGGCTGGTTTTAGTTAAAGCAGACACTGTATTTTCATCTGTGTGATTTTGACAAAGATCCTCTCACATTTGATGGTCATTTTATGCAGAAACGTGAGAAATTCCAAAAGCTTTTGATACTTTTTCATACCACTGTATAATGAAGTGAATCAAATTCAACGTTAACTTAGCATTTGTATTTCAAACACGCAAAAAAATCAGCCCAGCATCAACTTGTATTTCGAAAAACAGCACCTGTTTCTGACTCAAAGCTAGAGTCTCGGCTCTCACGTGTTTGTCTTTGCAGTGTCAACACACTAAGCCCCTCTACTCAGCTGTCATAATTTGTTAATGAGTCTTCTCACAGAGAAAAGGGTAGACGGGTCGGGTAAAAAAAAGGGAAAAAAAAGAAAAGACGTCTCTTCACCACCTAGTGAAAGCAGAGGTCCATCCCGAGAGGGGAACCCAGGGGCGACATCAGACCGATTTCAGAGCAGCCAGTGATGGCATCTCTGTATATTTTAATATTAATGACCCCCGGCAGTACAGCGGGCCTTCTAAGCCTCCAACAGGTGCCCCCTGCCGCACTTGATCTGCGGCTCATTGAGCAACTCGCTATTTGGAAAGGCCGCGTATGAAGAAGACAAGCAAACGTGACAGAAAGAGCGGACGGATGGAGAGTCAAGCCCCGTTTTTGAGTCACTTACCCCAGCTGAAACACAGGTCGATACTCGCCCCCCTCGCGCCACCAGCAGCACCCCTTGAGAAAGAGATTGACTTTTGTTTGGAGTTTGTGAGAAGTGGGAATCAGAAGCGGGACAATGGGACTCCCCACGGTGAGAGGCTGAGAGGAGCCATCTCAAATCAGTCAGCCAGGGGACTGACTAATCCGTCCATTGTCCCTCCCCAGCCACCGGCCGCACATCAACACATTCGCCCCCCATTGTCCCCCACCCTCATGCAGCGGGATTTGCTCTCCCCAACAGCCAGTTTTGTCCAAGGCAGTTCGAGCGGAAGTTTCTCACTGACAATTTGCCCCAAATAGATTTGTCAGAGCGTCCAAACTGCGCCGCGCCGACCTGTCGGTTTTCCTGGGTTTGGGTTCCAGGCTTTCGGACCCTCTCGTCTAAGGAAAGCACAAGTGTGCAGGTGTGCGCGGAGTGATTTCACTGTATGTGACACAGTGGGGGAGACTAAAAGGCCCTCGCGTACCCAAATCCATCACACACAAGATGTTCGTGGAGTTGTTAGAGTGGCCGACTGTACAGCATATACATTGAGGAGCAAAAGAATTTTCACCCCTTGTAATTTTGCAAGTTCACTCACTTAGAAAATAGGTAGAGGTCTGAAATTTCAATCAAAGATGTATTTCTACTCGTAGAGACATAATCTAAAATGAAATCCAGAAATCACATTGTATGATTTTTTTTTTTTAATTATTTGTAATTTACTGGGGTTCATAGGTATTTGCAGTATTTGACAAACGTGTAGTGCAGAAGACTTTATCTGCAATTACAGAGGTCCGACGCTTTCTGTAGTTCTTCACCAGGTTTTCACATTTGGAATCAGGGATTTTGGCCCATTCCTCCACACAAGTCTTTCCTAGATCTGTCAGGTTTTGGGGCTGTTGTTGAGAAACACAAAGTTTCAGCTCCATCCAAAGATTTTCTATTGGACTGAGGTCTGGAGACTGGCTAGGTACTCCAGAACCTTAATATGCTTCTTACGCAGCTACTCCATGGTCAGCTTGGCTGTGTGCTTCAGATCATTGTCATGTTGGGAGATCCAGCCACTACTCATTTTCACGTCTCTGACTGAGAGGAGGAGGCTGTGGCTCAAAATCTGACAATACATTTCACCGTTCATCCTCTGCTTTATACAGTAGAGTTGTCCTGTCCCCTTTGCTGAAAAGCAGCCCCAAAGCATGAAGTTTCCACCCCAGTACTTCACAGTGGGGATGGTGTTCTTGGGATTGTACCGTAATTTCCGGACTACAAGCCGCTACTTTTTTCCCCTCATTTTGAATCCTGCGGCGTATGCAATGATGCGGCCAATTGATCAATTTTTCTAACGACCGCCAGGAGCGCTCGAGCATAAAATGTAACAGTAAAACATGTGGAATATGTGTCGAGGAAGACACTAGTTTGCACTCTTTCCCGTATTTTAACTTTGTGCTTTGTGCACGAATAAAAGTAGCAGACCCTCATCTTTGTGCATTAGTAAAATTAGCAGACCCGCATCATGGAAAATGCTAGAAGAAATGGATATGACGTGCAGAGTTGAATTGAAGGCTTGGATGAGAGATCGTTTACCAAAACTGGCCACACGCGAAGAGCAACTTTTGCACAAGTCTGACAGCGTGGAGCAGTGTAAAAAAAATCCACGATCACCAACGGGTTTCGAAACGCCGGTCTGATGCGTGACGAAGAGGACGACACGCTCAGGAGTGAGCTTGAGGAGTCAGCTAAGAGCCGTTTTGCTGGCGCTCTTTGGAAAGAAAAGTTAAGGTATTGTAACATTGACAAAGAGTCACCCGCTTAGTTGGGTTGCAATTCTTTATTCTGGAAACGTAGAACAACACACGACTGCTGTCTGGAGCAGTCGACGCGCACATACCCCGACAACAACAGGAAGGCACGTCGCTCGCTCTTCCGCACCTCCCTTACTCCCGTAAGTCACACGCTATATTTATAACCCGATTCGTTAAAGTATGTTATTAAAACTCAGAAAGCTCTGTGTATTTTTTCATAAATATCTCATGTTACTATGTGGGCACACGCGGCTTATAAACAGGAGAGGCTTATGTATGTACAAAATTATTTTTCCTTTAAAAGTGTACTGGGTGAGGCTTGTAATCAGGGGCGCTCAATAGTCCGGAAATTACGGCAGCCCCAAAGCATGACGTTTCCACCCCAGTACTTCACAGTAGGGATGGTGTTCTTGGGATTGTACTCATCTTTCCTTTTTCTCCACACACGACAAGTAAAGTTTGCATCAAAAAGTTCTACTTTGGTCTCATCTGACCACATGACTTTCTCCCATGACCCCTCTGAATTATTCAGACTGTCCCTGGCAAACTTCAGACGGGTCTTCAAATGTACTGGCTTCAACAGGGAAACCTTCTGAGCAATGCATGATTTTAAACCACTGCATCGTAGTGTTCTACTGACAGATGCCTTTGAAACTGTGCATCCAGCTCTCTTCAGGTCATTGACCAGCTCCTGCTGTGTAGTTCTCGGCTGAGCCCTCACTTTTCTCATCGTGTGTGAAACCCCACAAGGAGAGATTTTACATGGAGCACCAGTCCAAGGTAGATTATCAGTCAGTTCAGCATTTTCCATTTTCTAACAATTGCTGCAACTGTTGATTTACTCTCACCAAGCTGCTTTCCAGTTGTCACATAGCCTTTTCCAGCTTTGTGAAGCTCAACTATTTTTTCTCTGGTGTCTTTCGAAAGCTCTCTGGTCTTGCCCATTGTAGCAGTTGGATTATGACTGACTGTAGGGTGCACAGGTGACAATAATGAGCTCAAACGGGTTTAAGGCAGACTTTTTTTTTTTAAAGTAGACTGATGACTCCTTGAGTGTAATAGTTATTGCTGATTCTCAGGGGTACAAATACTTATGAACCCCAGTAAATTACAACTATTTTAAAAATCATACAATATGATTTCTGGATTTTTTAAAAATTATGTCTCTATGAGTGGAAATGCATCTATGATTGAAATTTCAGACCTGTACCTATTTTCTCAGTGGGTGAACTTGCAAAATCACAAGTGGTGATACTTCTGCTCCTCACTGTATGCCTCACTTTTCTGATGTTTGGGGTTAGAAACTTTGCTATGGCAGGTGACCAGTCTCGGCTGCACCCAGAATTGCCCAATAACAACCCTAGAAAAAGACAGAGCTCACATGCTCTCAATAGTTTACATTTTTTTCTCTTAGCGCTTCTGTCTTTCTCGCTGTGAAGTGCCCAATCACGCTTAGAACGAGGCGCTTCAAACAGGATAGTCATGCGAACAAAAAAATCCTATAACTACCATCCCAAGGAGCTGGTCTTCAAAAGCAACCGGTTTTCATTTCCAATCCCAACTCATTTACAGAAACAACTTTCATAAGTGGAACTGGCTTTGGAAGCTAACCCCATCCTTTTTGAAGAACACTTAAAGGATCAGCTTTGTGTTCATGGTTGGTTGACCAAGTGAATTGGTGGATTGCAATGACTCCTGTCTAAGAATTTGTGATCAACTTGAGATGCGGTGCTGGGTTGTGTCTGTGATTGCGATAATAATTATTGAAAAACAGGCTGTTTCTTTTCATTGATAAGACTTAAATTGTCCAATCCACCACAAACCACCAGGCAAGGACAACGGGGATTAAAGCCTTGTTGCTATTTTGTTGGGCAATCCAAATGCATTTTAGCATCAGCGTATGAAACAAGTTTAAATCTACATCACCACAATTGTGTCGGTGCACAAGCTTTCTCAATCATAATGTATACAATACACAACATACAACCATGTATGATGTATCTCCTACAAGCTTCATTCACCTCCAGCAAGCTTGTGGACAGGTAAACTTAATATAGCACTATCCATGGTGCTGAAACATGTCTATTTGTTCTCTGCTCCAGGTAGCAGCGTGGTGCATGGAGTACAGCACATCTCTCTGACAGTTGATAGTTCTAGGTTTGAATCCAAGCTCTCTGTGTGGAGTTTGCATCAGACTCATGTTTTCCATCCAATTATTGTATCGATGACAAAACTATAATGTTGCCAGACTCTCAAAATTTAGAGTATCATGGAAAAGTTTATTTATTTCTATAATTTCATTAAAAAAGGTATGGGGTTCTGCTCCTATAACCGGAAGCAACACCTGCTTTGTTGTCCATGCCATCAATGTGCTTGAATAGCCACCCTACTCCCCAGATCGAAACCCCATTGCAAATCTATGTGGTCCAATCAAGAGGAAAATGAGGGACATAAGACCCACAACAAAGAGTTGGCAGCAAGCATCAAGGTAATCTGGGCTTTCATAATTCCCAGGCAATGCTAGAGGCTGATTCCTTCAAGTCATGGAACATCTAGGCAGTGATTAAAGCGTTAGAATTCACAACTAAAAATTGTATCATTTTGAGAGTACCACTTTTTGGTTGATTTGATTCTATTGTCATTCTTTTGTTTTCTACAAAAAATGAGAAGTAATTTATTTACAATATACTACCTTTCTTGAATTTATGAAAAAAAAAACGTATCCATGACATTTTAGTTTAGTGTTGTAGTAGTAGTAGTTTAGTTTATAGACTCCACCATCACTGATATTGAAGTGTATGTTTAGTTATGAGGACTTTTATTTATTTTGAATCAAATACAGGACAGTTTTACAGTCCATTTCTGCTTTAACCATGAATTGTAACTATTGGGATTTTTTTCCCAGTTGTAAACTTTACCTCCTTGCAGTTGAAATTCTGGCATTATTTATTAATAATATCATTATTGTCTTAGCTATTGTTGCTGTTATCTCAAGTGTATCATTGGTTTTCTCTGACTTTTGTTTGTTTGTTGCTTCTTTTGTTTTATTTTCATTTTCTCATTTCCAAAATTAAGAATTTATTCATTCATTAATTCATTCATTTGATTGTGCTACGTTTGTGCTAATTGTTGGGAAACCCCTCTATTATTGAAAAATTTGGTACGCTCCGTCAGCCGCGGGAGTTGTATACGGAAACGCTGCGATTGACGTAATCACTTGAAATTAAAATCTCAATATCTATAAAACGATAGCAGCACAAACAAAAAAATTTTTACAGGAAAAACGCAGAATAAACGAGTGGAACAATTTCGGGTCCATTTTGCAATAAATGGGGGGGGGGGCTTTGGTGACGCATACATGAAGATTAAGGGAGGGCCGGGGTGGCATAGCCCCCCACCCGGTTGCCAAAAATGTCATTGCATATAATCGACTTTCCAATATACGAATTTAAAATTAAGACTTTATTATTATTTTTATAATGGGTCAAAATTATTTTATTTTATTTCACCTTAGAGATGGTCATTTGCTTCGCAAAAAAAAAAAAACAACAACCTGAGGACAGAAGAGGCAAAATAGGAAAATGTAATTTTTTCAAACCTAAGCTTTCAAAAGCGACAACAACTACTGGGCGAGGATTGAAGACCATGAAACGCCGGAGAGCACCCCCAAAATTGTGAGCAGAGTTTCTATTTGCCCCACTAAAGACGTCAATTGTACAACAGAGCCACATTCACCACCGGGCATACCCTTTTCAATGGAAGGCGATCTTGGCCAAAAGTGTAGCTGTCCCAAGCAGCCTGATTAAGAATTCCCCTAAAAAATGATGGGAAACAAACAAACAAACAAACAAAAAACGCTCATTTTCAACGTAACATTATAAATGTTCCTGGCTGGAATATTCAGTCAAACAGAATTCGGCGTCTACTTCTCCACTAGGTAAGACAGACACCCACAGACACAGCTGGAATGCCTGTATGTACGGGGATGGGCTAAGCTACTATCCGAGAATATATCTTGAAAAATAATTTTATTGCTGACACTGCGTTTCGGGGTCATCAACATTTTTGCCACCCCCCACCCGCAACAAAAATCAAACTCCGCCTATGACGTGACGTCATCACTCGAAATTAATATCTCAATATCTCAAAAACAATAGCAGCATAAATGATCATTTTTACAGCACAAACAATGCATAAACGATTGACATCATTTGTTGCCATTTTTAATTAAAGCGGGTGCTAATTGACCTCAGATTGATCTATAAAAGAATGATAAATATCTTAAAACAATAGCCGCACAAATAGCACATACTATTGACATAAGCGGATTTTAAGGGGGGTCCAGGCCACTCTGGTGGCCGAAAAGCGTCATTGCATGTAATTGACTGAAGTTGTAAAGCAATAAAACTGCAACAAAAATGAATGAAATGAACAAAAAAATATATTTTTATAATAAATAATTTAAAAAAAAATTCCGAACATATCATGTGACTAGCAATTTAGATGGTCATTTGCTTTGCATATAATTTTCAACAACAACATAAAAAATACGGGACGGCAATTTTATTTTTCAAATGATTTTTTCTTTAATTGAAAATACTTTTTTTTGATTGAAGCAACTTTTTGGGGGATTAAATTTAGACACAAATGGTGTACCGAAAATATGGCCCAAACACAAAAAGGATTGCTTCAATCAAAGAAAACTTTTTCAATGAAAAATTATTTTTTTGCATTCAAAAACTTTTTCCATGGTTGAAATTTTTTTTTTTTTTTTTGATTAAAATGATTTTTCTTTTTGAAAATATATATTTTTTTGAAGCAACTTGTTTTTCCAATTGAATTATAAAGACAAAAATGTCCTGGCCAAAATGCGGCCCAAACACAAATCAACATTACTTCAATCAAAAAAGTTGCTTCATAAAAAAAAAAATAAATAAATAATTAAATAAATAAAAACTTGGCTTCAATCAAAAAAAAAAAAAAAAAATGAAAAATATAATAGAAATAAAAAGAAAAATCAAAGAAAAACAGCTTTCACATGCATTTATTTTAGTTTCAAATTTATTTTTGCATTCAAACACTTTTTGTTGTTGTTGATTGAAGCGACTTTTTTGGGGGTTGAAAATATATATTTAGATTGAAGCAACTTTTTTTTTTTTTTTTTTTTAAATTGAAGCAACTTTTTGTTGATTGAAAAGTAAAGACACAAATCTACCTCCATATAGCTCCGCTCAGGGGATACAAGTTTAGACTGGGTAACTACATTGGCACGACACCGGCGGGCGTACCATATTCAATAGATGACGATCCTGGCGAAAAGTATTGCCTAAGCAGCCTGATTTAGAATTCCCAAGAATGATGGGAAACAAAATAAAACGCTTATTGTCAACTTGTTATTATAAATATTCTTATTATTCTTTTCGGGGTGATCAACATGTTGTGCCCCCCGTTCCCCAAAAGTCATATGACGCTGACATGATTTGTATATAAATTTGTGTCTGATGCGGGGCCAATATCACGGTGGTGTAAATAAACTTTTTCTGCTGTTGAAAATAGTGCCTTGGCCGAAAGGAAACAATACACGATAGAGCATAGTCACATATTTGGAAACCACTTTTTGGCCACACTTGATTGCACGTGAATAAGAAATGAATGGTGATTGAAAGCAGCAGTTCTGATCTCTTCGGGTCACTTTTAAAGCTGGAGCAGCTTCACTATGGCTTTTACCAGGCTTGAAATCTCTCCATTATTCTCTCCCTGGTGCTTAGTGACTTCTTGCTAAACCAATTGATTTCCGCTTGGTCGCTTTTAGGGACCTGTGCAGTCATAAGAAATCATTGTCCGTGCATTTTCATCATGCGTGCACCGAGTGTTCTCACCCACTCTCATGCAGGTGAGATTTCATCAAGGGTTGCATTGTTACGCGCTGACTTCACCCATGTTTATCCTCGTTGAATTCAGTCAAATATGCATGTGTATGAAGAAAAAGAGATACACAATCGACTGCATCCTTTGTGGCTGGCAACATTTATTGAGTGTCTGAGGAGAAGCTTGTCACTCACAGAAGAGAAAGCGAAATGAAAGAAGGCAACCCGGGCAACCATGATGTTGGTTATATTTGAGTAAAGGCTATCAGTGAATGACGAGGATTAGGACGCGTTAAGGAGATTATGTCAAACATTCGCCATTCAGCCGCCGGCAGCCACCCACGTACACGCGCGCACACGTGATCCGTGCGCACTCACGCGCACGAGTGAGAAATACGCTTGCCAACTCTTAAAAAGATCCAAAAAGTCAGTCATTGGAACATCATATTTTGGCGATTATAAAATTGACAGTTGTGAAGAGAGAAAAAACAAAGTATGATTTCACTATGATTCCTCAAAGGTTGCTCAAATTCACACCAAATTATTTGTATAGGTTAAATGTTCACAGCATTCTGCAACTATTTCTTTTTTCCTTTTTAAAAATTGATATTGTAGATAACCTGGAAAAACTGCAGTTAAGCATTCTGTCATTTTAACTAAAATCCACCCCAAAAATATTTTTATAGGGAATGCTAGCGAGTCAACACAAAATCAGCAACAGTATAGATATATACACATATAATATATACTGACATGTACAGTTATTTATATATCCTTTATATCTACATTAATTTATATGAGTATATAAATGCATACTTACACACAGGCATAAAACGTATTATTTATATGCACAAAAATATTAATGCATTAACTTACAGTACATACATTTATATATGTATGGCGGAAAACACAGACAAGACTGAAAAAGCAGTTTCTGCTCTTGCACTCCTCTTTAAAAGAAACTGCTGTATTTTAAGCCAAAACAACTGTTGTGTTTGATAGAACAACATGTCTATATGCTTCCATAGCAGATTCATGGCACATTAAGCCCCCGAACTATTTTTAATTTGTCCATTTTACCCTGAAACCCCCCGTTTACAGACGTCGCGCAACTGCTTTTGTTTCAACCCAGCCATAAAACAAAGGTAATTAATTATATTTATCATTCAAAATGTCTGTCGTTTTTAGCTTAGAATCATTCGTTGATGTCTCATATTTCGTTCACGGATTTCTACCTCATAACTATCGCTTCATTGTAATTTTTTTTGTTACTGTCGCATTTTCTCCGATATGTTGCATGATAAATAATTGATCCAGACAAAAAAGTTGAAAAAAATGTTTAAAAGGGTAAATATATGAAAAAGAAAATCTCGACCACTCCTTGATGCCTGCGATTTCTGCATCGCGACCCTTGTTATATGACCATGTTTCACCCATAAAATCCCCCAAAAATCCAGCTGTGGCCATTCACAGCTGTGTCTTGACACTCAGCGATACATGCTACATGGATTTTTTGGATCGAAACAAAGTAGGTACCCGATAATATCTCATTAAAGTCATGGCGTCTGTAATTCTGTTCTTGCGTGCCCTCACCTCCAGATATGGTTTTGCTGTTTAAAAAATAAAAAAAAATAAAAATAAAAAAAAAAAAAAAAAAAAAAAAAAAAGCCCTCCTGCTCAAAAATGTTCTTCCCCCAGAAAACTGAGATATTAAACTATCCAATGATGTATCGCACATGCATATCAGCCAATTTGGAAAGTTGGCTCAATTGGGGGTCTCAGCGCGGAACTTCAAGTCACCTGAGTGTTTTCCGCCATATCTACAGTATATGTATTTTTTTCCTTTTTTTAAATTGATATTGCAGATTGCCTGAAATAATTGCAGTTAAGCATACTGTCATTTTTAACTAAAATCCACCAAAAAATCTTTTATTGGGAATGCTAGTGAATCAACACAAAATCAGCTGTAGACACATGTACATTAATTTATATAAAGGCGGAAAACGTAGTCATGACTGAAAAAGCAGTTTCTGCTCTCGCACTCCTCTTTAAAATAAATTGCTGTATTTTAGGCCAAAACATCTGTTGTGTTTGATAGAACAATGTATCTATATGCTGCCATAGCAGATTCATGGCGCGTTAAGCCCCCAAACCATTTTTAATTTGTCCCTTTTATCCTGGAAACCCCAGTTTACAAACGTCGCGCAACCGGTTTTGTTTCAACCCAGCCATAAAAAGGTAATTATATTTATAAATCAAAATGTCATTTTTATCTTAGAATCATTAATTGATGTCTAATATTTCGTTACAAAAAAAAAAAAAAAAAAAAACTTTTCACTCGCATATTTTAATTAACATATTTGTTACTGTCGCATTTTCCCCATTATGTTAGATGATAAATAATCGATCCAAACAGAGAAAAATTGAAAAAAAAAAAAAAAACCTTTAAAAGGGTAAATATGTGAAAAAGAACATCTCGACCACTCCTTGGTGTCTGCGATTTCTGCATCGCGACCCTTGTTGTATTACCATGTTTCAACCGTAAAATCCCCCCAAAATATGGCTGTGGCCATTCACATCTGTGTCTTGACATTCAATGCTACATGCTACATAGAGTTTTTGGATCAAAACGAGGCAAGTATGCAATAATATCTTGTTAAAACATGGCATCTTTAATTCTGCTGTTCAGTTTAGTTTTGCTGTTCAAAAAAAAAATAATTTTTTTTTAAAAAATGCGCTCCTGTTCAAAATTTTTCTTCCCCCAGAAAATTGAGATTTTAAGCTTTCCAATGATGTATCACACATGCATATTGGACAATTTTGAAATTTGGTCAAATTAGGGGTCTCAGAGCGGAATTTCAAGTCACCTGAGTGTTTTCTGCCATAAGTATATGAATGCATACATTCACACATGGCATATAACTTATTCTTTACACGCACAAAAAAATTATACATTAACTTAGAGTAGATATATAATTTTTCGACCATACGCTGCTGCTTTTGTCCTTCATTTTGAATCCTGCGGTTTATTTGTCAATTTTTTGGGGTTCATAGGTAACACTTTATTTGAAATTGGCGTCATAAGACTGCCATAAGAACATCATCATTATGACATGACACTGTCATGAGCATCAATGAATGCTTATGATAGATGCTGTTAGGTGTCATTCGGCAAATTTTGTCACCAACTCCTGTATGTCCAGCTCGGATCTTTTACATCCATTCAAAAGAGAGAAAATTTGCCGGATGACACTAAATGACATCATCATAAGCATTCATTAAATGCTCATGACAGTGTCATGTCATAATTATGATAGTCTTATGACGCCGCTGTCAAATAAAGTGTTACCGGTTAATATCTTTTGGTGTAAATATCCCATAATACAGTAAGGACAGCTGCGGCTTATAGTCCGGTGCAGTTTATCTCTGAGCAAATGCTGTTTCCGTGTCAAATTTGGTTGGTGGCGGCTTATAGTCAGGTGCGCCTTATAGTCCGAAAATAACAGTACAAAAGAAATCATTAATATTTTTTTTAAACAGAAAATATATATGTGATGATGTCACTACTGTGTTTGTATTGATTGATTAATCACAATATGTCCTAATTTTAGTGCTCAAATGTGAATATGAAATAAAGTTTGTATATGCTGAAGTGTTAAACTCATTTTTTATTTTGAATGATTTTCTTCCAGAAAGCACTTTCCCTGTTGTCAAAGCTGAATTGCAACACATTTCCGGCTAATAGTATTGAACTCCATATTCCGTGCAGGTGTACCTAATTTTATGGTCTCTTTGTGCCTCTCCTTCCAAAACCAAAGAGACGTTCGCATGAATTCATTCCGTGCGTAAAAACTGCAGGTTGAGAGACACCAAAGACACAATGGTTAATTGCAATTAAATACGCCTCCCCGCCTCGCCCCATGCATGTCCGCTTAAATCGACACTTTGTGCGGCCATATGGCCTAGGGCCCACCGTGGGAAGAAGGACAATTAAAAACAGAATATGGATTTCTGGAGTTACCCGGGGAGAGCGCAGCAAGCTGTCAAGGTCAGGGTGTCAGGAAGAGAGGACCCCGGTGTTCACAGTGGAGTGAATGAGATGGGAGGGGAGGAGAGTATGGTTTTGGGAGCCGTGCAGGAGGAGAAATGACTTAGTTTTGCAAGTGTGCCAAGTGAGAACAAACTTGTGAGTGCAGGGGAACAAGACTACCAGAAATCCGTTTAAAAACGCCAAAAACAGACCGACTTTTATGTACAGTTAGTTTGAACTTGAATTCAGCTACTTATTTAGTTAGTTTAGTTGACAGACATTATATGCGAATTTTAGTCAGAAAAATCCCATTTAAGAACGATTTCGTTGCAAATAATGTTTCTAAAATGAGTACAAAATCATTTTTTACTCTTTTAATTGATTGAAATGGTACATGGTGGATTTCAAAAGTCACAACATATTAATATCGTTGCATTTAAAAGTATCCCAGATAGCAGACCGACACTGAATAAACGTTGATTTTCCATCAAAATCATCAGTATGGTTGACATCGAAATTTTCGACGTCAAGTGACGTTGAAACAATTAACGTTGTTCTATGGTATGTCAGGCGATGGTTGGGTTAACATTGTTTTATAGTTGATGATGCTGACAAATAGTTGATTCATGATTGACCGGGAAATGTGATTGAAAAGTCATTGAATTATGGATGGGCGGGCGTTTTGGTCGAAAACATAACATTGATTCAGCGTTGTTGCAATATTATTAATAATCGAAATGACGTTTGGGTTTTGTAAGGATTTCAACGTTGAAACAACATTAATTGAGGGTGCAAAAGTGACGCTGATTCAACGATATAAGATCAACAGTGGAATGTTGAGCCAACATCTTTTTAACGTCGGTCTGGGATCGTACACTTTGAAAAAACCACCTACAGAATGTATTCAATAAAATTGAGGTAACAATTTACACTCGGTTTGATAGTGTAAATTTTACCCAATTTACTTGGGTAAAATTGGGTAAAATTTAAACTATCAAACAGTGCAACTTTAAAATATCAAAATTTACACTATCAAACAGAGTGTAAATTGTTACCTCAATTTTATTGAGTAAATTCTAAATGTTGTTTTTTGTTGTTGTTGTTGTTGTTTTTTTTTTTTTTTTTTTACAGTGTATACGGCTTAAAAAGCGAGGGAACAAATACTGTCCACCACATTTGTTTAATTGTTTTCTGGGTTTAAAACAAAAAGCAAAACAAAATGCGTATTATTTTTGAAGGACTATTACCCAAATAGAACTTTTTTTCCTCTAATAAATCCTTGTTTTAAAAATGGGCGGGGGAGTTCCTATTAAAATGTCCAAAACATGTCAGTATGTTTTTTTTAATTTAGTTTAACTGGGAAATTTTTTGTTTTGCTGTTTTCTAAAAAGCCTATAATTAAGGATTTCGATGGGCGATATTCTATGTAAAATATTATATATTATTCCTTCAGCTTTGTATAAAACAAAAAGATGCTGTTCCGTTTCTTGAATTTCAACTGTGAGGAATTTCTTGCAGCTTTTTAAATAGTGAGGCGTTCATTATATACTGAAAAGAAAGGGGAAAAAATACTGGAGTGGCTTGTGGGCAGTGCTTTGGGATCAATGAACGAGAGAGGGAGAAAACGAGTGAGAGAGAGTCGGTGACGTCATGGCGGAGTTTGGAGTGGAAAGCCAAGTGGATTTTGCAAGTGGAGATCTCCACCCTCCACCCCTCAGCTTCCAGCCTCCCATGACACTTGTGCTAAATATTAGCAGGCATTATTCGGGCCAAGTCGCAGCACAAAGTCACACCTGCGGACAAAACTCAATACGCCTCGGTGCTTGTCCTAAAAGATTTGGGGTTGTGTTTTTCCTCTCCCGACCCGGCCTCCACTACCTCCAACTTGACGCCTGTTGCGCGCCTACCGCAGCCGCCAACAGGTCACCTTTGCCGGGCTGCTAAGGGGCTGCGAGTCGGTCCGGTTCTCTTGTTGACCGGACTCGGAAGGGGAACCATGCGCCGCCGTGCGTGTTGAGCGTGGACTAATTGGGGAAGTTTGGACAGGGGCAAGGACCGAGAAAATCAAGAACTATTTCAAGAATTTGTCATAAATATATTTATGTATTTATTTTAAAAGAAGGGACATTTTCCGACCTGAACTTTCATCATTTGAGCATCCACGATGAGCAAAGCTGCCGGCTCAACAAGTGGTTGTTTGGATATTCTCAATGTCAAGTCAAGTAAGTGGCTCTTTTTTCTCACTAATAATACAAAGATTAAAAAAAAAAAAAAAAAAAAAAAAAAAAAAAACTATAAATCAAACAGTTGAAAACAATAACGTACTTGAAAGAACGCCAATTCCCTTGAAGCGTTTAGTCATTTTGTTTCAAAATAAAAGTTTTTTTTGTGTGTGAATATAAATAACTGCGTTATAGAAAGAAAAAAATCTATGATTATTTATATTGAAACAAAACATTTACAACCATTAAAAAAAAGATCGCTAAACTTCTCAATCTATACAATAATGTCTCGAAAAAAAGTCAGACATGTTATAATTGAATGTTTTCGTTCTGGTCTTATTTTGATGCAACATTTAACCACCGTTTTATGAACGTCTTTTGGCCTAAAACAATTCATTTAAGAGAGAAAAAGTCATCATTCAACACAGTAAAAATTAAATTCCTCACGTACTTGTAATAAATTCATATTTTAAATTACATTTGTATCCATTCAGCCAATTGAACGCCTCTATTTAATTTTCCTCTCCTCAGCATTAAACGCACTAAATCCCTCATATGTGTCATAGCAAATATACAATTTAAACATGACAACTTCCTGTGTGGCTGAGTGGACAATTTCCCTTAAAACTGCCGTATAACTTGTTGTATTTACACCACACCAATAGAGTCAATGTCATAGCAAATATACAATTTAAACATGAGAACTTTCTGTGTGGCTGAGTGCACAATTTCCCTTATACATAAAAACTACCGTATAACTTGTTGTATTTACACCACGCCAATATGGTCAAATTGACCCAAAACGAAAAAGTCGAAAGTAAATATACCATGGTAAATGAAAAATAATGATTTAATTTCTTTCAAATGACCTTCACGGTGCGTAAATCAATTTTAAGACATACATACATAAATAAAACACCATACTGAAACTTTCTAATACTTGATTAAAGGGCCTCCTGGAGTTATTGTTTTTCTTTCCACTGCTGGTTATTCCCATGCTACCCTTTGGGACGGGTCACTGGTGAATCATTGAGCAGGTGGCAAAACGTCAGTGTAATTACAACGACGCCCCCCAAAACCCTACCCCTGCCCACCAGCACTTTTTTTCGTTTAATATTTTTTTTAACATCACTTTCCCCTCCTTCTTTCTTATCAAACATTGGAGTCCATTTCCATACACTTCATTGGAGTTCGGTGCAACGAGTTGGTGCGCATTATTCTCATGGCGCAGTGTCACTCCCTAATCCCGGGGCCTATAGACCTGCGGGATAAAGCAGCTGTCGAGTCCCATTATGAGGGGGAGTTGGCAGCTTGTCGAGATGCGGCCAGTCAGACGAGCTTCAATGGGCCAAAATCATTAAGTTAACACTTTCCCCCCCTAATGTCTCCATTGTGGGCCTCCCACCACAGCCATTGTTTTACAGGGCCCGGTTATGACGCTTGCCCACTTTTATTCTAGAAAATGTGTGCAGTGAATTCCCATGGTCTGAGGGCCACTGTCCAGTGTGCGGGAGAGACAGAAAGAGAGCGAGGGAGAAAGTGAGAGCGTATTGAAGAGAGAGAAAGAATTAAAAGAAGTTGTATAGTTTAATATTAATTGAATCAAATTGCCCATGCAATCGAACCTTGTAAAAATGATTTTCAGTAAACTATATTGGTAAAGGCAAACCATGTGATTAATAGCAGTATTTAGTAGTTCTTGAAAAGGTAATAAATTTAGTGAGATATCCAAAAGGTTAACATGCAGAAAGATTTAAATTAAATGTCGATCAAATAAACAGTGATACATAAATATAATTAAACATTATCTGAATGACTGTTTATAGACGCACCTCCGCAATCCCAAATATAAACGATATATTTCTATTCCTGAATAATATTTTAAGACAAATTATCTTTGTTTTCTCAGTAATAATCATTATGAAACTAATGCAAGGATTGTAAATGAAAGCAATTCAAAATAGATTATATCCAACATCATAATGGCAAAATTGAAATTACCACCTGGATTAGAAGTGACGATCTCACTTGTAAAATATAATTTTAAAGGATATAATGATGGGACTGTCCACCACCATACCAGGGCAAAAATGTATTTCAGTCATAAGATTGTAATGAAATAAAAAGTCAATTATAATGATAAGTGGTATAGCCAAGATAGGAAATCCATGTGCTGGTTTCTGTAACAAGACCAGTTTAAAAACACAACTAATCTCGCAAGGTTCTGCTGGATTTGTTGTGTTTTGGGACTTGTTTTTATATCCAGAAACCAGCATGTTCTGGATTTCGTAGCAGGAAATGATTAGGCCTAAACGTTAGAAATGGTGACTGAAGCAATAGGGCAGTTTATTGTGATCATATTTAAAAAATGATTTTTCAATTTTTAAAATATTTTTCTTTGGTTCCACGTTTGAAAAAGCAACTATTTAATTTTGCGCTGAATCGATCAACGAACGAACAGTGCAATTTATACAGGAAAGCTTAAAAATAAGGGGGAAAAAAGTCCCAAGAAATGACTTCCAAAATTATGGATATAATTTTGAATTATAGTTATTTTTCATGTGATTTTTTCCATTAGATTGAGACATTCGTAACACCAAAAACGAGTTTTGAAATTGAAGTTGTTGCTGCTGAAATTTCCCAACATGCAGGTCGCATCCTGGACATCCCGTGCAAAGTGTGCGGAGACCGCAGCTCGGGCAAGCACTACGGCGTCTACGCCTGTGACGGCTGCTCCGGCTTCTTCAAGAGGAGCATTCGTCGAAACAGAACCTACGTGTGCAAGTCTGGCTCTCAGGTATAAACTCACTACCTTTCCTCGCTTTAAGAGACGCTTAGAAGTGGATTTTTCCAGCTGCGCCTGAACGCGTCACGCCAGAGGCGCTTAAATAGCTCGACGCGCTGGTACGTTGTAATTTATCAGGTGTAATCCAATCTAATGTGATGAAAGCGAGGATTCAAGGAGCAAGGGGCGGGATAGTACTTAGCCCCCCTTTGCACACCCCCACCTCCCTTCGCCTGTACTGAAGGGAGTTGATAAATGCATGATGATGATAGCACCTGGAAATTGGTCTCCTGGGAAGATAATAGTAAGGATTCGAACGTGCAGCTATTATATGATAACACTTTTTTCTGGTCTACGTGTGTGTTTTATAGGGTGGGTGTCCTGTGGATAAAACTCATAGAAACCAATGCCGAGCATGCCGCTTGAAAAAGTGCCTGGAAGTCAACATGAATAAAGATGGTGATTTTCTTAAAATTTTTACCTTTTTTTTTTTTTTTATCACACTGCTTTTTGATTTACAATTATTCTTATTCTTTTTACATCGGTGTTAACCTTAATTTTTCTCAACTTTGAAAATTGTTTTTGCACAATGTATTGAACACAAATGGTGAGGCAATACACATGAAAAAAGTTAAGTCACATATATGGCGGAAAACACAGACAAGGCTGAAAAAGCAGTTTCTGCTCTTGCACCCTTCTTTAAAATAAACTGTATTTTAAGCCAAAAGAACTATTGTGTTTGATAGAACAATATGTCTATATGCTGCCAAAGCAGATTCATGGCATATTAAGCACCCCAACTATTTTCAATTTGTCCGTTTTACCCTGGAGACCCCTGTTTACAGAAGTCACGCAACCGCTTTTGTTTCAATCTAGCCATAAAAAGAAGGTAGGTAATTATATTATTCGAAATGTCTGTCATTTTTTTAGCTTAGAATCATTAATTGTTGTCTAATATTTAGTTGTTTTTTTAAACGACTTAAAAAAATTATTCACTCGCATATTATAAACTTTTAAACAAATTACGTCACAATGAAAAAAATGGTGTCTGTAAATATGTCAAGGATATCTACCTCATAACTCGCTTGATTGTATTTTTTTGTTGCTGTTGCATTTTCCCCCGATATTTTAGATGCTAAATAATCGATTCAAAGAAAAATGGAGAGGGGGGGGGGGGAATTAAAGGGTAAACTCGACCACTCCTTGATGTCTGCGATTTCTGCATCGTGACCCTTGTTATTTTACCATGTTCCACAAATAAAATCCCCCCAAAATCCAGTTGTGGCCATTCACTATTGTGTCTTGACACTCATGGATACATGCTACATGGAGTTTTTGGATAGAAAAGAGGTAAATACGCGATAATCTCGTTAAAATCATGGCGTCTTTAATTATGCTCTCACCTCCAGTTAGGGTTTTGCTGTTTAAATTTTTTTTAAATGCCCTCCTGGTCAAAATGTTTCTTTCCCCAGAAAATTGATATTTTAAGCTTTCCAATGATGTATCACACATGCATATAGGACAATTCTGAAATTTGCCCAAATTGGGGGTCTCAGAGTGAAACTTAAAGTCACCTGAGTGTTTTCCGCCATATGGTTTAAAAATGGTCTTATATGCATGTGTGTTACATCATTGGAAAGCTTATATCAATTTTCTAGGTAGGGGAAGAAAAATTGTAAACAGGAGGGCATTTGAATAAAAAATTTTTTGAACCCCTAGAACCTTCACTCGAGATGAGAGCATGAGAGAACAAAGAAGACACCGTGATTTTAACGAGATATTATCACATACTTACCTTATTTCGATGTAAAAACTCACACGTCTTACAGAGTGTCAAGACACAGCTGTGAATGGCCACATTTGGACTTTGGACTTGGATTTTATGGGCGAAACACTGTAATATCACAAGGGTCGCAATGCAGAAATAGCAGACATCAAGGAGTGATCGAAATTTTCTTTTTCAAATATTTACCCTTTTAAACGTCCGCCCCCCAATTTTTCTTTGTTTGGATCGATTATTTATCATCTAAAATATCGGGGAAAATGCGACAGTAACAAAAAAAACAACTACGCGATAGTTATGAGGTAGATATCTGTGACGTATTTACAATCACATTTTTTTCATTGTAACGTAATTTGTTCAAAAGTTTACAATATGCGAGCGATTAATTTTATAAAGTTGTTTATTTTTTTAATTAAATGTTAGACATCAATTAATGATTCTAAGCTAAAAATGATAGACATTTCGAATCATAAATAAGATAACTTCTTTTTATGGCTGGGTTGAAACAGAAGCGGGTGCGTAGCGTCTGTAAACGGGGGTCTCCAGGGTAAAACTGACAAATTAAAAATAGTTTGGGGGCTTAATGCGCCATGAAACTGCTATGGCAGCATATAGACATATTGGTCTATCAAACACAACAGTTCTGTGGGCTTAAAATACAGCAGTTTATTTAAAAGAGGGTTGCAAGAGCAGAGACTGCTTTTTCAGCCTTATCTGTGTTTTCTGCCATTACATACTGTACACATATATTTTAAAATTTAATGAAATATTTTTAAACAAATAAGATCTTTTATAACACTTGGGGCTGCTAGAATGTTTTGTACGCTCAAGGATTTTTATCACACATTGAACATTGCATTACATGTTGGCAACTGGCAGGTGTAAATAAATACATGCAGTACAGAGAATCACTCTACATGAAATCGTTATAGGTCTTTTCTTTGCCAGAAAACCAACCACTTTTGTAACATTTTTAAAAAGTACTATTTATTGAGCCTTGAGAATGTCAAATTTCTTAAAACGTCTTGTCTTATGTACAAGGTGTTACATGGACTTGCCCCACCTCCCATGCCGGAGGGTCTCAGGACCAGGGCCTCCTCTAGATGGAAGTGTGAGGTCCCAATCAGAAAAACGGCCTTTGGTCACAATTCTCTCTCTGTAAAGGCTATTAAAATCTGGAACAGTTTACCACTCGCCATCAGAGAGTGTCCCACAATACGAACCTTCAAACCTCAGCTCAAGCAGTGGTTGAAAGTAAACCAGTCCTGCACTCACTGACTTTGAAATTCTTAGTAACCTATTGTATTGTGCTGTTTTATTGTAATCTTTTTTTGTTGTTGTTGTCTTTTTATGTTACCTGCCTAGGGACTGTGAATATAAATTAGCATCTTTGCTACAATCTGGCATATTTACATCTTTTAGATGTTCATCAATGTGCACTGTCCCTATTAAATAAATAAAATAAATATCTCAATCATTTTGCACATGCTACTATCACCAAAATGCTAGTTTTTCTAAATGTATTTTGAATTTAAAATAACTAACTTTAAGAGATCTCATACAACTAATACTTATACTTCTTTTGTGCCGTTTACAGCCGTCCAACACGAGAGAGGACCCCGAACATCCACTATCCGAAAACAGGTGGCCTTATACTTCCGAGGTCATAAAGATGTGAACGGGTCATCAACACATTTCCCAGGATCCTCTCTGCCGGGCCCCCCTTTTTTCACTACTGTCACACAACTGGAGCCTCACAATTTAGACATGAGTACAGTGGCCAGCACGCCTGAGAGGCAGGCTATCGTGGGACTGGCTCAGCCCACCCCAAAGGTGACTTTTTGATTTTTTTGTTTGCATGTTTGTCCCATTTATTAACATTTGCGGGTTCAAAATGATATTCAAATTGTTGAATGACTCCATAAAGGAGTAACTATTCAACATATTGCTGCATTTGAAATGAAGCAAATTTTATGATTGAACTTCCAACGGTGACAAAATTGAGAAATTTGTGGTACCCCTTCACAAAAATATGAAATGCTTATAAAACATTTTTTAATGAAGTGCAGAAAGTGACTATATAAATGAACAGAGAAGGTGGCCTATTACATGCCAAATAGGGAACCTATATATTGTTTAGTTATTAGTTTGGGTTTACATAATTGTTATTAATGCTGTTTAACACTTTATCAAGTGTAAAAAAAAAAAATGCAACAAATTTATAGATTTAAAAGATAGTATTTTTAATTGAGGCTACATTTTGTCTTATTGGTTTTTTCTCTGGGTCCTTACTTTGGTTATTCACTAGTCAATTTTAACATGAAAAGCCTTATGGACATTAAGCGTGACCAGCAACCTGCCAAAACGTGAGCCCACAAATAACTGATGAAATTTGATATTTTTTTACAGTCCTTTTTTAATTATAACATAATCAGTAAGTGATAAGTTCTCAAGTTGTTGTACCCAAACTAAATATACTATAATAATACCTTAGGTCAATGGGTCATGTTGTACCAGGATACTGCATTTTAATTTCCAGTCCCCTAAATCTTACTATATCTACTTCAAACTTCAATATTAAGTGTAAATTGGTTACAGTATTATTATTCTTCATACGATTTTAATTTTTTGCAGCCAGGTTAGAAGTTGAAATTCTTGCCCTGATTTAGCCCATAAGAGGCACAAATCCGCCAATTAGATTTCTCACTGCAAATCCGCAACAAGCAACACTAATCATCGCTAAAAAGCAGGTGCCATGGCTTGGAATTTAACCTTTGCCGTGTACAATGAACCCGACTGTTTCCCCCCCAAACACATCAGAGGTGATAACCGCGTCCTTTCCCCCTCCCGCAGTACCCTCACGAAGTCAGCGCCACCCCCATGTACCTGTACGAGGTGGCCACCGAATCGGTGTGTGAGTCAGCGGCCCGCCTTCTCTTCATGAGTATTAAGTGGGCCAAAAGTGTGCCCGCCTTCTCCACGCTCCCCTTATCTGACCAGGTACGTTAAAGCGTTTAAGCGCGCGTGACGGGAATTAAGGCAAATGAGGGAGGTGTGGGGGGGATTAAGGAGCGCGCTTAACCTTGAGAGGAGGCCCGGGGGAGTTCAAACATGATCGCTTTTGGAGGACATAAGTCGGAGGAATAGGCAATGCACTTTATGGACCACGGTAACAACTATGTGAAGAAATTGCCTACTTGCAAGCCCCTGTCAGCCATCCAATTGGATTTAGCTCTGGGTTTTCTAACAACAGATCATATTCAGGCTTATGGGGAGATGGAGTCTACAAAAATGGACTTCGGGTGTAAAGCAGAATACATCCTGGACTTGTTGCCCATCAATCGATTTTGAGGGATGGACAACCTTTCTGAATTAAAACCACGTCAGTAAGTAGGAACTGATTCCCCACTGCCTGCATGGAAGTCTGGCGAATGAACCAACACATAACCAGCGACTTCAGAAATGACAATTCCTTTATATCTTTTCATTTATAGCCACCACGACTATAAATAGATTACCATTTATCTTCAGTCCCTGAAATCTTTAGGCACAAAATCACAAATTTTAGTCTTAAATGTGCAAGATTCTCAGTTTCAGGTCAGTCCTGGTTCTAGCAATCCATTACTTTATACAGGGTTTCTACAGGTATCATCAAAATCTCATTTAATGCTTCTCAATGCCACTTTAACCGAATTGAATACCTATGCCCGACTGCAGATAGTTTCACACACACAAATTATAAGTAGAGTTGTCCGATGACTTTTTAACCGAAATCGTCCAACTCCAAAAATCCGATATCAAACCGATACATGCGGTTGGGGACTTAACAATATTATAACTAATTGTATTGTGATGATACTTTAATAATGATAAATGTAATAACTTCAAGGATGTCTGAGAAACATTCTGTGAAAAATAACGGAACAACTTTAACTGAAGTTCTGGGAAAAGTGCCTATATTGCACCACTATATTTAATGTTGAAATCAAAATAGTGCAAACGTGAGTTTTTTGGATAAAGTGCAAGTGCAACGTGCCAGTAAGGCACTGACATATCACATATGGCTTGCACAGGTGCTTCTGGCTCAAAATAAAGATGCACAGCTTCAGTACAGTGAATGAGGTGTGTAATAGGTTTATAATTAATTTCTTTTCAATCATTTTTTCATTTAATTTTTGCACCATGAATGCAAATGATATGCTCACATAACAAATCTCAAGCATCTTAGTTTAGAGACATCTTATGGTCAATAGCCATAACTGCTAGGTTGTGACCAGCCCTTGAACAAAGGCAGAAGGCTTCTACATTCACTTTGAATGCAACATGCATATGGGCCCAAAACCGATAATGAAAAACAGACGTCACTATTATCCAATATCATTTTAAAAGGATTTTATCGGCCAATATTATAAGCTACCTGATAATATCGGACAACTCTAATAAATTATACAAACAAAAAAAAGTTTCTTTAACCGTCAACTTTACATACTTTTCAATGCCTCGAATGTTTAGTTCAATGCTTTTTAAGGTTTTTGCTTTTTAACAACCCGCATAAACCCTGCTAGAGTACAAATCTCATTCAGGCTCGGAAGTAGATGAAGCCTACACCAGCTGACTTCAGGAGCAAGAACAGATTAGGCCCTCAACTGGTTATCAGTCAATCACAGGGCACCTATATGCAGTGGGTTGGCTGAGGGATTGATTGGAAATCCAGGTCTGTATGTCTGTTGATACAGTCACCTCGGGGAAGACACCTAACTCTACATCGCTTCCAGGCCAGCATTGCGAATGACAAAGTTTACAATTGCCTAACAATGTTGAAAAAAATGCTGGACAACCATTCAAACTCATTTTGGAGTAGGAACTTAAGGGAACCTAGGCACCTGAACCATTATGCCATCAATTACCGATTGCTGGGCCTTTGCAATATGTTGATACAGTGAGGAGCAGCCCTGTGATTTTGCAAGTTCACCAACTTAGAAAATAGGTGGAGGTCTCAAATTTCAATCGTTGATGCATTTCCATTCATAGAGACAATCTTAAAAAAAAAAAAAATCAGAAATCACATTGTGCGATTTTTTAAAAACAATTTATTTGTAATTTACTGGGGTTCGTAAGTATTTGTACCCCTGAGAAAATCAGTGCTAATATTTAGTGCAGAAGCCTTTGTTTGCAATTATAGAGGTCAGACACTGTCTGTAGTTGCTCACCAGGTTTTCACATATGGAAACAGGGAATTTGGCCCATTCCTCCACACAATTCTTCCAGATCAGTAAGTTTTCAGGGCTGTTTTTGGGAAAACGAAGTTTCAGCTCCATCCAAAGATTTTCTATTGGATTGAGGTCTGGAGACTGGCTAATCCACCCCAGAACCTTGAAATGGTTTTTACGCAGCCACTCCTCGGTAGCTTGGCTGTGTGCTTCGGATCATTGTCATGTTGAAAGACCCAACCACGACTCATCTTCAAGTCTCTGAATGAGGGAAGGAGGTTGTGGCTCAAAATCTGATGATACATTTCACCATTCATCCTCTGCTTCATAAAGTACAGTCGTCCTGTCCCCTTGGCCGAAAACCAGCCCCAAAGCATAAGGTTTCCACCCCCATACTTCACAGTGGGGATGGTGTTCTTGGGATTGTACTCATCCTTTTTTTTCCCCTCCACAATCGACAAGTAAAGTTTGCACCATAAATTTCTACTTTGGTCTCACCTGACTACATGACTTTCTCCCATTACCCCTCTGCATCATTCAGATGGTCTCTGGCAAACTTCAGAAGGACCTTCACATGTACTGGCTTCAAGAGGGAATCCTTCTAAGCAATGCATGATTTTAAGCCATTGCACCGTAGTGTTCTACTGACAGTAGCCTTTGAAACTGTGCATCCAGCTCTCTTCAGGTCATTGACCAGCTCCTGCAATGTAGTTCTAGGCTGAGCCCTGACTTTTCTCATCCTGAGTGGTGCCCCACGAAGAGAGATTTTACTGAGAGCCCCAGTCCTAGGTAGATTACCAGTCATGTTTAGCTTTTTCCTTTTCGAACAATTGCTTGAACTGTTGGTTTATTTTCACCAAGCTGCTTTCCAATTGTCCCATAGCCTTTTCCAGCTTTGTGTAGCTCAACATTTTTTTCTCTTGTGTCTTTCGAAAGCTCTCTGGTCTTGCCCATGGTAGCAGTTAGATTATGACAGACCTTAGGGTGCACAGGTGACAATATTGAGCTCAAACGGGTGGTGGGTGGGTGGTTACTCATGGGGTAAAGGCGGACTTTTTTTACGGTTGACTGACAACTCTTTGAGTGTCATAACTTTGCTGGTTCTCAGGGGTACAAATACTTATGAACCTTAGTAAATTAGAAAATAAATTGATCAATGTAATTTCTGGATTTTGTCTCTATGAGTGGAAATGCATCTATGATTTCAAACCTTTGCCTATTTTCTAAGTGGGTGAACTCGCAAAATCCAAAGGGCTGCAAAATACATCTGCTCCTCACTGTATATGCAACCCAGGACGGATGAACCACAAGAATGATTTTAAGTCAGTGAAATAATCTTCATTGGGAATGAGTCTGTTCAACCCAGAGACATTCTAAAGATAAACAGACACTGTCCGAGAGACATTCTTAAGTTATGTTAACAGTTTTCCCAGAAGTTGGGACGCTGTTGCATTTGCTCCATGTTTTCTTCCACTTCTCATGTAGACATGAAATCCACTTGTTCCATATGTCACACAATTGACTGTAATCATCTTTGCAGTTGATTCTGTTGGAGGACGCTTGGAGGGAATTATTTGTCCTGGGAATCGCACAGTGGGCAATCCCAGTGGACTCTACGACTCTACTAGCCGTTTCTGGTATGTAACCGAGAAAGACTTGCTGTACTGGGCCTCTATACACCCTGCCACCTTCTTGCGTTGTAATGTTGCGTCATCAGCAGGGATGAACACCGAAAACACTGAATCCCAGCGGATGAACAAGATCATGTCCGAAATACAAGCACTCCAAGAGGTAGTCACCAGGTTCCGACAGATGAGGCTGGACGCCACAGAATTCGCCTGTTTGAAATGTATCGTGACGTTTAAAGCTGGTGAGAATCCGCCTGCTGTAGCCAATAGACCCCAGTATGAGGATTGTATCCTAACAGCCCCGTTCTTGTGACCTAAGTCCCTACGCAGGGCGGTGCAGAATTGAGAAATTTCCGGAACGCCAGCGCCATTGCCGCGCTACAGGATGAAGCACAGCTCACGTTAAACAGCTACATCCACACCAGGTAAGACTATTTTCTAGTTCAGCACTGCGAAGGTTTCTATAATACTTTGAATATCTTCATTTTTTTAATGGCAACTACACTTAACATTCATGCTTGGTCTCATATACAAGAATTGTTAGACATCGTTGGCAATGATTAGTGGTGGCTGTGCAGTCTTGTGCCAGCCTATAAACCACAAATACTACACATACAAAGTATAAATACTTTTTTTCCTTCTCATTTTCATTCATGCATTCAACCGCTTATTGTTTCATTTGTTATCTAAGCATTGTTTCTTAGTCAGTTCATAATACAGTGGTACTTCTACTTACAAAATTAATTGGTTACAGAAGTAGTTCTGTAAACTGAAAATTTAGTAAGTAGAAACGTTTTCCATGAAAATGCCCTACTCCATTCCAAGACCCCAAAAATTCAGACATGTATCTTTTATTAAGCATAAAAATGCATCAAAACATGTAACAAATACATTTTAAAATTAGCTTATTGCACAACAAACATAAAATGAGAGTTTTGCATAATGTAAAAAAACTAAGAATATCAAAAAATAGACTCACGCAACGCTGTCGGAATACCTCATGGCCCGGGTGTCAAATGACGAGGACGCTGGGATCCATACATACACATACAGTAGAGATCCATTCTTAGCCAAATGGATGTCAGGAAGATTCCAGGTAATAGCCAATGGCAGAGCAGCTATAAGTATGTTATGTTCAGTAAACTGGGAGCTGAAAGTAGCAGCCCATACTGTATTTTTGTCCTTCGTATCCTGAAATTTCTTTCATAACAAGAGGCAATATTTTCCTGTTGAGGCATGTCATAACCAGAAAATTCCGTATGTAAAGATGTTCGTAAATAGAGTTACCACAGTATTTGCAATGTACCGGAACACTTTTGATTGGATAAAAGTCAAGCCACCACAAGTTAATGCTATTTCACTTATTCGCAGCCATTGAGAGCCAGGGGTATAATAAATCAGATTTCACTGGGAGGACAGACAATTAATGACGTTAGAGAGTTAAGAGTAGGGTATGTCAGGTTAGGGTGAGTGCCACATTTAAACTCATTGGCTGCCCTTGACAATTACAGATGTTTGATGCACTTCGACTGGGGATTAGTCACTCAAATTTGAATTGATTTGTATTGCCGTCAATGGCAGGCAAAGAGTTAAAACGGATTGGATGTGACAGACATGACTAGGGCTGTAGCTATCGATTATTTTAGTAGTCGATTAATTGATGAACTAGTTAGTTCGAATAATCGAGTATTCATAATCGAGAATACCTGAGCTGAGCCTCAAATGGTATGAAAAAAAAAAAGGATCTATGTAGAACAAAAGAATAATTGGCTAACTTACATGGCAAAAGTCCGCTAGCTTAAATGCTATAAAATCTACGTTTTTTTTTTTACAATGCTCTTAACAAATGGTTCAAACACATATGCCCACAAAAAACGGCTAAATATGCCTATAAAGTTAATTAAAAATGCATTTAAAAAAAAAAAAACATTAGCTCAAACAAAAACTTAGCTTATGTTGGTCTTATGTTGGGAGCAGCTGGATTCAGCCATGTGAAATGAGGCAGACTAGAAGGCAGTGTATCCACCCAAATCAATACAATTAAATGCAAACACTTGCAAAACAAACCATTACAACTCCACTTTAATTAAACGAATACTCAAATCAGCAAAATTTAATTCAAATCTTTTTTTCTAATCGAGTACTCGAGTAAATCGATTAATCGTTGCAGCACTAGACATGACACTAACAACACACAATCGATTCTTCTACTGACTCAAGCATCAAATTGAAAAGTGAGTCAATTTCTATGCAAAGCCTGTTGGCACTGTACCAAATTATTAAAACGGATATTTTGATTGTCTACTTTTATCAGTTATTGTATTTTCCTGTTGCGCCAGTTAAATCAAAACAACTGCTTGTACTTCTCGATAAACATAGTGTAAAAAGTATTGAAATGTACCTAATATGGTGTCAGGCGGACTAATTGATCAAGCCGATTACAGCATATTACCCATAATTTGACATTGGTTACATGCAAGCAATGTAAAGATTGCTGTGAGATTTGACTCGTACCACCTGTTTTGGTTTAATCGGGTGAATGAGTTTTAACATCTGATCAATTTTAAACATGTTAAAATATACCATATCAACACTCCATATCAGTGTCTCGGATAGCATCCTTTAGTACGGTATTTCTCAAATAGTGTGAGTGTGTGTGTGGGGGAGTGTGTTTGTCAGAGCGATGCCGAGAGTGACCCATGTGACGTCGGGGAACATACTTTTTTGCTGTACTAGAATAAAATGTAATAGCACATCCACTCTAGGTGGCAGTGGCGCGCCCATTTTCAGAGTATGCGCAGTATTTTTAACCAAACAAGAGCACACAGCAAAGAGCGATATGAAGAGCTAAGACGAGGAAATATGACGAAGCGTATGCAGCGTTTGGCTTTGACTTTTAATACAGTGGGGGATGAGGAAAGCCCAGTCGGTCTAAAAATGTTTGCAACTGACAGCAAGAAGGCAAATCAATTAATACGTCACTTAAAAACATTAAACCCCAATCACATTGACAAGTCGCTTGTTTTTTTTTTAATGCAAAGACGTGGCGAATATAGCCAACAATCATCCCACTTTGTCAGTGTCACATCAGTAAACCTGCGAGCACTGTTAGCATCCTATACGGTGGCATACCAAGTTGGTCAGTGCAAAAAAGCAAAAACTGTCCCTGTCCAATGACACTCGTTTCTGTTCTATTAGTGTTTTTTCGGTCAAATGGTTTGGCATATTGTTCTTATCCTGAGTTAAGAGTTGCTTGTCAATTGGAATGTATTATTATTTAATTATTTTTATTAAAATTTTCAGTAATAATGGTCCAAAAATGTACCTTAAGTATATTTTTACAGTTCAGGTTTGATTTTTTTTTCTTTTTTCTTTTTTTAAATTCCGGCAAAGTGATGCACTTTAAGTCTTTTCTGTTACAAAAAAAACAATGTTAACAAAGTTATACTTTATTGTAAGTTGATATACATTTTTTACTTTCACATTAAAAAGGACACAATGTTATGCAGAGGTGTACCTATAATAATATTAATTTTATAGATAAATGCTACTATTTAGAGGCGGCAGAGAGTTAGGGGGGAGGGGTGTGTGTGAAGCATTTAGGTTTTCCTGGGGGGGACATAATAGAAAATAATTAAGAAGCACTACTTTTGTAAAACAAGCGAACAATCTTGCAACCCTTTAGTTGTGTGATCTCCAGTGAGCTTGATGGTATTTTCCGTTAACTACAATAATGCATTGCAGGTACCCAACTCAACCATGTCGTTTTGGCAAATTGCTGCTGCTCCTGCCGTCTCTGCGTTCGGTCGGCCCTTCTACCATCGAGGAAGTCTTTTTCAAGAAGACCATCGGCAACGTGCCTATCACCAGGCTCCTCTCCGACATGTACAAATCCAGCGACATATGACCTCACTGCCCAACCCGCCTGCCTGGAGTGAAAAGACTTAAACATGAAGGGGCGGAGGGGGCCCACGGACCCACCCAGCGCCATAGTTAGGAGAAGCACATCTGTATGAAAGACGACACGTCAAGAAAACAAGTTCATCAACTAGCCTGTTAACAGGGGCTCTAGTTAAAGGATTAGCGTAACCACCGTAATAGATTTACCTATAAAGAAGCACTGGTGTGGACAGAGGCGAGCTATTCATGTATACAGATGACTAAAGACTGTGGAGCAGCTGCCAAGTGATTTGACAAAGATATGTTCTATATGAAAATAATTTCAAGTGTCTGTGAGACCAATGAGCTTGACGACCAATTTAATATTTTATTGCTGTGTTCAATCCAAGTGGAGGAAACCAAAAAAAAAAAAAAAAAAAATTGAAAGAAACACACGAGAATGGGTGATATCAGTAAAACCCCCCTCCTCATCTGGTGTTAAAATCAAGTGCACCTTGAAATGTAGAGAAAATGATCTCTGTGGGGAAAAAGGAGGGGGGATTTGCAATGGACTTGGTGTGTATTTAAATGTTTGTATCCAAGCGCAACATTAAAATGTATAGGTCAACTTAAAAGTTAGACACTAACGTGGATTAAAAAAAAATATTCAGCACTTGGGAGCTGTTTTGTTGAAAAATATGGTGGTTTTATTCTGTTGTAAATACTTGGGAGTTATAACTATTTAGAGGTGAAACCATATGAATAAAAGACAATGAATTGAAAAGTTTTTTTTCCCCCTCAATTTTTGATAGAAATCAGTGCATTGCCACATTGGTCAGTTTAAACTGCAAAAACACACTTCCTTAAAACTTGTTAAATTCTCTTGTTTTTCAGTATAAATACTAGAAATAAATTATATCGGACTCAGACTTCTTGAAATGAGAGAAATAGCAAGCTGACAATAAACTTGGACCTATTTTAAGCAACAAATGAGGATATTTAATCTTTAAAAAAGCTTGTCAGAAATGTTCTTATTTCAAGAATATTGTTCAAAACATTATTTGAAAGCAAATTTTTCTTGAGTTAGGTGAATAATTACCAGCTTTGAGATGTATGGGTTTAATAATAAATAGTAATATTTACTAAAAGTGGAATAACCTGACGCATTAACCTTTTAACTAGTCTTTAACACTCAAAACAAGATGCAGAAAATTTTTGACTAGATTTAAGAAAAATAATCTGATTATGACGGTATAAATTTACAGTGTAGTGTGCTTAAAAAAACAAAAAAACACTGTACACATGGTTAAATGAAAATAAACTGGAAAAAATATGGGATTTTGAAACTAAAGTGAAAACGGGTTGGAATTTTAATGGGCAAAAAATGTTTTTACAATATCATAAATACAGCAAGTATCATAACATACCGTACATATGAATGTAGAAACCTTACGATTCTGATGCATTATTAGTATCAGTATAAATAATTGTATAGCATTTTTAAATACATATTTATAACAAAAAATAAGGTCTTTAAGTATTTTTTTTAACAACAAAACCAAATGTATTCATTTTCTAAGGGATTGTACTACCTATTAGTGCTGCAACGATTGATCGAGTAATTCGATTAGACAAAGAGCTTCGAATTAAATTTTGCTACTTCGAGAATTCGTTTAATTAATGTTGTAATGGTTTGTTTTGAAAGTGTTTGCATTTTACTGATTTGGGTGGATACACTACCCTCTAGCGGCAACAGTGAATATGACAACTCATTTAACATGGCTGAATCCAGATGCTTCCTTATAAGACCAACATAAGGTAAGTTTTTGTTTGAGCAAATGTTTTTATGCATTTGTAATTTAAAGGTATATTTAGCCGTTTTACTTTTTGTGGGAATATGTGTTTGAACGATTTGTTAAGCACATTGTTAAAAAAAAGTTAGCATTTTATAGCATTTAAGCTAGCAGACTTTTGCTACGCAAATTAGTCAATTGTTCTTTTGTTATAATTGGATCATCTTTTTTTTAAATACCATTTGACGCAAAGCCCAGGTATTTTAATTTTTTTTGTTCCGAATCCGATTACTTATTTATTCGAACTAACTAGTTCATTGATTAATCGACTACTAAAACAATATAGCTGCAGCCCGATTACATATAACCTCAAATAATCTAAATTCTCATTAAGATTACTTTTACGGCTCTCGTTCCCTTTCGTACGGACATATTTATAAGCAATTTAAAAAAAACTATGCAATTGTGCATTTGACATTTCACCGATTTTATTGGAAAATCTTCAAAATAAACAACAAAAAAATGGCACAGCAGTATATAAATCTCAAAATGCGTATATAGCCAGTAGAAATACTGCAGTTCCCTCTGTGTAAATTGACTTTCTAGAAAAGCGATGGTGACAATAGGGCAAGTGCTGGTTGCTGGACACACACGCACACACACACATGCTTCGTTGTTTCTGTAGAGTTGGGCTGGAGGGGTACATATATTTTTCATCTTGAAGCCCACTAATTCTGTGACATGCCAATACTGACTACACATTGGATTTGACTTGTGGGTCTTACGAGAGCTTTACACACACGGAAACGCTCAAAGTTACTAGATAAATGAATATATTCAAGACATATAGCTAACGATAAATACAATTATACACCCATGTTAGTGGCATTTCCAGACATCTCGAGACCGCATTATGCTGCTCTGTGATTAAAAGTGGGAAATAAAAAATGGAGGCGGTAACTTAAAAGTGGGTGGTGAGCGATATTCATATATATATATATATATTTATATTTGGGGAAGGAGTTTGGGGCTGGATTAATCTTTGATTTTTTTTTTTTAAATAATTGTCTGAGAAGAACCAGAAGCTGTGAAGAGTGAGAGAAAGCGCTTTGGGTTCAGTAGCCGGAGCTCAGCCGAGAGGGCGGGCCAAGTCAGGTTTGAGTAGGAGCGGACTGCGCCATCTTCTCTTTCTTAAGCTTGTCTGACTTTGGACGGGGTGTAGTGCTTGTCCACAGACTCATCCTGTAGAAACATGTGCAGGCACCGTTCGTTCTGGGCCAGAGGGTGACCGGCCACTCTGAAAACACACACATGACCAAAGCAGGTCACCGGTCAGAGGTGCCAAAGAGGACACAAAATGTGTTTTAATGCAAAACCAGAAGTGGGAAATTAGTTACCTTTTATTTATTGTTGGGGATATCTGTAAAATTCGCTGCAGAATTTGTATTAAATTCTGTTCTAATTGATCTTAAAAGTGCCTCTAGTTTTCATTTCTTTCGATGAAACCTGTAAGAACCTTGGTTTTACCCTTTTGGGTGCATGTGATTAGCTTTCATAGACCGCAAAAAATAATGTCCGGATCTGGCCCCGAGGCCTGCCATTTCACATAGGCGCGGTAGCAAGGTCGGAAAATGGTGATTGGTTTGCGCGTGCTCAAAGGGAAGAGCGACCTTTCCAGAAAGGATTCAATAACCAGTCAATGAGCAAAAGCAATGTAAAGTAACTTATTAAAAATGACTTGGGGAAAATCAATTTGCCGTTATGTCTTTTCCATTAAAATTTGGAGGGAAATGTTCTTTCATCGAGCCACTCTGACATTAGTTTCGACTCAGTGTCCGCGCAGATGACGCACAAAGGCTTATAAAAATAAATGCCCCTTGCACCTGAGACTCAGAGGTGGTGGTGGGGGGCTGAACATGATGCCATTATGGGTTGGCATCTTCACTCATAATGGGAAATACAAAGTAGTTCAGACAAATTACACGCGTTAAACTTCGGGAAGGAGTTTAGGTAAGGAAAGACAATTGTCAAAATCAAGCTGAACATCCAATAAGATAACCTCTTCACAAACTCTTCATCATTTGACGAAGCAGTCAGCCTGTATGAAGTCTATCAACAATAACATAATTAAAAGCAGCGTTTTATTGTCTGGAATGCATGCGACAACATCTTAATTACCCTCACATTGTCATCAGAAAAAGAAAATTAAGGATTTAAATTTTCTTGGCGCACTTGACGTTCAAACTGAAGCATTGATACATTTGCACATGAAACAAAGATAACTACCGCGTCTGCAATCAAAGCAAATAATTACGTCGGCACGGTAACTTTTATTGTTAAGCAGCTGAGAAACAAAAGCACTAGATCACTTGCAAACATACACTGTAATTTAAGTTGCAATTATCATAAATTAAACATCACAAGAGAAACAAATATGTAGAAAAGATGTGCTTTGTGAAGTACAACCAATGACTAAGGAAGACCTGTCTAAGTAGGGTTGTTTGTGGTAAGACCAGTGCATTGTTAAAAAAATAAAGTTAGCATAACTTAGTTTTGATGGAAAACTCGTCGTTTAGTTAAAGTTATCGTCGAAGAAGAAAATGCCCTTGGGTTACGCAAGGCAGAATCAAACCTTTATATAAACTCGATTTAACTTGAATGACATATTTATTATAAAGTTAATCCAAACAGGGTTCATACATGGGTCTCCCCTATGACAGCGCATGGTGATTATACACGCTCAGCAGGAAAAAAAGTACATTGTTTTCAATTAATTATAGCCACCTGGATGCCAAAAACTGTATGGGGGAAAAAAAAAAAAAAAAAAAAAAAGTCCGCTAAACCGGACGCTCATCTGTAAGCATTAGCCTAACGCTAATCGTAACGTAAATGCTATACTAACGCTGAGAGTTACATTTAGTGTGTGCTGAGGCTAAAGCAACATTGCATATTCTCTCTGGCCAAGAAAACAAATCTTACCGTGTGTGCAAGCCTGCATGGAGACTGGAGACGACACACTGGCGAGTCGGGAAGGGAGTGGCGCAGCACACCCGAGTGACACAACCAGACACTGCTAACGATGCTAACTAAGCATTAAATGTCACACATTGTGAACATGTGAGGGAAACTATTGCGCATTTCGTCTCCTTCTCGTCTCGTCAGACAAAAACCGGCATTGGCCTTGTTATGTTTTAGTCTCCCAAAACAAATTTTTAGCTCGTTATCGTCTCGTCATTGTCATGAAAAAAAAGTGTTCATTGACAAAATATTTTCGTTATCGTTGACGAAAACGATACTTTTTTATTTCTAGTTACTCAAAAATGCTAATTTCCCCCAAAACTTGATAATTCAACTCACTTTTATCAAATTAATGGTGTCAACTTGATGAGTTACAAATACTCTGAATCAGTTACTGGAGAAAAAAGACAGCTTACATAATATCTTAACACTTCATTGCATGAATTCTGATCAGCTGAATCAGTATTCTTTTCTCAAATGTTTTTATAGCTCTGTTGGTTTGATCAGAAATCATCTAGCTGTCCACTATATTAACCACTGTCATATACCTCATTTGCAGTTTTATTTTTACAGAGTGGAAAAAGTTTGCCGCAAAGTATTTTGTTTTGATATTAGCATCCAGTACATTAAAACAGTGTCCCCAACCAAGTACAATTTAAAAATCTTTCCCTTATAGTACCATTTATTTCATGTTGCTGTAATTTTATTATCAGATTTATTGGGCTAAGTTGGGACCTTGAATCATTATTCATGTTATATCACAGGGAAAGATATGATGAATGAGAAAATTCCTTAAATCTTTGAATAATGTTCCCAAGTGGTTAAGGCATGCGTAATAGAAGGAGCAGCAGTGTCCATTGAATGGAAGCACAAAATATCATAAAAACGCCTAGATTCCATTACATCCTACTTAATGACATTAATAAATGCTCCTTCTATCATGAATTCTAAAATTACATTGCAAAAATGCACTGTACTCAACTCCACTGTGCTGGTACTTATTAAACCAATGATGCGGAATGGCCGTGAGATATTCGGATAAAAGCAAACCAGGGGTGTAATAAATCACCACACAACACAGACATATGGTGTATAAATAAAATAGATTCAGTCCCAATGATGGCGATAAACGTCAAATCCATTTGGACTGGGAAGGGCTGACAATGATTTCTCCTACAGTATTTCAAATGGATTGGACATATATTGCTGTCAAGGGCAGCCAAAGAATTATTAATTAAAATACAGGGCTATTATTTAAATCAATAATTACATAATAGTAGGGCTGTCAAAATTATCGCGTTAACGGGCGGTAATTAATTTTTTAAATTAATCACGTTAAAATATTTGACGCAATCAACGCACATGCCCCGCTCAAACAGATTAAAATGACAGAACAGTGTCATGTCCACTTGTTACTTGTGTTTTTTGTCTCCCTCTGCTGGCGCTTTGGTACGACTGATTTTATGGGTTTAAGCACCATAATGTAATGTAATTATTGACATCAACAATGGAGAGTTACTAGTTTATTTTTTGATTGAAAATTTTACAAATGTTATCAAAACAAAAACATTAAGAAGGGTTTTAATATAAAATTTCTATAACTCGTACTAACATTTATCTTTTAAGAACTATAAGTCTTTCTATCCATGGATCGCTTTAACAGAATGTTAATGTTAATGCCATCTTGTTGATTTATTGTTATAATAAAGAAATACAGTACTTATGTACAGTATGTTGAATGTATATATCGGTCTAGTGTCTTATCTTTCCATTCCAACAATAATTTACAGAAAAATATGGCATATTTTATAGATGGTTTGAATTGTGATTAATTACGATTAATTAATTTTTAAGCTGTGATTAACTCGATTAAAATTCTTAATCGTTTGACAGCCCTAAATAATAGATATTACAAAATATTTTTGTTGGGCCTGGGACACTATCAATATTTTCATTAAGTGCTCCGAGAACACATTAGACCCAGAATTCAGTTCAAATCTGTAAACTGAAGCTCTATATGATATAGTGTGCCTTACTTATTAAGGAACTGCTCCAAACCATGTCTCCTCTCCTCTATGAAAGAATCATCAAATATCCCATCATCCCCTCGGAAGGGCAGCTGTCGGATGAGCGCTTTACCCGGCAGGGGTGGCACAACAACCTGAGAGAGAAGAGCAGCACCAGGAAAATTAGTAGCAGCACTTAAAATGGGCACAAAGGAGACAACGAATGCTGCATTCAATGTAAGCGCTGTAAATTAATTTCAGAGGGCTGGCTCAGAGGAGGGGTGCTCCAAACATTTTTGAAGGCTAGATCTCTAACTTGTATTCATCGGTAAGGCTGTGAAAATCCAAATAGGTGCCCTCTTCCCTCACCTTGCTCTCCCTCTCCAGCTCCGCCCTGAGCCACTCAAAGTCACTGTAGCGTCTCCGTACACTCGACTCCTTCAGCTTGAAGATGGGAAGGTTTGTCTGAGGATAAAATGGAAAGGGTTAAAAGGAGACACTCCTTTCAAGATTCCCCATTGCCGATGCCTCTCCAAATGAATGAGGTCATATGAAAATGGCAAAAATATGACAGAAAGTATGGCGGTCAACATTTGTCTTATGACATTTAGTTTTCATAATAAATCATTCGTTGATAGTTTGTGATTTTTCATTAGATTAAGTTGTATTGTTGTGTTTTTGTTTTCCAAGTACTGTTAGTTTGAAACTATAGTATTTAAAAAGGTTTTGCCATTTTTAAAGGAAGTTTTAAATTTTTTTTTTTTTTTTAAATGCTTAGTTTTTTTCTTTTTTGAATATGGAGTATTGGTTAGGTAAGAGGTTATAAAGGTCATATTACAAAACACACTGGATATTGTTTTGAATTTGGGATTCATACCATTTTATTTCAAATAAAAAAAGTAACTGTCAAATATACATAAATCAACACTGTCCATATCCATTGGATCTGTTTATAAACAGGTTATAACACCTTGATGTAAAACCATATCATAGTTTTGTAAATCGAAATAAAGTTTAATAAACAAAGATTACTTTCACATTAAATTTTACAAAATATTCTAGTTTTTGAGACCTGTATTGAGTTGTTTTTGTTTAGTTTTTTTTGTGTTGTTTTTTTTTTAATGCAAAAAGTAGAAATATGTAATATATCAAAAGTATTTTGTCACGTAGTTTCCGACATATTGTTTTGAAACTTTAGTATTTAAAAAGGTTTAGTCGTTTTTAAATGAAGTTTTTAATTTTTTTGTTTTTAAAATGCTTAGTTTTATTCCTTTTTTTATATGGAGTATTGGTTTGGTAAGAGGTTATAATGGTCACAGACAAAACACACTGGATATTGTTTTGAATTTGGGATTCATACAATTTTATTTAAGATAAAAAAAGTAACTGACAAATATACATAAATCAACACTGTCCATATCCATTGGATCTGTTTATAAACAGGTTACGACACCTTGATAAAACCATATCGTAATTTTGTAAATAGAAATAAAGTTTAATAAACAAGATTTCACTTTCACATTAAATTTTACATAATACTCTAGTTATTGAGACTTTATTGAGTCGCTTAAAAAAAAATAATAATAATAATGCAAAAAGTATAGATATATATCAAAAGTATTTTGTCACATAGTTACCAACATATACTTTTGAAACTATTTTTTAAGGAACTTTCAGGTCGAGTATCAGAGCATAAAGTTCAGAAACTTTGTTTTTATGTTCCAAAGAAAGGCTTTTCTGCTGAACAGCCAATCACAGATGAGTATTTCACTACGTAAAAACATAGGCCAGTTGACATTGTCCTAAGTGGATGAACAAGACAGATTTTTTCCATTAGATTTAATAAAGATGCACAAAAAACAAAAAAACGTTCAACTGGACTGAATAGGAAAATTGAAAATGGCCTCCAAGAGACAAAAATCACTTATGTTCCAATCACCAAGGTCTGCAGCCCTTAGAATGTTTTGCCGTTTTTTCACATTTTCCCAAATACGGGAGCTGAGGAGACGCAAGAAAATCCTCCGTTGCTGTTGAGCACTTGAGAGTGGCGTTCTCATTTGAAATAGGGGAGATGTTTCGACATTGACAGAGAACACTGGCTCAAACAGCAAATTACAGCACAATGCCAAACCTATTCACGAGTCCTGACAGCACATGGCCATCCCATGACAATGTACCAACAAGGAGGGGCTGAATGAGGATTTTCAATAGTGAACCGCATTGACAGAAGGTCAGAATTCATGGAAGACACCGCCACAATGGCAACGCAATTGAGCAAGTAGGTTCAGCATACCTTTCAGATATGAACAGCAGACTGATCAATAAGCAGATGTCTAGAATAGTGTGCGGTAAAAGGGATGGAGAGTTAACTACAAGGCTGAGTAAATGACCGTATAAAAGAAAAATAAGAAGGGTTGTTTGGAGGGGGTAGGGGGGGTTCCATAAAGGAAGAGCAGGAAAACTAGAGAGCTCGGGAGCTTCATCTGGTCTGCGCTGGACTAATTGAGGAAAAGAGGGAGGGCAGGAGTGGTCTTTTTGCTCTCATGGTCTCTTCCTTTCAGTCTTGTTCCTCTTTATTCCCCGCGCTCTTTGATAATGCATCTGATTTTCTGCCTTTGAGACTGACTGTTGTTTTCAGCGGGAAAAATAGGAATAGGTTTTCTTTCCTCAGTCGTGTTCTCAGCCTTTGTGATTCTACCCAAGTTTGAGAAAGTGAATCCTTTAGCCACATTTCCACCAAGTGCTACGGTTCAGTTCACTATAGGCTACGTTCATACCACAGGTCTTAATGCATGAATCTGATCTGATTTTTTCGTGTTTTTCCAACTCGAGTGAGGCATTAACTTGACGGTCTGAACGTGACAAGTCGCATAGAACTGGACCATTTCAAATCCGATCTGGGTCACTTTCGTATGTGGTTCAAATCCGATCTCGGACACATTTTTCCAGAATGTCGCGGTGGTCTGTATTGTCAAGTCTCCCAAATTGGAATTCATGCAGCAATTACGTCATCAAAGAGCGACAGAGACGCTACGGTAGCGGTGCAGCTGTGCATTATTAGCGCCTAGCTTGCATTGAACATGGCTTTGGGAAAGGGCCGGGCTTGACAACAGTCATAAAAAAATAAAAACGGGTTGAGGATAAGCCTGAGAATTATCGGTTTTCTCCCTGCTCTATATATTTCAAGATTGCTTACATGGCCGAGAGTCAGGGCAAACTGCCTGTATGTGTGTGTGACATGCCCGGACAGTGCGTGCATGCTATCGATCCATATAAACCTAAACGGGGATTATTTATGGCTGTTATTTGTGTCCTCTTTTTGAAAAGCAAAATATGATATCCCTGGAATGACGGATGACAGCCAGCATGTGAGGTCATTTGTTTTGATGCTTCTGCGCATGCGGGTCTTCTTGCTCAGCACGTGTCGGACTGCGAATTAGTGCAGATGCGTAATACTTGAATGGTCTCAATGGACAAAGGCAGTCTGAACGGGCACGCCAAAAAAACATGACAAAAATCGGATTTGTGCATTAAGACCTGCAAAATGAACCTAGCCTATGACTTGGGATCAGGTGAACTCTGATCTAGCAATCAGATAGGTAAGTGTAATTGGTTTTCGTCCAACTGACTTTTCTAACAAGTGTTGTACTGATACCAGAGGTGGGAATCTTGGGGCACATAACGATTTCATTACGATTCAGGGACTAAGATTCGATAATAAATCGATTATCGAAGCACCCCCCGCCCCAGCTATTAGCTGCTTTTGATGTTTCGTAAATTAGTTACTAAAATCCTCTCAGGCTTAAATAACTTGCTATTTCAGTATCAATTTAACAATTAAAAACAGTAAATAAAATACTCAAGTCCCCATTCTGTATCAGCAGCTTTAAACTACAATTAATTTAATGTTGTGAATCAACCGTTTGTTAAAATTGCTCCCATTATTCCATAATTTCCCTTCTGTCTACTTTGGACATGTGAAAGTTTTAAAATCGTTTCATCATATAAAGATTCAAGTCAAGATCTTTCCTAGGAGTGTATTAGATAAAAAGTTAATTAGGTTCGCTAGAACAGCCCTCCAGAGAAGTCTACTGCTTCAAAATGGCAGCTGTTTACCTACGACGGCGAGTCTTATTTCACATTTGGTTTTTCATACATGCGATATCTACCGTAGCATTATTTGGCCATAGACTGTAGCGGCTGTTGGCCGCAGCCAGGTGTTATTGTTTTTTTTTTTTCTAGCGGCATGAGTTGAGCCAGAGCCGTGAGTTGAGCATGTGGTTTACTCTCGGTCCGTTCCTCATTGCGTCCTGAAAACTGCACAGATTATGTTTTAGTTCCGCTTTACTTGGCATTATTCAATAATCGGAATTTGGATTTTTGTGAAACGTTCTCGAATCTTCCATGGTCGAATCGCGAATTATCTAACAACCGGAAATTTCCCACATCCCTAACTGATACTAGTTTTAGAAGTGGCACCGATACAAATTCCGGCGTTGGTATCGACCAGTACTAACAAATAAATTGCTGATGCCTCACGTACACTAAGATTTTGTCTCCAACCGCCAAAAAACAAAAAGGAAAAGTTTAAGGTGACTTCTGCTGGCATGTTGAGTACAAAAAAGAGGTGCCAGTTGGATACCGTTTCCGAAGTAACCAGTATTGGCATCGGCTGATACCGCAGTGGTATGTTGGAATCGATCAGGTGGTTAAAAAAAAAACTATAGCAGAAGTTGCCAAGATTTCGAACTACTTGCAAACGTTTTCGTGTGTCTGTATGTGGAGTGAACAATTTAGACAATCATTTCAAGCAGTGTCAGAATATCCAAAAATTTAAGTCGTTGTATAGAAATATGGTCTGGTTACAATATAATGACATTTGCTGACAATGTGTGTTACTGTTTTTGTCAATTGGTGTAAATATTGAAATTATTGTGGATGAGCCAACATTAGTTGGTTGTCTGTAGGTTTAGTTGTTTTTGTCCGTTTTTCCTTTTTTCTTCTTTTTCATTGTGTGGACAGGAGTATCCCACGAGTAAGGATGCTGGACAATGAGATCAGGGGTGGGATAAAATAAGTTTTTTCTTCTTCCCACTCCCTTTCGAGTGCAATTATTTTTGTTGAATTATATTGTATGTTTTTTGTTTCTTTTGTGTGTGCATGCTCGAAATAAAAAAGTTTAGCAGAACAACATTATTCCTATTATTCCTGGAAATTTTTTCGTCATCAATAGCCGCTTTCACTGTAGGAACTATCAGCAATTCCAAGAACCTTTTGGGGGACGATGTCATTTTGTAATTCACACATGTAGGAACTAGTGACCAGGACCTCAAGTTCCAAGAACCATTTTAGTACCTTCTCTGGTGTATGGACTTTCAGTGGAGCCGTAGGAACTGAATTGCGTAAGTGTTTGATGATTTGCTGAAATCAGCAACTAAGCCCCTTCCATACTCGCGCGTCTCAAAGAGCCGCAATATTTGTTAACAACTACCCTCTGGTAATACTGTTGTCATTAGACGCTACTTTTGCTCACCGGTAGAAACTATTCCCTTCAAACATGCGAGAATTGCCGCTGTGTCCTTGACTGTATCCATTTCGTTGTTTCCTGTTCATCTTAGTTTTCACGGTTTTATTTTGCCAGATGTACTGTGGTGAGTAAATAATGCGACACTGGCACAGACTAGACATGTGCCGAATACTGGTTTTAAGTTATGCCATGGTATGAAAACGTCACGGTTTCAAAACCGTAGAAATGTTCCATCATACCATCCCTACTGTTTTAGCTATTTTTTATGTCCCAAAAATGCAGGGAGAAATCCCTCGCTTGCAGTTGCAAGGCTCAACCCTCCCCTACAGGTTGTTGCTCAGTGTCAGTGAGTCAGCTGTGCTACACGATAGCTGGAGGAGGTGAAACTCTTGAACTTTTTCCCCCAATGAAGAAAACTAAATCGCTGGTATGGGAATACTCCGGCTACAGTTAGACGGCCGCGGCTTAGAGGAGGAGGGCCAACCGACATGTAAAACATGTTTGCGCAGGGTGGCTGCTGAGGAGGTAATACCTCCAATACGATTTTGCATTTAGACAAAATTAAAGGTTTGTAAACACTATAATGAATGTTTCCCACCGGCTACGAGAGTAAACTCCAGCGTATTTAGTGTGTCTAGCGATGGTAAAACGTGTTTTTTCCTCTCTGGCAACTGTCTGTGTTGAGAAAGAGTGTGTATAATGTAAACATGATAAGAGTCATACACATGTACTTTTTATGAAAAATAATTCAATAATTTTTGTTTTGATGGTAATAATGTTGAGCTGTGGCTGTGGGTTTACGCTCACCTAAAGGACTGCATTAATTTTAATTTTATTAAGAAAAATAATTAAAAAATATATAACATTATACCTATGTTACAATTTGCTAATATGTTTTGTTGTTCAATTGAAAAAAAGATTTTTTTTCAACTCTGATATCTCAAAGGAACACATTTTAATGCTGTAATTACAATACTGTGGTATCGTGAAATCATGATATTTTTGCTTAAGGTTATCATATCGTCAGAATCTCATAACGGCACATGCCTAGCTCAGACTACAAGGTCACAGCAGTTTGTATCAGGTGTGTGAATAAGACTGTTTGACTGGCAAAGGATAGTCGTATAACTACTGTAGAGGCCTATAGATATAGGAACTAAGTACTCAGGTTCCTACAGTCCAAAAGTGGCTAAAGCAAGACTATAACAAATGAGTAGAATGGAATTCATCATGCGGAACTGAACTGAAATACACCGCTTAGTGGGTATTGTGTATTTTGAGGCTTCAATTCACTTGACCCAAAGTTTTGAGAGGCTTGAGTTGCGATTTCAACTCATAATCTTCTTGCTGCGAGTCCAAGTCTTAAAGTCCCAAGTGAGGGAAAGCAAACCTAACCAAACCACTCGGCAAAAATGTTATTTTGAAGCGTTTTCACTTTGCGGGTTCTTCCCAGGTGAAGTTGTCAAAGAGCTCCCACCAGTTCTCAATCCTCTTCTTTCTCAGGTCACAGGAGAAGTGGATTAGTTTAGCTTTATTGCCCCACTACTCTGGCATTAACTCCACTCGCCTGTCCCTGCTGCGTAATGTTACCTCACAGCGAGGAGCGCCGCAAAGTTAATCCCCAGCACAACAGATCACAGTTACAGGTAATCTACCACCGCCGTGACTCTAATCCCATCATGTGCACACTGGAAAACACTTATCTGCGCCCAAACCTGCACACGCACAAAAGTTGTGCGTGAAAGTTTGGCCAATCACTCACTTTATGATGTGGAAATAATGGCTACTGAGATTTCAAGCCAGTTTGAATGCACACAAATGAAAGATGAATCAGGTGAATTAGTCTCAAGACAATAAAACCAAGCAACACAAGTTCAAGAAAAGAAAGTCACCTGGCCTCGAAAGCCTCAAACCCTGGCAAACCCTGTTATTAAGAGATTGCTCCGGCAAGACAGGGGGAGGAACACAAACGACAAAAGTGAAAAGTGAGAGGTCTCACTCACCCGAGAAAGAGGCGGTGCGTGAGAGCCCTCAGAGTCAAAGATCAGGTTTCCTAAGCCTCTGTTCTCTCGGCTGCCTCAACTTACTGGCCCCGTGAAACGGGGGCAACTTTCACCGTGTAAGGTGTTAACATTTCACAAATTGTCCACAAGGCACACTTTGCTTTCGTCGCTTAGAGGAAAAAGAATACAGATTACATTTTATTTAACTTTTAGAAAGCCAGATAATTAGCCACATGAGGGACTGTTGAGCATATTAAAAGCCTAAGTGAAAGAGTGAATATCGCATGAAGCTACCCTCTTAAAAACGGGGCGCTGCGGTTTGCTTCCCATTATGAGCATATAAGGCGCAATCCATACTCCATAGGGAGAGAATGAGGGATAATGCGAGAGACACAATATCTTAGCTTCATTGAAAATGGCAGAAGCCTTTCAAAACACCCTCGGACAAAGATCACTCATCTTCCGAGAGAGGAGTTCACGACCACCACGCATTAGCTTTTAGCAGGATAGATCAAGTCAAGTTGGAGAGTGTGCATCCTAAAACACCCCCCTCGCAACCCTTATCCCCCCCTTTCACAATAATGGCATTAAAAACGGCAACATAATACAAGCTCATTGCATCATACTCCGAAATGGTAAAAGAGGCGGCTCGGAACAAAAGCTTTGGGGTGACGGGTCTTTTGCTCTCGCCTTGCCGTGTACTCTCTTTCGCTCACTGGCCCCTGCGCTCTGACGGTCTATCCACTCTCTCCCTGGCAAAAAGCTGCTTTGTTACCATAGTATCAACTCCCACTTTTCATACTGTCATCTCAAGTAGGATATGGTAGCCTTGATACAATATGTTCCCCATTTCCATTAAAATAGTTGTCCAAGAGGATGCTGTAGACTTTGGATTACACTTGACTGTGCCTGACAAGCACGCCCACCCCCTTCTTCTCACACCCACCTACCCCACATCTCTACTTATTTTTATTAATGGCCAAAGTCCCCCCCACCCAAATTGAAGCCAGAAAGAAAGCGCGAGAGAAGCTATGGGAGTACAAAAGATGAGGGGTAGAGGACGACAAGTAGAAGAAGGCTTTTATGTGCTCTTATCTATAAACAAAGTAAGAGCCCCAAGTTCAGCACTCCGAATGCGACCTCCTAAAAATCAAGGGAGGACAGACGAAAAGAGTAGACAATCTAATAATGTCATTATCATCTGGGGATTAACAATTATCAAGGCTATAAACAGGATGTGGTCGATGTTTAGCATAGAGACCAATGACAATTATGTAGCGCAATGGAAAAAAAATAGCGAAACAAAGATGACATCACTCTCCCACTACGTAGCTAATTTATAACTCAAAGAACATTTCGAATGTCCACCACATACGTGACAGAAACCGGACCAACAGATAAATATTGTATTATTTGATAGATTTTGCAGTATCGTGTAGGCTTGTCGCGATAACAACTTTTAGTGTGCCATAATTTATCTCATAAATTATTGTGATATGCGATATTATTGCCCCCCCTTTTTTTAACCAATTTACAATAACACAGTGAGAATACAGTATATATTAATAGATCAAGTACACCCATTTAAACGCGATAAATATTTCCTCTTAAATTCAAAAATACTTTTTAAGAAATCACAACTAAAAACAATAGACCATGCCTCTTAAGTAAAAGACAACAATATTAATACCGCACAGAAACAGAATAAAATGTGTTTTTCAAGAAAAAAAAAAAAATTGCAATTAATAACTTAAGCATTTAGGGAAATGAATGGTGTTCCATAGGGATGCAACGATACTGTTAAGTCATGGTTCGGTACGATTTTTGATACGGCGGACACGATGCTCTGAAAAAAAAAAACTTTTTTTTTTTGTTTTGAGTTTTTTTTTGTGCTAATGAGCAAAAATTAAATTGCAATCATAGAAACATGCATTTTAGTGCAAAATATTTATGTGCGTAATTCTTACTGATCTGAAAAAATTTTGTATAAAAGTGCTGAGAACAATCTTTACTGTTTGTAAAGTGAGGCGGGGCACACTGTTGATTGCTTCAGCTCTTTTAGCAGCTAGGTTTACAATATGAGCATGACACGATCCTATTTGTGATCCGAATCCATCTGTGTCACGTACTGAATTAACAATATTTGCAACATTATCTATAATCACTGGTATGGATTGATTTGGCCTTCTTAACTTCCATTCAGTCATGACAGTTTAGAATTCATCGATGTAGTATATGGACTACGTGTCCCATAATCACTCTGGGCTCACATAGCCAATTGAATGGGACGTAGCACATCTAGTTTGCTATTTCATTATATCTAGTTAGTTAGTATTAGTTAGTTTTAAAAAAAGTTGGCAAACGCCGCTGAGGTCACGACTACTCATTACTGCACAACACCAGCATATGACAATCGACTTTCATAAACAGGACGAGTTTGAAGCACAGCGCTCTTAATTTGCCACTCAATGTTCATCATTTCCATTCAGCTGTTCGTTGTCAAAGAAAGGTTGTTCGTAGCAGCCAAGTCGGTAACAATGTTTTGGCGGACTTCATTGTAAATATCCGACGTTGTGCCGAAAAATAGCCGCCCCGCGTGAAATGTCACTCCTGACGGGAGCGCCCACACGTCAACAACACCGGCACGCCGGAGATGGTCCGCAGTCAATCCGAAGCACTGACGCCGCCGGTAAACGTTGATCAATAGGATATAATGGGAACGATTGGCTCCGGCGGTATTTTTTGCCGGACTTGGAACGAAGATGCATTTTTCGCAGTTGGTAACAAGGAATCCGAACTTTTAACAGCACGTCTGCCACACGCGCGCACGCACGTGCACGCGAGGCGATAAATCGCAGCGCAAAAATTACCGCCTTCATTTTTATTTAACGTGCGATAAATGGAATTATTGCATATTGCGACAGGCTTAGTATCGTGTTGATAGCAAAGGATTTGACGTGGGTTATAGTAGTCCTTCCCAAAAAACTTGCATATAGATAGATAGTTATTTTCTGTAATATACTGATAAACATTAGACTTTCATATATTTTAGATTCATTACACACAACTGAAGTAGTTCAAGCCTTTTATTGTTTTAATATTGATGATTTTGGCAAAAAAGTCAAGAAAAAACAAAAAACCCCATCTAAAAAAAGTTGCATATTTCACCCGACCAATACAAAAAAGTGTTTTTTTAATACAAAAAAAATGTCAACCTTCAATTAATTATATCAGCTATGCACTCAATACATGGTGGGGAATACTTTTGCAGAAATGACTGCTTCAATGCGGCGTGGCATGAGGCAATCAGCCTGTGGCACTGCTGAGGTGTTATGGAGGCCCAGGATGCTTTGATAGCATCTGCAGCCGACAGCCGCTACAAACTATGCCGACGTTGCTAAAAACTACGCCCGCATGATGCTAGTGTGGTAGCAGGTAGTGTCCGATGCGTCTCATAGGATGGCATGCATTTAGAACTAGATGCGAAATGACAGACTCTGCCGCGTCTGGGTAGCATTAGTAAATGGCCGCTATCTCTAAGCAGTAGACTTCTCAGCGCTAATAAATATAACGTTACTGTCACTTGCTCACGTAACGTTAGCCCTTCGCAGGGCTAGGTTTCTATTGATTATGACCACTGTCGATGCGTGGGTAAAATGTCTTACATACAGGCTTTATTTAATCTGTAAAAACACAGCGCTGTAGAGTGATGAGGGTGTAAAATTAAAACATAATAAAGCTAACTGTCAGTTTTAGCTCAGTAGTCATTGCTGAATAAAACACCAAGTAACACTGGTCCTTAATGTGCTCCAATACAGCAGGTATTATACATTTATTTTGAACACTGCAAAAACTAAAAATCCTATCAGTACTTACAGTTTAGACTAACTTAAAACTTAACTAGAACTTAAAAATAGCTTGACACAAATGGAAATTCAATTGAAACCCGTGGGAAAAACACATAGGTTTCAAGTGATGTGTGTTATCAAGCGTAATTACATTTTTAGGTAACAATTTTTTTTTTTTTTTTTTTAATAAGATCTAGAAATTTTTTGAGTGAAAGCAGTGAATTTTTTTCCTAGTCACATCTGAGATGCAATTGTTGGCTGTTTTCAACAATGTACATCGGAAATAAAGACATTGATTGACTGAAAATGGTTCAATATTGGATTAAATGTCTTTTTTTCTCATGTATATTTGTAACTGCTCTTTACCTAAAAAAAAAAAAAATGTTTTATCCGATTACTCGATAGAATTTTCAGTCTATTACTCGATTACTAAAATATTCGATAGCTGCAGCCCTACATCCAACCATTTGGTCACCCAGTGGGTCTCTTGCGCATTTCACATTTCAACTGCAAGTTTTAAAAAAAAAAGGATGTGAATGAGAACTTCAACAACATTACAAGTCCGCTCAGGAAGAATGAGATATCCGTCCTCTTTCAACATCTAGTTAGCTTTCATCTCAAGAAGCGAAAGAGGGCGGATTGATCCCATTGATTTCAATATGACCGTAAAGCCAGCCTGTCAACAAGTGACTACGCAGGCTGACTTTGAGAGAGCCAGTGCAAACAGTTGGCCTCCGCAAGGGGAGGGAAAAAAAAAAAAAAAAACCTTCAAATTCACCACCCTCTCTCAACCTTCCCCACCTAGCATGAATGAAAAAAAAAAAACACTCGGAGTGGACTTTATCATTTCATAGTGTAAATAAGCCCTTGCTCTGGTGTTTACATCATGCTGCCATCTATCCTTTAAGCCAGCGGTTATCGCCAGAACTGAGTGACTGCATAGAGAGTAAAATGGGATAAGTGGAAACAGGATCAAGGCTGAAGGGGGGTAGCTTTATACCCTTCCGTGGATTTTGAGAGGGTATGGCCAGGCAGTTAACGCTCCGGCTCCCCCCACATGCCTGGCCTATTTCATTCTTTCCCCTCTCAATGAAGGGATTAAGAAGACTCTCTCATAGCGACCACAAGGGCTCTCTCGATTTTGGGTGGAACGTGGGACAGCAGTGGGAACTTGAGGCACGGCAAATGAGCTGTAAGCAAAAAAATAAATCTCCGGGTTCACGATATTGTGTGCAACAGGACGACCAAAAAAATAAAAAACAATGAAAGGCTTACGAGTAGTTCACAGTGCCGAAGATGAGGTAGAGCGTTTCAAAGTGATGCTGAAGATAGAAACGAAGCAATGTTGACACCAGCGAGGGATGTGCTTCATCTGTGGTCTTATGCAAAGTGGGGTCACACAGGGCTACGAGGTGCATAATAATGCTGATTACACGCATATGCTAATTATCCCACGCTTATCAAGTACAGTAGCCTCATGTTCGACTCTGATGTATGTCTGGCGACTGCTTCGTTTCCCTTACTCCATTTCTTGAAGGTGCAGCAAGCCTAATATCCTGTCATGGCTGTAAAACTATCTAAATAGTCCAGGCTGCTAACTCCAGACCAGTCTGTCAACTGAAATGACATTTCTGGAGATAACAGATGTGGCAATCAGATACATTTGCAAGTTTCACACCCTTTGTACAAGTGACAAATCAGTCCTACAATACCAAAAACAATGTTTCAACGGGTGAAATAGTGGACAACATGTTTTAAATTGTCTAGTGATTGACTGGCAAGTCCAGGGGTGAGGTCTGAGGTGAGTAATATTGCACACTCAAGACCGGTCTTGGTTTAAGACCATTTTTTAAAAGTCCTGGATAAGCCTGTCGCAATATGCAATAATTCCATTTATCGCGCGATATATAAAAATGAAGGCGGTAATTTTTTTCCGCTGCGATTTATCGCCTCACGTGCATGTGCGTGCGCGCGTGCGGCAGACGTGCTGTTAAAAGTTTGTTACCAACTGCGCAAAATGCATCTTCGTTCCAGGTCCGGCAAAAACTAGCGCCGGAGCCAATCGTTCCCATTATATCCTATTGTTCAACGTTTACTGGCCGCGTCAGTGCTCAGGAGTGACTGTGGACCATCTATGGCGCGCCGGTGTTGTTGACGTGTGGGCGCTCCCGTCAGAGTGACATTTCATGCGGGGCGGCTATTTTTCGGCACAACGCTGGATATTTACAACGAAGTCTGCCAAAACATTGTTACCGACTTGGCTGCAACGAATAACCTCACTTTGACAAAGAACAGCTGAATGAAATTAAGAGAGCTGTGCTTCAAACTCGTCCTGTTTATGAAAGCCGTCATATGCTGGTGTTGTGTAGTAATGAGCAGACGTGACTTCAGCGGCGCTTGCTAACTTTTTTAATGCGCGGTTGCGCGTACACACTAGATATCATGAAAAGACAAACTAGATGTGCTACGTCCCATGCCATTGGCTACGTGAGCCCAGAGTGATTATGGGACATGTAGTCCATATACTACATCGATGAATTCTAAACTGTCATTTGTCACATGAGGTTAAGAAGGCCAAATCAATCCATACCAGTGACTATAGATAATATTGCAAATATTGTTAATTCAGTACGTGACACAGATGGATTCGGACCATAAATAGGATGTCTTGCTCATGTAGTAAACCTAGCTGCTAAGAGAGCTATAGCAATCAACGGTGTGCCCTGCCTCACTTTACAAACAGTAAAGATTGTTCTCAGCACTTTTATACAATTTTTTTCTCATATCAGTAAGAAGTAAGCATGTAAATATTATGCACTAAAATTCATGTTTATATGATGGCAATTTAATTTTTGCTCGTTAGCAGAAAAAAAAAAAAAAATACAATTGTTATTATGATTTTTTTTTTTTTACAGAGCATTAAATGTATTGAATCGGATCGAAAATCGTGTCCCCCGTATCAAAATTCGTACCAAACCATGACTTAACTGTATCGTTGCATCCCTATGGAACACCATTGCAGAAGCTATGACGGGAAAAGTTTTCATTTTCCTAAATGCTTAAGTTATTAAGTGCAATTTTTTTTTTTTAAAACACATTTTATTTATTCTGAGTTTCTGTGCGGTATCAATATTGTTGTTTTTTACTTAAGAGGCAGGGTCTATTGTTTTTAGTTGTGATTTCTTAAAAACGATATTTGAATTTAAGAGTAAATATTTATCGTGTTTAAATGGGTGTACTTGATCTATTAATATATACTGTATTCGCACTGTGTTATTGTAAATTGGTTAAAAAAAAATTGGGGGGGGGGGGGGGGGGGTTGCAATAATATCGCATATCGCAATGATTTATGAGAATAATTATCGCACACTAAAATTTGTTATCGCGACAGGCCTAGTCCTGGACTCATTTTGGAATCAACTCCCAAAAGAGTCAGTCTTGGTTTGGTCCTGACTCCCAATCAGAACCTTGACCAGTTATCGTTTATTTGTTGCTTCAGGAAAAAAAAAAAAAATCCAGTTCTGCTTTTAGTTGTGGTCTAGACAACACTAGTTTTTGTGGATGTTTTCTCCAAGTGGAAGGAAGTTGTAGTGAAACCAGTATAGTGAAACCAGCATAAAGAGAACAGAGCTTACTTTTGAACCCTGTGAAACTATCAGGACATGCAAGCCAAAGGCTCACAATGAAGACCTCTGCAACAATGTTCCGTTTTTAACATACAGGTTGACACCAAAAAATAAACCAAAAACAAAAACAGTCATCACCAAAAATCGAATAACTTCCAAAATGTTATTTAGATTGACACAAAACCTCAGCTATATAAGGGCAAGCTTATGTAAATGACATCTCCAAAGTTTCAAGTCTGTATTAAACAAACTCTGTTTCAGTGGCGCTCAAAAAATGTGCTTCATATGAGCTCCCTGGCGCTGAAGGCACATTTGGATCCGGCGGGCAAAGTCCTCGATGACCTTCCTGCGGTCGTCCAGAGTGTAATTGTTAATGTCTATACCATTGAGGTTATGCAGTCCCATGGGTTCTGAACTTGTTGACACATCTGTTGATCATTGAGTGGACAGGAAATTCAGGACATCCGAACCTTTCTTTGAATTGCAATTGAGCTGCGTGGATGGACTTCAGCCGAAAGTATGCCTCAAATATAAATCCCTTTTCTTCAGTAGTCCATGCATCTCGTAGGTCAAATTTGGTACTCTTGAGAACATTAATTCTTGATAAATCCGGAAAATAAAAAAAGAATTAATTATTTCAAAAGTCATTCAAGTGTAGGTGATGACCGTTTTTGATTTGTGTCACCCTGTGTATAAAAAAAATCCCACTACTCTCCTTGCTTGTACTATTGAAGCCATGTCCCATAAAAAATGAGACCATGCTTTAAAGTAACACACAAATAGGTTAGAATTGTCCAAAAAAACTCCTTAAACACACGCTACCCCCATGTCAACTAACCAACGGCAGAAAAATGCATTTCTAGCTCTAGTCTAATAAGCGTTCACAATTTCCTTGGAATTCAGTTTGCTTGGTATCGGCAAAAACAGAAAAAATGTTATTTTCCGGCTATATCAACCAGTCATAGTATGGGCCTTATTTCAGGTCTATAATCATTTTCCTGAAAATGTTAATGGTACACATAAGTGAGAGCCTGTCAGGAAGCGGTCATCTACAACCATGCAGTTCTATTTTATGCTGAGAGAAGTCTGCAATAAAGTCTTTCAAAATGAGTAAAAGTAATGTCCATAACTGAATTCCATGTGACCCGGGGTAGATGTTTGACCATAAGAGCCCTCACTGGAGTTACACAATAGTGACTGTCCCATTTACAGCCTTGTATAAGACAGTTACCATGCACGCTGTCGCTGTTAAGATTGCAGAATGAGACACATGCCTTTTACTCATTCATCAGCTTGCTTCGCTAAGGACTGTGGGAGCTTCTCTGTCATTGGAGGGCCTTTCTACTCCAACGCAGGAGGAGGAAGGAAATGAAACAGGGAGGTGAGCGAGAGGATCAGCATGCATCCTGTCTGCGACGTGACCACCCTGACCACACGTTACGCAATAATGCAAGCCAAGTTGCTGCAAAAGACGATCCGTTCAATCGGCGAGGACAAACCAAAGCTATAATCAATACGATTAAAGCAGGGAGGGCATGGCAGATAATTTTGGTGTACAAACAACCATTAGATGGTCTTGTGTTTGATGAACTCCAGATCATTGGGTGTGGCTATGATTTGGAAAAGTGTTATGAGGGATTCAACCTTAAGAGTAACTGTTGTCATCTTTAAAAAAAAAAAAAATCACTTGGAAAGACTCCCAAGTTGGAAGATACGCTTATAACCTCGCTGTTCTTGCAGGTGCCACTTCAAATTACCGTTGTACTCACCTGGGATTTAAATAAAATCTCTGACACATCTTATTTTTCTTAACATAGAACATTAAGGAAGCTACTGTCATTACGTGTTGTTGCTTAAATGTCTTAATCGTCATATTACTTCACCTAATGCTAAGTAGCAAAACGATGGTAGCTAATTTTGACGAATGTTGTTAGCATATCAGCAAAGATTATTTACCAATTTATGCAGTACTAATAATAATTCATTTTTAGCAATTACTACATATAATCGTTTTGCACATTATTTGATCATAATGTCACCCACTAATAACCAGTATTTAACCAGCTAGAGTCAATGGTAAATAGCTCAGAGGCTAACGGTATTAGCAACTCATGATGAAACTTCACCTTCAGTCTGACTTCGTACGTTGTGTGTCTGCCTCTTCCGACCCCGATGGTCTCTGGGTTGCTCACGTCAATCTCCAGAAAGTTGCTCGGTGGTCCATACGCGTCGTTTAGGTTCTGAGGCTTAGTAAAGAGCCTTCTTGTATCAGCTATGGTGTCAGCCATTTCTAACCCTGCTCTTTATCGAAGCTAGCTCGACTGTCAAGCGAACCTGAAAACTAATATGTACATTCCGGTAATAACTTTCACAATAAAACACCACGTGAACGCTCAGCGTTGTGTAAAATGATTTTAGAACTGTTTTATAAGACTAGAACAAATTGTTGTTATATTCTAGTTTCATTTTTATTCATTAACTTTAAATAATTCTACATTTCAAATCACACTCTGGCATTTTCACCCTCGTTCACGAGGTTGATGCGTCTTTTATTTTGACAGCTTGAACATGCAAGTTCAACTTCCGATCAGCTGAGTTTCAGCTGACTGCCGCTCGACCTGCAGCCTGGTTTGTTTACAACCTGCCTATTTGTTATAACACAGCCACCGTATGGATGGGATGGTCATTATCAGAAATTCTACTTATAATAATGAACAAAATGACAAGAAACGCTCTGTAAAATAAAGCGAGACTTTGACAACGCGATGCTCGATGTGCGAAATCCTTGTTTTAGATGTGTGTCAATAAAGTTTTTATAAATTGAAGCATCATGGCAGCCTACATGTTTCCCACAGTTGTGCGAAGCTCGTTGTTATTGGAACAATTTAGACATTTTACATCATTAAGAATAACCTGTCGTCAGGTCTTCAGGAACACTGTTAAAGGTATCTTGTCTTGGTCTTTGTGTGCTTGTTTCATATTGCATGGTGATACAATTTGTTGTTTCCTGTTTCACTTAAATTACTAACGAGCATACTGCTTGGTTTTGTTTGTAATTCACTCCAGTTGCTCACGCTGGTTCCGCGTGTAGAGGTGCACGAGTGCACATACTTTGGGTTAAAAAAAAATTAACAATTCCCTGCGTTTGTAACGTATAAAGTGATTGTCTGCCACTGACGGCGATAGACGTCCAATCCCTTTAAGCCAGTGGTTCTTAACCCTGCTAAAGGTGACGAACCCCACAAGTTTCACATGTGGATTCACAGAACCCTTTGGAATTAGATAATAAAGCTTTTTTTTTTTTTTCAAATTCAAAACTAAACTAGCAACCTTATAATTTAGCAAATTGCCGTTCAAAATTCTCATTTTGTCAGCATGTTTTATAAAAAGGTCAAAATTTTAGACTACGCTGCCCATTGGTCTTGTATTCCTTCATCCCAAGTGCGAGTCAACCTTCCTCCGAGCAAACCAGTTCCCCCTCCCATCAGATCGAGGACTAGCAATTAACAGAAATGGATTAAGCCTGTAAATTGGGAGCAAACCAGTCCAAAACTGGATAAGCATTTGCTTCCTCCCGTCTGCCTTTGTCTTTTTCTTCGGTTCTTTCTTCCTTCGGGCAAATCATATCACATTTTGTAATTGTCAATGATTGTCAATGATACCGATGATGATGACAATAAATATATTTCATTCATTCATTTCATTCATTCAAAACCTGGTCTAAAAAGCCACTTTGCCTTGATTTAATCAGTGTACAAATATAGGGCACTGTGTTTCTTAATCTTCACCGAACCCCTAAGACTTACTCATCGAACCTAGGTCAAGAACCAGTGCTTCAAGCTGAGAGGTCTGGCAGTGATGTTCTGTGTTGGCAAAATTGTAGCCATGTTAATGGAGTCAGCAAACAAGCACATGTCAGTACTGGGAAGGGCTTTGACCTTGGTAAGAAATCAAGCATATGCTGGTTTCTGTATCAGCAACGCACAACAGATTCAGCAGCTGCTAAAATAGCATATGCTGATTTCTTCATAAAGTTATGGAAGCCACCAAGAACAATCCAGTTGAAAATATCCTAAGAAATATTCATGTCTGAGCTGCTTATCCTCTCGAGGGTCACGGCGGTGCTGGAGCGAAATCCCAGCTGACTAACATGTGTACACCCTGATTTGGTTGCCAGCCAATCACAGGGCACAAGGAGATGAACACACATACCTAGGGACAATTTAGAGCAGTGGTTCTTAACCTGGGTTTGATCGAACCCCAGGGGTTCGGTGAGTAGGTCTAAGGGGCTCGGCAAAGGTCCCGAAGGGCCCTATTATCGTGCGTTGACTAAATCTAAGCAAAGTGGCGTGTTAGATTAGGTTTTAGATTGGCTTGCGTGCAATTTACAGGCTTTATTCAATTTCTTTCAACTGCTTGTCCTCTATCTGATGGGAGGAGAAAGTGTTTTGCTCAGTGGAAGGTTGACTCGCACTTGGTATGAATAATTATAACGGACTGATGGGTAACGTGGACTCAAAAGTTAGACCTGTTTAAAAACATCCTGTCAAAATGACAAGAAAGCTGAACGGGAATCAGCTTAGTTTAGAGATACAGTATATTGTTGTTGTTGTTGTTGTTTTTTTTATTATTATTTTCTAATTCCGAAGGGTTCCGCGAATGCAAATGTGAAATTTGTGGGGTTATGTACCTTTAGCAAGGTTAAGAACCACTGATTTAGAGTGTTTGATCAGCCTACTATGCATGTTTTTTGGGATGTGGGGGAAACCGGAGTACCCGGAGAAAACCCACGCAGGCACGAGGAGAACATTCAAGGCCGGAGCTCGGGATTGAACCCTTGAGCTCAGAACTGTGAGGCGGACGTGATAGCCACTCTGCCACCGTGCCACCATCTTAACAAATATACCTGAGTTAATTCATAAAATCTGTTATTCGCCTGGGTTAATATTTTCTATTTTTGTGCTTTTCCAAGGTTACACTCGTTCTTCATCCACGTCATCCTCAAAGATATCCAGGGTTGATTCTGGTAACACTGTCACCCAATATGACCACCTGGTTAAATGTGGCTCTATTAGAGAAGATGCTCTTCAGAGGAGTGTTCTCCAGCAGTTGGCTCGCCTACAGAAGACACTCCAAAACTATAGTAATACTTCTTACTTGAGTCTGCCTTCCCTGACAGTGAACCCGAACTATGATGGACTTTCAAAAAGGACAGACTCTTGCATTACAGTTAGTGCATCTGCTCAGAAGGTAAATGAGATATGAACACTTAAAATTCCTTATGTTTCATATTCAGTACAATAGGTTTAGAGTAAAGTTTGTTGTTCGATTGTAAAATCTAAAATATACTTTAAAACCAATATTTGTTGTAATATGCTCTGCGACTATTAACAGGAAAAGAAGCATAGAATATGAATGGATGGGTGTTTGTTTACAGCTTTGTGGTGCTATGACATCTGTTCCCTCATTCAACTACAGAGCCCCTTTTACATTCAACATATGGAGGGACTTTGCATTGTAACATACTGTACTCCAGTTAAATCACCATTTGTGGCCGAGGGGCGCAGGTCAAAGAGAGGGTAGGGGTCTGGGAAGCATTTTAGAGCGGTGTAATGTCGGGGATTGTTGTTGTTGTTTTTAGGTCAGGGGAGATGACTGTCTAGTGTTCCGTGCTGGGATTTTTTGCTGGCACAGACGCACGAGGTTAGTGCAGAGATTTGGGAAGGCAGCCGGGGGCAGAACTCCCGCTGGGTTTGTCCCAGCACCCCTCTCACTCTCTCACCGTCCCCATGCAGTAATGAGAGAGGAGGGGGATCCCCATTATCTGGGCCATTCTTGTCCTTTTTTGCTTTTGATTTGGGACTCTGACAAATACTTTGGTGTGAGGCTATCAACACCACCGCTGCCGCCCCCGCCCCCTCTGTCTATGTGCACCTTATTTCTTACCCCCCTCTCATTCTCTTTCGCTCTCACACACATTGACTGGACAATTACTCCTGTTTGAATCAGGTCATAACACTGTCCGTTTCGGTGTCTTTTCTCCCTTCCGCCATTGTTCTCGCTAACTGACCAAGTCTGTGAGGAGAGTACACTTGACTTCATATTGACCCAATGTGGCGTGGTTTTGCGGATGGTCGACTAACAATGGGCCATTGTCTCCCGAGAGCCACCCACAAGTCAGACCTGTATCATTTGACACTGTAGCTACTGCATATGTTTTGGACGATAGGAGAAGCATTTTTCACAAATTTAGAAATTGACGATGTCCCTCATATGAACTTTTTAACTACATGTGCCGCTCTCGCCGTCATTCGCGGGAGTTGAGATGAGGCCGTGATGCGCTGCTAGACAGTCTTTCTGAGGGGACGGCCTTGTCTTTCTCCACTCTGCCATGGCAAAATGGCCTCTAGCCACAACTCGCTAGTAGCCAAGCACTTTGGGAAGTCAGGGAGAAGTCACAACAGTGTTATGCCGGAGCAGACAGGAACAGCTTGTTCCCGGTCCAGTATTTCAATCCAAGCTTGGCTTGAGTGAATGAGTGAGGTAGTGAGTGAGGGAATAGGAAGAGGATAGGCAACAAGATTATTTTTCATTTAGTTTTCAATCAGCCATTGTCCACATTTACCCAAGTCAAGTGCTTCTTGTGCAGTGGAGTGGTGTCGCCATGAAATAGTCACTGAATTAAAATTGAAGAGGACAAGCATCTCTGTTTAGAACTCATAATGCTGAAGCAATGTTATGTTGCCTGGTTACTGACGGACCGGCCAGCATAGGTTGGGACCTCCAAAGTAAATTTTTTCTAAAAGGAACTTGGTGCAATTTAGGAAAGTGGTGCAGATGTCGTTGTACTGGCTGCTCAAATTGTAAAGTGAAAATAAATGTCTTTAAAATTATACACACTGGTATTTCAGAAAATAGTTTTGCTAACTAAACAGGAGGATTTAAAGTGCCTGAGACAGAATTTAAAAAATGTCTTAAATAGCATTATTATGTGAATTAAAATCATATTTTAAGTAGGGCTGTCAAAATTTTCGCGTTAACGCGCGGTAATTAATTTTTAAAATTAATCACGTTAAAATATTTTACGCAATTTACGCACATGTCCCGCTCTGACAGTATTCTGCCTTTTGGTAAGTTTTACAGCAAGGTTTTTTGTGCTGTCTAACAGCGAACTCTTGTGGTCGCTTTGTGACATGGTTTATTGCTTTCTTGCCAGTTCAATATGGCTGCACGACGTCTCGGGCTGACGCCTACGTTGTAATGTTGTGCTTATATGATCCTTGGACAAGATTTGTCCGTAAGTATGGTTGTTGTAAAGAATGTACATATTATGTTAGTAAGCGAAATGTTATATTTTTTGTATGAGACGCTTTTTGTTTATGTTTAGTGAACCTGTATAGCGTGCTAAGCTAACGTTGTTGCTAAAGCAATGCTTGTGTACTTTTTTTTGTAGTTTCACTACGGTCTAAAGAGGACACTGGTTTGAGGCCATTTTATTAATAAATCAGATGAAAAAGGAAGAATTCTGATTGTTAGGGCGTCGTTCACTAGCTGTCTAGCTTTGGAAAAAGTAGACGCTTCGGAGTGAGGACAGCATAGACAGATTTAAATGACAGTAGAGTGAAATGCCCACTACAGTCCTTATGTACCGTATGTTGAATGTATATATCCATATTGTGTCTTATCTTTCTATTCCAACAAATTATTTTGCAGAATATATATATATAATTTACAGAAAAATATGGCATATTTTATAGATGGTTTGAATTGCGATTAATTACGATTAATTAATTTTTAAGCTGTAATTAACTCAATTAAAAATGTTAATCGTTTGACAGCCCTAATTTTAAGGCGATTGGACTATTTACAACAATTTGGCAAAGTGCAGATGACGAGAAATTAGTCTTTTAATCTGCCGTTTAGCCCCAATTGTCATTATAGCGCTCTAGCGTCCCCTGCTGGATGATGACGTCAGCAGGGTCGCGATTTCAGCTGATTTAGAATTCAGCCCATTGAGGGGGAAGATTCAGAACTAGGAGTGGGAACCTCTTTGTACCTCACGATACGATATGATTTGCGATATAAAGCTAACGATAACGGTGATCTGACAATATAGCGATAGAACGATTTTCAATACATTGGTCAGGAAATCATTCTAGGATATTCTACAAAAAACACTAATAAACAGAAAAACAAGCTTCTGCTGTGAATTGGAATGAGTTTATCACTAGTAGACGCCCAATCCATTTGAACTGGGAGGGTGGCAGCGAATAAACGAATGTTCATTCGCTGCCATCCCTCCCACTTCAAACGGATTGAACGTCTATGGCCGTCAGTGGCAGCCAAGGCCAGGCAATGAGTAAATTTGGGCCATTTAAGGTCATTTACCTGTTGATTTTCAGTTACTTCCTGTTGATTTTGGGGTATTTTATGGGTCACTTGCTGTTTATTTTGCGTTGCAGAACAGGAAGTGACATGGGAATCACCCAAATGAATAGGCAGTGACTCAAACTCAACAGGAAATGACCTGTAAATGCCCTAAAATGAAAAGAAAGTGACCTGTAAATGCCCCGAAAATCGGACAGAATGACTGTGAATGGTCTGGTTTTGAATGAACAAACGTTCCCAGTCTAAATAGATTGGGCGTTGAGCACCGTCAATGCCAGCCTTTTTTTATTTTTTGAGACACCTTTTTAAAACGATATCTCGATTCTTGACAGGAGTGTATCGATAACCTTTTGGGATACAAAGTATCACGATATATCACCATTTCGATATTTTGGCACACCCCTATTCAGAACGAGGAAAATGTGACAAAGAGCAGAAAAATGTTATCTTTGTTTCAATCATTCTAGTCTAATATTTTTACTGGATATTCTTTTATCTAAGTATTTTCCCCTAATTGCTAAATAAATGGTATGGTCATGACAAATAACAGTCTTGTGCTAAATGGAATATGAAATATTAAAAATGTATTTATTCAGTACGACAGGGCAAAATTACTGCATAATGGTAAAAACTGCCGACTTCTTGCACCTCCAAAACGGTATTTTATGCCACCGGAGTTAGTCCGGCTTTTGTCATTTCCCTGCCACGGCTTCGGAGACTGAGGAAAAAGCGTAAATAAAATTGGAGGCGTGACAGCTAGCCGACATGCTAACCCTAACTGTGCGGCTTTTCCAAGTCTCTTTCACGCCTTTTGAAAACGAAAAATCACACAAAACTATCACACACAGCAGCGGGGTTGACTGTCTTCACCGATCGGCCAGCCCCCGGTGGCGAGCAAGTTACGGCTCGTTGTTTTGCTGCGGGCAGACAATGCTCGTCACAGGAGAGAAAGGGAAACACCGAAAATGTCAACAAAACAGGAGGAGTATTATCACCCATAAAATGGAAGCCACTTCCTTATTAAAATGTTTGCCACGATCCCAGTATTTGACATAATATAATTCATGAAATTTACGCACTTCCTTGTCCGTATAATGGTTCCTCTGTTGTGGGACTTGTTTTGGCCATGGCGGTGAACAAGGAACTTTTAGAAATCCAAAAAGCCTCACACCACTCTCCCCTGTGTAGCAACAAAAGCCTGCAGCACATTGGGCTGGTGTGACGCAAGAAATAAACAAATTAATCCGCGAAATCAGTTGAATCCGCAGTCTTTCTGCATGCTAGATAGTAATGGCTTCCACACACATCCAAGCGGTCCATTTCATTCAGGAGCATAAAATACCTCGTGTAATATGAAAATAAACATGCTATTTTGAGTCACAGGCACTTTAAATGCTTTAAAAAAAATCAGAAGTTAATAAAGTGAAGTTAAAAAATATTTTTTTTCTTATTGTGATTTTCTTGTACACTTAATTTATAACGTCTTAATCAGATTATTTTTCTTAAATCTAGTGAAATAAATTTCTCCATCTTGTTTGAGTGTTAAAGACTAGTTAGACAGCTAGATTATTCCACTTACTTTAAGTAAATATTACTATTTGTTTCTATTAAGCCCATACATTTAAAAGTTCGTAATTTTTCACCTAAATCAAGAAAAATTTGCTTTTAAATAATGTTTTGAACAAGATATGTTCTTGAATTAAGAAAATATGACATTTCAGAGCTTTTTTTTAACATTAAATGAGTCTGTTAAGCTTATTTCCAGCAAGGTATTTTTCTAAGAAATCTAAGTGAATAAAATTTACATGAAGCACTGGCAGATAATTGCCCTTATTTCTAGTAGAATTACACTGAAACAAGCGAATTTAACTACTTTTAAGGAGGTGCGTTTTTGCAATGTACTCAAGGCAGATAATGAGGTAAAGTAAAATACCCCAAGACAAGATGCAAAATGGAATCATTTTAGGGCATAAGCATAGCAAGTGCATCACTAGAACTAAAACAATAAACATTTTAACGCTATATTTTCTCATTGGGTTAAATGTAGTTTTCAATCTGTATGCAATTATCTTCCAATATGTTGATTGTATTTAAAATATTCAGAATTCACTTTACATAGTTTTCGAATGATTTCTGTTTAAAAAAAAATGGCTGTCACTATTCAAAGGTCAACATTGACAGGGAGCCACTCTAATTGTGCTATTGCATCTTATAATATCCAATTTGTTTATCCACAGTATGAGTTCACTTCATGTGTAGACTGATGACACTTGCATTTAAATAGCTCGGACCTTCTTTCTTCATATTTGGCTTTACTCAGTATGCGCAGCTTGGTCTCATAGAAGCCGATCTTTTTTTCTTTTTTTTGAAGCCGGGACCTTTTGATGATAGGAGGCAGGCAGCACAATGACTTCCAGCAGCACCTCAATGCAACAGTACCGTATCACAATTAGCAGCGCTAAACAGGCTGCACACAGACAAGTCCAGTCCATCTCGTATGGAGCCTCATTCAGTCCTCTCCGTTTTGTTTGACAAATCCCCCCATTGTTCCTCTGATGATGCTTTTCTTTCGTGGGAACCCTGGCTTGTCTTGTTGATTAGATCCCCTTTGTCTTCCTCCCCTGCAGTGGGCTAGTCTGGAGAATGTGAAACCTCAAACTGTAGTGGTGGCTTAATGCCTCACAATACTTTGTTTATGAATCAGCGCTTCGGGCTTTATACAGTGACGGATATAACAAAGTTTACGTATGGGTTGGAAGCTATACCCCCCATGTGTTTTTATTAATGAGTTCATGCATGCAGGTCTTGAGGATATCAATATTGTTAAAGCAACTTTTAGGCTTTTACTTATTTTGACTTTTCCCTCACATATAGGAAGAAGATGCTCTCCCTCCCCCACCGAAAGGCTTCTATATATATGGAGATGTTGGTAAAAATACATACATAACCATTTTTTGGGTAGTTTTGTAATATGCAAATACTTGTTGTCAAATGAAATACTCATCCCTGAAACACCTGTTGGTATGATGCAATTTTAAATGAATGAAAATTAAAACAACAATGGTAAACACAACAAGTAGTAAGTAATAAAATTGAATACATCACTGACAAAACAGTAGTGGCGTACGTCATTTAATGCAGTCCAAACCTTTCCTGGATTTACCCCCCCCCCCCCCCCCCCAAAAAAAAATGTAGTAACATAATACTGTACATCAACTAATGATAAAGAATTTAATAGAAAATAAATTCAGAGATCCGTTCTTTAAGAAACTATGTGCCTAGATCAGGGGTCAGCAACACGTCGCTCTGGGGCCGCATGAGGCTCTTTAGCGCTACCCTAGTGCCTCTCTGGAGCTTTTTCAAAAATGTTTGAAAATGGAAAAAGATGGAAGAGGGTAATATATTTTTTGTTTTAATATGGTTTCTGTAGAAGGACAAACATGACACAAACATCCTTCTAATTAATGAATATTGTAATGAAGTTAAAACTTGAAGCGGCATCGTACAACAGAGAAGTCATGTGGTGCGAGGATGCAAATAAACATTTAATCATGGAGGTTCATTGTGTATTTGTATAGAGCTGCAGCTATTGATTATTTTTAGTAACCGATTATCAATAAGTTCAAGTAATCGGATTGGGAACATTTAATGCGTTGCAGAATCAGTTTTAGGAGATGTAAAAAAAAAAAAAAAAAAGGCTTGCTAAGATTGCTCTTTCAAAAGAGCATTAAATGCGAATATAAAATAAAATTCCTGAGTTTTTTTTCAAACTATGCAGAATTGCTCTATAATTTCACAAAAGCAATGAATGCATTTCAAAATAATTTAAAATACCTGAGCCTCAAACAGTCCAAAAAAAAAAAGAGGATCGAAGTACAATAAGAGAACAATTGGCTAACTTGCGTAGCAAAAGTCCGCTAGCTTAAATGCTATAAAATGCAATACTCTCAACAAATCGTTCAAACACATATTCCAACAAAAAACTGCTAAATATACTTCTAAACTAAATAACGAATGCATAAACAAACATATTAGCTCAAACATAAACTTACAACCTGATGTTGGTCTTAACAAGGAGCAGCAGGATCCAGCCATGTAGATAAGTTTTGTCACATTGACTGTTGCCACTAGCGGGCAGTGTATCCACCCAAATCAATAAAACTAAATGCATTCACTTTCAAAACAAACCTTTACAACGCCACTCTAAACGAATCCTCGAAGCAACAAAATTTGATTTGAAGCTATTTTCTAATCAAATTACTCAAGTTAATCGATTAATCATTGCAGCGCTATATTTGTAGCCAGCTTAGTATTTTTGATAGTAGGCTAATTTAGATACATACAGCATGTGTAGCCTTCATTATAAGGCATTTGTTTTTTGTTCTTTTGGTCCAGTATGGCTCTCTCAACATTTTGGGTTGCCGACCCCTGGCCTAAATGACGAAGAGTAAATTAAGCATAAACAGCTTGGTATATAGAGAGCACTAGAATCAGAATCAGCCTTACAGGATTGGCTAAGTATGTTTGAAAAAAACTTGAAATTAGTCTCCAGTAGAATGAGTCACTATAGTGGCATAACGACTTATAGAGTAACAGTCTGCTATGGTACAGTAATTCTGATCATTAACAGAATTATGTAAATGATGCAGAAGCAACAAGTAGTAAAATTGAATACTTCACCGACAAAACAATAGAATAAGTGTCTGGATTTTATTAGCAAATTTAAATTGCAATATTTGAACATAAATTATATCAACATACACAATCAATACAAACTTGTTAATAATCTCTTAACTATCCAAGAACGCAAAATATAAACATTTGTCTTAAGACCACTCAACATTGTCTGTCCAAATAAATAAATTAAATATAACTGAAAGAATGTCTTAGTCAGGGTATAACAAAAATAAAAATGGAGCCTTCCTTCAGGTAAAACACTACTGCTCTTGTCCACAAGCATAGCTAAACTCAACAAAAAATGAAAACTATTTACCTCTATTATGATTAATGTATGATTATCTGAAAAAATGTCTGCATTGGCTGCAAATAAAAACATTTTCAAATAAATAATGTGGAAAATAAATACATTTTAAATGAATGCAGTTCATCAGCCAATCAAACGTGCGTTTGAGGGGGGGAAAATGGAGGGCACATTCAGCAGATGAGAAGGGGTAAATGTGAGTCTGAACCAGTGTTGTTTTCGTCAACGATGACTATAATGAAAATATTTCGTCGACGAACAATTTTTTTCTGACGATGACGAGACGATAACAAGCTAAAAATGTGTCTCGGGAAACTAAAATATAACAACAGGAATGCCAGTTTTCGTCTGTCCAGACGAGAACGAGACGAAAATGCACAATAGTTTCCGTCACATTTTCACAATTGAATGTGTGACATTTTATGTGCAGTTAGCTGCATCGTAGCAGTGTCTGGTTGTGTCAGTCATGTGACGTGCTGCACCCACCCAACTCACCCACTAGTGTCCTCTCCAATCTCCCCATTGCTTGTTTGGAGACACACACGGTACGATGTGTCTTCTTATCTTGCCAAGAGAGAATATGCAATGTTGCTTTAGCCTTTAAAGGTCTGTGCTGAGGGATATTCACACACTAAATGTAACTCCTAGCGTTAGCATAGCACTCACATCAGGCTATTGCTAAAGGGGGGGCGTCCTTTTAAACTCTTGGACAACTTTTATACGTACAGTTATGGCGTCCAAGTGGGTTTAACAAATTTAAAATAATGTACTGTTTTGCTGCTGAGTGTGTATTATCACGTGATAGATTTGTAGATGCTACAAAATGTGCTCGTCTGTCTTTATTTATTTTGGGAGTGCAACTTTCGAATTTTGCAGATGAAAACATTGAGTATACGTAGACTAAAACGAGATGAAATAAGTCTGAGATTTCGTCAACAAAAACTAAGAAGAATAACACATTTTGAAATGAATAAAATATGACTAAGACTAATAAGTATTGTCATCCAAAAGACTAAGGCGAAAATTTAAAGGGCTGCCAAAAACAACACTGGTCTGAAGAAAATAAAAATAAAATAAATAAATAAAAAATAATTCACTTTATAATGGTAGGGTCAATTCTATCCTTATAAAATATGGGGAGACAATCTAAATGTCTTGATATAACTGAACTCATTGTATAATGCAAATAAGGTTGCTTTAAAGTGGGGACAATTTGAGCATCCTGAAAAGTTGGTAGTGTTAGGTCCCTACCGTCCCTATGTAAACCTATGCCTTTGCCCAAAAAAGTAGTGACATAATACTGTACATCAACTAATCATAAAGAATTTAATATAAAATAAATTCAGCGATCCATTTTCTACGAAACTATGTGCCTGATTGATGAAGAATAAATTAAGCAGAAACAGCTTGACATAGTGTGAGCACTAGAATCAGAATCAGCTTTACAGGATTGGCTAAGTATGTGAAAATACTTTTTAAATCGGTCTCATGTAGGATACCTCACTACGGTGGCAAAACAAGTTATACTGTAACAGAGTGCTATGGTAGATTAATTTTTATCATTAACAGAATTATGTAAATGATGCAGTGTCATGACTGGGAAATAATATCTGTGTGTACAATTTACTGGTAGAAAACCAATGCAAGTATCATTTTTCCGCATGTTTCTTCTAATCAGGCACAGGGAAAACCATGCTCATGGATATGTTTTACAGCGGGGTGCAAAACAGCCATAAAAAGAGGGTCCACTTCAACGGCTTCATGCTGGACATCCACAAAAGTTAGTGTTCTCCTCCCATTGCAACACTACAAGCCAAGCTTTCACTAACGTTAAATGAAAATTTTCCAACGCCATCCAACTCCTCATATACTATACTTATCTCAGTTGTGTTTTCATATTGTCATATACGCTTTGCTTTTAATTGTCTGCCATTATGTTCGCGCAGGTAAAATTACTGCTTCACACGACATTGTTACTCAGCGCAGGTGTGCTTTTTAAGACGTGTCTGACATTTTGCGCGCCACTTTAAAGGGATCCATCGGAGGAAACAAAGCCTGCCAAAAAGAAAGCTGGGTAACATGTTCACCTACGACCCCATATCGCCGGTTGCCGTGGAGATCGCCCGTGAAACCTGCCTCTTGTGTTTTGATGAGTTTCAGGTGAGTGACTGTTTTACTGAGACAGAGTTAAGTCTTTTCTCACACTCTTCTGCATACATTTTCACAATTAGTACTCACTTGGTAACTTAATGGCAATGTTGTTTAATGTTATTTGTGGTGGTAGAATGTCAGAATTCCTTAAAATTATTTAAACTTGCTTGAAAGAAATGAAGTGGAAATTTGTGTCTTACAAGTGTGCTTTAAATTCTTCTAAATTCTGTGTCCCCGCATGAATACAGTCCCTCAGTCTCAGTCTGAGCGACTCAGTCAGCCTGAGTAAATGCATTCATCAAATCAATGAATGGATGTGCCTGAATTTTCTTTAGCTAAAATGTCGAGAAGACAGAAGTGATCATTTTTGGGCCGAAAAAGGAAAGGTCAAAGATAAGCACGCACCCTGGCACAATGTCACTCACAGCTACAAATCAAGTAAAAAATCTTGGCGTTATTATTAACTCAGACCTAAAACTTGATGGCCATCTAAAGTTTGTCACTAAATCTGCTTATTACCACCTAAAAAAATAGCCAGAATTAAGGGGTTTTTGACTAAAGACGAAGACATGGAAAAACATTTTCATTTTCAGTAGATTGAACTATTGCAACTGTATGTTTACAGATCTTAATTAAAAAAATCAGTCAGGAAGCGGCACCTAGTACAGAATGCTGCTGCCAGAGTCCTTATAAATACAAAGAAACTGGACCACATTACACTGGTTTTGAAATCGTTACATTGGCCTTCAGTGAGTCGAAGGATAGACTATAAAATACTACTGCTCGTCTAGAAAACACTTAATGGCCTTGGACCAAAATACATGGTTGATTTGTTGGATCCCTATGAAGCATCTAGACCCCTAAGGTTGTCTGGAACAGGTCTCCTGTATGTTCCAACAACAAGAACCAAGCAGGGGTAGGCAGCATTTAGTTATGCTCCTCACCTCTGGAACAAGTTACCTCAAGGTCTGAAGTTTTCTCAAACTCTTAGCTCCTTTAAATCAGGTCTAGAAATGCTTTTGTTTATCACAGCATATTCATAACTGTCAATAGATTTCAAATTTGCTTTTAATTCACTTTGTTTTATTTCCATTTCTGATTTCAATTATTAGTTTTTTTTTTTTTTTATTCTATTCACGATTTAATGTGATTTTGATGTATAATTTTATATCCTTTTTCAATTGTCTTTGTCTTAACTTTATTTTGATTTAATGTGATTTTTACAAATCATTTTATCTTCATGTGATGCAAAGCACTTTGAATTGCCTTGTGTTGAATTGTGCTATACAAATACATTTGCTTTGCCTTGCCTAATTGCACATCGTTGCATATAAAGAAGCAGTTTGTAGCATAAAAACAAGCATACATAAATTTGGCCTGTGTGCTATTATATATAAGAACAATTGCAAAAGTAAATCATTTGAAGGCTAAACAGAATTCTCAAAATACTTGAACTACATACTTTTATTTTCTTAAAATACCACCTCTAGTTTGAGTTCAGAGGAAAAAAAAAATGTATTGAATTTTATAAGTATAATTATGAACTTCATTTTTTTGTTTGAAAAGAAGGTATAAATTGAGTTTTGGTGTCCACGCACCTCTGTATACAATTGTAGGTACAGCCACAAAAACAAGACTGGGGACACCTAGTGGTCTTATTTAATACAACATTTAATCATGAGATTTCAAGTCGTGAAAGTCACATCTTTAAACATGAAATTATGCAAAGCAGAACTTAAATTCCCTATATGATCACACAAGTGACCTAAATGAGTTGATTTCTTCCATTTTGGAGCAAAACCTAAATTAATTGAAGTCATTTGTCCTGCAGCAAATATCATCATTCCACTCTCTGGAGTAAGAGTAAAATTATCACTATTTTCTGGGGCTTTCCATACAGCTTGAGTGTCAAACTTTTTTTTTTTTTTTTTTGCCGTGGGCCACATTGTGGTAATAGTTTCCCTCAGAATTTAAAAAGTGAAACCTAAGAGTGAATCCACCTAAATGTACTACTAAAGCAAGTAGTAATGGGACACAGAAACGGGACAGATGCTATAGAAAATAGATTTTAGAATTTCTTTTTGGGAAAATTCAACTTCAGTCATTTTTTCTTCTTTTACGGGAATAAAAAATGTTTATTTATTTAATTTATTTCAAAGTGCAACAATAACAAATTGAACTGTGTTAAATAGGCTCCTTTCGAAATGCTGTTTAAATACAAACGAACATTATGGCCAGAAGTAGTGCTGCCATGATTAATCGATTAACTGGAGTAATTCGATTAGGAAAAAAGCTTCGAATCCAATTTTGCTGCTTCGAGTGTTCGTTTAATTAGAGTAGCGTTGTAATGGTTTGTTTTAAAAGTGTTTGCATTTAGCCTTATTGATTTGGGTGGATACACTGCCATCTAGTAGCAACAGTGAATATGACATAACACATTTAACATGGGTGAATCCAGCTGCTCCCTGTTAAGACCAAGTTAAGGTAAGTTTTTGAGCTAGTATGTTTTTTTTTTTATGCATTCGTAATTTAGTTTATCGGTATATTTAGCCGTTTTTTTTTTTTTTTGGGCGGGGGCGTTTGATTTTTTTTTTTTTTTTTTTTGTAATGATTTGTTTAAAAAAAAACCTTAGCACTTAAACCATTTAAGCTAGTGGACTTTTGCTGTGCAAGTTAGCCAATTGTTCTTTATTTGTACTTAGATACTCATTTATTTATTTTTTGTATACCATTTGTCGCTAAGCTCAGGTATTTTATTTTTAAATCAAAGTGCAATACAACGTAGTTTGAAGAAACACTCGGGAATTTTATTTTGTATTCACATTTAATGCTCTTTTGAAAGTGCAATCCTAAAAAGCCTAAAATTCTCAAATCTCCTAAAATTGAAAATTCCCAATCCGATTACTCGATTATTCGAACTAACAAGTTGATAAATTAATCGACTATTAAAATAATCGACAGCTACAGCCCTAGCCAGAAGTCAAGTTGAACTGTTTGTGTGAAGCACTTACACTTCTTGTACCTATACTGTATGTTACATAACATCATTTTTATTGTAATTTTTTTTTTTTTAACCAAAGTCAAGTCAGCAGTGAGGCTAATTATGCTTTAAAAACAGTAATTATTATTCTTTTTGTTGCTTCTGCTACATTTTAGCTAGAAGTTACGCTGTTTTTTCCCCCAAGTTTACAGACTATATCATGAGGCAGTTCTGTTTCTTGTCCCTCATCTAATACGTTCTGTGAAGTCTTGTAATCTCAGCATCATTTTACAGTGAACAATTACCCTTTCATTTGTTATCATTGTTTTTATAGCTCATATTGTACAGAAGTCAAGGGAAAACAGTGGCAAGCTTTCATGTGCCACTTAAAAAGACACTGGCCTTGAATTTGACACCCGTCCCTTATAGGATGAGTGAACCTCAATTACCAAGCCGAGCAGCACAATGCCCATATTTCTCTGATATCATTACCATTAAAGGCCGCAGGTCAGAGGTGACAGTAGGTGCGGTTGCGTTCTCTAATCACTGCACGTGCGACGATCAAGAGCTTCGTTGGCTTTCATGCGCTCCCTTCTTTCACGTTTTTAAGCTGTGCCGCTGTTTGTGCCCGCTGCTCATTGATTTGTTTTTGTTTTCACCCGTCGCCATGCAGCTTGGCTTGAATGGGGAGAGGGGAAACAAGCAGACGTGCGCATTGTTTGTGATGCATAAACAAGAGGTTTCAAGGTTGGGGAGCGTCAGTGGTGGCGTAGACAGAAGTGAAAGGGGGAAGTTTCATGGAGGGGGGTTATATACCAATCAGCATCCTCCTCCACTCAGCCATGCAAATGAGGCTCTGGGTATCAGTCGCACTCTCCTGCTTCTTTAAGTGAGTGGAGCTAGAAAGCGACTGGCGGCAGCAGCGGCGGGTCAGATGGATCTTATCCTCTTAAATGCTAATGACATTTCTCCATTCTCTTCATTAGCGCTGTGCCATTATCAGTAATTTGTAGCCCCCTGCTCCCCTCCCTTCTTTCTGCAGCTCCCCTAATGAATACTGGCCATTGAGACATCCGAGACAGGAAAGGGAAGAAGAGGAGTGTGAAGAAAATGATTGTGCATCATTGTCTCAGGGCCTCGGTCACTGCGCAGCACAGCTTTAGAAATTGCTCGTCGGTTGTGTACATAAAGAGGTATAACATCAAAAGAGTTTTAATGTGGCACCCGTGTGCCTGACTATAACCGCACGGCCGCTTGAGTAATTGGATGCTCATTTAAATATCGGTATTGGCCAACGGAGATTGCGCCATTATTTTTTTTTTTTGTCTTCCACAAGTGCGACATCGGGCCCCTCCACTTTTCTCATTCTCTGGGTATCCATTCTCTTCCCCTCGAGTCATTCAGCAATCAATATTGCCCCCTCGTACTATACCCGTGTTGAGGGCGCATGAATAAACAAATCCAGGTTGTATAAAAGGTCATTTTTAAATGAGTCTTTTCAAATGAAAATAAAATCCTGCGGTCGGAGAAAACGTATCGAGCCTTGGCTTTCTGTTGATTCTCATTATGAGGGGCACACAATCACACGCACTAATTTGATGGCCCCGGGCACCTCTCCTTTGCCAAATCAAGGCTTTAACACGCATGTTAATCAAGTATTGGCAAGGGAAGTGGGGTTATTACACAAAATGCAGAAGACTCTCCAGGTTATGAAAGGGGACATATGCTGTGGTCAAGGCCACTACAAGTGCATGTCAAAGAGAGGAGAGTGGGGAGGGTGGGACTATTGAAAACTGACTGCAGAGATTGTTTGATTTCAAAACTTGACTTCAATTGCAAACTTTTCTCTGTGGAGCTGTGACTTTGAGTTGTTGTAATCAATGGTTGTGGATTAATTAATCTTCAAACTTGTTTTTTTTCTTCTTTGTTTTAAAGTGATTAGGATTAAAGTAGATTGCAGAAATCTTTTTGAGCATTCACCTGAATGCTGTGAGTTTTCAATATTGGCCAAAAATCATCCAATTTTGATATTGATAGAATTTGTATTTCTCCTGAACTTAGTGTTACTGAAAATAAATGTAGAAGTTTATCCTGGAAACTGATTTAAAATAAATAAATTAAAAATAAAACTTTTTTTTTCATACAGTCATATACTGTTAAAAAAAAGGTCACTAGCTTTTTCAAATTTTGATATAAAACTGTAAATAGGACTTCAGTTTAAGTAGTTTGAAACAAACATTTGAGGTAAATTGCACTTCTGCTTAAATAAGTTATTGTGGATGTACAGAAAGCAAAATTCTTGGCCGAAACCAAATGTAAGAAACACTTGGCCGAAAGGCAGAAAAATATACATATACAATGTACAGTATATAATTCATTTTTTATTTCTTTTTAAACTAATCAGCCTATTTTTCGGACTATAAGTCGCACCTGAGTAAGTCGCACCAGCCATAAAATGCCCAATAAAGAGGAAAAAAACATATATAAGTCGCACCGGCATATAAGTCGCATTTTTGGGGGAAATTTACTTGATAAAATCCAGCACATAGAACAGATGTTTCATCTTGAAAGGCAATTTAAAATAAAAATACAATACTGTATAGAACAACATGCTGAATAAGTGTACAGTATGATAATGTTACATGATGTAAGAACAACAAAATGGAAGCGTGGCCGGTATGTTAACATAACATAGCTATTAAGAATTATTCAGATAACTATAGCGTAAAGAACATGCTAACAAGTTTACCAAACCATCAGTGTCACTCCAAAACACCAAAATAACATGTGAAATGATATAATAATGTGGTAATAATTTCACACATAAGTCGCTCCTGAGTATAAGTCGCACCCCCAGCCAAACTATGAAAAAAAACTACGACTTATAGTCCGAAAAAATACTGTAATTTAATTATTTTCCAATTATTCCCCCTTACAGCATTGGTTCTACAACTCCAGAGGCTCGAGAAATTAAGTTTGAAAGGTGCCGATTTCTAAACCCCATGGGAGGGTGCGTTCCTGGCGGCAGTGAGCGTTTTGTGGCAAACTTTAAACGCGTCCAGAGTAGACATGTGCCGATTACTGGTTCCAAGGTATACCGTGGTAAGAAAACGTGAAGGTTTCAAAACCGCAAAAAATTTCTGTCATACCGTCCCTAAGGTATTGGCGATGTTTTTATGTCATAAAAATGCATGGAAAAATCCCTCGCTTGCAGCTTCAAGGCTCAACCTACCCCATTGGTTGTTTCTCAGTGTCAGTGATTCAGCTGTACTACACGATGGCTGGAGGAGGTGAAACACCAAACTTTTCCCCCATCGAATAAAACAAAATCGCTGGTATGGGAATACTTCGGCTACAGAAAAGTTACAGATGGCCGGGGTTTATAGGAGGGCCAACCAACATGTAAAACATGTTTGTGGAGGGTGGGTGCCAAGGAGGCAATACGTCCAACATGATTTTGCATTTGTACAAAATTAAAGGTTAGTAAACACTGTTATGAATGTTTCCCACCAGCTACGAGAGTAAACTCCAGAATGTTTAGTGTGTCTAGCGGTGGTAAACGTGCAGTGTTTTGAGAGTGTATAATGTAAACATGATACAAGTCATTCACATGTGCTTTTTATGGAAAATAATTATTTTTGTTCTGATGGTAATAATGTTGAGCTGTGGTTGTGGGTTTAGGATCACCTAAAGACTGCATTTGTTCTAATTTCATTTAGAGTATTTAGTTAGTTTTTTATTTATTTAATTATTTATTTAACTCAACTTTATACTTATGTTCCAATTAGCTAAAATGTTTTGAAAAATAACAATCCTGTTCAATGTACCGTGAAACCGTGATACTTTGGTATAAGTTTTTCTCACCATCGGAATATCATACCTGCACATGCATGGTCGAGAGGTGCCGGCGTCGTCATAGCATTCTGTTCAATGGACGTAGACACTGGCAGATGAAACCTTGATAAATGTGCTTTCTAGGAACTTATAAAAAATTGCGTCTCACACCTCCAATTGCTAAGCTAAATGAGATCTCGATGTACGTTTGTGTAATACTGTAGTTCATAACAACAACAAAAGACAATTCCGTTCTCGCAGAAATTAGTAAAGCTTTTTACAAGGCTATTACAATCTCTACTTCTTAAAATAAGACTCTAGTGTTTTCTTGTGCAAATGTGGAATCGATTGAGAGCCAGGCAAGTAGGCTGAGTTCTAGCGGCGACGAAGCCGAGTAAAGTCGCTCCTGGCTGGATTAAACGACGACTGCCAGAGGGGGTGTGGAACTCGTGGGAAAAAGTGTGACAAAAAGAGGAAGTGGTCGTGTTATAAACGTATTGTACTAAACCACAGCAAATGCACATGTATGCACTTAAATACTGCTTTATTTGTATACTGCTCGCTTGATTCAACTCCAAATTACTCACACACTGGCTGAAATGCACTGAACTCGATGTGACAAGGGATCATCAATGGAAAGCAACATCAGTACGGGCGTGTAGCAGCGATGAAGTTATTTTATTTTCCTTCCTTTAATAATTTATATGTTTCTTTGATACCTCAAAATACTTCCACCGTGGACATGTTGAATGTGAGCCAGTAATTTTAGAAAGACGATGTGTTTTGATTACATCAATAGATGACTAAGGTTTTCACACTTTTCGGTGGTTAACTTTCGGCCTTTTAACAGAAAACCGAAAATGCAATTTTAGCTCCGAATTTTTGGTCACATCACTATAATACATAATATTTTGCTCCAATCGGGGATCGAACCTAGGCCACCACCGTGTCAACGGGGTCGCAGACAACTGAGCTAAACATACTGACTGACGGCTTAGTTGTCAGTGTGCTGTTTTGAAAACATCGGGAGTGAGGTTGTAAACGATTCACACAACTCATCATTTCAAGTGCAATGTCCTCAAGCATAGAATTATGGCCCACACACTTTATCATTCAGGTTAATTCAAGTCAGGTTTATATTAACTTGATAAAACAAGATGAGAATACTATGGAGAATGAAGAAATTGAATTAGGTCTACTTAATTAGTACTAAGTACGTAGTACTACGACTTAAAACTTCCCTCCTCTCCAAGGTTTTGAAAAGAGTAGTCTACAACAAACTCAATAACTATCTAGACAAGCTCAACATCATTGTCCCATCACAGTATGGATTCACAAAGGAAAATACAACATATATGGCAGTACTCGACTTAACGGAAAAAGTTTACGATGCAAGTGACAAAGGTGACTACGGAGTTGGCATTTTTTTGGACCTGTCCAAAGCATTTGACATCATTAAGACTGAAATACTCGTCAATAAACTGCAGCATAATGGGATTAGAGGCCTAGCACTAGACTGGTTCCGTAGTCATTAACAATTCTGAATCATCATACAAACTCATCAACCATTGAGTCCACCAGGGCTCCATCTTAAGGCCGCTCCTCTTCAACCTGTACATTAATGATTTTATTATTTCCTCATGCGTTTGACAAAAAGTGATATTTGCTGAAAATATAAATTTGTTCTTTTCCCACAAAAATCTAACTGCACTTCAGCAAATCGTAAATAATGAACTAGAGAAAATAGACACATGGTTCAAATGTAATAAACTCTCTCTAAATTTCAATAAAACAAATTATATCGTGTTTCACTCCAATAAAAAACAAGCCATTAAAAAATCTGTCTAAACATAAACGGAGAAAACATTGAAAGAGTCGGCTCTACAAAATTCCTGGGGGTCCATATTGATGAATACCTTAATTTTAAAAACCATATTGATGATCCTACAAATAAACTGTCACAATATGCTGCTCTTTTTTTTTTTAAACAGACATTATCTACCACTCTCTGCTATTCTCAATCTGTATAAATCTTTATTTTAACCACATTTACACAACTGTGATATCATATGGTGCAACACACATTCACCTTATCTAAAAAAGCTTGAAATACTGCAGAAAAAAGTTATACGTGCCCTAACATGGTCTGAGTTTAATGCTCCAACAAAAATAATCCTTCACCGCCACCATCTTCACCGCCACCACAACCATTATCAACATGCTTGCGTAATGTATCAAATCCTCTATAAACTAAACCATAAATTAGGTGACCTCATACTCATCTGTACACCTCAGCACACATATACTACCAGAAGAAAAAATCTAATCACTGAGAAAACAAGAAGGCTAAAATAGACAAGCTTCAGCATTGTGTGCAGAGGACCACAGATTTGGAATGAACCTGACGAAACACTTAAAATGTCACACTCCATCTTTAAGAAAAAAACTCAAAACGTATCTCCTAGCCATGTACTGTATGTATAATATGCCGATTCTCTGAATAACAATACTAAGGTGTCTCATATCAAATCCAATATAATCAGAATTTTGAGATTTTCCATAGTTAATTGTATGTATGTGTACGGGTGTGTGTGTGTATGTGTATGTTGTCCAACTAGGCCCCTGCTAAAAGCTTTAAATAGCCTCTTTGGAGTGTCCTTTTCGTGCATGTTATATGAATCGTTTGCATATAACCATAGGTGGATCTACTATTCAGGCGAAGTAGACGATCGCCTTAGGCCCCCAACCAGTAGGGGGCCCCCAACCAGCTGCCCTTGCCCCAACGAGCAACGGCTTGGGCCACTGGAGCCAGCACCACCCCCAGCTATTCGTCATATATAATTATGTCAGCATACCAAACAAAAAAATAACAAAACAAAAAAGGAAGCCATTTGAATGTGGAATTTATATTATCTCCCGCCCACACACACGCACTACAATGGACTGTTCCACGAAGACGGACTGAGTATCAGTCGCTTAGCTTCATTTGGCGCCGTTTAGCATTGCTTAGCTGTTCGTTAGCTTCACTGAGCTCTCCCGCGGTTTTCACGCCACCAAGCTCACTACTTTTACAGCTCACTTGCTACTTTGCATGTCAGCCATCGTTTATTTCGAACGCATGAGCAAACGTGCTCTCCATGAGAGCACAAGTGCAGTGAGGGAGAAGTTGAGAACAGGCCTCTAATGCCTCTTTTAACTTCTTCTTCACACCGAACTTAAAATACACGACAGCACACCCTGTGGCGAAACAATGTAGCACAGTTCCAATCAGTCATACAATTACACTCAACAGCTGGTTAACAGCAAAAGCACGTCATGTTCGTCATATAAATAATGACTTCTGGAGTTAATCCCACATACTTCAGAATTAATATTATAATATGTTGAGTAAATACTGCATAATACAGATTCTACACTAAGAATAGCTTTCAAATGACACTTCATGACAAGTATGATTGCAATGAATAATTATTATACTACTATTATATATAGTAGTATACTATAATAATATTGCTAGAATTTTTTTTTAAGAATTGTTTTGAATAATGTTGGATAGGCAAAGTCAGTGTTCTGAATCTGTTTACTTTCCATTCTTTTGCACTTGTAAATGCTATCAGCATTTAACCTCATTGTTTGTTTGTGATTAATTATTGTTATTTACATGATTATTTGTACTTTAATGAAGAATTTAAGTGTTCCAAAATAGTTTTGTGAATTAACAAGCGTCAACAAAAATTTCATTGCTAAATTAGTAAAAAAAAAAAAAAATCGTAAAACTAGTCGGCTGACTAATCAGGAGAAAATTTGTCGTTTAGGACAGCCGTAGTGTAGCAGAACATATTTCCTCCACACCCTTCTCACCTTTTTAACCCCTGACCCATGAAGAGGGCCCCTGGATATGTTCACCTTAGGCCCCAAAATTAGCAAGTCCGGCACTGCATATAACCAAGTACTGTATATCTTGATGTGTGAATAAACTGAATTGAAACCGAAACTTTGGTCTAGTACTACTAAATTTTTTAGTTAGCATTTTTAATAGGTTTATTTTATTAAAGCATACAAATAAAAAATGGCAGCATGTTGAAAAGCTAGTTAACAACATGCTGGTTAACACTGCTTCACAATTTTGAGGTTTGGGGTTCAAATATCAACTCCAACAAGTTCTCTTGTGGGTTTCTCCCACATTCCGAAAATCATGCATGTCAGGTTAATAGAAGACAGTAATTTTTTTGTTGTAGATGTAAAAATTACCTTGAACGTGCTTGTGTCTTCAGGTGACCTGCAATTAGTTGGCAATCAGTCCGGAGCGAATTGCACTCTACTGGAATGGGCCTCACTTCATACGGCTCTAATAATGACAAGCACTGTAGAAAATGTATTGTGGATTACAATACACTGTATTCAAAACACTGGCTCGAGTGAACACACACCTTTTAAAATACAAGCAATGTGGTAGACTGAATACTGTCATGAAAGCAAATATTTCATTTTAGAGCGTTTAGTGCAAAGTTTATTACATTAAAAGTTTCCATTCTTTTGATCGGATTTTAAAATAATTATTGTGGTCTTTTTTTAAAAAAAACATGCCTTTTCTAACAGAGTGGTGGGAATTTTCTATAGCCACTTCAGACAAAAAAAAGGATTTTTGAAAGAACTTGTGTATAGAATTTGGATAGAAAATAAATTTCTTGGAAAAGAAAATTCATAGGCTGACCTCTTTAATCAGTCATCACGCAGGTTATATTGACGGCCATAAAGAGGTCTCTCTCTCCATGTTTGTTCGATAGAGGTGAAAAATAGAGACGAGGGGATTAAGAACAAAAGTGAGAGCGCTGCATCGCTGATTGAAAGGTCAGAGCCCTTCACATAATAGGCAGCAACTCGCAAATGGCCTTGTTTCAGCGTTGTCATCGACCTTTGCTTGAGGTGGAAATAATGTGGAAGAAAAAGCCAGCACATAATTGAACGGTTATTCGCATAGCACACACACACATTCATACGCGCAAGTCTAGATATAGGTTTCGAGTCTGCTGCATTTGCTCGATTGATTAGTTTGTGTCCACTGCCTTGTCCTTATCATCATGACCATTCAGTCTCACTACAAGTGGTTCAGGTATACATGTGTAAGTAGCATTGTGTTGACTATGTCCATACAAAAGCACCGAACAAGCACACCTGTGTGACACTAATCAATATGGAGTGTTTCTGACTCGCTTTGACCCATGTCATGTGGAAAGTAAAAAATGAAAGGTGAATCAATTTGATATTTTGCGCTTCTAAATCTTCTATGGTTTCTTTACGTTAGGTGACGGACATTGCTGATGCCGTGATTCTGAAGCAGCTTTTCCGGACGTTATTCAAGGCCGGAGTGGTGGTAGTGGCGACCTCCAACAGACCGCCTGATGGTACTGGATATTTGTTTTCCTATATATAGTGGTATAAAAAAATAATCAGAACCTTTTGGAATTTCCCAAATTTTGGCATAAAATCACTGTCGAATCTTTGTCAAAATCACACAGATGTAAAAACAGTGTCTGGCTTTAACTAAAACCGGCCAAACATTTATAGGTTTTCATATTTTGATAAGGACAGCATGCAATAAATGACAGAAGGGGGGGAAATAAGTAAGTGAACCCTCTGCCTAAGGAGACTTAAAGAGCAATTGAAACCCAATTTTTACCAAACAATTTAAGTCAGGTGTATGCCCAATCATTGATGAGTGGTTTAAAGCTGCCCTGCCCACTATAAAACACACACCTGGTAAGAATTATCTTGATGAGAAGCATTGCCTGATGTGCATCATGGCTCGATGAAAAGAGCTGTCTGAAGACTTGCGATCAAGGATTGTTGATTTGTACAAAGCTGGGAAAAGATCTCTAAAAGTCTGGATGTTCATCAATCTGTCTGAGAAGTTGTCTACAAATGGAGAGAGTTTGGCACTGTTGCTTCTCTCCCAAGGAGTGGCCGTCCACCAAAGATGACGCCACAAGTTCAGCGCAGAATTCTCAGAGAGGTAAAAAAGAGCCCTAGAGTGTCTGCTAAAGGCTTCCAGAAATCACTGGCACAGTCCAGTATCTCTGTGCACACATCAACTATATGTAAAACTTTGGCCAAGAATGGTGTTCATGGGTGGAGTCCACGGAGGAAGCCACTGCTGTCTAAAAAAAGGATCAGGATGTTTCGCAGAAAAAACCTGAGGCCGTCTGTCAGACAGTTGAAGCTAAAAAGAGGGTGGATGCTGCAACAAGACACTTGCCACGTTTACATGGAGCCAAATATTCCAATTACAATCGGAATATTTGTTCAAACCGAATAAATGTGTTCCATATAAACATCTCATTCGAAATGAACAGGCCCAAACCGAATGGAATTTCATTCCGATTCACAGGGGTGGAATATTCCTTTTCCCAAACCGATTAGAAGTAAAATTATATCATGTAAACAGGGAAGCGGAATGGTGTCTGGTTGCGTTCTTTCTGCACATGCCCCGTACTGACGTGGTGACGTCACTTGGTGACGTAAGTAACGTCACTTGCAACATGGCTTCCAAGCACACTGACAACGCACCCACACAACTTTTTAAATGAACGGCGTATCATTCTGAAGTTTTGTTTCCACTCGAAAAGTTAAAACAGCAGCTGATCTGACGATCGAGCTCCATGTTTTGCAACGTGACGCTTTGTTTTGATTAATCTGCGCATGTCAGACGGCAGTTGTCAAACGTCCTTCGGAATAAAGGCAGACACATGTAAACGCTGGATCGGAATAGATGAGGTGACATGTAAACAGCTGATGTGAAATTTCCATTCGGAATGATTTGAATCGGTATGAATAAAAGTCAGCATGCATGTAAACGTGGCTAATGATCCAAAACACAGAAGTAATCAACTTCAGAATGGTTTCAGAAGAACAAAATACACAATCTGGAGTGGCCAAGTCAAAGTCCAGACTTGAACCCCATTGAGATGCTGTAGCATGACCTAATGACAGCAATTCATGCCAGACATCCCAGGAATCTGACTGAACTACAGCAGTTTTGTAGAGAAGAATGGGCCAAGATTAGTCCTGATCGATTTGTAGAGAAGAATGGGCCAAGATTAGTCCTGATCAATGTGCCAGACTGATCTGCAGCTACAGGAAGTGCCTGGCTGAAGTTATTGCTGCCAAAGGGGCGGGGGCACAAAATATTATATGGGATGATTCACTTACTTATTTTCCCCCCTTCTGTCATTGTTTGCATAGCATACTATCCTCATGAAAATATGAAAACCTATAAATGTTTGGGTGGTTTTAGTTAAAGCAGATACTGTTTTTTCATCTGTATGATTTTGACAAAAGATCAGATCACATTTGATGGTGATTTTATGCAGAAATGTGTGAAATTCCAAAAGGTTCAGATACTTTTTCATACCACTGTATTTTTAATTTATGTAGCTTATATTTATTAATGCGATACTCAAAGTCACGATCCTGTCCCGTGGTGTGAGACGGTAGAATCATGACACACCTTCCAGCCGAGTTACTAACAAATACTCGCATCTGCTGGTTACTCGCAAGAGAAAATGCCTTGTTAATATTTTATTTATTTATTTATTAAAAAAACAAAAACAAAAAAAGTTAACCATTGGACTAATTTATAGATGTTTTTTAAAATTCATTTTAATTATTAGTGCTAGATTTTCAGGTGACGTGTTAAATTGTATTTTTATTGTAATTTAAATCTTTTTCTTCACTGTTAAAAACATTTTGTGTATTAAATCATGGGTAAAGAATCGTGACATGAATCGAATCGAGTTTTTGTAATATTAATTAATATCTGTATAGATATATTTTGTTGTTGCTTCCTCCCTTTGTATGAAGATCTTTCACCCTTGAAAAATTTCCACCAAGCACTGCAATTTGGTTCAACTGTCATAGGCTTGTTTATATCTCCCTAAATAAACAAAAAAATGCAATAATACAGTAAAGTGTTGAATAAATAACTGCGTACGTAAAAAGGATCGCAATTTTAAATGAGTTACTATGATTTCCCTTGACCTAACCCCCCCCCCCCGTCCCCCGCCTGAATGTGGATAAATGTTTAAAAAAATAAAAATACAGGATGAAAGATAACTGTTATTTTTCTCCTGTTTCATCATCGTTTACATGTACCTAAATAGCAAGCGTGTATTTGACATTAGCGACCACTTTACTGTTTTTTTCCCCAGACATCTTCACCTCTCAAATGTCTTAGAAGGAGGCCAAGCATTATTTACCCTAACCCGGTTCATTCACTTAATTTCCACTGTAATCAATGCGGTCAAAAAAATAACACTTACCCAAGAGGATTTTTCTGAGAGGACACAAAATGCATGGAACACAATGTTAAGACACATACTCAACATCTCTGATATTTACAAGCTATTAAGAACAAAGACACCAAACCTCACCAACTTAATAGAAAGCTTACTTGGTATATTAATTGCGCTGTTAATGGAATACATGACAGCATACAGGAAAACTGGACATGAAAGGCATACATTTGCCTTCTTTATTGATGTGGAGATGGCGCTATCAAAAGGCCCCTCGATGTGTTTGTTGATAGCTTCCAGTGAGAGCACATAAAGACGATTTCTATGTATTTTTTGTTTTTAATACTAATGGAGACTCGAAAGCGAGAATGCTTGGCGGTATGAATTGCGTCTTTTGTTTGGAAACTATCAGTACGCTACCTCTATGTTGTTTATATTTAAATGTCTGAGGTTTGATGGAAGACTGAAGCCAAGAATTCTAAGCAATATATTTACATAATCGTTGTATCACTAAATTCTTTTCCCATTAGAGAACCGCTGCCTCTCGCACGCATCATCTTCTAAAATATGGATATACTAGTTCTGACATTAAAAGGGAGAGTGAGCAAAAGTACTCACCCTGTACTAAAGATGACTAAACTACTAACTAAACATTTAGGTATAAAAAAAAAAACCATACTTTACTGCCATTTATTTATCATGTACTATAGCTTGCTTTATTGTAAATCACTTTGAGTACCTATCTGCTTTTTAAAAGGCGATATAAATAAATTTGATTATTTATCCTCAATTAAAAAAAAAAAAAACATCATTTTAAGAAGGTGTCGATATAAAGTACTAATTCATTGCATATAAAAACTTGTTTAGCTATGTAAAGATACAGTGGGGCTAATAAGCATTTAGTCAACCACCAATTGTGCAAGTTCTCCTACTTGAAAAGATTAGAGAGGCCTGTAATTGTAAACATGGGTAAACCTCAATAATGAGAGACAGAATGTGGAAAAAAAACAGAAAATCGCATTGTTTGATTTTTAAAGAATTTATTTCTAAATTAAAGTGGAAAATGAGTATTTGGTCACCTACAAACAGGCAAGATTTTTGGCTGTCAAAGAGGTCTAACTTCATCTAACGAGGTCTAACGAGGCTCCACTCGTTACCTGTATTAATGGCACCTGTTTTAACTCATTATCGGTATAAAAGACACCTGTCTACAACCTCAGTCAGTCACACGCAAAACTCCACTATGGCCAAGACCAAATAGCTGTCGAAGGACACCAGAGACAAAATTGTAGACCTGCAATAGGTAAAACACTTGGTGTAAAGAAATCAACTGTGGGAGCAATTATTAGAAAATGGAAGACATAAAAGACCACTGATAATCTCACTCGATCTGGGGCTCCATGCAAGATCTCACCCCATGGCGTCAAAATGATAACAAGAACGGTGAGCAAAAATCCCAGAACCGTACAGGGGGACCTAGTGATTGACGATTACAGGCTTCTCTAATATTTTCAAGTGTGAGAACTTGCACAATTAGTGGTTGACTAAATACTTATTTGCCCCACTGTATGTTACGAAAATACGAACAATTTAAGATACCTGACAAGTTTCATCACTGTAGTAATGATAGCTGTCCCGACTAGTCGACGTCATCGATGACATAAACGCGTCAACGAGCACGGTTAACAAAGGGTTGAAAAAATATATTTGCGTGGAAAGTTGGGAATGGCGGATGCTCGGGATTCAAGCGGGGAAAGCGGCACAAAGACAAAAGAGCTCACTGGAGTGACCAAAGCATGGACTTATTCCAACGAAACAAGACAGACAAAGCTGCAATGCCAAGCTTGCATACCATGGCAGCACGTCGGCCGTGAATAAACACCTGAAGCGGCGTCACCCAGGTATACCGTAATTTTCGCACTATAAGCCGCTACTTTTTTCCTTCATTTTGAATCCTGCGTCTTATGCGGCTTATTTGTTGATTTATTTGGGTTAATAGGTAACACTTTATTTGACAGCGGCGTCATAACACTGTCATAAGACTGTCATAATTATGACATGAGTATCATGGGCATTACTGAATGCTTATGTCATTAAGTGCCATCCGGCAAATTATGTCACTAACTCCATTAATGTCCAGCTCCATCTTTTACATCAATGCAAAAGTGAGATTTGCTGGATAACACTGAATGACATCTGTTAGAAGCATTCATAAATGCCCATGACAGTGTCATTCATAATTATGATCGTCTCATGATAGTGATATGGCGCCATTGTCAAATAAAATGTTACCAAATACCATAACTAGAAATTAATGAAACAATTGGAGCAGTAACTGAAGAAATAATTAGCACACAACATAGATTTTGATTCTTATTTACATCTATAGCACTGCAACGCATGCTAGGAGGCATGTTGGATGACAACAGTGTTGACAGCAGGTGGAAGCAGACCTTGACTGTCTCCCACAAGGGAGCGTGATGGCCAAATGAAGCTTGTTAAAGCAATGAAGCTTTGCAGCCAAATGGTTCAAAGCTTCATGGTGGTTCACATTGTCTTATGACAGTCGTATGATGCCGCTGTCAAATTAAGTGTCACCGGTTAATATCTTTTGGTTTAAATATCCCATAATACAGTGACGACAGCTGTGGCTTATAGTCCAGTGCGGCTTATCTTTGAACAAATGCCATTTTCGTGCCAAATTTGGTGGGTAGCGACTTATAGTCAGGTGCGCCTCATACTGCAAAAATTACAGTATATCTATGTATATACTCTATACAAATAAAAGTTTTTTAGTTTTAATTATACTTTGGGGAAAAAAGTGAAAAAACATGTCTTATCTCTCTCCAATGCATAATCTGAATGAAAACATTGAATAAACAATTTTTTTTTTTTTTAATGGGCGGTAATTTTGGAAGACGACAGGAGACAACAAGCTGGCGGATCGTAAGTCCATATAACAACATTTTTATTTAAGTTGCCTATATATGGGTCATACAACAGAGTATAGGGGCTAATGCAGCTACCTAGTTTAGGTAGCGTGTTGCCGCCTCCGTTAAAATCAGTAATAGTGAAAGTATCTTTTTATTGTTTTAGAACCAGTTTTACAAATAAGGAAATCCTTATTATTTTGCTTCATCTTCATCAAATTATAATCAATAGAAGAATTTATACTAATGCTTCATCGTAGTTCCCAGCGAAGGTACATTTATGTAACGTGCGTAGCGGCTGACAGCTTCATTACCCCTACGAAATAAATGACTTTTTTTCCCGCAGCAGTAGTACAACTATAAATTTGTAATCCTTTTTTTTTTTTTTTTTTTTTTTTAAATTATTTGTCCCTAATACTCGGTCATAGAATCGTATCAACGTGCATCAATACATTTTTTTCACGTACTTCACTCCGGTGATACGTGAAGTTTATTTTACGTGAAGTTTATTTATTAGCTCACTCTAATGCTGAGAACAATATAGAAATACCACAAAAAGAGAATGTAACAATTGTTTTGAATCCCGTTGGAAAAGTGAAGTCACAGTGTTCTGAATCTGTTTCACATTCCATTCTTTTGCACTAGTTAATGCCATCAGCATTTGACCTCATTATTTATCAGTGATTTGTCATTTATGTGTTTATTTGGGCTTCAATAAAAAAAAATTATTGTTTGTAAATGTTTTTTGTTAATTAATAATAGTCAACAAAAATTGAATTGCTAATTAGTTTAAAAAAAAAAAAAAGTTAATATAAAAATTATTCAGCTAGTCGACTAATCGTTAAAAAAGTATAACTGCGACGGCCTTAGTAGTAATTGAAAAATGACCGTATTGGCCCGAATATAAGACGGCCCTGATTATAAGACGACCCCCTCTTTTTCAAGACTCAAGTTTGAAAAAAAGACTTTTTGAACATCAAATTAATTTTTATACAGAAAATAATTACAGTACATCCGAAAAAAATGATTTTAACAATATATTTGAGAGAAACAGCATGTTATTTTGCCTTATTCAAATCTTAATAGCTGAACATTTAAATATGTAAAAGTGCTCTCACATTCGTAAATGCGTAAATGAATGGCTTCTGGTTTTTGAAATGTAAATAAGCCAATCTATTGTGATAAAACAACAAAATTGCAATAACTGCATTACCCATCAAAGTAAAGTCTAACTGTAGTCTTGAAACATATCCGAATAAGGAAAAACATTGCAATAAAATAATGCAAACTAGTTAAACTTGAGAGTAGCTGAGATCTGTCATGACAGAACATCGCTTCAATGATATCTGGCGCCATCTAGCATCGTGAATGGGGAGAGTAGCTGAGATCTGTCATGACAGAACATCGCTTCAATGATATCTGGCGCCATCTAGCGTCGTGAATGGGTATGATGTCTAGACCGCGAATATAAGACGACCCCCTCTTTTTCAGTCTTATTTCAATGCAAAAAACACCGTCTTATATTCGGGCCAATATGGCAATTAAAAATTTCTGCAAGATTAAGTTGCACTCAGCGTTAATGAACATCTACTTTCTATCAACTTTACTATCAACTTTCTTCTTTTAACCACTGCAACATTGTTGAGTAAGAAAGTAAACAACCACTTCCTAATGATGTCTTTTTCTTGATGCCGATGCAGTCCATCACTATATAGACGAGAGCCCGGTCCCATTGTAACGCGTTAAAGCCCAAACATCAACAACAACCAGTTGCGTTGCATTCGCAGCTGGAGGGCTTAAGCCTCATCTGTTTGTGCGCTCTCGCTTGTACGTACGCTGTCTTTGTCCCGGTTTGTGTGTGAATCCCGACCTGTTTTATCTGTGTATCAGGGATGCTACTTCAAATGTAATTTGTTTCAGCCGAGCTAATTGAAACCCCTATTCAGCCAGCCGCTGTGGATATTGTCCGCCCTGAAAAGGCGACAGTCCTTTCTCCCGCCACCATTGTTTGGGAATGTAATGAATTTTATGTTGCCGCCGCTCTGCCGGTAGAGAAATCCATTTTTCTCCCCCTGCTTTGGGCTCTTTTGTCATATCTCCCCAATCTCATCCTTCAGTTCATCAATAGCCACTTTATGTGCCAATCTGTGGCGGGGAATGACATTATTAGAAGGCTAAACAGCACCTCTAATACAGGCCCTCCCCTCCTCTTTCAGATCTGTACAAAAACGGACTTCAGAGGGACACCTTTCTACCTTTCATCGACGTGCTGAAGGTAGAGACAAAGTCACATCCCGCTCTTGTTCTGTTAATAAATTCATTTGTTCGCAACACATGTGCACACACACACACACGCGTTGCCTGTGTATTGTGAGTTTCTCCTTAGTGGTTTGATGTGTCTGCTTCCTGGTTGCCTCTCATACTGTCGCAAAGCCGTCTTTGATCAGAGCAGGCTTAAAGATTCGCCCGAAAAGTGCGGGAGTAGGTAAATATAAATAAATAATAATAATAACCAAAAGGGAGAACCGATAATATGATTTGCAAAAAAAAAAGGTGGACAAAAATAATGACTAAACCTGATTACTTGCATTTCAAAAGTAAAAGTGGGTGACATCCATAGCGAATGATCTGCTTTGCAATTTAAGTAGCTCACGCCATTATCCCGCCGCGCATCCCAGATGAACGATGATGCGTTTTGGAGTGATCGTGACCATAAATTAGTTGCACAATGATTTGTTGTGATGCATTTTGCAACAGCTGAGAGCAGCATTCTTGCACGTTTTGCTGGTATTTTGTGAAAAATCGGATTCTGCTAATGTCTGACTGATATTTTTCCACCATACCGTGCTGTTCTATTTTCTATAATGTTGTCACAGACAACTGGAGCTCATGAGTGTTTTATTGCTTTAATTTAGTTGTTACTTGGGTGAACCTTATTTTACTTGTGCAGTACAGTCTTATACAGAATTCCGTTCTGTTCCCATAGCTGCAAGTAACCCAAATTTGTACGTCAGTATGCGTACGGTCTATTTCTAATTCATGCTAACACGTTAGTAGAGGCATAATTAAAACATATTTGTGAACAAAACACTTTGGGGCCATACCTAAGGCATGTGAAAAATGATCCGAAAAAAAGGTTTTTCAGAAAAAACAACTTGTTCGATTGCTGATTACCAAAAACCATTAAAGGTTTTAAGATCAAGATGGAAACTATTTTTAGGTTGATCTCTGTGTTGAATCATTTCATACAGTATATGCTATTGATGATGCACACTGACTACTTGCTAGATTTTGAACAATCCCTCAAAGAGCCTAATGTTTTTGCTTTCCAATCAGTTTATTACATTATTTGTGAAGTAAACTGTAAAGCTAAAGATATATACTGTACATATTTTTAAAAAATATATATATACCGGTATATACATTTGGAGCGCATGCTAGCTTAATGCTAATATAGCCTACATTGGTAGACACAGTTCAATAAAAACTCCCAGTTAAAAAAACAAGAACATGAAAACTGAAGGGAATAGCATCCTTTCCCATATTTACTGTTTGACTGTTTGTATTACTCTAACACACCAAATATAAAATAATAGCATTTAAATCATAGTTTAAGAAAGCAAGTAAAATATATTTGATATTATGATTAGTTGGACTTGGAGTGATTGGAATTTGCAGCGCTAATACATCGGGGAGATAAGGGCATAACAGATACAGGATGCCTGCTGACTACGGAAGCCCAACGCACGCATCATGCAGCTGACTGAGCAAGACTGACGCTGACAGAGCAAGACAGGCAGGTGATGGCCAAGACATCTACAAGCCCACGTCTGGACCATCAAATCCTGCCATCAGCTCTACTGGTAACCAACACTGGACAGTCTAGAAAAATGAAAGGACATCCTCTCCTCCCACAAGAAACATCTGATAACGGAGAAACCCACAAGTGAGAAGTGAACACTCAGCACTCGCGCCGCTGAGGATGGCAAAATACTCAACTCTCGTTGCCCTGAAAACAGTAATGCCCGAATTCTGTCCAATCCACAACAGACAATAATCCTAAAACAACGCCTAAACACACCCTACTTCCGGACCACAGCCCAACTCACCAGAGCCTTCAGAAGACAATTCTTTAGCCAGCGCTGTCTTTTCTCTGGAATATCTTTTGTGGACTCTTTTGTCCACCCTGGAGCCAGCTTTCCTCCTCCCCTGGGTCCATTTGCTGTAATGCCTTTCTGTAAGATTGCTGTTGAATTAAATTGTCAATAAATTGTCAACTTGTGTTTGGAAGCTTTTTTCCAGCTTTTAAAATGGAATCCGCACAAAGGGTTAAAACTAAAGTGAATGGCCGGAGTTTGGCCTTTTGGCCGGGTTTTTGGAACACCGCCGGCCAGGGTCATCTAAATTGCGCTAGCGTGGTTCCGGTGGTTTGGCTGGCGTGATTCCGGCAATCTGGCTAAAAGGTCAAATTCCAACAAAAAAGTTTTAAAAATTTATAAAAAGAATCGAGACTGGACCATATGAACAAAAATTGTGATTTTTTTTTGGGGGGGGGGGGACAGATCACCCAGCATTACTAACACTTTTTCTGGTCAAAGAAGAAAGCCTGTTCATTTTAATACACAATACTACTTTTAAATGTCAGATTGTCTCAGGCTAATGCTGTACATCTCAGTACTATCAGCATCCCACTTCCCCACATTCCCAATCCAAAGTGACAGCTCCATCCTGACTGGAATTTTCTGGTCCAAACCATACCATGACAACATGAACTGGCTTTAAATCTACCACTCCATCAATTGGATAGTCCACATGCTCCCCACCCAGCCACCATGCATCACCCTTGCCCCCTTTAATCCACTCTCATCACAGTCCTGAATGCCTGTTGTCCCGCTCTGCCCCGCAGTACCTCCTGTCTTTCAGACTTCCATGTTTCCTTTTGTGAGGCCATCTGGTTTTCGGGGTCGAGGCCTTTTTCGGCAAGTATGCGTCGTCCTCTATACCGTTCTGCTGCAAAGAGTTAAAGCGTGTTTTTAACAAGGTCACCTCGCTAACTAGCTGACCCTCAATGGATTGAATTAATGCTCACTGGGACCAAGGCAATGGGCCCTCCTCCTCGATGCAACTCACACTTGTATTTGCGTGCCTGATTGTGTTTCAATAGGCGGCGAGAGGGTGAATGATGGTGTTAAAGTTTTTTTTTTTTTTTTTTTTTTTTTTTAAGAAATAGCCCCTGACATTTCCACCCTGTCACCTGGGCTGAAGTGAAAGAGGTTAATCCAGTGCTTCTGTCTGCTTGGGTTTGACGTCTTTATTTAACTATTGACTCCTGATCAGATGCAACCCCATTTTCTCTTGTTTCCTCTGCAACTTCATTATAGTGGACATTGAAATGTTTTAATGAAATTGAACTTAATCCAAAAAGACTTGAAAATTGTATTAGTTTCAAAAGGTTGACGTTTTGAGGTTCGAAACAATGTAAAATCAAATAGTTTAGAATACCGGTATATGGTAACGCACACTCAGTTCATGGCCAATTTTCTATTTTTAAATTTTTTTTTTTTTATTCATGACTTGAACATAATTACTGAAATTATGAATTGTTCCAAATAACCATGGGCATAATTAATTCAGGGGCAGTTTACACAGCAACAGGGGTGACAACCTAAAAACTTTTCCAGAGACCCTTATCGTTTACAGCATTCTGGGGGGCTAAAAACGCAAAAATTTGAAAACACCTTCCAAAATGGAAATCTTGAAAACGTTCTAACAGTTGGCAACGCAAAAGTGAGTTCTGGGTGGCAACTGACTTCCGTACTACGGAACAGTAGGTGGCGATAATGCTCCAATATATTTGTCGGTGAAGGGGGTGAAGATGCTGATGACGTCAGTACACGCAGGGAGTCCGACAGTGTATGAAAACATGTAATCTAGTAGCAGCTATATAGTTACCAGTGTTTTTAGTTATTTCACCTGTTTTTGCTAAGTACAGCGTCTCCAGGTCTCCCTTGTCCTCTGGAACATCTCCAGGATATCGGCCCTGTGAGTCCCTGTGTTCCTCCTTGACCGTGCGAACATGTTGGGGTTGATGACGGCCATGATGAGCCAGACGCTCTGCTTCTCGATCGAAGAGCGCGCCATCACTTTCTGGGTCAACTTGTAGCCGGCCTTGACAGACCTGTAGTTCTCCCACATGGCCAGCACTTTCCGGCTTGAGAATCAGGCCGTCCTCATCCTCTCAGGGTCCTAAAAAACATGTTTGTTCTAGAAAGATAGTTGTTTTGTTTAATCTTTTTTATAAAGTAAATAATGCTGGCCACTTCAGCCCCAGGACACCTGGGCAGCACCATACAGCCGTTGTTGTGGAAGCTGCTGTAGATGTTCTTCCAAAGGTGCACGGGGTCAAAGTAGACAAAGTAGCTTGTTGCCGTCGGTGTAGGGGTGGTGTAGGGCAGTGGTGTCCAAACTATTCCACATAGGGCCCCAGTGGGTGCTGGATTTCATTCCTACAAAACAAGATGACATCTTTTCACCAATCTGGTGTCTCACAAGTGTAATCAGTTGATTCCAGTCAGGTGTTGCTTGTTTTAGCACAAACTTCAGTGGTTAAACTGTCTGTGCTTGATTGGTAGGAACAAAAACCAGGACCCACACAGGTTTGGACACCCATGGTGTAGGGCCATGGTGTTTCACTGAAAGTTATTAGGTTGAAATATTACATAAAATAAACACGTAAAAGCTGATTGTTTTTTAATATGGACGCAGAAATGTCTAATGTCTAAGTTCATTGTGGCGCCGCTTTACCACAAGTCCACAACAAAGAGCTTTTCATGTTGAAATTCTTGTGAATAAATGCTTAAATGCCTGAATTCTTTATTGATATGGATGTAAAACAGTCTCGATTCTTAGTTAAGAGCAAAAGAAACCATGCAGGTAGCATTTATTTTACGGAAATATTGCGAATGTGCGGCTCGTCTTTAAGTTCACTGAGGCGCCGCTTTACCACAAGTCCACAACAAAGAGCTTTTTACTTTGAAATTCTTGTGAATAAATGCTTCAATGCCTGAATTCTTTAAAGATATGGACGTAAAACAGTCTCGATTCTTGGTTAAAAGCAAAAAACCGGGCAGTTGGCAGTTATTTTACGTAAATATCGCGAGGTATAATGCCAGCGCTGTGGCTGCTAATTTCTCTGTTTTTTTGTTTGTTTGTTTTTTTTTTTTGCATGGTGCGAAAAATATATTTACCTTGAATCCTCGAACAAATCACTCCTGAGACAATCCTTCTTGTTAGTATAGGGTCCAGCTTTCGCACGTTTTTAAATGTAAATCCGGCCTTTACTCCCACCAACTTCTAATAAATGAAGCTGAGTCACACAGCCCCCCATGGGCAGGCGGGGCACAGAGGATGACAAAGCTTTCCAGCCAAGTATCTTGATGTCTATGGTCGGATGTCGAAAAGATCGTGTGTCGAAGCGATCGTATGTCAAGGTACCATTGTATCTCTTTCCAATGCAAAATTTGAATTAATACATTGAACACACATACAAAAAAAAAAAACAATTTAGGGGGGTACACTACTTCACGTTTTTTTCACTTATCGCGGCGGGCTTTGATTGATTGATTGAATTTACTTCGAAAACATGCATCCCATTATGGACATACAAGAATACAAACAAAACATAAGATTCGAAAAGGAGTAGGAAGACGTAAAAAAACCTGAATCCTACCCCTTTGTCCGCAACATGATCATCAGCATAAATCAGACAAAACAAATACAATTCACAACAGTTCAATAATGCCTAAAGAACAATGGTTTGCATCACTAAACATTTTCTCAACATAAATACTGTCATTCGTTTCTATAATTACATAAAAAAAGATCTTTGTATTTTCTCTTAAACACACTCAATTAACACTTTTCTTTATATCCTCAGTAAGTTTATTCCATAACACACGGGTTCTGGTCCCCATTAACCGCGAAAAATGAAGGATCACTATACATAGTTCCACGCATGCTCATTCGGTGGAAACGGATGACGCGACACAACCACTTTTTTGTGCTTGTTGTCAACACTTGTGTTTGTAAATCTGACATTGGTAGATTGTTTTCTTCTTGGAGATGAGATGCATGTGTGGAGGCCTGGGTTTTTTGTTGTTGTTGTTTTTGGCAGGATTTTGACAGTTGCCGCCATATTTTCGGGATCAAAGCACCGTATTAGTGCGATTTGCTATGTCAAAAAAAGAGCTCCCGTAGGATTTTTGTGCCAAAATGGATTTTTTTTGCTGTTTTGGCTTTTGTAGGGATCATTGTGATAGAATAGTTGTATTGCTGGGACTGCTCTTACTAAAATGGCTGTAGAACTGTTGTGCTTCAGTTGTATGACACCAAATATGTGGGCGATGCAGCTGATAATATGTAGACACAATGCACCACAACAAGAAAGAAAGATCGTCATAAAGAATCACTCATTCTCTCTTTATGTGACGAAAAGTTAATCTGAGCCATTCAAAATGCCATCATGGATGATGTTACTCTTGACATGGCTCAGGTCAACGACGCTTGTTGATCGTGAAAAGATATCACATGGATGCTGATGAGACTACAAACTATCGCAAGCATCTGAAAAAGATCATTGGTGAGCGACTTTCAGATGTCCAGTTTGTAAGTTCACTGCGACGAAACGAGCCGGACAAACTTGTTAAATCAACTATCGTAAGCCAAGCTATTAATTGCAGTATTTCCGCAATGAATGATGGTCAGGTTATTGGCGAAGAAGAAAGTTGCAAACTTACTGCGGGCAGCCATCATGCAAAAACACAGCTGGTCATTTACTGGGATATTTGACAACTTTGAGAATCCCTCTTTACTTCAATTCTTCCTAAGTCACCTCCTGATGGCATCAATTCAATTCTTCAATGATTCATCCATACATCGATCAAAGACAACTCGACCCTCAGAGTAACCTGCCATTATTGAATCACCTCCCTTGCACTCCTCTTTGCAAATTCTATAATCACCTCCCTTGCACTCCTCTTTGCAAATTCTATGGTGGAGACTGCACAAACACTAGAAAGGACATTCCAGAAGAGGACAGTGATGATGAATCGATCGTCAATTCCTTTACCGTAACCTATCTTTGTTTTGTTTTTTGTGGAATTTAGCAGTATGCTTAACTGAACGTTAGACAATAAACCTATCTTACTCGACTTCTGTGTTGTTATGTAACATAACAGAAACATGTTTAATAAGTGTCTACCACAATGTCTTTTAAACACTATCACATTAAATGACGTATTTTCTCTTTCAATGAAAACGGCAAATGTGTTGTTTTTTTACCTAATTCTGTACAATTAGACAATGCCGTAGGATGGATGCCATCTTGGGTTCGACAATAAATAAGTAAAGGATGACAATTTAACTAGGGTGACCAAACGTCCTTTATTGCCCGGACATGTCCTACTTTCACGTAGTATCCTCGTCATCCGGGCGGGTTTTATAAATTCATAAAAATGTCGGGTTTTCATGATTTTTCACAGAACCAATTTGAAGAGAATCCCTCCGGCCGCTGGGTGGCAGAATTTGACATGGCTCCAACTAGAAGGGAGGGAAGGAGTAGTTCTTCTTGTTTTTGTTGGCAGTTTACCCCTATCATGAGGCATTACCGCCATCTATGTTGACGATTATGCCACAACGCCTGCCCAGTTGTTATGTTTTTTACGATAAATATGTATATAATGGCAACTGTTGACTTCTGTCGGAGCTTTGACTGTAAAATCCCGTTTGGTGTCGCATCGTTGCGCCGCCGATGATTGTAAACTTTTATAGCAAAGTTTGATTTTTGCCTCAGCTAACTATCAGTAAGCTAAACCATGCTAGGCATTATGGGAAACGGAGTTTTGAACTGCTACGTTTGGAAACATGCTGGTTGAATAGTTTGTCCGTTTTTTTTTCGGTTATTGTTTGTGTGCAATCTAGAACATTGAATGAGAATATCAATTGAATGGGAATAAGAATTTGTCAAGGACAATTGTCGCTATAGTAATTTATAAAAATGTTTAGTTGACACATAGCCTACTGTGTGTATGTGTATTGACTGGACTACATTTCCATGGGTCTGCGTTATATCTATCTATATATTAGTCATTATTTATTTTTTTTCAAAATGCATTTTTCCATCCAGAGTGAGGGGGCACACTTTTTGATTGATTTTTTTTATTTCGAGCAATAACAACCAAAAACAACAAGTATGGAAAAAAAATCAAATTAAACAGTAATGATGAATGTAACAAAAATAATAATAATACATACACGTGTAGCTCGAAAAGGAGTGGGAAGAAGCCGAGCTTTTTGAGTCCCACCCCCATTTCACTCCAAAAATTCCATAGGAATGCAGTCACTTCCCTACAACAGCTGTACTAATCATAATGATTACATCGATAATAATAATAATAGTAGTTGCAGTAATCATAATAACACCTATATATATATATATATATATATATATATATATATATATATATATATATATATATATATATATATATATATATATATATATATATACTGGACTGTCTCAGGAAATTAGAATACACAATATTCTAATTTTTTGAGACAGTCCTGTGTATATATACTGTCTCAGGAAATTAGAATATTGTGTATTCTAATTTCCTGAGACAGTCCTGTATATATACACAGGACTGTCTCAAAAAATTAGAATATTGTGTATTCTAATTTCCTGAGACAGTCCAGTACATATATATATACATACACACACATCACTAATAATAAATATGAGTAACTATTACATATGTACTAAATATTATACATAAAACATGTAATATTTCTACATACACCCAAGACATTTAAATATATTAAAGTGATATAGGCATCTTTGAGTGAACTTCGAGTAAAATTCAAGTATCTTGAGGCCGGGCTGAGTGTCCTTTTTTGGAAATCAAAATATGGTCACCCTAATTTAACGTATTCAGTTGAATTCCTTGAGCACTAAATTCCTTGAGCACTAAAACATATGATTAGACACGAAAATCAGCTTTCTAGCGCAAATAGAAACTGAGATATAGCCATTTTAAGCTCCTGGCAGCCTAATTGGACGCCATCTTGAAAATTATGCATTTTACTCAATTTATAGTATGTCCTTCAGCATGCCTAGATGTTCCAGAATCAATCGAAAAAACAATGTTATCTATTTCCATGGGATTGAATAAAAAAAAAATTCACATATTGAGCCATCTATTTTCTATAGGGGGCGCTCAAAAACGGAAGTGGGGTCAGAAAATTTGGCACCCTTCATTTTCTCTCACTTTGGTCCCTATAGAAGCCAAAACAGCAACAAAAAAAAAAAAAAATTGGCACAAAAATCCTACAGGAGCACATACCATACTGCACTATATACCCGAAAATATATACCCGGCCCACTTTTCACCCCTGATTATTACCCTGTATTAGACTCCATGACAATATCTGTTGAGTCCTTTGGTCCCTTTTTCCAAGGCAAAGCTCAGAATTCTGTAAAAATACACGATTTAAAGGCTTTTTATGAGTAACTTAACTAAGACACACTCCTTTCCGAACTGTCCTCCCTCTACACTCCAGTTTTCATTGCCCATCCTCTAGCTAACCTTTTATCCTACTCTTTATGCTGTCACTATCTCTTGTTCTGTTTGCTTCTGTTACTCCCCAAGGTCAGGCCTCGGTATTTTGTAGCACACAATGTGTCTGTTTTAGGGTTGTGACTAGTGTGTGTGGTGGTGGTGGGGGGGCTACATGATAACAACCCTGAAGCTACTTTTAAGTATTTCTGGGCTTTTCTGTTGTTTTTAACCTTTTTTTAAATCTCGTCTCTTTTTTATGATTCTATTGTTAACTATGCCTGCAATAGAGAAATAATGCATAAAGAAGAAAAGTAGAGGGTTACAGTCCTCCAGCGAAGACCTTGGATAGAAGGACTGCCCGTGAAGAGGCAGCCGCTTGCCAGTTCAAATCAAATAATCGTTGATATTTTGGATGACTGACATTGTCTCCTAGTTCATTTAATAACAGGGCAGTGGCACACTGTGTACTTCTGCCAGGCTTTCATATCAGGGTCTGAAACGAGTACCAAATAATGGATGAAGGTGAATCAATCGTACTCTTGGAGTGTGAGGATGGTATCCACTTATTCTAATTGATTCAGTTACCTTGGTTCGTTTTTTTTCCCCCTCTGCGCACTTATGTTTTATAGGTTTTATGTTTACTAGGATCAAGCATCTGTGTGCTTGTGAAGCAGGTCGTTATCTTCTGAAGGCAAAATTAAATATTCTTCTACCTCTTGATTTTTAAAAATTGGCTAAATTAGCTTTTCTTAATGTATTTAGATAATGATGCTCATTTTAGCTCAGCCATTTTACTTTTTGGCCTGTGATACCATTTTTCAGTGAATTCTTGTTCACAACAAAAATTAATAAGAAAGAATTGGAGAGCTTTCTGCTTGAAATCAGGGCCGACGTCACTATTCTCATTGGGTTGTCAGATAAGCTGATCACTCCGCAACTTGAACTTGAACATTAGACATGTGCCGATTACCGGTTACAAGGTATGCCACGGTATGGAAACGTAAAGGTTTCAAAACAGCACAAATTTTCCGTCATATCGTCCCTAAGGTATTAGCTATTTTTTATGTCCTAAAAAAGATGGAGAAATCCCTTGCTTGCAGCTGCAAGCCTCAACCCTCACCCACTGGTTGTTGCTCAGTGTCAGTGAGTTAGCTGTGCTACACGATGGCTGGAGGACGTCAAACTCCTGAACTTTTTTCCCCTATCGAAAAAAACCAAATCGCTGGTATGGGAATACCTCCGCTACAGAAAAGTTAAACGGCTGCGGCTTAGAGGAGGAGGGACAACCGACATGTAAAACATGTTTGCGGAAGGTGGCTGCTGAGGAGGAAATACCTCCAATATGATTTTGCATTTATACAAAATTAAAGGTTAAAAAACCCTGTCATGAACATTTCCCACCAGCTACGAGAGTCAACTCCAATGTGTTTAATGTGTCTAGCGGTGATAAAATGTTGTGTTTTTCTCTCTGGCAACTGTCTGTGTTGAGAAAGAGCGAGTGTGTATAATGTAAACATGATACGAGTCATATGCACGTACTTTTTATGGGAATTAATTATTTTTGTTCAGATGGTAATAATGTTGAGCTGTGGCTGTGGGTTTACGCTCACCTGAAGAAATGCAATTGTTTTAATTTTATTTAGAATATATATATATGTATAATTTATTTTAACTTAACATTATACTTATGTTCCATTTCACTTATGTTTTTACAAATAAAAATCCTGTTGAGGCGGCGCTCATTTACATTAAAAAAAAAAAAAATATATATATATATATATATATATATTAGGGCTGTCAAAATTATCGCGTTAACGCGCGGTAATTAATTTTTTAAATTAATCACGTTAAAATATTTGACGCAATTAACGCACATGTCCCGCTCAGAAAGTATTCTGCCTTTTGGTAAGTTTTACAGCAAGGGTTTTTGTGCTGTCCAACAGCGAACTCTTGTGGTCGCTTTGCGACATGGTTTATTGTTTTCTTGCCAGTTCATTATGGCTGCACGACGTCTCGGGCTGATAATGTTGTGCTTATATGATGCTTGGACAAGATTTGTCCGTAAGTATGGTTGTTGTAAAGAATGTACATATTATGTTAGTAAGCGAAATGTTATATTTTTTGTATGAGACGCTTTTTGTTTATGTTTAGTGAACCTGTATAGCGTGCTAAGCTAACGTTGTTGCTAATGCAATGCTTGTGTACTTTTTGTAGTTTTACGGCGGTCTAAAGAGGACAATGGTTTGAGGCCATTTTATTAATAAATCAGATGAAAAAGTCTAATTATTAAGGCGTCGTTCACTAGCTGTCTAGCTTTGGAAAAAGTAGACGCTTCGGAGTGAGGACAGCATAGACAGATTTAAATGACAGTAGAGTGAAATGCCCACTACAGTCTTTATGTACCGTATGTTGAATGTATATATCCATCTTGTGTCTTATCTTTCCATTCCAACAATTTATTTTACAGAATATATGTATAATTTACAGAAAAATATGGCATATTTCATAGATGGTTTGAATTGCGATTAATTGCGATTAATTACGATTAATTACGATTAATTAATTTTTAAGCTGTAATTAACTCGATTAAAAATTTTAATCGTTTGACAGCCCTAATATATATATATATATATATTAAATTTATTTAGGTGTGCTCAATGTATTTAGTCAGCTTTAGCATTGCTTTTGTTGTTTTTCCAATTTTTTTCCCAAAGTATAATTTAAAAAAAAGTTTTGAACCTATTACTGTCCCACTGAATTATTTCTAAACAACAATAACGTAGCAAAATGCTTGTCTTTATTAAATGCTTCATCGAGTGTCTCCACTCAATCCACTCAAGCTGCTGAGAACAACCTCCCGTCACTCTCACTCTCTTGCCACAGCACGCTAGCGCTAGTGTTTAACAAGCTAAATGATGATTGACAGATCTGCGGCTTATTAAATAGCGCTACCAAGCTTCTCTGGCAAGATAAAAGCAGCACCCCTGTCACTCATCGTTAACTTTAACAAGCAAACTCTGCAGCTGTCTGCTGAGCAAGAAAAGCAGCAGGAGGGAGAGTGAGAGGCTGTACGTTATTTGATCGGGACATCTTTATGAAAGACTGTATTTATTTATTAACAGGAAAAAAAATCTGCGATGGCCTGAGGGCGAGTTTGAAGTGCGAAGTAGCGAGGGATCACTGTATATCGCTGTCACTGGGCGTGACTGAGTTAAAAAAAAGCAGGGGTCGCGTTAACCGAATATTTTCCGTCGTTGACCGTTTTTTTTAAAATGGTGACGGAAAAAATTGAAGTCCATCTGTCATTTTGACAGGTTGCAATTCACACCCCAGACCACAGGGTGGCGATTGAGCATATTAATTAGTTATTGTCTCTCTTGATGCATGACGTCGTTGGCCTTACTCGGAAAAATGTCAAGGCAACTGAGTGTTTGCCTGGCACGGCCAGACTGTTCTCCCTGTATTTTTCAAACACTGAGAGAAAAGTCTGGGACCCAGCCCATTAACGGCCTCTCGAGTAGGTACAAAATCAATCAACAAATCAGATTTGTTTATTTGCGTGACGTGTTCTTCACGAGCAACGTCACTCTTGCGCGCCGATAGTCGTCTACATCAACATGGATGGCGAACGGGAGAGCCGAGAATATGTTCCAATCCGCGGTAAATTCAGTTTTAAATGAGCTAAAACACATCGACACGAGTCATTGACAACAGTCTGTCTCGCGCTAGCCATGTTTAATAAACTCCGCTCTCCTCGTATGTTTACTTCTGAGCGCAAGTCCCTCGTCCTGCCCTCGTCGCTTTGCTAACGGCACGTCTGCCCGTCGCTGATTGGTGCACTCCGCTGTCTGTTTGCCTCTTGTTAAGCTTGTTCGGACAGAATATTAATTAAAAATGAATGAAAACTAAATACTATTGAATATGTCCTTATTATCATTTTAAAAATGTAAGTGACGGGTAAAAATAGATTATGACCGGATTTATATGACACTGTCAGTCAAAATGACAGACAACGAAAAAGTCTAGCGCAACCTCTGAACCTAACCATACTAACAGCTCTGGATATTCGTACTTACACGAGGAGCCCCCTGCTGGCCAGGTGCAGGCAGCGCATCCAGCCTTATTGACTGTTTTCCGCTCTCTTACTTTTTAGTGGTTTGCTTTTGGGCCTCGACGCTGTGCGAAAGCCGTTTGAGAGTGGGGGGTCTTGAGGGGGTCCCCGATCCCTAAAGGTGTGGCCTGTACGCTTCAATAGATGTTTCCCCAAGAGGGGCAGCCAGAGGCAGGAGGAGGTTGTGAGAACGACCCCGCAGAACAAACCGCGGCTGGCCCAAGGCGGTCACTTTTTAAGGGAATAGATCATTAGGTGTAATTAGGGTGTTCGCATTGTCACGAAGCCCCCCGCCCCACCCCCGCCCGACTGCGTAAGAATGAATAAAATCACTAGATACCACCCCGCCCCCCTACTCACTCTCACACACTGCAGTAGTTAGTGAAAACACTTTGATGTCACAAGAGTCGTCCAGAACTTGCCAGCATAAAGGCAGTGTTTTAAGCTTTTTCTCTCTCGACCCCTCTATCCCTACCTCCCTCTTTTCTTTCCGTGCCTGCACACAAGGCTGTAAGACACACACGCTTGAATGAGCGACAGCCTACTCCCACCACCCCCCCCTTCAAGACCCCACCACCTCGCCCGCGCCGCCCTTCCTCTTTCACTCCCTCATCTCTTTTTCAGCCTTCCCACCCCACATTTCTTTGAGGCCTGGTCAATTCTCTTCTGGCTAAACACAAAAAAAGAAGCATCAAATGTTTTCTGCTGCCGGGTAATGAGGGAGTGGACCTCATCAGAGCCCAATAGTCAGCTATCCTTGGCTTTTGTTGTCGCTCAATGGCACGGCGCTCTTTCAAAGACTCAAAAGCAACTTTTGGAGGAGTAAAAGATGGAGAAAAGGTCCGACGGATATAGAAGCAGCAGGCACAGAAGGGGAGGAGATGTAGTCACCAAAAATAAAAAAGCCACTTTAAGACAAATATATATGTACGTTTCCAAACGCCTGCCAGCAGAGAGCAGTGGACAGTGGAGACAATGACATGAGGCGCTCATTGTACCGTCTGTCAGCTCCTTCATCGCTCGCGCTCTCCTTACTTGTCAACGCTTCAGCACAACTAGTCAAGCACTGATTTGCACTCGTGTGGATTCCATTTGTCGTCATTAGGGTTGGGCATCGAGCATCGATGGGATCCGATTCTAACACTCCAATGCTCCAAGAACCGTTCGAATTTTAGAATTTCGATTCCATGTTTCGATGCTCTGACCGCCGAGTGAAAAAAAAATTACTGCCGAAAACCACAAAGAAGAATCCACAAGAAGCGTGTGTTTGTGCATTGCAACTTGATTACAACCATGGACACGGTGCGGCAGCGCTCAAAAGTTTGCCTTAACTTTACAAAAAAAAAAAATGACCAGTCACCTCATTTCAACATTTGCAACACAACTATATCATGGAAAAGGTGGCTTCACGACCAATATGATTAACTCATTTGCTCCCAAAAACGTTCTAGGTTCTGATTCAACTTAGCTCCAAAGCACAATGCTGAAAATCCGTTTTAAAGCAATAAAACTGGCCACTGGAGGGCGGTAGCGCATTTGGTAAGACCCCCAACCCGATTCAACGCAATGAACGGCCGGGGTGCCGGCGGAAGGCGACCGAATGGATGTCCAGGATGCCAGGTGGCGGACGACCGGGCAGAACAACCGGGAGGATGCCCGGGATGCCAGGTGCTGGACGACCGAGTAGAATGACCGGGACCGCCAGTGCAGCAGACGATCCCGTTGAGTCCGTGCAGCTCGCCGAGCAGAGCCCGTGCCGCCATGCTCGGCCGGTCGCGTCCCCCGCACCCTCCAGTGTCCCGCACGGAAACCAAACCAGTTCCCCCCCAGGAAAACAAGTTCCCCAGCCGAACTCTGCCACGTGGCAGTGGTCACCACAGAAGAAAGACAAAAAAAAAAATCCATCTTTATGAGACAGGCGGCGATGAGGGAAAAGTTTACCCCGGCTGTCGCGGCCACAACAGCATCATGTCTCAGTTAGTTAGTGTCTCAGCGGACATAGCCTTTGAGTCCGTGCTGCTTGCAAGCAGAGCCCGCAGAGACTCAAAAAAATTCATCTTAACGAGACAGACGGCGATGAGGGGAAAAGTTTACCCGGCTGTCGCAGCCAGAACACCGTCACCTTTCAGTTAGTTATGTGTAAATAAATTGTTACTTTGCTATCAAAACCTCTATTTGTCTTGTTGTTTATCTTATTTTGTAAAAGGAAAACATTACTCAGATGTTTGGGATGTAACGAAAGCAAAAAAATAGCTGTGTATATAAGTCAAAGTTATGTTTGAAATGTATGCTTTCACAAAAAGCTCAATTTCTCTGTTTTTTCATCAGAAATTGGAAAATTGCTCAAACTAAGCTATTTTCTAATGCTGATTTCTAAAGAATAGAAAAAGATATGAACTAACTTTTTTTCTGCTGAAAGAAGTGAGTCTAATCTTTCTTTTGGTGGGTTCCATGTTTATATAGCAATAGAACAGAATTTTCTGTGGGCCTTGCAAAATCAGTCAAAATTAAGTAAAACGGCCGGGAGCGAAGGGCCTTGCTCCGGTGAAAATGGCTGGGAGTGAATGAGTTAAACACCTCCGGCTTCATGGAATACAAGTGCCAAGTGCACAGCTGAGTGCTATGTATTTGACACACTGTGCCGATATTCTGACAAAGTTTGCACCCCACAAATTTAGCGGTTCCAAAGTAAACACTACAAACTTTCTTTGCAGAAAGCAATATTTCCTTAGGTTTGATCATGGACGGACATGTAGAAAAGTTCTCCTCAGACACATCCTGCCATGTTAGCTGCACGCCGCTCTCTCACTGTTAACGTCTTCGCCGTGTCGTTAAGCATGAATTTACGCCATATTCGTGTTGCACATGTATGTTTATGGTGTTACTTGTTTATTAAGCACCTTTGGATAACATTGAGCGTCCAACTGAATGTAAAAGAGGGCTTATTGACCACTACAACAGCTTCGGTTGCAAATTCTGTTGAGGGTGCAAAATTTGTCAAAACTCTGGTCCCTTAACCAGTCAGAACCAGGTAACTAAAACAATAAATTAAGTCTGGCGCCTGCTGTCCCCGCGACCCGACCCTGGATTAGCAGTAAATGAATGAATGAATGAATGGAATAGTGCGAGAATAAGTCGTATTATTACGTCGGCCTATGGTAGAAATCACATGTCTATAGAACGAGATGCAAAATGACAGACTCGGCGGCGTTAGCACATGTGTAGAGAACTAGATGCGAAAGGACTGACTCGCCGGCGTTAGTAAACAGCCGCCATCTTAAAGCAGTAGACTTCTTAGTCTATATAGCCTATATAAGCAGCAACATACTTTACGTAGCGCGTTTCCGCCTCCTTAAAAATCAGCAGTTTTAAAAGATCATCAAATTATATATGAAAGAATTTATACTAACGCTTCGTCGTAGATTCAAGCTAAGGTACATGTATGGCAAAAGAATATGTGTAAATGTTTTCTCCGTGAGCGTTTCAAAAATAAACATCTTTGTGAAAGTGCACTCCTGTGGAAAGACACATTCAATTCACATTCAATTTCAAAGACTGATATTCATATACAAGTTAAAAAGAGCCCTGTGAGAATTTTATATAATTTAAAAAACAAAAAATCATAGAGAAGTTAAGACATTAATATAACAGTGCAATTTTTTTGACCCTCTTTTTTTTTTTTTTTTTTTTTTTTTGACCCTTAAAAGAATCGGAATCGAAAATCGTTCGGAACCGGAGTCAAAAGCAGATCTGTTCAATTTCAAACGATACCCAACCCGAGTCGTCACATTACCTTGAAGTGGTTAAAAAAAAAAAAAAAAAGGGGGGGGGTTTTCATGTGACACATTTCTACATTTTTCACAATTCTTTTGGTAAAATAGGTTTTAAAAATTTAGACGACCAATAATTGCAATGAGCTTTAAGTTTAAATGATTCTCAACCAGGGGTGAAAGTGGGCTGGAACGGTCCGGAACGCCATTCTGGTGTGATATTCGGGGCCGGAACGCTGTTCCGGTATACGGTGCTTGATCCAGAAAATATAACGGGGCCTGTCAAAACCCTAAGGAAAGGGGCAAGTGACATATGCCATAAAAGCAGTCAGTACATTTGTAATTTTAAAAAAAAACTTAATTAGTACCGGTGAAAGGGATACAGACCCCCTCAAGATAAAAAAGAGGTGTCTTTCAACTAGTTGTCAGCCGACACATCATCACAAATGTTATGAAAATATTTAATAAAGGTTAATAAATTACCTAGTGTTGCCTTAAGTCAGCGGCTTTTGGAAACATTGACTTTTGTAAAACCTAAATGAAGTGCTCTCGCCAATGATGCCAAAATTTACACTAGTAACTTTTTGAATGCTTCCCTACTTGATTCTCCTAATATCTTGATGAAGTTACTTTGTTGTTGCTATTACAAAACTTGTTTTGTTTGAAAGTAAAAGACCAGGAGGAACGTATTAGAGGTCGTCGGGTGTGCCGAGGAAACGGGAACATTGTAGGCGGATTAGATCTTGAAGGCTGTGACAAAGCCCTCGAGATGGATAATCAAGTAATGACTCGTACGGCCTCGGCCTCATTTGATTATAAATAACCTATGGAATCATCACCGCTGATTGTGTTTCCAGTCCCTTGTTCTTCCCTCGCCATCATTTGTGCATCTTCGTGTTTAATTCATAATGGGAGGCTGAAGACAATGGCGCTCATTCTGTAGCTCGTGATTGTGACGTCTTCCTACCTTTTTCCCCCTATTTCCCCACCACTGTTTAGCCATTGGCGGGGTCACGGCAGGTTGATGAAATGACACGTCCCTTTTGTGCAAGGGGGAGGGCTACTCTTGTCAGGCTGTTATTAAGCCTGATTCTACCAATTGGCTCCGAGCGGACGCGCTGATCAAAAGTTGACAGCGGAGAAGGAAGGAGTATTTCCGTCCTCTTGCTTTATGATGATTGCTAATTATTCCACGGCTTAAGGAGGCCAGTGGCAGAAATTCGCTGATTTCCTAATGCGTCTTTGATGGCATTGATGGGACCGATGCGTAATTCCTGTCTTTTCTTGGGGATGAATAGTGGAGATGATGATTATAGTTTGCGCCGTCCTCCCTGACATGAATCCTGTTGACATTGTACACTTCATGGGAAAGTTTGAACTGCATATTACAGGTTCAGCACTTTGAATAGCATCAGAAAGAGTAGAGTAGACACATTCTGCTATGCTGTTGTTGCTCCTGCAGAATCCATTACATCTTTACTTGTTACCCGTATTGTTATTTTGAGGATTTTTTAGAACTGACTCACCTGCCTTAACTTGAACATCTTATACAAAAGTGTTTCAAAAATTCTGCCTTCAGAAATATGCCTGGTCACAGAAAAATAAATGTAAATATTTTTTCAATGGACCATAGTAATGTCGGAGTCTACTGAACTTCACTGCAATTATGGTGAGGTTGTTGTAAAATTTAGTTAACTTGTATCTAATGGTCAAAATATTTTTTATTTTTCTATTTCAATTTATAATTCAATTTACTAGTATATTTACAGTGGAGCAAATAAGTATTTAGTCAACCACTAATTGTGCAAGTTCTCCCACTTGAAAATATTAGAGAGGCCTGTAATTGTCAACATGGGTAAACCTCAACCATGAGACAGAATGTGAAAAAAAAAAAAAAGAAAATCACATTGTTTGATTTTTAAAGAATTTATTTGCAAATCATGGTGGAGTATTTAATCAATACCAAAAGTTCATCTCAATACTTTGTTATGTATCCTTTGTTGGCAATAACGGAGGCCAAACGTTTTCTGTAACTTCACAAGCTTTTCACACACTGTTGCTGCTATTTTTGGCCCATTCCTCCATTCAGATCTCCTCTAGAGTAGTGATGTTTTGGGGCTGTCGTTGGGCAACATGGACTTTCAACTCCCTCCACAGATTTTCTATGGGGTTGAGATCTGGAGACTGGCTAGGCCACTCCAGGACTTTGAAATGCTTGTTGCGAAGCCAGTCCTTTGTCGCCCTGGCTGTGTGTTTGGGATCATTGTCATGCTGAAAGACCCAGCCACGTCTAATGCTCTAGCTGATGGAAGGAGATTTTCGCTAAAAATCTCTTGATACATGGCCCCATTCATTCTTTCCTTTACACAGATCAGTCGTCCTGATCCCTTTGCAGAAAAACAGCCCCAAAGCATGAGGTTTCCACCCCCATGCTTCACAGTAGGTATGGTGTTCATCAGATGCAATTCAGTATTCTTTTTCCTCCAAACACGAGAACCTGTGAACTTCTATTTTGGTTTCATCTGACCATAACACATTCTCTCAGTCCTCTTCTGGATCATCCAAATGCTCTCTAGCGTACCGCAGACGGGCCTGGACATGTACTTGCTTCAGCAGGGGGACACGTCTGGCAGTGCAGGATTTGAGTCCCCGGCGGCGCATTGTGTTACTGATAGTAGCCTTGGTTACTGAGCTCCCAGCTCTCTGTAGGTCATTCACTAGGTCCCCCCGTGTGGTTCTGGGATTTTTGCTCACCGTTCTTGTTATCATTTTGACGCCACGGGGTGAGATCTTGCATGGAGCCCCAGATCGAGGGAGATTATCAGTGGTCTTGTATGTCTTCCATTTTCTAATAATTGCTCCCATGGTTGATTTCTTTACACCAAGCGATTTACCAATTGCAGATTCAGTCTTCCCAGCCTGGTGCAGGTCTACAATTTTGTCTCTGGTGTCCTTCGACAGCTCTTTGGTCTTGGCCATAGTGGAGTTTGGAGTGTGACTGACTGAGGTTGTGGACAGGTGTGTTTCATAACGATAATAAGTTAAAACAGGTGCCATTAATACAGGTAACGAGTGGAGCCTCATTAGACCTCGTTAGACCTTGTTAGAAGTTAGACCTCTTTGACAGCCAGAAATCTTGCTTGTTTGTAGGTGACCAAATACTTACTTTCCTTTCTAATTTGGAAATAAATTCTTTAAAAATCAAACAATGTGATTTTCTGTTTTTTTTCCACATTCTGTCTCTCATGGTTGAGGTTTACCCATGTTGACAATTACAGGCCTCTCTAATCTTTTCAAGTAGGAGAACTTGCACAATTGGTGGTTGACTAAATACTTATTTGCCCCACTGTAAATCGTTGGCTGCTATGTAAAATTATAATCTTTTATTTTTCCATATGTGTACAGGAATACTGCCACACCATCTGCCTTGACTCTGGTGTGGACTACAGGAGACTGCAAAAGACTGGAGCAGGGAAACTCTACTTCCTGTATGACCCCAAAACTCATTATTTGCCTGACAAATCAGATTTAAAATTTTTACACACCCCTGTTTAAATGACTTTTGTATTATTAACCCTTTCATGCACAAATTTTGATATAAATACTGTATACGTACATATGGCGTAAAACACTCAGGTAACTTGAAGTTACGCTCTGAGACTCCCAATATGGCCACATTTTAAAATTGGCCTATCTCCATGTGTGACACATCATTGGAAAGCTTAAAATCTCAATTTTCTGGGGGAAAAATTTTGAACTGGAGGGCATTTTAAAAAATTTCTATTTATTTTAAAACCCCTGAACTGCTAAAAGCTTTAAATAGCTTCTTTGGAGTGCCCTATTCGCTCATCTTAACATGTGAACTGCTAGCGTATGATCATGTACTGTATTTTGTAAGGGTGTAACGGTACATGTATTTGTATTGAACCGTTTCGGTTCAGGGTCCTCGGTTCGGAACGGAGGCGTACCGAACGAGTTTCTAACGTAATGTAAGTCATGTAACCCTTACTTTTCGAGGCCGTGAGTCGATCGGGTTACAGTTTCTTTGTGTAGATTATATTTACTCCGTCTTCTCTACTATAATGAGGACCAACATAGTAGGACAGTATAAGAAACGTCAAAAGCACGACACCGTGGCCGCCGCGAGAACACAGTGAAACTCGGGCGTTAAAGTCAGTCAGCCAATGCACACCAGTCGCAGTGCGGCCGCGTGTCAGAAGCGACTCAACGCGACGCACAAGAAAAGAATGGCAGAGTTTATTATTTGACGCGAGACGCGGGCCTCCTGCGTCAATACAGACTACTAGCTAGCATCGGGCAGACCGGAAGTCACTCGTGTAAAAACACGGTGGATCTGGTCGATTTTCAAACTAATATGCAATCGTAACTCACTTTTTGAGTCCATCAGATCTCTTGAGTGGTAGATCGGGGCACAGTTCACTTGTCTTTGTTGATTTACTGCTGTCTTCTCTGCTATAATAATAACCAACACAGCCCCGTGTTCAATACAAAGCCCTCCGACCACAACAAAACAAGTAGGAGCTAATATTCACATAGGAACTAAAGTTATACAACATAAAATATATCAATGAATACTACATCACATTTGTAAAATATAAACACATAATCAAATAAATAATAGCCCATTTAAATCAAATAAATTGAAATGAGCTAAAACACCTGTAATTAAATAATAAGATCCTGCTCACGCAATTAAATTTATTTATTTCTGTGTGGTGCTTTGAGAAAATCCACCAATAAAGCTTTTGAAAACCGTTCATTAAAAAAAAAAAAAAAAGATTCATTGAGGCATTTTATTTGTAAAATACATGTTAAAATCTTTGTCATTGGGATTGCTTTTCTCTTTAGCACAGGACTTCTTTTTTCTTCTTTCTTTTAGAACGAAAGCTGACCAATACGTGGGGTCTGAAAGGCAAATTGTTGTTGGATTATTATCTTTAAATACCCGCAACTTTTTGAGCAGAATTCTAGCTTTCTGTAGGCTAATGTTCCTATTGTTGAAAGCACAAAAAGTGTGTAATAAACAACTAGCACATTTATATTTTGCATTTTGTTTTCTTACTGTACCGAAAATGAACCGAACCGTGACCTCAAAACCGAGGTATGTACCGAACCGAGATTTTTGTGTACCGTTACACCCCGAGTATTTTGATGTGCGAATAAACTGAAACTGAACTGATAACCCTAACTCGAGGTGAGAGCATGAGATACCATAATTCAAGACACCAAGATATTATCGCGTACATGGCTTTTTTTGATCCAAATACCTTACCTAGTTGCATAACTTACTGAGTGTCAAGACACAGCTGTGAATGGCCACAGCCAGACTTTTTGAGGATTTTATGGGTGAAAAACGGTAATATAACAAGGGTCGCAATGCAGAAATCGCAGACATCAAGGAGTGGTCGAGATTTTGTTTTTCAAATATTTACCCTTTTAAATATTGTTTTTTCAATTTTTTTTTTGTTTGGATCGATTATTTATCATCTGAAATATCGGGGGGAAATGCGACAGTAACAAAAAAAAAATACAATGAAGCGATAGTTATGAGGTACATATCAGTGACCTATTTACAGACACAAATTTTTTCATTGGGACGTAATTTGTTTAAAAGTTTAAAATATGCGAGTGAATAATTTTTTTTAAAGACGTTTTTTTCTTTAATTAAATATTCGATATCAATTAATGATTCTAAGCTCAAAATGATAGACATTTCGAACAATAAATATAATTACAGTGCTAACTTCTTTTTATGACTGGCTTGAAACAAAAGTGGTTGCGCGGTATTTGTGAACTGGGGTCTCTGGGGTAAGTGGCCAAATTAAAAATAGTCCGGGGTTTTAATGCGCCATGAAACTGCTATGGCAGCATTTAGACATTGTTCCATCAAACACAACAGTTCTTTTGGCTTAAAATACAGCAGTTTATTTTAAAGAGGTGTGCAAAGGCAGAAACTGCTTTTTTCAACCTTGTCTGTGTTTTCCGCCATATACTGTAAATATATATACATATATTAGGGCTGTCAAATTTACCACGTTAACGGGCGGTAATTCATTTTTTTAAATTAATCACGTTAAAATATTTAACGCATTTAACGCATGCCCGGAACGACCCACTCATGCATCGGCACGAACAAACTACAATGGCGCCGTTTTATGTATATTGAGAGCTAAGAGGCAGAGACAAGCGATAGGAGTGGACACAGGCATTCATTGGGGCCGCGCTATTTATTGGCATAAGCTTTGGCATCTCTTCCACAACAATTATAACTATTGTGGCGAGCGACGTGGGGAAGAATGGCAGGAGATGATCTTTTTCTTAACACCCTGTATTGAACACAACGCAGAAAAGATATACCATTTGCAGCCACCACAGACAGTCATGGTTGCCCAACTTCCCATCATGCATTTGGGCGGAACAGTTAAGGCGCTACAGTATCATTTACTGAAGCACAACAAAAATAATATTCCTAAAATATTCACAAAAAGATAAGCGCTGAATGCGAAGAGAACTGGCATTCCCTATCAAAGTAACTATGCAAAATAATACTCAGACTTTGGTCAAACTCTATTCAAACATTTCGTTTAGCCTAACAAATACACTAGATGGCAATATTTAGTCACGATATACAAACTATCAGAGGTCTCGTACGTTGTGAAGTCAACATTCAAATGAACATAAGGGACAATGAACCCAGAAACTACTTTCTAATTAATTTAAAACTCGCCCTTGACACCTTGTGGTGTATTTCAATCACTACCTTACACAATGGCAAGCTAATAGTTTATTTTTTGATTGAATTTTTTGTTTACAAATTTTATTAAAACGAAAACATACAGAGGGGTTTTAATATAAAATTACTATAACTTGTACTCACATTTATCTTTTAAGAATTACAAGTCTTTCTATCTGTGGATCCCTTTCACAGAAAGAATGTTAATAATGTTAATGCAATCTTGTGGATTTATTGTTATCATAAACAAATATGTACAGTATGTTGAATTTATATATCCGTCTTATCTTTCCATTCCAACAATAATTTACAGAGAAATATGGCATATTTTGGAAATGGTTTGAATTATTTTAAAGCTGTGATGAACTCGATTAAAAATTTTAATCATTTGACAGCCCTAATATATATTTTTTATTTATTTATTTATTTATATAAACCTTACAGGGCACTCATTTAACTCATTGGCTGCCATTGACAGTGCTAAACCAATTCTTTTTGACTAGGAGGGTAAACGAACGTTCATTCGCCCCTCCCAGTCAAAAAGGATTGGTCATCTATCACTGTCACTAGCATGGAATGAGTCAAATACTATGAGAAAAAAAAAATCAACTTTAGAGTGTTACTTTGGCCATAGTCAGTGTGTATTTCTGTTGCCACTCATTTGAATTTTATTAATTTGTTTTTATTATCATTGTATTGATTTACACATGTATTTATAATGATAAAAAAATAAAAGAAAAAGTACAATAATGATTTTTTTTTTTAAAAAGACTAAAAACAGTCACTTTTCCTTTAAAGGGTTAAAGGGAATCAACTTTTCAGTAGTTATCCACTGCAATGACCACTGTCCCTAAAAGGGTTAAAAATCTGAAAAAGACCAAGACAAAATAAACAGTTTTCTACTATTTTCATACCTTTTGGAATCATGGACCATCAAATGACTTGGTAAACCAAGTTATATCAGTTTTCATATTACAAAACAAGCTTTTGAAAAGGGGTGTGTAGACTTTTTATGTCTACAGTACGGTGTATATAGAGCAGAAAAGCGACAACAAATGAGGAAGAATTGAGGGTGATGAAGTCTCCATTGCCCGGGAAGCAAAAGTGGAGTCAATAGAATGTGACAAAATGGCCGAGCATTAAAAGCTAATTTTCTCTGTTATGAACACACACGCTCTCAAGCGCTCTCCTCTTTTGACTATATGTAAATAGAGTGCATCACTCACTGTTTAATAATGCAAACACACATACACACGCCTCATTTGGATGTTCATTCACAGGCTAATGCTTGTGTTTAGTGTGGAACATCCTGTTTTTTTTTCTACTCGTGGAGTAAAAAGCTAAGTAGCCTCCTCTTCCAATGCGGGCCTCACTGCTTATGTTTGATGTTGCCACTTCAGCATTATTAATTTCATATTCCATCAGCCCCTTATTGCCTCTTGCGTGTGTGTGCAGGACAGGAGAGCCTGGCGGGGACGCTGTCTTGGATGCGATGTTTGATGAGCTCGCTTTTACTCAAAACAGCAGTAAGGACACTATAGTTCAAGGGGGTTCGTACATTAAATCCGCAGTAAATAGTTTGTGATTGCCTCTTTTTAATATCAGCTTCGGAATCCATTGTAATGATTGGTGTTGAACATTGGCAGTAACATTGTTCTTTCAGCTTTAAATGAATGGAAATGCCGTCAGTTCGGCCTGGCCTCCAAAAATTGTTGTATTTTTTATTTTTTCGGTGTGTTTTATGAACAAAACTATAATATCGTACATCATGAATATGCTGTATGTACAGTAGTAATGTATCTAAAAAGTATACTGCCCACCAAAGGGCAGTATACAAATGCTGGAGTGGTCAGTCACAATTGTTCATTAACCCACAATAGTAGTAGTTGTTCTTTGAAAAGGATAAAGAATATATGCATGACAGTATCTCTATCATCTACATGTATTGCTGCACTATTTATGTTCAAATAACTTGCTTAAAAGGTTAACATAACATTAAACGACTTACACTGTGGTGTGTGTTTCTGTAGTTGTAGGTCCTCAAGTACTCACTGTGCTGGGCAGGGAAGTGACACTGGAAAAGACCTGCGGCTCTGTTGCAGACTGCACTTTTCACGAGCTGTGTGGCAGAGTGAGTGATTCAAGTTATTTTGCTAGGACATAATTTCTAACAATGCCTACACACATACACAGATGTACAGTATGTGCTTGTAGATTAAATATTAAGAAAAAGATCAAATTTGTTTCTTTTTAATTTTCACAGTAAATATTAGGGGTGTAACGGTACACAAAAATCTCGGTTCGGTACGTACCTCGGTTTTGAGGTCACGGTTCGGTTAATTTTCGGTACAGTAAGAAAACAAAATGCAAAATATAAATGTGCTAGTTGTTTATTAGACACCTTTGTGCTTTCAACATTAGGAACATTAGCCTATACAAAGCTAGAATTCTGCTCAAAAAGTAGCGAGTATTTAAAGATAATCCAACAACAATTTGCCTTTCAGACACCACAAATTGGCCAGCTTTCGTTCTGAAAGAAAGAAGAAAAAAGAAGTCCTGTGCTAAGGAGAAAAGCAATCCCAATAACAAAGATTTTAACATGTATTTTACAAATGAAATGCCTCAATGAATCTTTTTTTTTTCTTATGAACGGTTTTCAAAAGCTTTATTGGTGGATTTTTTCAAGTTAAAGCGCCACACAGAAATGAATAAATTTAATTGTGTAAGCAGGATCTGTATATTATTCTTATTATTTAATTACAGGTGTTTTAGCTCATTTCAATTTATTTTATTTAAATGGGCTATTATTTATTTTATTATGTGTTTATATTTAAAAAATGTGATGTAGTATTCATTTACCGTAATTTTCGGACTATAAGCCGCTACTTTTTTCCTTCATTTTGATACCTGTGGCTTATAGTCCAGTGCGGCCATTTTGATACCTGTGGCTTATAGTCCAGTGTGGCTTATTTGTTTTTTTTTTTGAGGTAACACTTTATTTGAGAGCAGTGTCATAAGACTGTCATAAGATCATCAAAATTATGACATGACACTATCATGGACATTACTGAATGCTTATGTCATTAAGTGTCATTTGGCAAATTATGTCACTAACTCAATTTTTGTCCATCTTGGATCTTTTGCTTCCATTCAAAAGTGAGATCATTTGCCGGATAACACTTAATGACATCTGTTATAAGCATTCATGAATGCTCAGGACAGAGACATGTCATAATTATGATTGTGTAATGACAGTCTTATGGCACCACTGTCAAATAAAGTGTTAGCAAATACCATAACTAGCAATTGATGAAACAATTGGAACAGTAACTGAAGAAATATTTAGCAAAGAACATTTTTTATTGTTATTTACATCTGTAGCGCTGCAATGCATGATAAGAGGCATGTTGGACGACAACAGTCAACAGCAAGTGGCAGCAGAGGTTGACTGTTTCCCACAAGGGAGCAGTGATGGCCAAATGAAGCTTCTTGAACCAATAAAGCTTTGCAGTAATTGGTTCAAAGTTTAACGATGGTTCATTTGGTCTTATGACAGTCAGTCGTATGATGCCGCTGTCAAATAAGGTTGTACCGGGTAATATCTTTTGGTGTAAATATCCCATGATACAGTGAGGACAGCTGCGGCTTATAGTCCAGTGCGGCTTATCTATGAACAAATGCCGTTTTCGTGCCAAATTTGGTGGGCTGCGGCTTATAATCAGGTGCGCCTTATAGTGCGAAAATTAGGGTGTATTGTATATTTTATGTTGTATAACTTTAGTTCCTATGTGAATATTAGTTCCTACTTGTTTTGTTGTGGTAGGAGGGTTTTGTATTGAACACGGGGCTGTGTTGGTTACTATTATAGCAGAGAAGACAGCAGTAAATCAACAAAGACAAGTCAACTGCGCCCCGATCTACCACTGAAGAGATCTGATGGACTCAAAAAGTGGGTTACGATTGCATATTTGTTTGAAAATCGACCGGATCCACCGTACTTTTACACGAGTGACTTCCGATCTGCCCAATCCTAGCTACCGGTAGTAGTATTGACGCAGGAGGGTCGCGTCTCGCGTCAAATAATAAACTCTGCTATTCTTTTCGCGTGCGTCGTGTTGAGCCGCTTCTGGGACGCGTCCAACATGCCGCCGCACTGCAACTGGTATGCATTGGCTGATTGACTTTAACGCTTGCTTTTCACTACGTTCTCGCGGCGGCCACGTTGTCGCGCCGTTGACGTTTCTGGGTTATACTGTCCTACCGTGTTGGTCCTCATTGTAGTAGAAAAGACGGAGTAAATATAATCTACACGAAGAAACTGTAACCCGATCGACTCACAGCCTCGAAAAGTAAGGGTTACATTACGTCAGAAACGCATTCGGTACGCCTCCGTTCCGTACCAAGCACCACGTACCGAAACGGTTCAATACAAATACATGTACCATTACACCCTTTGTAAATATACAATAAAATTTTTTGTTTTGATTCATGCTGCAATACTTTTGAGATGTGTTTAATTCATTCTTTGATCAGGTTCGTAATGGAAAACATCTTTTCCCTTAGAAATGAATAGAAATTTCATTCTGGTGTGTCACCTTGGCCATGTAGGGCAAGTATTGTAAAGAAAAACACCATACGGTTCAATAAGATGTCCTAACGTCACTGTTGGCTCATTAGCACAGCATTAGTACCGTATTGGCCCGAATATAAGACGACCCCGATTATAAGACGACCCCCTCTTTTTCAAGACTTAAGTTTGAAAAAAGACTTTTTGAACACCAAATTAATTTTTATACAGAAACGACCACGGAAAGCTTTTCTCTGACTGAGCATTTTTTAGGCGATCTTTTTGAGCTCTCCATCTCCGTACATTACACTCTGTGACACCATATTTCACAGCCGCTTTGCAGTTGTTTGAAGACACCGCCTCATTTATCACCATCAACTTGAAGTTTGCGTCATAACTTCTCCTCAGCTGCCGGTGTTCTGCCAAAATGTCCTACATCGGCGAAACGTCCTACATTAGTCGAATTTGACACCTAAATTACTACCGTGCGCTCTAAACTTGTTTTGTTTAGATGCATACAGGAATAACGTACTAAAGAAATGCCTGCAGAAAATACTTAAATGTAGTTATGTCAAATAAGGACGATTTAAATACGCTACGTGACTAATGTGGTCAACTGCTTCAAAGCTAACACAAAAAAACACAATGGTTAAAAGTATGAGAGGGTAATACATGCAAAAAGTATCTTTGAGGCTGTGAAAAGGTTCTAAATAACTAAATAAAAACAAAAATAGTGAGTACTCGCCGCTTCCAACCGATGTGCGCATGCGTGTGAATGCATATGCAAGCGCCCTGAGCATTGTGTAGGACGTTTCGCCGCGTAGTAAGGAATGGCCAAACACCGGTTAACCTGGCCAATCTTCGACCCACTTTTCTCCAAATTGTCGCGAAGTTTCTCCATTTTCGGTTATCTCTTCTATTACCGGTATTTTCTTCTCTTTTCCTTCTTACCACTTTCTTCTTCGTGTCAGGGGTTCCCTTTGGCCGCCCGAGTCGCGTTCAGCATTCGATTCATTGATGACTGGCGCCATCAAGCGTCGTGAATGGGTATATGTCTAGGCCGCAGTTTTTTTTTTTTTTTTTTTTTTTTTTTTTTTTTTTAGACCGCAGTTATAAGACGACCTCCTCTTTTTCAATCTTATTTCAGTGCAAAAAACATCGTCTTATATTCGGGCCAATACGGTATTTATTGTTCTCTACAAAGGATAATAAATTAAATGTTATAATTAGTGCTGTCAAATTTATCGCGTTAACGGGCGGTAATTAATTTTTTAAAATTAATCACGTTAAAATATTTAACGCAATTAACGCATGCCGCAACACAATGACCCGTTCATGCGTTGCCTCAAACAGTTTAAAATGACGCCATTTTAGCACATTGAGAGCGAAAAGGCAGAGAAATGCGATTGGACAGAGATGTTCATTGGACCACGCCTTTTATTGGCTAAAGCTTTGGCAACTCTTTCACAACAAATATAAGTATTGTGGCGAACGACGTGGGGAAGAATGACAGGAGACGATCTTTTTCTTAACACGCTTAATAGAACACAACGCAGAACATACTGTATACCATTTGCAGCCACCACTGACAGTCATGGTTGCCCAACTTCCCATCATGCATTTGGGCAGAACAGTTAAGTCGCTACAGTATCATTTAATGAAATCATAACAAAAATAATATTCATATCTCTCCAGAAACAAATAATGTTCACAAAAAGAAAAGCGCTCAATGCAAAGAGAACTGGCATACACAATCAAAATAGATATGCAAAATACACATAAAACTCAGACTTTGCCTTGGCTAGATCTCTAATTAATTTAAAACTCACCATTGACACCTTGTGGTGTATTTCAATCACGTAGTTAAAGACACTGTGGAAGAACGGCAGGGAGCACATGTGACATCCCGCTCGGCGACGTCAACAATGGCGAGCTATTAGTTCATTTTTTGATTAAAAATTTTACAGATTTTATTAAAACGAAAACATTAAGAGGGGTTTTAATTAGTGGTGGGACTCGATTAAAATTTTTAATCGAGTTAATTACAGGGTCTGTAATTAATTAATCGAAATTAATCGCATTCTAATTGAAAACCATATATTGACAAAACAAATCGTGTTCTCAATAAAAAAGCCTTTTTGAGCTTAACAACAAATTTATTACTGTTAATATGTAATGTCATCAGCATACAATTGGTCAAAGTGGTAATACAGCTATTCAGGTTTAAAGTGTTTCAGGCACCCGGATTATTAATGTTCTTTGAAAACATTTTTCTTTAGATAGTTACTGTTTTTTAACTGTATACATAACTACTTTTCAGTAGTTACAAGATAAAACTATGAGGCATAAAATATTGCCAAATATTTTCTTTCAAATAGTGAAATGTAAACACTGATAATTAAACTGCAAGAAAATAACAAAGTGCAACACTTCAACATTAAGTTATTCAACAATCCGTACCAATTGTTGTGACTTTTCTTTCAATCTCCCAGGACTCAGCTACCGAAAAAAAACTGGTCTGCACAGTTTACTGTTTAGCGTCTGTCGTTGGCTTTTTGCACAGTCAGGACGAAAGACGCCAAATGCCATTCATTGTTGACGACTTGTATTGTATGTGCGGTCACTCCGTAATAGTTAGAATTGCTCAAGAAAGTCCAATGGTCCCGTGTCAAACCAACATACTCGACAGACTTCAATCGGTCTTCTTTGGTCTGCTTTTCGTCATCGAATAGCAGCTTACACAAGCGCCGACCGCGCCGGGACCCTCGCCGCCGCTGCGCCCTGGTTAAAGGGCGGACGGGAAGAGGGGGACGAGGAAGGCCCGCGGCCGCGTTGGCAGCTTGCACAAAACAATGCTCTTGTCCATTGTCCCATCAGGATGCGTTTTATAAGGGAAAACTAGCCCCTAACTGTCCAAATAAAATGTCGCCTCCCATCACTGCTGCTGTTAGCGTTTGTTTGTGTGCGTCAGATTTACCGGCGTACCAGAAACACATGATTAGGAAGGTTCCGCATGCGGACAAATGGAACTGAAACAATTAATTGCGTTAAAATTTTTAACGCGTTAAAAGCTTTATAATTAATTAATCGAAATTAATGCGTTAAAGTCCCAGCCTTAGTTTTAATATAAAATTACTATAACTTGTACTCAAATTTATCTTTTAAGAACTACAAGTCTTTCCATCCGTGGATCCCTTTAACAGAAAGAATGCTAATAATGTTAATGCCATCTTGTGGATTTATTGTTATAATAAACAAATACAGTACTTATGTACAGTATGTTGAATGTTTATGTCCGTCTTGTGTCTTATCTTTCCATTCCAACAATATTTTACAGAAAAATATGGCATATTTTAGAGATGGTTTGAATTGCGATTAATTACGATTGATTAATTTTTAAGCTGTGATTAACTCGATTAAAAGTTTTAATCATTTGACAGCCCTAGTTGTAATGCGTGTCTACTTTTTCTCAGTCCATTGCTTTCAAGGTTAAACCACCGCATCATATGGTATACTTTATAGCGTTAGCATTAAAATAGCAGAATGAAAGGCTAAACTAGATTTTTTTATATAAGATGGGATTCTCTTTGTTTCGTAAGTAGGTTGAATGAACAGCATTAGTGTTTATCGTTCTGTGCAAAGGATAATAAATTAAATGTTATAATGCGTGTCTACATGTTTTTATCAGTCCATTGCTTTCAAGGTTAAACCACTGCATCATGAGGTACTGTATATAGTGTTAGCATTAAAATAGCAGAATGAAAGGCTAAACTATATTTTTGATATAAAATGGGGTTCTCTTTGTTTCATAAGTAGTTTGAATGAAAGTGCTTCAAAATAAACCACTTGTAGTCACTTTTCGGAAGAAATTTTCACTGTCTCGTGCTCATTTCTCAAGTTTCAGTCAAACAAAAAAATCAGCACAGCTATTACTTCCCATAACTTGAAAGATGTGTCACTTGTATCTAAAGCCCCTACCGTACATTGAAGGGATTGGTTTTGTTCAATCTTAAATATTTTGCTTCGGAATGCTCATTTGCTACACCACAGCTGTAGAGATGCCATATTCTAAGGTAAACACAATGACTACAAAGCATGGCAGCATACCCCACCTGCGATCATAGGCGGATCTACTATTCAGGCGAAGTAGGCGATCGCCTTAGGCCCCCAACCAGTAGGGGGCCCCCAACCAGCTGCCCTTGCCCCAACGAGCAAGAGCTTGGGCCACCGGAGCTAGCAGCACCCCCAACTATTCGTCATGTATAATTATGTCAGCAAACCAAACAAACACATAACAAAACAAAAAAGAAAGCCATTTGAATCCTGCATTTATTTTATCCCTCCCGCACACACACGCACTACAATGGACTGTTCCACGACGACGGACTGAGTATCAGCTGCTTAGCTTCATTTAGCACCGTTTTGCTTCGCTTAACTCTGTTTAGCATTGCTTAGCTTCGCTTAGCTGGTCGTTAGCTTCACTTAGCTCTCCCACGTTTTTCACGCCACTAAGCTCGCTATTTTTACAGCTCACTTGCTACTTCGACTATCGTTTATTTCGAACACATGAGCGAACGTGCTCTCCATGAGCCAAAGTGCAACGAAGGAGAAGTTGAGAACAGGCCTCTAATGCCTCTTTTAACTTTCTTCTTATTCTTCACACCAACATAAAATAAACGTCAGCACGCCCTGTGGCGAAACAATGCAGTACATGTCCAATTAGTCATACAATAACACTCAACAGCTGGTTAACAGCATTTGCTAACAAAAAAAAATTGAATCTATTAGTGACATCACAAGCAATGACGAAGAATGTTTTTTTTACGGAGTGTAAAGCTTTCGGTTAGGGGTTTAGCGAACGTACCTCCGGTGAACATTTCAAAATAAAATTACGTCATGTTCGTCATGTAAATAACGATTTCTGGAGTTAATCCTACGTACTTCAAAATTAATATTATAATGTGTTGAGTAAATACTACAGAATACAGATTCTACACTAAGAATAACTTTCAAATGACTCTTTATGACAAATATGATTGGCAATGAATAATTATTATAATTATTATACTACTATAATATATAGTAGTATACTATAATAATAATGCTAGATTTTTTTTTAAGAATTGTTTTGAATAATGTTTGAAAGGCAAAGTTAGTGTTCTGAATGTTTACTCTCCATTCTTTTGCACTAGTAAATGCTATCAGCATTTAACCTCATTGTTTATTTGTAATTATTGTTATTTACATGATTATTTGTACTTTAATAAAGAATTTAGGTGTTCCAAAATGGTTTTGTGAATTAATAAGCGTCAACAAAAATGTCATTGCTAAATTAGTAAAAATTATTAGATTAGTCGACTAATCATAAAACTAGTCGGTTGACTAATCAGGAGAAAATTTGTCTTTTAGGACAGCCCTAGTGTACCAGAACATATTTCCTCCACGTCCTTCTCACATTTTTAACCCCTGACCCATGAAAAGGGCCCCTGGATATGTTCGCCTTAGGCCCCAAAATTGCCAAGTCCGCCACTGCCTGCGATTATTTGGCGAACGGCATCTAAGAAAAAAGGAAAGTTTTGAATTTATTTATTCCTAACTCTTCTGCCTTTCTGAAATGGCACGACAATACAAAGTAAAGGTGACATAAGAAAGTCTCCCACTTTAACTGGCAAACAAGACACATCGAGGTCTCTTCTTATTGACAAAATCCACTCACTACTCGTCCCAACTGCTCACATAAAGCGCACCTTCTTCATGTCCTAGTGTGCTTTCATACATATTGTGCCAGACTTTCCCCTCCGTCGCCGGCCAATTTTCTGCTCAATGTCAAAAAGCAATTCAATTGACGTTGCGGTGAATAGTTAGGCCGGGTTTTGTGTGTGTTGTGTGCCTGTCATTCACTCTTGATAGATGTCTTGTGTCCTTTCTTTTGAGCAGTTGCCTTGAATGGCAAAGCAGATTAAAAAATATATAAGAATTAAGTGGCTTTTTGCATTGAACATGGTCTGTTGTATAATCGGTCCAATTCACATCTTTTGATACATTAGAATCATTGTGTCGTCTTTTTTCAGATTTGCAATGTGACAGGCCACAAAAGATGCATTCTACTGTATACCTCTAGTGTGTTTTTGCCAGGCCCTTGGCGCCGGCGACTACCTGGAGATGGCGCGGCTCTTCGACACAGTGTTTATCCGTCACGTTCCAGTGCTGACACGACGCATGAAGGACCAAGTCAGGCGCTTCACCACCCTTGTCGATAACTTCTACGACAGCAAGGTATTGTGGCTAATCAAGCATGGATACAAAATGTTCAAATACAAATAAATATGTGTAAATGCCAGCAGTTAAGACGTTAGACTGGATATCATTAGGTTTTGAAAGTAATTATTCAACCAGTTGATGTTATTCTAACTTTGTCCTGTGGGAGTCACTCAAAGCACAAACGGCCACAGCCTAAACCCAGGGGCGGAACTTTTTTTTTTTTTTTCTTAACTCATTCACTCCCAGCCGTTTTACTGGATTTTGACTGATTTTGCAAGGCCGCCAGAAAATTCTGTTCTATTGCTAAATAAACATGAAACCCACCAAAAGAAAGATTAGACTCTTCTTTCAGCAGGAAAAAAAGTAAGTTCATATCTTTTTCCATTCTTTAGAAATCAGCATTAGAAAATAGCTTAGTTTGTGCAATTTTCCAATTTCTGATGAAAAAACAGAGAAATTGAGCTTTTTGTAAAAGCATACATTTCAAACATAACTTTGACTTTAACACTGCTATTTCTTGCTTTAGTTACATCTCAAACATATAAATAATGTTTTCCTTTTACAAAATAACATAAACAACAAGACAAACCGAGCTTTTGATTGCAAAGTAACAATTTATTTACACATAACTAACTGGGAGATGACGCTGTTGTGGCCGGGACAGCCGGGTTAAACTTTTCCCTCATCGCCGCCTGTCTGTTTTTTTGAGTCTTTCTTTTGTGGTGACCACTGCCTAGTGGCAGGGTTCGCCTGGGGAACTTGTGTTCCTGGGAGGGAACTGGTTTAGTTTCCGTGCGGGACACTAAAGGGTGCGGGGGGCTCTGCTCGGCGAGCAGCACGGACTCAACGGCATCGTCCGCTACACTGGCGGTCCCGGTCGTTCTGCTCGGTCGTCCAGCGCCTGGCATCCCGGGCGTCCTCCCGGTTGTTCTGCTCGGTCGTCCGCCGCCTGGCATCCTGGACGTCCATTCGGTCGTCTTCCGTCGGCGCCCCGGCCGTTCGTTCCATTGGATCGGGTTGTGGGTCTTACCAAATGCGCTTCTACCCTCTAGTGGCCAGTTTTATTGCTTTAAAATGGATTTTCAGCATTGTGCTTTGGCGCTAAGTTGAATCATAACCCAGAGATGTCTCTTGTGAAAAAAAAAACGTAAAAGACATATAAATACGTCTTTGGGACACTGAAACAATTAAAAATAGAATGTATTTATACGTTTTTTGGAGCAAATGAGTTAATTAACACATTATATATACAGTGGTACCTCGACATACGATTGCGATGTTTTCGACATCAGACATAAAATTTGACTCGCCATTTGTTTCTACATCCGACGACATGCTCGAAATACAACGATTTATGACAGCACCACAGTTTGTTTTCCCGCAAAACGGGCGCAGGGCGCATTCTGTTGTGAGAGAAATCAACATGGGTCCCAAGAATGGTCGTGCAGGTGGTGAAAAAAAGGAATAAGGTGAGGCTTACCATTGAAATGAAGATGGAAATGATAGAAAAATATGAGCATGGTTGCACGTCTGTGAACTGGCTCGACAATACTACCACTATAGATATACATTGGGCAAATAAGTATTTAGTCAACCACCGATTGTGCAAGTTCTCCTACTTGAAAAGATTAGAGAGGCCTGGAATTGTCAACATGGATAAACCTCAACCATGAGAGACAGAATGTGAAAAAAAACTGAAAATCACATTGTTTGATTTTTAAAGAATTTATTTCCAAATCAGAGTGGAAAATAAGTATTTGGTCACCTACAAACAAGCAAGATTTCTGGCTGTCAAAGAGGTCGAACATCTTCTAAAAAGGTCTACCTGTATTAATGGCATCTGTTTTAACTCATTATCGGTATAAAATACACCTGTCCACAAACTCAGTCAGTCACACTCCAAACTCCACAATGGCCAAGACCAAAAAGGTGTCGAAGGACACCAGAAACAAAATTGTATACCTGCACCAGGCTGGGAAGACTGAATCTGCAATAGGTAAAATGCTTGGTGTAAAGAAATCAACTGTGGTAGCAATTATTAGAAAATGGAAAACATACAAGACCCCTGATAATCTCCCTCGATCTGGGGCTCCATGCAAGATCTCACCCCGTGGCGTCAAAATGATAACAAGAACGGTGAGCAAAAATCCCAGAACCACACGGGGTGACCTAGTGAATGACCTACAGAGAGCTGCGACCACAGTAAGAAAGGCTACTATCAGTAACACAATGCGCCGCCAGGGACTCAAATCCTGCACTGCCAGACATGTCCCCCTGCTGAAGCCAGTACACGTCCAGGCTCGGCTGCGGTTCACTAGAGAGCATTTGGATGATCCAGAATAGGACTGGGGTGTTATGGTCAGATGAAACCAAAATAGAATTTTTTTGGTAGAAACACAGGTTCTCGTGTTTGGAGGAGAAAGAATACTGAATTACATCCATAGAACACCATACCCACTGTGAAGCATGGGGGTGGAAACATCATGCTTTGGGGCTGTTTTTCTGCAAAGGGACCAGGACGACTGATCTGTGTAAAGGAAAGAATGAATGGGGCCATGTATCAAGAGATTCTGAGTGAAAATCTCCTTCCATCAGCAAGGGCATTGAAGATGAGATGTGGCTGGCTCTTTCAGCATGACAATGATCCCAAACACACAGCCAGGGCAACAAAGGAGTGGCTTCGTAAGAAGCATTTCAAGATCCTGGAGCGGCCTAGCCAGTCTCCAGATCTCAACCCCATAGAAAATCTTTGGGGGGAGTTGAAAGTCCGTGTTGCCCAACGACAGCCCCAAAACATCACTGCCAGCAACAGTGTGTGTAAAACTTGTGAAGCGTTACAGAAAATGTTTGGCCTCCATTATTGCCAACAAAGAGTACATAACAAAGTATTGAGATGAACTTTTGGTATTGACCAAATACTTATTTTCCACCATGACTTGCAAATAAATTCTTTAAAAATCAAACAATGTGATTTTCTGTGTTCCCACATTCTGTCTCTCATGGTTGAGGTTTACCCATGTTGACAATTACAAGCCTCTCCAATATTTTCAAGTGGGAGAACTTGCACAATTAGTGGTTGACTAAATACTTATTTGCCACACTGTACGACCTCACTGACATTCATGAAATATAAGTATCAATGGGGGGTTGTCTGATTGCTACAGGTAAGAGTAGTGCTACAGGCTGCAGCTCCATTAGACCAGCTGTTTGTCCACACCGGAGTAGATGATGAGCGTGACCAACAGCTTCTGGATGACTTGGGCCTGAAGGAGGTACGAACACGATCCAACACATTGATACATTCAGTAGAAGGAAAGCCACTGACCATGTTTGTAAACGGCTCTCATTTTTTGTAGTGTCCATAACTGTTTACAGATTATTTAATGTAACCTCGTATCTATGTAATCCTCTGTTCAGGAGGTGGGGAAGAATCTGACTCTTTTCACAGCTGAGGAGGAGATCTTTGCCTTCAACAGGACTATTTCCAGGCTAACGGAGATGCAGACAGAAGCATATTGGATAGAGGGAGATCGCAGGATTACGAAGAAACACTTCAATGCATAAGCACTACTTGATATGTATATTTTATATAGTAACGCGGGTAACAGGTACATCCATACTGAGCAACCCAGATGACCAACTGACTGTACATCTCACACTCGACAACAAGAATCAGGAGTCTTCTCAAACAGACCAAGTGCCTTTTTTGGATGCTTCTAGAAATGTTGAAATTGAGACTTATCAATATGGATGTGCACCACTTAACACAACTTGACACCTCTTTTCCCTTGAGATGAATTTTGTTGTGAATTTGCTGTATGAATATAAATGTGACTTGACATCTTTACTGCTAATAAGACGATCTATAGTTTGAGGCATTTACTTTTTAAGCTTTTGACCAAAGGAAGATTACTGTCGTTTTAGTCAAAATAAATGATGCCATTCCGAAATGGTTCTTGGGCATCTCATTGAAAAATATTAAATTATAGATTCCATGTGCAGTTGTTGTCTGCTGCCCTCTAGTGGAGAGGAACGGAAAGGATTTTGTATCGCGTCAATCAAAGAAGGAAATGACAAATACTGATACATTTGTGCAAACAAATAATACATAACACATAGTATTATACTGTAAATTCAACACTTTAAAGCTAATGCATCTTAATTTAGAGTGACACCTCATAAACTGACTAATAAAACATGAAAATCTATTCACGCAAGGGACACATTGCTGGACACAGCAAATCTATTTTGAGTTTGGGAACATCCCTTTTTTCTACTGTAGGTGGCAGCAGAAGGCAACCATTGGCAGCAAGAGACGAGTTTCTCCTTCTTCAAGGATGAGGTCATCTTCATGCACCATTCCAGGCTGGACCAGCCTTGCCTTATGCCAATGCACAACAAAGAGAAATCTGCTCCCTTTCGATGCTTTCCACTGGGTAAGTGATCAAACAATCACTTACACACAAAAATAACAGAAAATCAATACTGTACATGCAGACAGTGGATGTTGTAACGCACCCACCAACCCCCCTAAATTATGATTTTTTAAAAAATACTCATTGCAATGTATGTTTAGTGGTAAGTCAGACACAAACACGACAAATGGGATATGAGACTGCCACAGGTTAACTCTTCACCTCAGTGAAAGGGTCGTGTTGTGGGGACACTGAGGTCCATAAATAATGGGACTGATGCTGTTCTCATCTTTGTGGCCCTATTCATTGATGGCTGCTGACAAAGCAGGAGAATGAATTCTTAAGTGTTTTAGGCAACACAATTTCATGTTCAGCCAAATTCTTCACAGTACAGGTGAACAATGATCTGAAAGTGAAAGCATTCAGATTTTTTTTTTCAAGTCAAAGAAGTGGTATGTTACGCAATGGCAATGGCATTCACCTGAACCGAATCCAATTAAGCATCCTTAAGATACAGCTGAAGGGAAAATACTACAAGAACAAGAAGGAACCGAAGCCAGTTTCAGGCCTGAAATCCAGCATCTGGTGATTTCGATGTGTTCCAGATTTTGGCTATATTGTAAATAATATTATTACTAATGGGACTGATTTGTCCCATTAGTTTTGGCATGAGTGGCACCACTTCATTTTGGTGGTTTTTCAGCACTAAAAAGAAAAATGTGTTGACATTAGTGCGGCAACAATTAATCAATTAACTTGAGTAATTCGATTAGACAAAAAGCTTCAAATTAAATTTTGCTGCAAGTATTCGTTTAATGGTAAATGGTGTTATACTTATATAGCGCTTTTCCACCTTTCAAGGCGCTCAAAGCGCTTTACACTATCTCGCCATCCACCTACTGGTGACGCAGCACCAGGAGCAACGTGGGGTTCAGTGTCTTGCTCAGGGACACTTAGACGAGTTCATCAGGGCGGAGAATTGAACCCACAACCTCTGGGTTGGGGGGACAACTACTTTACCACTGAGCCATGCCACCCCTACAATTAGTTTAATTTAAGTGGCGTTGTAATGGTTTGTTTTGAAAGTGTTTGTATTTATTTTTATTGATTTGGGTGGATACACTGCCCTCTAGTGGCAACAGTGAATATGACAGGAGTCATTTAACATGGCTGAATCCAGTTGCTCCCTGTTAAGACCAGCATAAGCTAAGTTTATGTTTGAGCTAATGTTTTTTCAATGCATTCGTAATCTAGTTTTTAGGTACAATATATCTGTTTTTTGTGGGAATATGTGTTTTAACCAATTGTTAACTCATTTGTTCCCAAAAATGTATAAATACGTTCTATTTTTGTTTCAGTGTCCACGTACGTATTTATACGTCTTTTACGTTTTGTTGTTTGTTTTTTGTTTTTTCAAAAAAGAAATCTCTGCGTCGTGATTCAATTTAGCTCCAAAGCACAAAGCTGAAAATCTATTTTAAAGCAATAAAACTGGCCACTGGAGGGCAGTAGCGCATTTAATAAGACCCGCAACCTGATACTACAGCAAAGAACGGCCAAGCCGCACGGCCGGGCGCCGGCGGAAGACGACCGAATGGATGCCAGGCGGCGGACGACCGATCAGAACAACCGGTAGAACGTCCGGGATGCCAGGCGCTGGACAACCAATCAAAACAACCGGTAGAAAGCCCGGGATGCCAGGCGCTGGACGACCGAGCAGAACGACCAGGACCACAAGTGCAGTGGACGTAGCCTTTGAGTCCGTGCTGCTCGCAAGCAGAGCCCGCAGAGACTCAAAAAAATTCATCTTAATGAGTCAGACGGCGATGAGGGAAAAGTTTACCCGGCTGTCGCGGCCAGAACACCGTCACCTTTCAGTTAGTTATGTGTAAATAAATTGTTACTTTGCTATCAAAAGCTCTATTTGTCTTGTTGTTTATGTTATTTTGTAGAACGAAAACATTATTCAGATGTTTGGGATGTAACTAAAGCAAAAAATAGCTGTGTATAAGTCAAAGTTATGTTTGAAATGTATGCTTTCACAAAAAGCTCAATTTCTCCATTTTTTTCATCAGAAATTGGAAAATTGCTCAAACTAAGCTATTTTCTAAAGCTGATTTCCAAAGAATGGAAAAAGATTTGAACTAGCTTTTTTTCTGCTGAAAGAAGTGAGTCTAATCTTTCTTTAGGTGGGTTCCATGTTTATATAGCAATTAGGCCTGAATGATATTAGAAAAAACTGTTGTTGCAATTTTTGGGGGGTTTGCGATATATTGCGATATTATATTGCAATATTTTTTTTTTAAATTATATATGTTTTTTTAAAAGAAATTTTCACTTGATGACTTGAATAGCTGTATGGAAAGACTTTGGATGACTCACCATCACCACAGTGTACAGTGATCCCTTGTTTTTCGCGGTTAATGGGGACCAGAACCCGCCACAATAAGTGAAAAACCGCGACGCAGCGCACCCCCCCAATTTTTTTTTTTTTTTGTGTGTGTGTTTTTTGTGCTCAATGTACTTATTCAGATTTAGGATTGGAAAGAGATACATATGAGATGTTTTTCTCACTTTTTCCCCCAAAGTGATTTAAAAAATGTATATAAAATGATTTTTAAGCACTTCATATGTCAAAATTATGAACAGTTTTAAACATAACTGTCCAACCAAATCATTTTTGAACAAGAATAAAGTACTGTCGTAGTAATGCTTCTGTTTATCTACCTTAGCTGTGACCGTTGGAGTGACATGTAGAAATTTCAAACTCCTCATGATCACTTCTGGCATTTATATGTCTCCAACGTCTCCACACACACACACATTCATTCCAGCGCGGCTTCCTTGCAGAAACTGTTTAACAAGTTGAACGATGATTGACAGATGCCCGCGTGAAGTCTGCTTCTTTGGCTAGATCAAAGCCATCGTTAACTTTAATGAGCAAGTGCAGCAGTGACTGAGAGGAGCAAAGGGCTGGGAGAGGGAGGGTGTGAGCCTGTGCACAGAGTAGAAAGCAAGCCGTATATGGATTTTTAAAAAAAACTATCGCACATGCTTGCGATGGGACTATAGCGCACTTGCTTATCGCGATGGCGATGTTTAAACGATATACAGTGCCTTGCAAAAGTATTTGGCCCCCTTGAACCTTGCAACCTTTCGCCACATTTCAGGCTTCAAACATAAAGATATAAAATTTTAATTCTTTGTCAAGAATCAACAACAAGTGGGACATAATCGTGAAGTGGAACAAAATTTATTGGATAATTTAAACTTTTTTAACAAATAAAAAACTGAAAAGTGGGGCGTGCAATATTATTCGGCCCCCTTGCGTTAATACTTTGTAGTGCCACCTTTTGCTCCAATTACAGCTGCAAGTCGCTTGGGGTATGTTTCTATCAGTTTTGCACATCGAGAGACTGACATTCTTGCCCATTCTTCCTTGCAAAACAGCTCGAGCTCAGTGAGGTTGGATGGAGAGTGTTTGTGAACAGCAGTCTTCAGCTCTTTCCACAGAGTCTCGATTGGATTCAGGTCTGGACTTTGACTTGGCCATTCTAACACCTGGATACGTTTATTTTTGAACCATTCCATTATATATTTGGCTTTATGCTTTGGATCATTGACCTGTTGGAAGAGAAATCTCCGTCCCAGTCTCAGGTCTTGTGCAGATACCAACAGGTTTTCTTCCAGAATGTTCCTGTATTTGGCTGCATCCATCTTCCCGTCAATTTTAACCATCTTCCCTGTCCCTGCTGAAGAAAAGCAGGCCCAAACCATGATGCTGCCACCACCATGTTTGACAGTGGGGATGGTGTGTTCAGGGTGATGAGCTGTGTTGCTTTTACGCCAAACATATCGTTTTGCATTGTGGCCAAAAAGTTCAATTTTGGTTTCATCTGACCAGAGCACCTTCTTCCACATGTTTGGTGTGTCTCCCAGGTGGCTTGTGGCAAACTTTAAACGAGACTTTTTATGGATATCTTTGAGAAATGGCTTTCTTCTTGTCACTCTTCCATAAAGGCCAGATTTGTGCAGTGTACGACTGATTGTTGTCCTATGGACAGACTCTCCCACCTCAGCTGTAGATCTCTGCAGTTCATCCAGAGTGATCATGGGCCTCTTGGCTGCATCTCTGATCAGTTTTCTCCTTGTTTGAGAACAAAGTTTGGAAGGACGGCTGGGTCTTGGTAGATTTGCAGTGGTCTGATGCTCCTTCCATTTCAATATGATGGCTTGCACGTGCTCCTTGAGATGTTTAAAGCTTGGGAAATCTTTTTGTATCCAAATCCGGCTTTAAACTTCACAACAGTATCTCGGACCTGCCTGGTGTGTTTCCTTGGTTTTCATAATGCTCTCTGCACTTTAGACAGAACCCTGAGACTATCACAGAGCAGGTGCATTTATACGGAGACTTGATTACACACAGGTGGATTCTATTTATCATCATCGGTCATTTAGGACAACATTGGATCATTCAGAGATCCTCACTGAACTTCTGGAGTGAGTTTGCTGCACTGAAAGTAAAGGGGCCGAATAATATTGCACGCCCCACTTTTCAGTTTTTTATTTGTTAAAAAAGTTTAAATTATCCAATAAATGTTGTTCCACTTCACGATTGTGTCCCACTTGTTGTTGATTCTTGACAAAAAAAAAAAAAATTTCATATCTTCATGTTTGAAGCCTGAAATGTGGCGAAAGGTTGCAAGATTCAAGGGGGCCGAATACTTTTGCAAGGCACTGTATCGTTCAAGCTTAATAGCAATGGAACCAAATTTTCTGTGGGCCTTGCAAAATCAGTCAAAATCCAGTAAAACGGCCGGGAGCGAAGGACCTTGCTCTGGTGAAAATGGCTGGGAGTGAATGTGTTAAGAGCATTGAAAAAAAAAAAAAAAACATTAGCATTTTAGAGCATGGCTGAATCCAGCTGCTCCCTGTCAAGACCAACATACGTTTTGTTTGAGTAAATGTTTTTTATGCATTCGTAATTTAGTTAGTTTAGAGGTAAATTTAGCCTTTTTTGTGGGAATATGTGTTTGAACGATTTGTTAAGCACATTGTAAAAAAAAAGTTAGCATTTTATAGCATTTAAGCTCGCAGAATTTTACTCTGCAAAGTAGCCAATTGTTCTTTTGTTGTACTTAGCTCTTCATTTATTTATTTTTCATACCATTTAAGGCTAAACTTAGATATTTTAATTTTTTATGTTCCTAATCCGACTACTTGATTATTCAAACTAATTAGTTCATAGATTAATCGACTACTAAAATAATCAATCGCTGCAGCCCTAGTTGACATGACTGTAAAATTTCATTGTGACAAGCCAGTAAGCTTTAATGCAAATCAATGTGCCCTGTGGTGCTATTTATGACCTTCACGGGGACATGTCGGGTCATGTTTTCAATTCAAGCTCGCATTTGAAATCGCAGGGTAGAAAAGAAAACCTATTTTTGACAGCATCTTTGGCACAAAATTACTACTCCGGTTGTTACGTCATGCCATTCAGTATTGATCGTCTATTCATAAATGGCATTTAACCAATAACTTAACCTTTCCATTCACTGTGTGAGAATGAGAAGGATGAATGAAGCCAGTATGCTTGAATGTAAATGGCATATAGTTCTATGCAGTTAAACTGCTGCATCAGGTGTTCTCTTTTATCTGAGTTGAACAAAAACCATCAGACTGCGTGTGTGTGCGAACGCTCCTGACCGCCTATGAGCTTCTATTCCATGTGTGGCAGTCCATAAATGTGCTCATAAATAATCCATAATATTCAGTCATCTTCAAAGGGATTTCAAACAGCACGGTGCAGTAACTGAAGTCCATTGCATGTGTATTTATCCATTTTACTGCTCGTTTGTCATGTTTATTATATGAATATTGCAGCCTTTTTGTTCATCTTTGCAGTGTGGGCTGGTTTAACTGGCCCACTATTGAGCTAAATTATAACCCAATTAGGTGTAAAATTATTACCTTTACGAAAACAAGCTTTGAGATACAAGCTCTAATAAAAAAATAATCAAAAGACTCTTGATTTAAATATGATTTTCAGTCCTCTATTATGACAATTGTGCATTATTGCCAAGCCACAAAACGCCCAAACTGCAGATATCTCATTTAGGCTGTTAAGGTTGGCATTTTATAATGGCCTGTCATAAACCCTCATTCCTGCACAGGTGCACATGCTCCGTGCATGGCATGGAAACAAAGAGCACTGCTTGTTTTGATCACATCAAGAGGAAGGAAAGAGGATGAAGAAAAGAAGGAGGAGGGAAGGCTCTCTCTCTCTTGCTCTGGCCATGCAAGTAGATTACGTCATTCCAGGGCCAGGTGGACAAGCTATTGGGGAGGAAAAGGGGTGGAGCCTCAGCCATCCCTGACAGTGTGATTGACATGTGGTTAAAGGTACACTGTAGGTTAAAGAAATTTTTTGTTGTCGTGCTTGTGGTAACAGAATAATTGAAACAACATTGATTGATACATTTCAAAGTGATCTCCACTGAAATAACAATTCGGACTTTTTTTCTGCAACATCCTGGGAAGTTTGCCACCCTACTTTCTCAAACATTAACCCTGTTACGACCGCTATTAAAGAATCTCCCATTATCCAGTTGTACGCTGTCAAGCAGGCTGATAGTCTGTGTCAAGGCAGACTTTTGAGATGCAAAAATGCATGCAAATAGTTGTGGGTTTTTTTTAGCAAGTAGTTTTAGTTGCACTGCAGAAAAAAGGGAGTCTGAATTAGGTTGCTTTTCTATATTCTAGTAACATTTTAAACTGTAAATATAGCACAAGACAGTTTTGTATCAATTGAAACATCTTTAAAAATTGCCTTAGATTTAAAGTAGTAGCTATTTGAACACAAAAGGTGACACATCTCATGTAGCCAGACAGCTAAACGATGCACCACATAATTATCGACCGTTACATTAGACTATTATTTTATATTGAGTTTATTATGTTGTTATAAGAATGCTATTTTTCCTATTCATCCCATTTATTGTTATTGACGGCGATAAACATCCAATCCATTAGAATTGGGAGGGCAGGCAATATGGCTACTCTAAAAATGTTAGCCTATCGCCGTCAGTAGCAGCAAATAAGATAAAAAAAAATACAAAATCGTAAGCATAAGCCTATTGCGCACATGATCTCCGTATGAACTGCACTCGTATCTCAAGACATCACTTGTATGTGTATGCATGATGTTTTTATACAGAAGTGGGCAGTAATGTGTTACATTTACTCAGTTACATTTACTTGAGTAACTTTTTGAGAAAAAATGTACTTTTTAGAGTAGTTGTACCACGCAATACTTTTACTTGAGTAGATTTTTTTAAAGAAACACCACTCTTACTCCACTACTTTGGGCTATATTATATTGTTATATTTTTCTTCTTTATTCTACACATTGACTATATTTTTGCCAGAGATGACGACAGTGGCAATCTCAGTTTCACAAATGAGACTTTGCAACAATAACCACATGACTCCATTATACCAATCAGAATTAACAATGCTTTTTTTTCTCTACTATAAAGCGCTCATGCTTTTTGGACAGGTGATGTTTCATTGTGTTGTTCTGACCTGATATTTTTGTGACATCTTTTTGGCCTAATACAGTGATGTAATAGGTTATAAAATAATATATTAATAACAAAAATTCATATGGATAAAATTGTGCTGAGAAAAAAAACATTTTTTAAAAAATTCAGACATTGTAAGCCATTACTCACAATGTTACTCATTACTTAAGTATTCTTTTCAACAAATACCGTAATTTTCGGGCTATAAAGCGCACCCGACTATGTGCTGCTACCCATGAAATTTGATATGAAAACAGCATTTGCTCATAGATGAGCTGCACTGGACTATAAGACGCAGCTGTCCTCAATGTGTTATTAGATATTTACACCCAAAGATAATAACAGATAACACTTTATTTGACAGAGGCATCATAAGACTGCTATAAGAACAAACGAACCACCATGAAGCTTTGAACCAATTGGCTGCAAAGCTTCATTGCTTCAAAAAGCTTCATGTGGCCATCTCTGCTCCCTTTGGGGAGACAGTCAGCCTCTGCTGCCACCTGCTGTCAACACTCCTGTCATCCAACATGCCTCCTAGCATGCATTGCAGCGCTACAGATGTAAATAACAACCAAAATTTGTGTTCTGTGCTAATTACTTCTTCAGTTACTGTTCCAGTTGTTTCATTAATGCCTAGTTATGATATTTGGTAACTTTTTATTTGAAATTGGAGCCACTGGACTGTCATAAGGCCATCATAATTATGGCATGACACTGCCAAGAGCAATGAATGCTTATGACACGTCATTTTGTGTCATCTAGCAAATTATCATACTTTTGAATGGATGTAAAAGATCCAAGCTGGACATAAATGGAGTTAGTGACATAATTTGCCGGATGACACTTAATGACATGAGTCATCAGCATTCATTAATGTCCATGATGGTGTCATGCCATAATTATTACGGCCCAATGGCGAGAGACAGCGAGAACCAAAAGTGGTATTTGCCATGTGGCAAAATGGATTTTGCCATGTGGCTTTTTTTTTTTGCCATGTGGCATTTTTTTTGTCATGTGGCAAAGTTGATTATTCAATGTGACATTTTTTTTGCCATGTGGCAACATGGATTTTGCCAAGTGGCATTTTTTCTTTGCCATGTGGCATTTTTTGCCATATAGCAAAACTGATTTTGCCATGTGGCTTTTTTTTTGCCATATGACATTTTTTTTGCCATGTGGCCAAAATATATTTTGACATGTGGCATTTTTATTGCTATGTGGAAAAATGGATTTTGGTTTGTAGCAAAATGTTTTTTTTTCGTGTATGGCACTTTTTGGGGTATATGGCATTTTGCAGGCCATGCACGTCCAATTTTTCCATTTATTTTACATGACAGAAAATGTGTGGCGGTGATTTTTGGCAATACACTTACCATGAGAGCGCATTGACATTCAACTACCACCCAAGTAAAGCTATGCCATTGACGGCTATGCACGTCCAAATTTTCCATTCATATTACTGTAAATGGCAGAAAAAACGTGTGGCTGTGATTTTTGACCATGCGTGCTTACCATTACAGCGCATTGACATTCAACTGGCACCCAAGTCAGGCTATGCCATTGACGGCTATGCGCGTCCAAATTTTCCATTTATTTTGAATGGCAGAAAAACGTGTGGTTGTGATTTTTGACCATACACTTTACATTACAGCGCATCCATTCTGCCACATACCCCCCCAAAAAAATGCCATGTGTCAAAATACATTTTGACACGTAGCAACAAAAAAAAATGCCACATGGCAAAAAAAAAAAAAAAAAAAAAATGCCACATGGCAAAACCCATTTTGCCACATGGAAAAAATGTGACATGGCAAAATCAATTTTGCCACATGGCAAAAAAAAAATGCCACATGGCAAAATCCATTTTGCCACATGGCAAATTCCACTTTTCGGTCTCGGCCCTGCTGCCAATGGCAGTGTTATGACGCCGCTGTCAAATAAAGGGTTGCCTATTAACCCAAATAAATCAACAAATAAGCCGCACTGGATTATAAACCGCAGGATTCAAAATGAGGGAAAAATAGTCTCATAGTCCGCATAAAACGCTACGTTTTATGCGGACTATGAGACTCTTATTGTCTGCAAATTATGGTACTTTTTTACTTGTACTTGAGTAATTTTTTTGCATGACTACTTTTACTTGAGTAATGCTATCTAGAAGTAACGCTACTCTTACTTGAGTGACTTTTTGGCTATACTCGACCCACCTCTGTGTGTATATACTGTATATACACAGTAAATCAATAATATGCTTTAAAAGTAACCAAATTTAGTCAGTTATTGTATCTTTTATAACAACGGATAGTCATTTCATGTCATTTTTATTTCTATAAATTTGTATTATTGCGAATGGGTTATGTACTTCCCATCTTGTTTTTGTATTTTAGTCCCAATTTGAATGCAAACCTGTTGGTTAAATGAATTCTAGATTCCGGCTTGGTCTTCACTGACATGTTCAGACGTGTTCTCCTCCTGTCGTGTCTCTTTAAAAGGCGCAACCGTGCAAGAACAGGATCCACCAGTGGGCTGGACCTTGAACGCCTCGCACGCTTGTGTCTGTCTACGTAACGTGTGTGTGCATGTACTTGTGCGCGTGTTTTAGACAGAGCACATCGAGATACAGTACAGTAGTAAGCCGAAGTGAGGTGGCAGTCTTGGGAAGGAAAGAGAAGGCGATGGCGTGTGCGCGACTTACTGCAATGTTTTAAAGTGTTGCTTTTTTCCTACCACGCGGGACACTAGAGGTAACGCATTACGTGCGTAGTTTGGGACTTCATAGTTTTCGATGTCCAATTCACGATTTTTCATTTACGTGTGTGTTCCTCCACAGGCGTTTAAAAAAAGACTTGCAGTTTGAAGCGCGAGCGTCCCTGCAGTGGAATAGCAACAAAGAACGGGAGCGCGCATTGATGGGACGCGACTTTGACAGCTCTCGGTCTAGTCGCTCGTAAAGTAGAAACAAGAAGGACATCATGGCCGAGGCCGCGCTCGCCGACGCCGTGGCCATAGACCCGGACTTCGAGCCCCAGCAGCGGCCGCGTTCCTGCACCTGGCCGCTGCCTCGGCCGGACTCGAGCGCCGCTAAGCCGGACGCCCACGATATCATCCCGGAGGAAGACGACGACGATGAGGAGGGTGCCCACCACCAGCATTCGGCCATCAACGGTGGTGGCTCCGGTGCAATCACGGACGACCAGAGTAGCGGCAGCCCGCTGGCCGACGGGGCGCTCTCGTCACCCGGCCAGGAGAGCGGCGGCTCCCCGCATTCAGCGCACTCTCCACCGGCCATCTCCGCAGTTTCCGGAGCGCTCACATCGGGCAGCTTGGCAGTGCAGCAGACCCCCAGGAAGACTTCGTCTCGCCGCAACGCCTGGGGGAACCTCTCGTACGCCGACCTCATCACCAAAGCCATCGAGAGCGCGCCGGACAAGAGACTGACACTGTCCCAGATCTACGATTGGATGGTCAGATCCATCCCATACTTTAAGGACAAAGGAGACAGCAACAGCTCGGCTGGATGGAAGGTAAGAAAAGTCCCATACACGCTCACACTCATTCGCTCTCTCAGCCCAGGCCCCCCTCCTTCCTCCATCAAAACAAAAACAAAAAAAGCATGTGCCTTGTCAACACATACTCAAGACCCCTGCATACTTTAACGATGGGCTATTTGCAAGATCTGGTTTTAATTTGCATCCTTTATTATCTATTAGGAATAAAAAGTAGTCAATGAATTTGATGACATGATAAAATGACTTGACAAATACACTGTACACTAGTGAATATATAACAATGTAATCTATGGGAGACATATCAGTTGCTCATTAACCCTTTACTGCCAAATGTATCACATTTGATACACCTAAAATTTCATGATTTTGAGACTAATTCTGAATTTTGACATTTCTTTTTGAAAAAAAACGATGGATGCAAGTCAACACATGCAACTGCAGGTTCCCTGAGGAAAAAAACAGGATTTAGCAAGGGTTATAGATATTAGCGCGCTTATTACACATATTCATTTTGAGTTTTCTTTTTACAAATTTGAAAAAAAGGTTTCATTAGGACCTTATTTTTTCAAATTTTGGGATTCTCTGATAATTGCTTCATGTTGCAGGTATTTAAGGTTAAATTAACAGTACATATGTTTTCGACTGTCAAATGCCATCACAAAAACTTACTGTAGACATGAACAACAACATTGATTCACTTATAGCTTTTAAAGGAAAACTGGCAAAGGCAATTTGTAGTAGTGGTATTATTTTAGCTGGCAGTAATACAACACTGATAAAATCTTATCTTCATATTCAACAGTATTTTGAACACTACTGTACATGGGTGGTGAAAAACTCAATTTGCTGCTAATGTGATTAAATATCTGACTTCAAATGTCAGCTTTTACAGCATTTTCCCACCTTTTGGTGAAAAGTATGGTAAATTATCGATTTATATATGTGTATAATGTATATATAATTGCTGTGATTGTCTGGCAACCAGACCATGTGTTGCAATATGCACACGTTCAACAATGAACTCCCACAATGCACTAAAAGAGGTATTAATGTAACATTAAATCTATTTTTGTAGTGTAGAAATCATATTGTTCCGCTGCAAAACATTAGAGATAACTCCCCCTCAGTTGTACTACATGACTAACTCTTAGTCAAAATGACACTGCGTAGGTGTGCCAATGATATATGTGACATGAATGCAGAGGTCCTTTGTTTCTCCTTATGCGAGCCATGTGCATGAGCGCAGTCCTCCTAGGCACACAGAGAGACGTTGTAACCGGTTTATCTGGAAACACACTAGCCTAGTTTGTGTGCCTCCCAACAGCCATTTAAGTTAATCCATGAATAATGTCAAGGACGGAATGTAAACATATCAGTCTACAGTAACACAAGCACGACGTGGTCATGAGAACACCTCTCGGACCAGTGAGTGGAATCCTTCGGGTTTATATTTAGAACGAGACGCACATATGATTATAGCAACACATGCGTGGCCTTGTTTGCTGTTTGTTATGTAAAGCCCTGGCAGGGAAGCGGCAGTGTCTTGGGTCAGGTAAGCAAGGTTGCTGCTGCCACGAGGGGGAATGATTACATAACGACTGCGCTGCTGGGACTTTAGGTGAACCTGAGGGGAAAGCTTTGAAAGGCAAGGATCTGGGGGATGGGGCGGATTCTCCCCTTATATTAAAGACATGTGGGCTGTGCGAAAAAAGAGGCACAGCAGATCAGGGTAGGAGTGATTGACAATACTGGCAACAATAATACAGCTGTGCCTTGATGTTTCATTCCTTCAGTGCTGAGATTTTTCCCATTGAATTGAATGGAAATGCTTTTCATACAGTGGTTCTTAAAGGGAACCTCAGACTTAAAGACTTGTAGGCTCCAATAAGCCACAATTGTTCTCTTTTACTAAAATATGTTATTAGAAACACATAAAAATCTGCCATTGATTTGAAAAGCTATAGTATTTAGTACATGTTTTGACCTATGGGGGGCGCCATGTTTTAAGTGCCTCGTCACTCGACGAATACTACCGGATTATTGCAATTCCTAGCAGCGAGGCGTCCAACACATGCGCTCATCGGTCAAAAGCGGGGAGTACTTACTATTTTTTAATTGAATCTTTTATTACCTTTTCACTGCCTCAAAATACTTTTTGCGTGTGTCTCCCTCTCATACTTTTAAGCATTGTGTGTGATAGCTTTAAAGCAGATTGTCGATCTGTTGAACACATTAGTCACGTAGCATATTTAAACCACCTTTATTTGATATTACTACATTTACAGTAAGTATTTCCTTAAGGCATCCTTAGTATGTTCTGTCTGTATGCATATAAACAAGTTGAAAGCACACGGTAGTACTTTGGGTGTCAAACTCACCTCTTGTAGGACTTTTCGCCGATGTAGCACATTTTGGCAGAACCCCGGTTCGTCTCGTCTCATCCCGTCTTTCCTGTTTAGTTTGCTTTTGCTGCTCGGTTTGTGAAATATCAACAGCGCTTTCATGCTCATTAACGTTCCTCTCAGGTTCAAATTGAAAGGGCTGAACAGATGATATGTTTATGTCGCTAGAGTCATGGTCTGGAAGTCCGGCAGCGTAACCATGTGACGTCACCGCCCTGCGACGTCAACAACAATGGCGACCTACTAGTTAAACTAATTTTACAAATTGTATAAAAAAAAAACATGAATAGGGGTTTCAGTATCAAATTATTTGTACTGAACCCTTTGGAATTAGAAAAATCTTTTTATTTTATTTTTTAAAATTCAAAATCAATATATCTAAGCTAGCAAGCTAAAACCCAAATGAATTTCCATTCAAATTTCTTCTCATTTAGACGGCATGTTTGTAAACCGGGCAAAATGGATGTTTTTATATCTATGCCTGCAGCATCATCAGACCTCTAAACCAAGACTGGCTTAATGTACATATCTTAGAATTTTTCATTCAAATTTGGAGGAATATATCCTGTATTATTAAACATTACACCTGCTGGGTTGCATTAACCTTGACTGTGCAGTTTCTATCATGTTTATATCTCAAATGATATCAAATTTAATGGAAAAACGCTGCACAAAATGATCGCCAAATTTGTACACAAAGTCATTATGTAAAAAAACAAATCATTAATCTTCTCACAAATCCAATAAACAGTGCAAATTTACACATACTATTTTCATGGCGTAAAATGCGACGCAAATGTTTTTTTAGGGGTGTCAAACGATTAAAAATTTTTAATCGAGTTAATTACAGCTTAAAAATTAATCGTAATTAATCGCAATTAATCGCAATTCAAACCATCTATAAAATATGCCATATTTTTCTGTAAATTATTGTTGGAATGGAAAGATAAGACACAAGACGAACATAAACATTCAACATACGGTACATAAGTACTGTATTTCTTTATTATAAGAATAAATCAACAAGATGGCAATACCATTATTAACATTCTGTTAAAGCGATCCATGGATAGAAAGACTTGTAGTTCTTAAAAGATAAATGTTAGTACAAGTTATAGAAATTTTATATTAAAACCCCTCATGTTTTCATTTTAATAAAATTTGTAAAATTTTCAATCAAAAAATAAACTAGTTGCCCGCCATTGTTGATGTCAATAATTACTTACACAATGCTCATGGGTGCTGAAGCCTATAAAATCAGTCGCACCCAAGTGCCAGCAGAGGGCGGCAAAACTCCGAAAAACACAACAAGTACAGCTTTCACTGTGCTGTCATTTTAATCTGTTTGAGCAGGGCACTTGTGCGTTAATTGCATCAAATATTTTAACGGGATTAATTTAAAAAATTAATTACCTCTTGTTAACGCGATAATTTTGACAGCCCTAGTTTTTTTATGTAAACGTAGTGCACGTTACCCATAGGTCTGTTGTACTTCCTCATACCAAGTGAGAGTCAGCCTTCCACTGAGCAAACCAGTTTCTCTAGGACAAGTAGTTGAAAGAATTGGAATAAAACCTGTAAATTGGGGACTAACCAGTCCAAAACCTGGTGTAAAATGGCACTTTGCCTGGATTTAGTCAGCGTCCAATGTCTTAACCTTCACCGAACCCCTGGGATTCGATCGAACCGAGGTTAAGAACCACTGATTTAGTACATCAGAAATTACTGCCATCTTTGTGGACTATTGACCCCGAAATATTGGTCCAAGTGTCACAAATTCCCACAATATAAAAATCGTTCCACACCCTTGACCATTCCCAGAAGGGCTTCTCAGGTTATGCTTCGTGCTCGTGTGTATGTAGCCCCACTAAGTCAAGGCTGGGTTCTCTGTCACCATGCAGGGGCCGTGACTTCTGGAATTTCGGGCATGAGAGGCAATCTGTGGGTGTGTGTGGGGGTTTAGTGTTACGTGTGATCTGCCCATAAATCTTGGCAGGCTTTTTTTAGTCCTCTTACCAGAAACTCTCACTGCTTTTTAGAATATCAACATCACTTAAAACAGAGTAAACACATAGTCATTTTTAACACCTCTCACAAGATAGTCTATGAAAGATGAGCGGGTTATCGAGGTTTGACGACTTTTATCAGAAGTTTATAATTGAGGACGGTAGGCATATCCCAATGCTCTGTAACATACTAACAGAACTTCCTCGAACTTATTCTGAAAGTTTCATAATAAGGCTAACGTTTCACGATGTACAGTCGGGTTGGTGCACTCACAGTTTTATGCAGCCAGGGCACCTTTTGTTGAGGAGATTTGCTGAGCAAATCCCAGTAATCCCTCTGGGTTTCTCTCCCAGGTTCCCACTTACGTCACTTCATATCTCTTGTTGGTGAAGCATTAACCTCGGCAAAACTAGGTCAAGACAAGTGTAACTCAGGGAAATATCTGATCACCTTATGCAACTTTTACCAAGTTCTTGCAACTGGTTGAAAAAGGTTCTTAGAGTCGATACTGTGGGTAAATTACTGCTCTCGATTATAAATGATTCACTCTTGACTTGGTTGTTGAATTGGAAACTACAGTGATCCCTCGCTACTTTAAAAAATAAATAGATAAATGCAGTATTTTATAGAGCTGTCCTGATCCGATCACGTAGTCTCTCACTCTAGCTCTTGCCGCTTTTCTTGGTCTGACAGTGCACTGGAGTTGCTTATTAAAGTTAACGATGATTGACAGACGTTAAAGTTTGATCTTGCCACAGAAGCTTGGAAGCCAAAACTTCAAAGCGCCACATGCGTCAATAATCGTTTAACTTGTTAAGCAGTTGCTGTGGCAACTCTGTGTGTAAGTGAGCAGCTTGAGCGGATTTGAGTGGACTCACTCAATGAATCAATTAATAAAGACAAGCATTTTTCTACTGTATTCCTGTTTAAAAATAATTCGGTGGGACAGTAATGTGTTTAAAACTTATCATAATTATTACATTTGAAGTGCATAAAAACTATGTATTGAAATACATGTACATAAAAGTTGTTTTTTTTAATTACACTTTGGGGAAAAAAGTGAAAAAACATGTCTTATATGCATCTTTCCAATGCTAAATCTGAATAAATACAATAAATAAAAATAAAATAATTTCGGGGACGCTACGCTCATAATTATTACATGTGAAGTGAACATTTTTTTAATTTAAAAAATACCGTAATTTTCGGACTAAAAGCCGCTACTTTTTTCCTTCATTTTAAATCCTGCAGCATATAGTCCAGTGCGGTTTATTTGAGGATTTATTTGGGCTAATAGGTAACACTATTTGACAGCGGTGTCATAAGACCGTCATAATTATGACATGACACTATCATGGGGATTGCTGAATGCTTATGACAGATGTAATTAAGTGTCAACCTACAAATTCTATCACTAACTCCATTTATGTCCAGCTCGGATCTTTTACATCTATTCAAAAGTGAGATAATTTGCCGGATAACACTAAATGACATCTGTTTTAAGCATTTGTTAATGCTCATGACAGTTTCATGTCATAGTTATGATTGTCTAATGACAGTCTTATGGGGCCACTGTCAAATAAAGTGTTAGCAAATATCATAACGCGCAATTAATGAAACAACTGTAACAGTAACTGAAGAAATAATTCAATTACAATCAATAACAATAATTTTGATTGTTATTTACATCTGTAGTGCTGCAATGCATGCTAGGAGGCATGTTGGACAACCGCAGGTTTGACAGCAGGTGGCAGCAGAGATTTACTGTCTCCTCCAAGTGAGCAGTGATGTCCAAATGAGGCTTCTTGAAGCAATAAAGCTTTGCAGCCAATTGGTTCAAAGCTTCATGGTGGTTCATTTGGTCTTATGATAGTCGTATGATTCCGCTGTCAAATAAAGTGTTACCGGTTAATATCTTTTGGTGTAAATATCTCATAATACAGTGAGGACAGCTACGGCTAATCTATGAACAAATGTCGTTTTCGTGTCAAATTTGGTGGGTGGCGGTTGAACACAATTTTTTTTTATGGGCGCTACTTTGCGGTTTTTCACTTATAGAGCGACGGGTTCTGGTCCCCATTAACCATGAAAAACGAGGGATCACTGTAATCAATTTTATAGATTATATAAGACATACTGGATTCTCCTCTTAGGAGCCTATTTTCTTTGTTTCATAACTGCTGAAAAATTTGTTGAATGAAAATAGTCCTTAGGAACCATCCGAAACAATTTTTGGCTCCCATCCCCTCCAGTCTTAGATAAGTCATCTTTTTTTAGGATTTTGAATTCTAGCAGAGTCTGTGTTTTTCTTCCTGCCTCCAAGACTGTTTCTGTCCAAAAGGGGCGGGTCCAGAGCTGTGGAGCTGCTGAAATGTGCGCTCAGAGAAGGGTCAGGCATTAAAGGAGACTCACTGAACCTCAAAATAGTACTTGTGAGCGCACCTGAAACACTGTGCATGTGTGTGTCAGACTTAAAATCCGAAGATTAGTCACATCTGTGTGTTTTTATGTGAAAGTGTGTGTCTGAAAGTATTCCTGACTGCTGTGAACTTTGCGCTTTGCTGTTACTTAACCCTGCCTCTTTACAGCAGCTGCCCATTACAGGCCAAGACCAAGTTATGTCGCAGCCATGCTCTTCTATTCACTGATTAAACTTTATGAGGTTCCAACGACGCTGATGCACCCGCATTAGGGCGACGCTCCGCTGTCCTCCTCCGCCAATAACAGCTGAGCCCGCTCGGCGTGTTTTTAACCTTTGCATACTTCCCCGCAAGGGCAGACATGCACAGACATATGCGGCGTGCTTGCCTGCTCATGTTCAGGCTCATCAGCTGCCCAGCGATGAAACGGGCTCCAGATTTGATGTTGATCTCAGTCGCCGACGAGGTGCGACGTTTCCAAACACAAGAAGTAATGCAATTGTACTCAGTTGGTCTGAGATTTATGTTAACAGTTACAAACATGTGGCCTGGGGGCCAGATGCATCCTACGGGGCAGTATTTTGCAGCCTCCTACTTAACCTCTAAATTAACTCATTCATTCCCAGCCATTTTCACCGGTGCAACCCCCTTCGCTTCCGGCCGTTTTACTGGATTTTGACTGATTTTGCAAGGCCCACAGAAAAATCTGTTCTATTGCTATATAAACATGGAACCCACCAAAAGAAAGATTAGACTCTCTTCTTTCAGCAGGAAAAAAAGTTCATATCTTTTTCCATTCTTTAGAAATCAGCATTAGAAAATAGCTTAGTTTGAGCAATTTTCCAATTCCTGATGAAAAAACAGAAATTGAGCTTTTTGTGAAAGCATACATTTCAAACATAACATAACATGACTTTAACACAGCTATTTTTTGCTTTGGTTACATCCCAAACATCTGAATAATGTTTTCCTTTTACAAAATAACATAAACAACAAGACAAATAGAGCTTTTGATAGCAAAATACGTCTTTGAAACAATTAAAAATAGAACGTATTTATATATTTTTGGGAGCAAATGAGTTAAGTGTTTTTCCGGACCGCGTGTCATTGCGCAGGCAAAGGCAAATTTATTTGTCTAGTATAATTCAACATTAATTCGAAATGCTTGACATCAGTGCTTTTTTGTTCGTTTTTTGGTAAATCCCTTATCGTACATGCTAGCAGAGATCAGTTTTCGGTGGTGTTTATCAAAAAGCTAAAGTAAATTCCGTAATTTTCGGACTATAAGCCGCTACTTTTTTCCTTAATTTTGAATCCTATGGCTTGTTTGTTGATTTTTCTGGGTTAATAGGTAACACTTTATTTGACAGCGGCATCATAAAACCGTCATAACTGTGACATGACACTATTATAGGCATTACTGAATGCCTATGACAGATGTCATTAAGTGTCATCCGGCAAATTATGTCACAATTTATGTCCAGCTTGGATGTTTTACATCCATTCAAAAGTGAGATAATTTACCGGATGACACAAAATGACATTTGCCCATTTGTCATAAGCATTCATTAATGCTCATGGCAGTGTCATGTCATATTTCTGATTATCTTATGGCCACTGTCAATGAAAGTGTTACCAAATACCATAACTAGCAACTAATGAAACAATTGGAACAGTAACTGAAGAAATAATTAGCACAGAACATGAATTTGTATTGTTATTTACATCTGTAGCGCTGCAATGCATGCTAGGAGGCATGTTGGACAACAACAGTGTTGACAGCAGGTGGCAGCAGAGGTTGACTGTCTCCTCCAAGGGAGCAGTGATAGCCAAATGAAGCTTCTTAAAGTAATAAAGTTTTGCATCCAATTGGTTCAAAGCTTCGTGGTGTTTCATTTGGTCATATGACAGTCTTATGATTCCGCTGTCAAATAAAGTGTTACCGGTTAATATCTTTTGGTGTAAATATCCCATAATACAGTCAGGACAGTTGCGGCTTATACTGTAGTCCAGTGTGGCTTATCTATGAACAAATGTCATTTTCGTGTCAGATTTGGTGGGTGGCGGCTTATAGTCAGGTGCACCGTATAGTGCGAAAATTACGGTAAATGACAGTCACTTGATTGACTCTTAATATTCTAAATTGTTATTAATAAGAACTGAGAAGTTGGCTTAAGGCCGTTTGTGACTAGCAACAGCCGAGTGTGAAGGGTTCAGCTACAACCCATTCATTGTGTATGTGGGAGGCAACAGTGAATATGATACAACTCATTTCAAACAGCTGAATCCAGCTACTCCCTGTTAAGACCAGCATAAGCTAAGGTTTTGTTTAAACGAATGATTTTAATGCATTTGTAATTTAGTTTATAGGTATAGTTAGCCATTTTTTGTGGGAACATGTGTTTGAACCATTTGTTGAGAGCACTTTTTTTCAAGATAGTTTCTACCAGGGATTTTCACCTATAGTGGAACATTGCTCCCTCCCTAAATGGGGGTTCACTGTAAATATACTTTATGAGACATTTTTCTTTTGTGGTGTGCTGCGAAATGTATGTAAAATATAGGCTTTGCCTCAATAAAAGTCGTGAAGTACTGCTATAGACTGTCTAGAGGCAAAAAGTGGCGCCGTGATTGTCATTTTAATGATCGAACATGCTTAAAGTGTTGATTCTTTCAGGATGAAATTATTTATTTTTCCTAGCAGCGTAAGACAAGCCGGACAAAAAGGGAGAGCGGCTTTCATGAAGCTGCCTACGAACGTACCGTAGAGCGAGTGGGATGGGAATTTTTATGGCCAATGAGATGTCGCAGTGTTTGTGAATTATTCATTCATTTTTGAGGCAGAGTTAAATCATCTGAAAGATGAGATTTTATTATTTTTTTAACTGAAGAAAAATTTAAGAGTGTCTATTGGCCGGTTCCTTGGAACCAAGAGTGGAAAAATACTCACACTCCACTTGAGTAGAAGTGAAGACACACACACCAGTATGTTATATAAATACCATTTCCTTTATGAGAAACACATTAAAGATATGGTCACAGAACGAATTAACAAGTCTTATCTCAATCTTTTTTTCAAATGTAGAGCTTAAAAGTAAAATGGAATCTTGAAAAATTATTACTCATGTATGATTTGTACTCCTCCTGGAATTGGCTGGAACATAATCAAGTAGGCACTGTGCCAAAGTGAAGGAACCCAATGCAAGAAGGCAACAACCAAAAGAGGGGAGGGGGCAGTGGAGTCGGGAAAATTAACGAGCTTTGCTTCCAAAATGGTGTAATACAAGTGCCCTCTGGCTGTGATTCCCAATGGAGTGGTTTGTGAGAGTGTGTGAGGCTAAAGGAGAGGGTGGGGCGTTGGGTTATGGGAACCCACCAGCTCCAGGCACCCCTCCAAACATCTGAATAGTGTCACCCAGCGCAGTCAGCCTTTAGGCTCTGTTCTGCTTCCATTTCCAATCAATGGGCACAGTTCTTTCAGCAAGAGAAGCCTTGTATTTGGACTTTTATTATTCATTCAGACTTATGAGTAATTTTCTTCAATTCATTTCCCTGTTTTTGGACTGCGCTAACAAGTGAAACGTGTTCGGGGCGGGACAAAATATCGATGCTGCTGCGCGCCATCCATTTGGCCAACAAACCAAAACGATCAATAGAAACACGTTTCATTACGTCATGCAAAACGACACTGGTCAGGCTAGTCGTTTCCAATGTCACTTAGTGAAGAAACACTATATGGATGTGTGTAGTCCATTTACACTGTGGTCCACCACTGTTTGGGCTATGATTTTTCTCTCGTGCTTAAAATTCATTTAGTGTTTCAGACTTACCGACTTCATTCACAATTTAACACTACAACTATGAGATTGCAATTAAGTAAACAGTAGAAAACCCCAAACACCGTGCAATTGTGCCAAGTAAAAACAAGTTTTTTTTTAAATTTTTTGAATCAATAACAGAACAAGAACTTAAATTTTGTTTTCAATTCAAAAATTCAAAAAATATTTCAAGATCACAATACTGACATTACTACTGGCCGAGTAGCTAACACAACTGAAGGTTTAGGCAGATAGTATGGCAACACTGAAAGGCTGAAATCTGATTGGACAAAAAGTGCAGCCAAGATGTAATAAAATTCAACATGTATGTATCCGTAAAATATGACCCTTATTCAGATAGCTATAGCCTAAACCAGGGATTCCCAACCACCAGGCCCGGGACTGGTACCTGTCCGTGGTTCTTTTGCTGCAGAGAAATTAATTTGTTAACGACCGTAATCTGCCCTGTGCCTCTTGAGACATCAATATCCCTGTATACTCAATAGCTACAATAATAAAACTGGATAGGAAGTCATCATTGTAATCAATTGGAGCTAGCGTCTAGCATTTATTTTTAATATCTATGTGCGCTTATCCTCGATAATGACGTAGGCACACCAGATTTGTTTCCAGAAATAATAAGCCCAAACGTGAGCCAAGATGACTGAAAAACAACGTCTTTGGACAACTTTTTTACGATGAAAATGCCACCTGCTGAGTCAGAAGAGGGGTCTACAACCAAGTCTATTCTGCATAATATGTGGATGTGGATACTAGCAATTGAGGCAACAAAAGTGAATGCACCGAGAGCATCATACATCATGGTGAACCGTATTGCTAAAGCCAAGAAACCTTTTACGATTGGAGAAGAACTCATTTCAGTGATCCCTCGTTTTTTGCGATTAATGGGGACCAGAACCCGCCACGATAAGTGAAAACCCGCGAAATAGCATCCCCGAAATTCTTTTATTTTTGTATTTATTCAGATTTAGCATCGGAAAGATACAAATAAGACATGTTTTTTCACTTTTTTTCCCAAAGTGTAATTTAAAAAAAAAAAAAAAAATTTTATTGACATATATTTTAATAAATGTTTTTTCAGCACTTCAAATGTAATAATTATAAGTTTAAAACATGTTACTGTCACGCCGAATTATTTTTAAACAAGAATAAAGTAGAAAAATGCTTGTGTTTATTAAATGCTTCATTTAGTGAGTCCACGCAGATCTGCTCAATTACACACGAGTTGCCACAGCAACTGTTTGACAAGTTAAACGATGATTGACGCATGCGGTACGCCAAGTTTCTGCTTTGTCTCTGGCAAGATCAAACCTTAACATCTGTCAACCATCGTTAACTGCCACACATGCCAGTCCGTGAAAAAAAAGGCCCACATCATGGTGCAAACACTAGCCTAAACAACACAATTTGTTTACTAAACTCTCAATCTCACTCCAAATCACTACCAATCTAATAAAGTCTTCATCTTTAGAATCACTTATAAACAACTCTGGAAGTAAAGGGAAAACCTAAGCGTCATTTTAGTGACTGGCAGTGTTTAAAAAAAAAAAAAAAAAAGTCAGTCACACCTCAGTATAAGTTGCAACCCCAGCCAAACTATTAAAAAGTGCGATTTATAGTCCGGAAAATACATTACTTGTCTATTCAGTATGTGCCCAGCAGTTGGCTCACAACCAGCTGTGTACCCGATTCTCATCCAAAGTCAGCCAGGATAAGCTCCAGCTCAAGCGTGACCTTAATGAGGATAAAGCAGTAAAGAGAGAAAATGCATGGATGGATGGTTCAACCATCAACAAAAGCCATCCGACCAATGTTGCAGTCCTTTCATTTAAAATTCCTTATGAACTTGCCTTTCTGTGCAAGCTCCTGTCGAGTAACCTAGCCAAAGTTCAGCCGCAGAATGTCTAAAAATCACCTGCGCATCTTTTAATAGGAACGAAATGGCCCCGGTTGAAGCAAAAGCTGACTTTGCCGTAGTTGCCGCCCTGGCCCTCGCGGCATGACCCGTTCTCTGTTCAAAGACGCCTCTCAATTATTCAGCGCGCTCAGGATGAATTCGGAATGCTGTATTAATTTTTAAGAGCTGTTCTTGGCTAAAGGCGTATGGTTTTTTTTCCTGCAGCTCCTTCCCGCCCTTCCGACACCTCTCCTCTCACCCGTCCCTCATTATTTTCCTGCTAGCGTCCTCGTTTGTCTGGATATAAAACGCCGTGTAGGCAAAATAAACAAGCAGCCCTTATATTGAGCTTGCTGCTCCTCTTCAAACCTGCTTGGGCTTCTAATGAAAGGCGATGGAGATTTCACACGGCTCACCCATTGCACTATGCACTTTTTCTACTACTTTGGTTCAGCTGGAGCCCATCCTAGCTTACTTTGGGTTGAGAGGTACACTTTGCACTGGTTGCTAGTCGGTCTTTGCTGGATTTGTTCTTATTTTCAGACACACACTAAATGTAACTCATAACATTAGCATAGCATTTGCGTTCCCGTAGGCTAAGAGCATCCTCTCAAATTCAGACTTTTTATACATACAGTTGGTGGCGTCCAGGTGACTATAATTCATTCATTAGATGGGGGTTTGTATATTGTATATTGTAAAATTATTTTTTTTATTTTTGAATGGCATTTCTTCGGCGCGCCGCAAAGCCACAAACTGTTTGACCAATCGGCACCATTCAAATTTAGAAATGACCGGAATTTTCCCGCAACGTGGGGAATTTTTCGAATGACCCACCAAAATTTTCCATTCGGCCGTAAAAGCAGGTTTTTTGAAAAGAAAAAAAAAAAACAATCAAAATGCTTCTCCTACAATTTTTGACCAAATCACAAAATTTACACATCAAAAATTGCAGGACGGTAATGGGTATAAAATTTGTATATAGAATTTGGCAAAAACCTACGGTTCCTTCCAAATTTGCCGAAAAACCCATTCATTTCTAATGGGATGCCATTGGCAGCCATGTGCGTCCAAATTTCCCATTCATTTTCAAAGGCAGGAAAACACAGGTCTTTGAGATTTTTGACCATTTACCATGACAGCCTATAGACATTATTCAACTGCCACCCAAGTAAGTCAATGCCACTGACAGTTATGCACGTCCATGCAATTGACGGCTATGTATGTCCAAATTTCCCGTTCATTTTCAATGGCAGAAAAACTTGCGTGGTTGTGATTTTTGACTAAAAACTTAATATTACAGCCCATTGAGTTTCAACTGGCGCCCATTGACAGCCATGCAACCCAACATGTCCCCGAAATGTCCCCAAATCAACAGGAAGTGACATGATTAATCTGTATCTACCATAACAAAGCCCCATCGTAATTTCTCCAGAAATTGCAGTTTCAAGTTTTAAAAAAATCTACTATTTTCCTGCTCAGTGTGTATTATCACCAAGTTGGTGTTGCACCTGTACATGCTACAATATGTGCTCGTCTGCCAATGTTCATTTGAAATGGTTGGGAACCTCTATTTACTTATTTATTTTTGGAGTAAATATTTTTAATTTTACAGACGAAAACATTTTGAGGTCACATCGACTAAAACTAGATTAAATTAGTCTTGAGTTTTCATCAACAAAAACTAGATGAAGACACACACATTTCTAGATGACTAAAATATGACTAAGACTAAGAAGTGCTATTGTCCAAAAGCCTAAGACGAAAATTAAAAGTGCTGCCAAAAACAACATCGGTCCAGCGGTACTTTATCTACTATCTGACAAAGATATCCAGATCCCTAGACATTGCAGAGACATTACTTAAAGTTGAGTGAAACGCTTGCATGTTTTTGCTGTTGCGAAGTTAACAAAATCAATGCTCCAACTCCTTCTCACCCCCGAATTGCATTTGCTGCTTGTTTTGTGCAAATTAAAGCCAAAAACATCTCGCATATATATTTCGAGCCTGTTGAGTTGGTGATTTTCTAACGGAACTTGCTGTCAAAGCACCCGGTCGAAACGGGCAGCTCAGCACTTTGGTCGCCGGCAAATTACGCTGATCTCTTTTCCACTGTTGATGCGTGATTGTAATGTTTGGTCCTGGTAATTGAAAGTGCATAGCTGAAGTTGCAAGAAAAGAGCATATCACCAAACACTTTTCACTTGTTAGTGATCAATGTCCAACGGTACTTCAAGGTTCTAATTCTTAATATTTTTGGCATAGACTCCACTATCAGTTGACAAGACACCTCTCACAGACATTGCGCCTCGCTTTCCTGTAGGGGGCCGCCCCAGGCAGAACGCTGAGTTGGCTTTCACTGTGATAAACTCAAGCACACGCTGCATTCTAACGCCGGATTTAGGTGGAAATTGGACGAATGTTTTACTGCATACAAGCAGGCAGGAGTGTCTCGGGAGTGATTTGGGATAAGATTCGATGTAATTATTATATTAAGTAACACCATGAATGCACTCTGAAGCGTTGTGAAAAAAAAAAAGAAAAAAAAATCAATGGATAAAATTAGTGTAACTTTGGCTTGAAATATTTATGTAAAATGAATGATAACTGCCCGTTTTTGCTTTTAACCAAGAATCGAGAATGTTTTACGTTCATATCTATAGAAATTTAGCAATTTAGGCATTTATTTACAAGAAATTTCAACTTAAGCCATTTGTTTTGTGACAGCCTCCATGTAATTATTATATTAAGTAGCACCATGCATGCACTTTTAAGCACTGTGGGAAAAAAAAACTCAATGGGTAAAGTTAGTGTAACTTTGGCTTTAAATATTTATGTAAAATGAATGATAACAGCCCGTTTTTTGCTTTTAACCAAGAATCTAGATTGTTTTACGTTCATATCTATAGAAATTCCGCAATTTAAGCATTTATTTACAAGAAGTTTCAACTTAAAAAGCCATTGGTTTCGTGACGGCCTTCATTTTGGATTACACAGTACCGTAACTTTTGCTTACAATATTTATGTAAAACGAACGATAACTGCCCGTTTTTTGCTTTTAACCAATAATCTAGATTGTTTTACGTTCATATCTATAGAAATTCCGTGATTTAAACATTTATCCAAAAGAATTTTCAACCTAAAAAGCTCTGTGTTTTGTGACGGCCGCCATGTTTGATTTTGTATCTCTACACAATGGAGCAATTCAACATAAAAATGCAATTTTGTTTATGTTGAGTAAAATTAAGATGATTCTGCATGCTTTACTCAAGTATTAAGTTTCTGATTTGAAAATTGAGTGATTTATTAGCTTGTTTTAAAACTTGCACTAAATGAAAAAAAAAATTAAGTTGCTATTTTACTTAGATGATATGTTAAATATTTTGATTGATCCTGAAAATATAGGTGAATATCTCTGCATTTGGTGATTTTTGTGCATCTAGTGTAAAATTTGAGAATTTTATAGCCATTTTAAGTTTTGTTATACTTGTATAAAAAAAGATAATCGGGATTTTATTAGGGTGCGACTCTGAAATTTTTTATATCGCTGCTCATGGAATCTCATATATGCCTAAGAGAGGTGCCTGTTTTGGTTGGTCGCTAGCGGCTTTGGTTTTGAAAATATTTAAAGTTTTTGAAAATACACCCCCTACGGATCGGCCCCGAGCCCCGTCAGCTGATAGGGAAGTAAAAAATAAATGGTCAGGTTCAGTTCCATGCGTGCCGAACCAATACCATGAATGATGAAAACCGCTGCGGGTGGATTGTTGGATTACAGGGTAACCTTATATTACAGGTGGTTATTGATTTTGTGACGGGTGCGACATTTGAAGTTTTTGAGGTTACCAACACCACTCGATGAACCTCATTGTTTGTAGAATATTAGCTGCCCCCTAACTGATGTTTGATTTGTTTCCATTTTCATCACAAGAGGAAAAAAAATCAAAACATATTTAGCCGTATGTGGAAAACTTATCCAGAAAAACCTATCCAGCAAAGCTTTGCAATAGTAAACCCTATTTATCATCAAACCTAATGAAAAATGACTCCCAAAAACAAACACTACTGGAAATTCAAGTTTCTCTGACGTCTGTTGTGTAAAACAAATAAAACATTCAGAAACACAGTAATTACACACACGGGTCATACACAAAATACCCATGCAAATACTTATACGCAAACATTAACTTTAAATTTCATACTATTCAGCTGCACGATTATGCACCAAAAAAGGAAAAACTTTGGCAAAAGTGCACATTGGAGAAGGCAATGTATTTATAATACTTGAACCAATGAAATTACAGTATAGGTAGGTCACAGGTTACGAAGGACCCGACTTAGGCAAATTCGACTTTATGAAGCCCGAGTCTCGTCGTTTTTTTGGGGGGGTTTTTTGCGTGATGCATGCTTTTATTTTGGTGCAAGAAGCGTAGAACAGACGCGCCCACCCCACACTCGCACACACAGCGCATCCGAGGTAACAGCCTGCGCACATTTGTTGCTTGTGAAGCATCCAGAGGCAACGGCTGTATATAACACCTTTTGTACTGTTTATTGTGGAATTTTCAGTTGTGGTCGAATACTTGTGGCGAGTTCATGCGATTTTTTTTTTTTTGATGATGTGCAGACGCTAACTGATACATGCTAATCGTTTGTTATTGCTGTAACAGCAGCTACTTGTAAACGCAAATTTGAATTGCTGTTGTTGAAGATGAGACTGATTTAATTTAATGTTATTTTAGTTTCTGCAAGTATATTGATGTCATGAACAGCTGAATAAAGTCAGCAAACCACACGGACATCTGACATCGTCATTTCAAAGGTTAGCTCACTGTCTAGCTAGGATTTAGCTCCGACGTCACGGCAAGGACAGTACAGTGACGTATAATGCATGTTTTTGGACGGAGTTTTGTAGGGGTGTAACGGTACACAAAAATCTCGGTTCGGTATGTACCTCGGTTTTGAGGTCACGGTTCGGTTCATTTTCGGTACAATAAGGAAACAAAATGAAAAATATAAATGTGCTATTTGTTTATTACACACCTTTGTGCTTTCAACAATAGGAACATTAGCCTATACAAAGCTAGGATTCTGCTCAAAAAGTAGCGGGTATTTAAAGATAATCCGACAACAATTTGCCTTTCAGACCCCGCGTATTGGTCAGCTTTCTTTCTGAAAGAAAGAAGAAAAAAGTCCTGTGCTAAAGAGAAAAGCAATCCCAATGACAAAGATTTTAATATGTATTGTACAAATGAAATGCCTCAATGAATCATTTTTTTTTCTTATGAACGGTTTTCAAAAGCTTTATTGGTGGATTTTCTCAAGTTAAAGCACCACACAGAAATTAATAATTGTGTAAGCAGAATCTGTGTATTATTCTTATGATTTAAATACAGGTGTTTTAGCTCATTTCAATTAATTTTATTTACATGGGCTATTATTTATTTTATCATGTGTTTATATTTTACAAATGTGATGTATTCATTTATAGTGTATATTTTATGTTGTATAACTTTAGTTCCTATGTGAATATTAATTCCTACTTATTTTGTTGTGGTAGGAGGGTTTTGTATTGAACACGGGGCTGTGTTGGTTATTATTATAGCAGAGAAGACAGCAGTAAATCAACAAAGACAAGTCAACTGTGCCCCGATCTATCACTCAAGAGATCTGATGGACTCAAAAAGTGGGTTACGATTGCATATTAGTTGGAAAATCGACCGGATCCACCGTATTTTTACACGAGTGACTTCCTGGTCTGCCCGATCCTAGCTACCGGTTTTAGTATTGACGCAGGAAGGTCGCGTCTCGTGTCAAATAATAAACTCTGCCGTTATTTTCGCGTGCGTCGTGTTGAGCCACTTCTGGGACGCGTCTAACACGCGGCCGCACTGCGACTGGTGTGCATTGGCTGATTGACTTTAATGCCCGCGTTTCACTGCGTTCTCGCGGCGGCCACGTTGTCGCACCGTTGACGTTTCTGGGTAATACTGTCCTAGCGTGTTGGTCCTCATTATAGCGGAGAAGACGGAGTAAATATAATCTACACAAACAAACTGTAACCCGATCGACTCACAGCCTCGAAATGTATGGGTTACATTACGTCAGAAACTCGTTCGGTACGCCTCCGTTCCGAACCGAGCACCACGTACCGAAACGTTTCAATACAAATACATGTACCGTTACACCCTTAGTGTTTTGAGGTATTTAAAGTAGTAATCAAGATTTACACGGAAATCTGGGTTACATCGCCAGCACAGGAACGGACCTCGTTCGTGAACCGAGGTCTACCTGTATTCATTTACAATAAACCCATGCATAACCAATTATAAAATCCTAATAACGAGATCTAATAATTTTAAGATTTTTATCGGGATTTTTATGAGGAAAATGCTTAGTGGTCCGCAAAAATTGTGTGGTAAAAAGAAATACTTTTGGCTCCACACCGCAGTAGGGTATACGCACAAAGTACCACTTCGGCTTTAAAACTTTAATTTGTTTTTTGGCGAGCCTGTCGCTTTCAATTACTTCGATAAAACAACGTGGCATCACTGAGACTGCAAAGACTGCCTGAGTTACTCATCCTGATTAACAATTAATCGGCTACGACCAAGCTTTCTGTGTGAAATAAAGGGGGGGGGGTACTCGACGGGAAACGATAAAGGAAGGACTTTCATTCTGGTTGCTTATTCCTTCTTAGTTATGCTTCTAGTCCAGATTGATGGCAGCGGATTAAACTGGGATTAACTGGATGCCTGTGAAATTGAGCTAATCCAGCTGTGCTTGTTTGTGTGTGTGTGTCTACATACACCCGCACCCCGCTTAGTTTAGCTGTATGCTCCAAATATGAAGTTTTCTTAAATTCTTCCCCAATTTTTCATTGAAACACTTATTTTCCGTCAAGAACCAAACTCATTAACGTCTGTCATTGTTTAGGGTGATTGATTTTAACACACACTTATAATTTGTTTATACATTGTAAGAGTTTTCCTCAACTTTTCTCAAATGTTCTATGATGTATGGAAATTAAATCTATTCTCTTGTTTGCTTTTCAGATTGATTATTTTGTTTAAATTTGAAAGCTCTACAAAAACGGCTGGACGGTCCATGTTACATCTGTTATTGCGGTTCCCAGGCAGCAAAAGAAACTGTTGGCTAATGTTAGTGCACATATCGAATTTTAAATAAAACTCCATTCAATAGCATTACAATACACTTTCTTCTTATGTTCATTTCTTGTAAGAATTATAGTACAGAAGTAAATTACAAGTACTTACAATTCAATCACCCTGTAGTGTAAAATAATGATTCATTTCATAAAAAGTTTTAAAGCCCTTTTAGCATATCGCCCACTGAAGAAATCTGACCCTCTCGCCAGACTGCTGGAATTGCGCCAGCCGAAACGCACTGTGGTGGCGCTCGCGCAGCTCCAACGACCCGAGCCAGCTGGACCCCGACATCTCGACCAAAAGGCCAAACTCCGCGTGTTCAACTTGGTCTCAACCCTTTGTACTGACTCTATTTTGAAAGGTTTAAAGAAGGCTCACCGAAAACAAGTTGACAATTTATTCAGGTCGAGAGCGATCAAACAGCAAGGCAAAACAGGAACAGACTCAGGCGGGGAGGCAAGGTCACCCTATCACACGTCAACAAAAGGTTCCCGAGAAAAAATAACCACGATTAGTTAAATAGGAGTGGGAACCTCTTGGTACCTTACGATACGATACGGTTTGCGATACAAAACTCACGATAATGATATGACGATATGGCGATACAACGATTATCTATACATTGGTCGGGAAATCATACTAGGATATTCTAAAAACAAACTATTCAACAGAAAAACAAGCTTCTGCTGTGAATTGGAATGAGTTTAGCACTAGTAGACATCCAATCCATTTGAACTGGGAGGGTGGCAGCGAATGAACATTCGTTCATTCGCTGCCATCCCTCCCACTTCAAACTGATTGAACGTCTATGGCCGTCAGTGGCAGCCAATGCCAGGCAATGAGGTCATATTGGGCCATTTATGGTCATTTACCTGTTGATTTTCAGTTACTTCCTGTTGATTTTGGGGTATTTTATGGGTCACTTCCTGTTTATTTTGCGTTACAGAACAGTAAGTGACCTGGGAATCACCCAAATGAATAGGTAGTGACTCAAACTCAACAGGAAATGACCTGGATTTGCCCTAAAATGAACAGCAAGTGACCTTTAAATGCCCTGAAAATCTGACAGAATGACTGTGGATGCTCTGGTTTCGAATGAACGAACGTTCCCAGTCTAAATGAATTGGGTGTCAAGCACCGTCAAGATAGCCTTAGAGTTAACTGAGACACTATTATGTTGGAGGATTTTGGTAGCAACTTGTTGGTTCCTTTTTTTTTTTCTTTTTTTTTTTAAATAGACATTGACACCTTTTTAAAACCATATCTCGATTTTTGCAGGAGCATATCAATAATCTTTTGGGATACAAAGTATCACGATACATCACCGTTTCGATATTTTGTCACACCCCTATAGTTAAACATTCAGTATTTTGAAGGCTCTCGCGGTGCAGGCTGTAGGCAGGAAGAAGGTGTGTTTAGGGTTTGTTTGTGGATTTGACTGGTGGATTCGGGAGGTACTGTTGTCTGGGCAACGAGGGTTGTGGATTTTGCCAACTCAGCGTCAAAGGGGCTCTTGGACTCTTGTCAATCGTGTTATCAGTTGGATATCGGGCATTTTCCGGTGTTTCTTGTGTTGGGACAGAGCTTCCCGCCATTTGTTCTGGACTGTCTGGGAGAACTGATTATGGGAGTTGGTGGTGCAGACCTGGGTTTGTCAGCGTCAATCTTGCTCAGTCAGTCGCACGACGCACACGTTGGGCTTCCGTGATAAGAAGGTGTCATGTTTCTTTATGCCCTATATTCTGCTTAATTTCCTTAAACTATAATATACTGTAAGTGCTATTTATTTTATATTGGGTGTGTTAGAGTAATACAAACAGTCAAACAGTAAATACGAGAAATTATACTATTCCCTGATTGATTATATTACGTCCTTCACCACCATCCCAAGCATCTAGCCTTTGATTGATATTCACAACAGCAAGTCAGATCGCATTTTTGCCTGACACAGGGGTGGGATTACTTTTTTTTTTTTTTTTTTTAGAGCAAAGGCTTCATTCTGTGTGAGCTTTCATTTGGTGCAAGTCGTCAGAGGAAGTGTGCGTAGCCATGCTGTAGGATAAACTGTATAGAAAATGGATGACTGTTCTTTTTTCCTAGAAAGTCCAATCCTTGACATTGTAGCTTTCTACCTACAGTATAAGACGGATGCATTCAGCCTGCCAACCACCTATTCAACCCCATCGCAGACACACAGCATTCTCTTGTCTCCCAGAAATCCTAAAGCTCAACATGGCAGCGCGATGCGTGCCAGTCTGTAGTATGAACTACAGCAGCTTTTGTTGTCCACAAGCTGGCCTCCAATGTTCCACATCCTCTACGCGTCATTAAAACTGGGGAATGATGTTTTCTGTTCCGTTGGGTTGTCTGATACTAAATTCCCACAATGGTATTAAGCGGAGCTTGTTGCTAGTCTCTCACACAAACACACTAGCGTTGAGTAAGAGCTAATCCCACTCCTCATCAAGTCACAACTCAGGCTTGAGACTTGAGAAGTGTGAGTGCATGTGTGGGGACGCCACGTACTGTGGCATGAAGTAAGCCTTTGTTCCGCTGCGCAATAGTAAAGTCCAAAGGCTACTACTTTGACTTCTACTGCTGCTACTATTGAATGCTTACACTCACCAACTGTATAATTCACTTCCTCAGTTATTGGGGTCACTTTTTTCCCCCTCTAAGGTATTTTGCAAATATAACAGTGGATTACTGTGTTTACCAAATTCTATTGAAATTTGCTTTTTAAGCCCATTGAATAACAAAGGGGCTGAAAAATGTGCTGTATACATTTTGAAACACAGTATAAACTGTGTAACATTACAGTTGGTACAAAAAAACTCCAATAAAACCTAGACCATAGACTTCACTATAGGTCGATAGGAAACGGGGGGTCGCTCCGTAGGGGGCTTATTTTCAAAAACTTATCATTCAAATATTTTCAAAACCAAAGCCGCTCGAGGCCTAAACCCAAAACAGGCACCTCCCTTAGGCATATATAAGTCTCCATGAGCAGCTGCATCAAGAAATCTTTCCCTATTTTCAGGATCAATCGCAACATTGAATTAGTTTTTGCCCAAAATAGCGACTTAATTTTTTTTTTTTTGTGCAAAAGTTTTCAACAGCTAATAAATCACTCAATTTTTACATCAGAAACTTAATACTTGAGGAAGGCATGCAGAATCGTAATTGTACTCAACAAAAGCAAATTTTGCATTTTTCTATGTACAGTCACAACTTATTTAGGTTGAGTTCCAGTGTCACTATTGCCTCAGCATGTCTTGCCGGCTATCGTTTTTAGATTAAAATGTTACATAAAATAAAAAGCGCAAAAAACGTTTTTTTTTTTAATGGACGCAGAAATGTCTAAATTACTAGTTTTTCTTTTGCCAAAAAACGGGCAACTGGCCAGAAATTACCTGATTATTTGAATTTAAAGTTACGCTATTGTGTACATACAAAATCCAACATGGCGGCCATCGGAAAACAAAGAGCTTTTTAAAAGTTGAAAATTCTTGTAAATAAATTAGGGCTGTCAAAATTATCACGTTAACGTGCGGTAATTAATTTTTTAAATTAATCACGTTAAAATATTTGACGCAATTAACGCACATGCCCCGCTCAAACAAATTAAAATGACAGCATAGTGCAATGTCCACTTGTTACTTGTGTTTTGTCGCCCTCTGCTGGCGCTTAGGTGCGATTGATTTTATAAGCTTCAGCACCCATGAGCATTGTGTAATTATTGACATCAACAATGGCGGGCTACTAGTTTATTTTTTTTAATGAAAATTTTACAAATTTTATTAAAACGAAAACATTAAGAGGGGTTTTAATATAAAATTTCTATAACTTGTACTACCATTTATCTTTTAAGAACTACAAGTCTTTCTATCCATGGATCGCTGTAACAGAATTTTAATAATGTTAATGCCATCTTGTTGATTTATGTTTTAATAAATACAGTACTTATGTGCCGTATGTTGAATGTATATATCCATCTTGTGTCTTATCTTTCCATTCCAACAATAATTTACAGAAAAATATGGCATATTTTATAGATGGTCTGAATTGCGATTAATTACGATTAATTAACTTTTAAGCTGTAATTAACTCGATTAAAAATTTCAATCGTTTGAAGGCCCTAAAATAAATGCGTAAACTCCGGAATTTCTATAGATATGAACGTAAAACGGTCTACAGTATATTCTTGTTTAAAAGCAGAAAAATGGGCAGTTATTCTTTTTACATAGATATTTCAAGCTAAAGTTAAGCTAATTTTCTTCATTTCATATTTTTCACAGCGTTTCAAAGTGCATGCATGGTGCTTTTTTATATAATAATTACCCTGAATCCTCCACCAAATCACTCTTGAGACAGTCCTGCCTGCTTGTATGCACTAAAACTTTCGTCCTGTTTCCACCTAAATCTGGCGTTAGTGTTATGTACAATACAATCATGGCAAAATAAGGTGCAAATTGTAGTTGTCAGATGCTAGGGGTATCAATTTCTGCAATTTTTCTTCACAGATAACAATGCACCATATCACAATATCTATACTTTTTGTCATCCAAAGAAAATCTATTGTAACCTATTTGAAGATGCAGGAGATGGGCCTCCATTTCATTTCCCCTCTCATCTTATCGGTTATAGTTTATGATGGCGAGGCAAACCTTTGTTTGCGCACCTGGCTTTTATGAGGAGAGTGTGTGAGTGTGTGCGGTTTGGTAGGGGGGAGTGGTTAGTGGGCTTGATAAGGAAGAGCACATCCAGTATACAAGGCAGTCAATAAGGGTCAATCTAATAAGTACTGTATGTCCTTACGTGTTTGCTGACAGCGCAATAACCGACATGACCTTTAGCTGACGATCCTACCACTTTGTCTGATTGCTAAAAGACGTCACAATTGACCGAATCTTCTCCCAAATCGGTCCGACTCTGAAGATGCGGCGTGGGTGAAACTTGATTCCAGGGCACGTTTTACCTTAACGCCGACGAAAGGGAAAGGTCACGCTTTGACCCGTAGGGAAAAGCCGCAGAAGATCAGTCGCCCGTAAACCTTCTCCATCACCTCTGCTTAAATTCAACAAGAGAGTGTTGCATTTGCTGCGAAGGCTTAAAACATAGATGCTACATGGTGGACCATAAGTGAGGTTACGGGTCAGATCCTCAAACCGGATAGACATAGTTGAGTGCTGTTTGTGGAAGAACTTTAGGTGTCGATCATTTCTCTTGTGGGTCTTAAAAGCCTACTTAACTCATTGGCTGTCATCTATGGTGAAACATTTGAACAGGGAAGGGATGGCAGTGATGTCATGTTTCAAGATCATTTTATTGTCATGATATTGGCAATTTACAACCAGAGTTAAAGGGATTAAGGGGCCTAATGATACATTGATCTGGATCAATACAGCAATCGGTTAAGCAACGATCCGATCAAAAATCGATCGAAACGCAAAACATCGATCAACATCGTCATCTTTTAGATAACTTGTTTTGTTAAAAAGAATAGTTTTTATTCATATATCTGGGATGTTTCAGCAACAAAATTGTAAAAAATTTCAAAATTGCTTTGTATTTCGTATTGCTTTATATGCAGCGGTGCACATAAGTGGTCCGCATGCGCGCATGCGTACTGGATGTAGACAAACGCGCTGGCCCTCAACGGCTTCCATACGCTTTTGCGTACCGATGGCTGACCTCTGTATTTGCGGCGGACACGAGAAAATAACTTCTCAAAATGTCGACGAGGCAGGCCACACTGAGTAATTACTTCCGTGTTCCCCCACCCCCGTCAAAAGACAGACAGACGAGAGAGACGTCACCGGAGCTAACGAAAAAAAGGACTTTTGCTGAAAAGTGGCTACAGGAGGTATCATGGCTAGAAGCAAATGATGCTCGCGCGGAAATGCGGTACAAAATGTGCCGTGAGAATCCCAATGTCGCCGATAAGAGCAGCGCATTTTATGTAGGGTCAAAGAATTTCAGCCATCCAAACTTTGAAAAGCACGAAAAAAAACAGAGAGCATGTGGCAATCAAGCAAACTATCGATGTCAAACAGGACCCCACTCGCCCTATGGACAAGTCGCGGAATAAAGGTAATGAACAGCGACATGCACTGACAAACGTGTTTTTGCTCGCATTTTACAAAGCTAAACATGCACGTTCAATGAGGTCTTATGAGGAGGACATCCCACTTTTAAAAAGGCTTGGAGTTAATGTGGGAGCCGCATAACGCCCTTTATTTTGAATTGGTGCTTTTATGTTTATTTCTTTACATTTCACTTCAAAGTAATGCCAATGTTGTTGTGCCAGTTGATGTTAATCAAGCATTAATTGTTAATATAATTAATTAAAGTTAATTGGCTCTAAGTAAAGCTTGTCATAAATTTATCGCATCAGGCGGGTCGGCTCTCAAGCTCAATGAGGACCAAGTCACATCTCCAGGTCCTCCTCTGAGAACCTGGGCGAAAAAATGATGTGCACCCCTGTTTATATGACACAATTTAGCCTATTGTTTTAAATGTATACAGTGGGGCAAATAAGCATTTCGTCAACCACCAATTGTGCAAGTTCTTCTACTTGAAAAGATTAGAGAGGCCTGTAATTGTCAACATGGGTAGACCCCAACCACGAGAGACACAATGTGGAAAAAAAAAAATCACATTGTTTGATTTTTAAAGAATTTATTTGCAAATCATGGTGGAAAATAAGTATTTGGTCAATACCAAAAGTTCATCGCAATACTTTATTATGTACCCTTTGTTGGCAATAACGGAGGCCAAACGTTTTCTGTAACTCTTCACAAGCTTTTCACACACTGTTGCTGGTATTTTGGCCCATTCCTCCATGCAAATCTCCTCTAGAGCAGTGATGTTTTGGGGCTGTATTTGGGCAACACGGACTTTCAACTCCCTCCACAGATTTTCTATGGGGTTGAGATCTGGAGACTGGCTTGGCCACTCCAGGACCTTGAAATGCTTCTCACGAAGCACCTCCTTTGTTGCCCTGGCTGTGTGTTTGGGATCATTGTCATGCTGAAAGACCCAGCTACGTCTCATCTTCAATGCCCTTCTGATGGAAGGACATTTTCACTCAAAATCTCTCGATACGTGGCCCCATTCATTCTTTCCTTTACACAGATCAGTCGTCCTGGTCCCTTTGCAGAAAAACAGCCCTTATGCATGCTGTTTCCACCCCCATGCTTAACAGTGCGTATGGTGCAATTCAGTATTCTTTTACCTCCAAACACAAGAACCTGTGTTTCTACCAGAAAGTTTTATTTTTGTTTCATCCGATCATAACACATTCTCCCAGTCCTCTTCTGGATCATCCAAATGCTCTCTAGCGATCCGCAGACGGGCCTGGACGTGCACTTTCTTCAGCAGGGGGACACGTCTGGCAGTGCAGGATTTGAGTCCCTGGCGGCGCATTGTGTTACTGATAGTAGCCTTTGTTACTGTGGTCCCAGCTCTCTGTAGGTCATTCACTAGGTCCCTCCGTGTGGTTCTGGGATTTTTGCTCACCGTTCTTGTTATTATTTTGACGCCACGGGGTGAGGAGGCAGTTGAAAGTCCGTGTTGCCCAACGACAGCCCCAAAACATCACTGCTCTAGAGGAGATCTGCATGGAGGAATGGGCCAAAATACCAGCAACAGTGTGTAAACAGCTTGTGAAGAGTTACAGAAAACGTTTGGCCACCGTTAATGCCAACAAAGGGTACATAACAAAGTATTGAGATGAACTTCCACCATGATTTGCAAATAAATTCTTTAAAAATCAAACTTTTTTTTTTTTTTTTTTAACTCAAATTCTGTCTGTCATGGTTGAGGTTTACCCATGTTGACAATTACAGGCCTCTCTAATATTTTCAAGTGGGAGAACTTGCACAATTAGTGGTTGACTAAATACTTATTTGCCCCACTGTACATAATAGAGATGTTCCGGTCCGATCGCGCCATTTTTCAGAAGACCGGAATCGGGTGAAAAGGACCGAGATTTTAATTTGAAAAAATATATTTATGTTTCTCTGCTTCAAGTGCATACAGCCTCTCACTCTCCGACGTGCTGCTTTTCTTGATCAGCAGTGCACTGGAGTTTGCTTGTTAAAGTTCGCAGTGAGTGACAGGGGTGCTGCACCTTCAAAGCCGTAGATCTGTCAATCATTGTTTAGCTTGTTAAACACTAGCAGTAGTGTGCTGTGGCAACTCATTGTGTAATTGATGAGAGGCTGTTCTCAGAGGTGTGAGTGGATTTGCGTGGACTCACTCAATGAAGCATTTAATAAAGACAAGCATTTTTCTATGTTATTGTTGTTGAAAAATAATTTGGTGGGACAGTAATATGTTTTAAACTTTTTTTTCGGTATCGGATCGTGACTTGGTATCGGCAGATTCTCAAAATCAGGTGACTGGGACTCAGGTGGAAAAAATCCGGACATCCCTAATACATAATATCGTATTAAATCAATCAGAGGCCCCTGGATCGCATTGGTAATATTGTCAAATATCGTTCCGGTGTCCAAACAATTTCTATCATATTGTCATGAAATTGCTGATACAGACCCCCAGTTATTACTCTTCCAGGTGTGTCATTACTGAACTTGTTCTGATGCCATAGACATTGACAGACATCCATCCAAGTGTGAGGACAGGAAAGACTAGGGTATGAAAGAGCACAGTGAATGCAACACCTCTTAGCATTTTAGTATTGATTAAGTGTTGTCCATTGTCTGTGTTTCAAAGGACTTTGTCAAGCCAACGGAAAAAGCATGGGGAATTTTAAGATAATGTGTACATGAATGACCTTAAAGCATAATTATTGGATCCCCATGTCAGACTGCTGGATATGCATTTTGTGGGCGCTCACTAAGAAGCTTTGTGAGCAGTTTGAGAGCACTCTGCATTAGTGAATCCGCCTTTCTTTACCCTTTTACTTATCTTTCTGTCCTTCCTCCATCCATGTCTTTTCTAGCATAGTGTGTCTCGCCGGGGCGGCGAGAATGGCCATTGGTGTGTTACTATGTGTTGCTTATGAGAGCATGAAATCCCGCCAAAGCCTCCAGGCACACTGAACCATACACACAGCTTGATTTTACACACAGAATGGAGGGTATATTAAGAGTGTGCGTTGGAGAGCATTGTAGGTCCATGCATGTGTGATTCCTCTCTGCATGCAGCTCATCCGCGAGTTCCCACAGCGACCCTCCTCGCCATCTGCCCATCAATCACTTTGTTTGCTGCCGAAGAGGGGAACCGATACCCGCAGATATTGACCCTCCGAGACCCGCAGCATCTCAAAATGGTTTGGCTAGGGGGAATTCAGGGAATATGGGCATATAAACACATCACACTAGAAGGGTGTGGGGGGGTGGCCGTCTAGCTAGCCAACCAGCGTGCATGCATAGAGGAATAGTCTCAAACACACATCTCTTATGTCAGTGGCTCAAGGCTTTTGTATGTGAAGGGGCCCTTCTACAGTGGAGGCTTTGTGCCTGCTATGAATACGTAGGCGAATTTGTGTGTGTGTGTAGTAGTGTGTTCGGGTTGTGGGGGGGGTGGCTAATGCAGGGGAAAGCCCTTGGCCTCAGCTGTTGTTGTACATTTTCTGACTTTAACCCCCCCATCTATGCTTCTCTCACAAACTTTCTCTGCTGGTAACAGCTGCTCGATTGCAATCATTTTTAATGTGTTTTGCTGTACAGAATACCGTAAAGGCAAGAATTTATATTTCTATGGCTTCAATGTAGGGCACCGTGACAACATTCCAAGCTGTATTGAGCTCTAATGGAAGAGATACAGTAAATCTGATGGGGGTTCACTGTGCTGTTAAGTAGGGCAGGGGGCTGCGCAGTGTTCATGTGATCTGGCTATTGAGTCAAGTGTGCAACATTCCCACCCTACCGTGGTATTACTTTATATTTAAAAGAATCTAATTAACTAATTAGCCGTCATTGACAGTGAGAGACGAATCACATCTGCTTTAAAGATTAACAGTTTTTGCATTTACCACTCAGTAAATTTGGATTATTAACTCAACACAGAAAATATGTAAAGAGATCAACAACCTTCCTAATGCTGTAACAGCTTTAAAATGCGTACGGCACGAGAAAAAAAGTCCTAAATAGGATTATTATGTGAATTAGAATCATATTTTGAGACGATTCGACTATATACAACAATTTAGCAAAGCCCAGATGACGAGAAATTAGTTTTTTAATCTGCCGGTTAGCCACGCCTACCATTATAGGGCTCTAGCGTCCCCAACAGGTGGATGACATCAGCAGAGTCACGATTTCATTTGATTTAGTATGCAGCATATTGAGTGGGAATTATTCACAACGACGAAAACACGACAAAGAGAGCCGCACAATGTCATTGTTTCAGTCTCTCTACTCCACGACAAAGAGAGCCGCACACTGTCATTGTTTCAGTCTCTCTACTCCAATATTTTTACAGGATATTCTTTTTATCCAAGTATTTTTCCCCAATAGTTAAATAAATGGCATGGTCATGACAAATAACAGTCTTGTGCTAAATGAAATATGAAATAATAAACATGCATTTATTCAAGATGACATGGCAAAATTACTCCGTAATGGTCAAAACTGTCGACTTCAACTTTACTGTCGCACCTCCCGAATTATTTTTTATGCGAGCTAAATCGGGCTGATGTCATTTCCCTTCCCCAGCTTCGGAGAATGTAAACAAACCAAGAGGCGTGACAGCTAGCCGACACGCTAACCCGAACCAAGTGATGTTTCAAAGTCTTCGAAGCGGAAAATCACACATACCTAGCCCGGATCATTTCACATGACGACTGGGCTGTCGATTGTCTTCGCCGGGCGGTTTGCAATTTACAGCTCATTTTCTTGCTAATACGGACAGGAGAGCTCGCCAACGCAGCAGTTGGACAATGACCGCTGAACATTTACACGCCAATGGGTATGAGATGCTGTCTACACGCCAACAAGCTGTTTGGGAGGCATGTACGGAGAAAACCTTTCCTCACTCACAATCATAAACGCAAACGTCTGGAGTTCGCCAAGCGGTATTGGGGCTTCAACTGGGACCGTGTGGTTTGGTCAGATGAGACCAAGATTGAGCTTTTTGGCAACAAACACTCCAAGTGGGTTGGCGTGCCACGAAAGATGCGCATGCTGAAAAGCACCTCATACCCACTGTGAAGTATGGGGGTTGGTCAGTGATGCTGTGGGGCTGTTTTGCTTCCAAAGGCCCTGGGAACCTTGTTAGGGTGCATGGCATCATGAATGCTTTGAAATACCAGGACATTTTAAATCAAAATCTGTTGCCCTCTGCCCGAAAGCTGAAGATGGGTCGTCACTGGGTCTTTCAGCAAGACAATGACCCTAAACATATGGCCAAATCTACACAGAAATGGTTCACCAGACGCAAAATCAAGCTCCTCCCATGGCCATCTCAGTCCCCAGACCTCAACCCCATTGAAAACCTGTGGGGTGAGCTGAAGAGAGTACAGAGGAGAGGACCCAGGTCTCTGGATGATTTAGAGAGATTCTGCAAAGAGGAATGGCTGAAGATCCCTCTTTCTGTCTTTTCCCATCTCGTGAAACATTATAGGAGAAGATTAGGTGCTGTTTTGTTGGCAAAAGGGTGGTTGTACAAAGTATTAACACCAGGGGTGCTAATAATTGTGACACACATTATTTGATGTCAAATCATTATTTCTTTATGTGGGATTTTTTCCCCCACTGAATAAATGCACTTGTATTGAAGGTTGGATTTTTCTCTTTTTTCCATTAAGGTTCCATATTATTTAGAAAAAAAAATATTAGAAGCTAAAAAACACATAATTATTATAATTCCAATAATTATGGAGGGCACTGTATATATATGGTATATATAATTGCAATACCGTGATACCGTGGTATTTTTGCTTAAGGATTTCATACCGTCAAAATCTCATACTGGCACATGCCAAGTGCCGTCAATGGAACTGAAACATACTTATTAAATGTCTGTCATCCCAGTTCAAATGGATTCGATATCAATCACTGTCAGTGACAGCGAACACGTAAAATGAGTCGTGCTTACATCACTGCATTCGCTACAATTCACCATGAAAGGTATTATTTTCATAATGATGTTATTTCTAAAGCGCTCAGTTATTCAGATGCTAAGAAAAACCGCAAACCTCCCTGAAAACTTGTGATTTGAGTTCCGAGCAAAGGTCATTTCTAAATATTTCTAATTAGTGTTACAGTTGATAACAGCGAGCCGGTTGCAAAGTGTTGAGTTCGAGTTGTAACGTGTTCTTTGTTGACTAGAGGGGGAAAAAAAGCATTCTTGGAAGGAATAATAACCCCAAGCAAAAGTAGATAAGAAGGACTGTGAGCAAAGTGGTTGCTCAAAAAAAAAAAAAAAAGGTTTTGCTGACGGCTGCTGACCGCACAATTTTCTGAGAAACACATAATCCACTGAGATTGTGTTATCTACCTTAAAAGTATTTTCAGCATTCTGACACGAATTGATTTAAGCATCACTGCAGTTCTTGGTCATGGTCATGAGTCTGTCCCATTCAGTCAATGGCTTTTGTTTCTTTTCACGTAGATAAAAAGACTGCTCAACTGTACAAATTATCAGACGCGCGAGCTACTCAATTCAGGCGTCAGAAAGCTGATGAGTGTTTGCTCTGCGGTTTGGCAGCAAGATGAAAAACAAATGCTCGCTCTGAAAAAGTAGCGCCACCTGCCCGGGCGTAACCTTTTCCTATTTGCATATGCATGTTAGCATGGAATAGCACGTTGACTTATGCAGCTATTGTTTGAAGCGAGTTGGAGAGGTCAATATTGTTCAGGACTCCATTTTCATACGAGCACTTATGTCAGTGTTTGTGTATTATTCATAGAGTTCCATCACCTCCCATAGATTAAGCTGCTGGCTTGAAAACGTGCTTATATGTGTGTGTGTGTGTGTGTGTGTGTGACACCGATTTGTGAGCCAGACCTTTGTGGACTACCAGATCCCCTGAGGACGCGCCAGTCCTCGGTTATCGCTTTGCAATGACATCACTGTGTGCTTGAGAGGCTTTTAGTCTGATTAACGTACTATGTATTTGCATTTGCCCACATGCATTTTGTGTCTGTGTGTGCGTGTGAGTGAATTAGATCCACCTAATCCTGGCATGTGGATTGACAGTGCATTGAAGCTATATTAGACACAGTATATATGAGGAGTTTCCCAACCTTACGCACCCAAGTGGAGTACTGTATTTAAAAAAATAAAAAATCTGTCCGAGTATTGATGCATATACAGTGGTACCTCTACATATGAAGTTAATTCGTTCCAGGACTTTGGTCCGTCCACATATAAGTGAATAGGATCAATTTTAGTTAGTGTCCTCAACATAAAGAAAAACAAAAACCACAAAGTGAGTAATGTTTTGAGCCTTCCCCGAGATGGTCTAAAAACCATATATTGACTAGGGGTGTGACAAAATATCGAAATGGTGATATATCGTGATTAGGGCTGTCAAAATGATCACGTTAACAGGCATTAATTAATTTTCTTAATTAATCACGTTAAAATATTTGACGCATTTAACTAGGGCTGCAGCTATCGAATATTTTAGTAATCGAGTAATCGACTGAAAATTCTATCGATTAATCGAGTAATTGGATAAAACAAATATATTTTTAGGTGAAGAGCAATTATAAATATACATGAGAAAACAAGACATTTCATCTAATCTTGAACCATTTTCAGTCAATCAATGTCTTTATTTTCGATGTATATTGTTGAAAACAGCCAACAATTGCATCTCAGATGTAACTAGAATAAAAAAAAAAAGACTAATTCACTGATTTCACTAAAAATTCCGTTATGCTTGATAACACACATCACTTAAAAGTTAGGAGGTTTTCCCACGTGTTTCAATTGAATTTCTATTCGTGTCAAACCATTTTTAAGTTATATTTAAGTTTTAAGTTAGTCTAAACTGTAAGTCCCAATAGGAAGAGTTTTTTGCAGTGTTGGAAATAATTGTATGATACAGGCTGTATTGGAGCACATTAGGGACCAGTGCGACTTGGTGTTTTATCCAGCAATGACTACTGAGCTAAAATTGATAGTTAGCATTATTGAGTTTTTATTTTACACCCTCATCACTCCACAACGCTATGTTATGTTAAAGCCTGTATGTAAGACATGTTAGCCACGCATCGAAAGTGGTCATAATTAATAGAAACCTAGCCCTCCGCAGGGCTAACATTACGTGAGCTAGTGACAGTAACGTTAATCTTATTTATTAGCGCTTAGCGCTCTTTATTAGCGCTTAGCGCTCTACTGCTTTAAGATGGCGGCTCTTTACTAACGCTGCCCAGACGCGGCCGAGTCTGTCATTTCGCATGTTGTTCAACATACATGTGATCTCTATGAGACTCATCAGACGCTACCTGCTACCAACATAGCATCGTGCGGGCTAGTATTGAGCAACGTCGGCGTTGTTGGTAGCGGCTGTCGGCTACACTAAGTTTTTTTTTTTTTTTTTTTACTTCTTCCTCTACGCACGTGACATCAGCGCGTTGTCCCGCATTAAAAGTAGTCCGAGCAAAACGTGATGCTTAGAGCTGTCAAAATAAACGATTACTCGAGGGGAATAAAATTACTCGGATCAGTTTTTAAACTCGAGTTACTCAAGTTGTTCGAGTATTCTTTTTAGCTCTACATTTAACGCACATGCCCCGCTCAAACAGATTAAAATGACAGCAAAGTGTCATTTCCACTTGCTACTTGTGTTTTTTTGGTGTTTTGCCGCCCTCTGCTGGCGCTTGGGTGCGACTGATTTTATGGGTTTCAGCACCATAATTATTAATGACATCATCAATGGCGAGCTACTAGTTTATTTTTTGATTGAAAATTTTACAAATTTTATTAAAACGAAAACACTAAGAGGGGTTTTAATATAAAATTTCTATAACTTGTACTAACATTTATCTTTTAAGAACTACAAGTCTTTCTATCCATGGATCGCTGTAACAGAATTTTAATAATGTTAATGCCATCTTGTTGATTTATTGTTATAATAAACCAATACAGTACTTATGTACAGTATGTTGAATGTATATATCAGTCTTGTGTCTTATCTTTCCATTCCAACAATAATTTGGCGTTGTAATGGTTTATCTTGAAAGTGTTTGCATTTAGTCTTATTGATTAGGGTGGATACACTGCCCTCTGGTCTGCCTCTTTTCACATGGCTGAATCCAACTGCTTCCTGTTAAGACCAACGTAAGCTAAGTTTTTGATTGAGCTAGTGTTTTTAAATGCATTCATAATTTAGTTTATAGGTATATTTAGCTGCTTTTTGTGGGGATATGTGTCTGAACCATTAAGAGGATTGTAAAAAAAAAAAAAAAAAAAAAAAAACTAGCATGTTATAGCATTTAACCTAGCAGACTTTTTTTTAGCCAATTGTTCTTTTTTGTACATAGATCCTCATTTAATTTTTTTTTTCTATACCATTTGAGGCTCAGCTCAGGTATTTTAATTTTTAATTTCCTTATCCGATTACTCGATTATTCGAGCTAACTACTACATCGATTAATTGACTATTAAAATATTCGATAGCTGCAGCCCTAATGAATACATACAGTGGAAATTAAGCTAAGCGTAGTGAGATGAAACCATACATTGTGCATTAAAATGTGACATACAGTGTAACGCATTGCAGTGCACCAATAATTGCACATCCAAATATCCTTATGAGTACACACAAAAACCCTCCTTCACTATGATTAGTACGGTACTTATTTTGGGAGGAGCTCTGATTTTGAATTATTCATGAAATTTCAGAATATTTTGTAATTTTGCCAGAGTCGGCACGTTATGCTAGGATAGTAAAATGTGAATGAATAAATGTATTACACTAACAATCCCTGAAGGGGAATTATGCAAAATTGCTGAACTATAGTCCACTTATGATAACTACTGTAGTTCTTTAACATTTCTACCGCTTCATCGTGGAACCCTTTTTTGAAAACATGCGTTTTTCCGCTCGTGTTAATGAATATCCCTCATTTATGCCCCTCCACTCTCGCACCACATGATCACTTTTAGCGTTCTGCCTGCCTCCCCATAATCCATCATTTCCCCAAGCCACCGCGCAGTTGCGTAAATATGGGTTAGTGTGCCTCTTGTTACCTCCCCCACTCTCCTTCCCCTCTCTCCTTCCTCGCTTGCTTTTCTTGGCGTTTTTATTGTTTTGCACTTCCTCTTCTTTGGTATTGTTTTTTTGCCATCGCAGCAAAACCGATTCAAAGCATGGGTAGATTAAAGGGCGACTGGGATGAAATGCAATGGATGTACAAACACATTTGTTTTGGACGAAAGTGTACAGTTAGTTGTTATGTAAGGGCTAATTCAGAGTGCCAAGAATGAGTTGGCTACAGATTGAACTTTCCATGGTGCCTGGTGCCAAAATTGTGGGTTAGTGCAAGTGTGTGTCTTTTAGTGAGTACTAGCTGAGCATCTTTGTCATTAGATTGTGTCAAAATGATGCCCGGGTACAGTAATTCAAGCACATACGTACAAATTGACTAGCTTTTTTTTTTTTTTTTTTAGTTTTAGAAAGTAGGACAGAAATTGGTGTCAACATTTTGACAGAGACAACATTGTACAGTATGTGAGGAAGGAGCTAGCTTGGGTCATTAGAGTTTGCACAAGTGTCATTACCTGTAAGTAGGCCTGCAAAATATTTTGTTTGAACATCGCCATCACAATGTGCGCAGAAAGTCCGATTGTTTTTTGTTGTTTTTTTTAATGGAAACTTTTGTTTTTTCCTCATAAAAGCAGCAGTTGTGCAGTGACATGGCTTCCCGGATCCCTTTTATATACACCAATCTTCATCATTCACAGATAATACCTCTTAGCCTGGATTAATCGGTAGTATATGAAAACTAGGGATGTACCAATCACATATTTTTGCACCTGTCCAAGTCACTTGATTTTGAGAGTCGATACTGAGTCCCGATTTGATACCGAATTTTTTTTTTTTTTCGCTCATGCTACCAAGAACAGCCTCTCACTTACACAATGAATAAGTTGCCACCAGGGGTGTAAGTGGGCCAGAACGGTCAGGAACGCAGTTCCGGTATAAGATTCAGGGCCGGAATGCTGTTCCGGTACACGGTGCTTTGATTCCGAAAATATGACGGTAACTGTCAAAACGCTATGTAATTTTTTTTTTTTTTTTTTTTAATGCTAAGCTGCCACACATGCATTTCATCTCCAAGAAGAAAACTACCAACATTCGATTTACATACACAAGTGTTAACAACAAGCATAATAAAGTGCTTGTGTAGCGTCATCCGTTTCCACCAATATTTATTATTGATTTTATTCCACGGACGGCATGGAGGTTTCCCCAGCTGCTGCAGTGATCACAGTCTGACGATGATGAGTCACATCAATGTGCGAATGCACGCAGCAAAGCAAAACGCCTGGACTCATTTATATGTTCAATTGGCTGACATACTGACATGTGATCAGCAGAGATAGTTTGCTCTGATTGGTTCAAATGTGCATGTTTTCTGGAACAGCCCAAAAAAAAAAAAAAAAAAAAAAAAAAAGGTTGTTGAATTGATGCAACAAAAAAAGACAATGCAACAAAAAATGGATCAAATCTTTAAGAGTAACGAAAGAGTTGAGCTTACAGTATTTATCATATTTAGTTTTATTTGCTCTGATGAGGAGGTTCAGAACATCTTAGCTGTCAATGTGTACTTTGGACTTATAGTTGTTCATTTATGTTAGGCTACTTATTCATTTCCTTATGATTTAAAAAAAGTCACTGCGCAATCTTCAAAATATATTCCATTTCACTGTGCATAATATGTCATTTGTACTTATTTTTCTGAATGTATGTTACTTTTATCTTTACTATTTAAAAAAAAAAAAAAAAAGTAAATGTTTACATTAACTTCAATTTTATTATACATCTTATATTCTTAAGTAGTTAAAATTTAGATTTGGCATTTAGTATGTGAGGAAATGAGAGAAAATAAAAATTAGGAGATGGAGGTTGGGGTCATTGGTGTTTTTGTTAACTTTTATTTTGTAAATCATTGAAAAAAATATAATTAAACATCCTATGTTCTTAAGTAGTTAAATTGAGATTTGGCATTTAGTATGTGAGGAAATGAGGGAAAATAAAAATTAGGAGATGGAGATTGGGGTTATAGCTGTTTTTCTGTTCTTTTATTTTGTAAATCATTGAAAAAAAATACAATTTTGAATGAAAATCAGTTTTTGTATGTGTTATAGAAATAACTGTGCTAAAACAGGTTTCTTTGCATTTCAGTAGTTTAAGAGGTTTGAGGCTCCCCCCAAAAATAAGAAAAAAATTAATGAAATTTCTGGCTCCATGGCGACCTTCATGTCGGGGAGTTCCGTCAAGAAATTCTAGCCACTTTCACCCCTGGTTGCCACAGTACTCTTCAAACTGTACCACACCAAACGATGATTAACGCATTTGTCGCTTTGATCATAGAACTACCGAGGCATCTCTGGCCAGATCAAAGCTACAAACCTGTCAATATCGTTAACTTTAAGTACCAAACGCCAGCTGCACTGGTGACCACCCCCCAAAAAAAACGGTTTGGTCGCATTGCTTTTCAGGAGTGAAGGTGAGAGGCTGTACAAGCATGAAGCAGAGAAACATATATTTTTTAAATTAAAAAACCCGATCCTTTTCAGCCAATTCCGATCTTCTGTAAAAAGGCACAATCGGCCCGATTTCCAATCACGTGATTGGATCGCGACATCTCTAATGAATACAATGTGGTCATAGTGTGTCAAGCAAAGTCTTCCCAAATAGAGCTATTCAAGTCTGGTGAAAATTCTTTCTAGATTTAATATTGCAATATACCGTATTGGCCCTGATTATAAGACAACCCCCTCTTTTTCAAGACAAGTTTGAAGAAAGACTTTTTGAACACCAAATTAATGTTTATACAGAAAATAATTACAGTACATCTGAAAAAATGATGAAAACATAATTTGAGAGAAAAAGCATGTTATTTTGCCTCATTCAAATCTTAATATCTGAAACTTTAAATATGTAAACTAATGTGCAATCGCATTCGTAATTGAATGGCTTCTGGTTTTTGAAATGTAAATAAAACAATCTATTGTGATAAAACAACAAAATTGCAATAACTGCAATAACCATCAAAGTGAGGTCTAAGTGTAACTGTAGTCTTGAAACAAATCTGAATAAGGAAAAACATTGCAATAAAATAATGCAAACTGGTTAAACGAGAGTAGCTGAGATCTGTCATGACAGAACATTACTCCTCAAGTTCAGCATTCGTTTCAATGATATCTGGCGCTATCCAGAGTCGTGAATGGGTATAATGTCTAAAGACGACCCCCACTTTTTCAGTCTTATTTCAATGTAAAAAACACCGTCTTATATTCGGGCCAATACGGTATATCGCAAACCCCCCAAAAATCGCAATGTCAGTTTTTTCCAATATTGTTCAGCCCTACCTGTAAGCCATTTCCTAATATTTTGACCCTTTCAGTGGCAGCCATTTTCCAAAGACAACCGATGAGTGGGACCCAATTTGACACATTTTAGACCAATCTTTTAAGACTGACAGTATACAGGTAGTCCCCGGGTTACGAATGTGTTCCGTTCCTACGCTGTCAACGTAACCCGAATTTCCGCTTAAGTCAGAATTAACCCTTTAAATTGTCAAAATAACTATCCAAAAAGTCCAAAAGTATTGTATTTTGTTTAATGGTGGAGCATACATTGCCGTCTGGTGGCAGCATTGGTTCTGGCCGGACTGTCGTTCAATAATGCTTCCATATAGGAGCACTCAGACATCACACATGGATAAAAAGAATAGCCGCGCTCTGGTTTGGCCCACATAAGGCTGTAAGTTGCTTCAGCTAATATATGTTTGTGTATGTGTTTGTAGTTAAGTTTAGAGCTAGAGTTTGTGGAGTTACGTGTGAGTGATTTGCTATGAGAACTGTAAATACGTTAGCATTTGTAGCATTTAAGTTAGCTGCTTTTGTGGGGCAAGTTAGGCTAATTTAATCTACTAAATTTACATACTGATCAGACTAGAAGGACGTTTGAACACCAATCGTTTTGTGTCTAGTGTTTTATTGTTGAAATGCATGTTGTTTTGAACAGACGTGTACATATGTGTGTTACAGCTTTGAAAATTGTCAAAAGTGAAGGAAGTAAAAAGCTTCAAAAAGCGCAATTGCTTTGTTTGCTGTCTGTCAGCTGAAAAATGTTGCATTTATTGAGGACAGAACAAGTCATGTTAATAGAGTAAAAAATAAGATACGGTGAGGTACAATTAGGTACTGTTTGTTCGACTAAAAAAGAAAAGACTGGAGACAAAATGGCGGATGAGACTCCGGCCTCAAAATCGCGTAAATCGAATACTTCGTAACCCAGGGACTACCTGTATTGTGTTTTATGACTTTGTAAACAAAGAGACTATCAAATTTAAGATGTACTCTCTTCTTTTGTCAGAAAATAAAAGTTTCTGTTTTTCAGTAGTCTGAAATAGAACGTTTATTTCACAGAATTCACCTATTTTGGAGGAATAAAATGGAGCTTTTTGTGGAAATGGGTTATAGTTTCTCTGTTTCGTGACACTGTAGTTTATCTTCCGCTACAAACACTTGAGGGAAATACTGTATTGTCCTTCCCAGAATAAATGCCTGGTCAGTTCGGAGTTGAGTAAATAAACAGGCCACTGTTTGAGGTAGTACTTATACAGTCTGCAAAGCCTGGTTGGCTTGGGCCATGAAAAGAGCAATGTCAAATACCGGCCACCAATCCCGTCTCTTGCAAGCGGGCTCATCTGTCAACACTTGTTACGCCATAAGACGAAGAGGCCAGAGGAATAAGTGTCTATATTTGTCCGTCTGAGCCTCGCTTGGCGGCTCTCTCGCCGTCTTCTTCATTCGCTGCGACTCCTATCCGCCAGTCTTGTCGTTGTCTTCTCGCAGGCCCCCTGTATAATTACCCCAAACTGTACGGAGACAGCGCCGCGGCTCCGCAGCCATCCGCCGTCACCATTGGCTGTTTGGCGCTTCGACTCGGCTCGCGATTGGTTGAGCGCCTCGATGCGGGATTCAATCAGCTGGGTGGAAGAGTATGTAGGTCAGTGTGTAGCGATGCCCCCACCCCCTTCCCTTCTCCTCCAGCATCTCAGTGCTCTTGTGTTAATTGGCCGCCTTCCAAGTTTGAAACCCGAGAGAGACTCGAGGCGAGAACGGAGAGGTGGGGAGTAAAGCGGGGAGGTTAAAAGAGGAAGGGAAGTTGACGGGGGGACAAGGGTGGGGGAGGATTTGACGTATGGAGACGCCTGTTGCACACAGTGGTGCAACAGTACATGTTAAGGGCCTTTATATAATAAATCAGATCTAAAACCCAGGAAAAATGTAGTGTGTGAAAAATGTTTGATTTTTATAGAATTTATTTGCAAATTATGGTGGAAAATAAGTATTTGGTCAATACCAAAAGTTCATCTCAATACTTTGTTATGTACCCTTTGTTGGCAATTACAGAGGCCAAACCTTTTCTGTAACTCATCCCAAGCTTTTCACACACTGTTGCTGGTATTTTGGCCCATTGGGCTGTCGTTGGGCAACACGGACTTTCAACTCCCGTCCACAGATTTTCTATGAGGTTGAGATCTGGAGACTGGCTAAGCCACTCCAGGACCTTGAAATGCTTCTTACGAAGCCACTCCTTTGTTGCCCTGGCTGTGTGTTTGGGATCATTGTCATGCTGAAAGACCCAGCCATGTCTCATATTCAATGCCCTTGCTGATGGAAGGAGATTTTTACTCAAAATCTCTTAATACATGGCCCTATTCATTATTTCCTTTACACAGATCAGTCGTCCTGGTCCCTTTGCAGAAAAACAGCCCCAAAGCATGATGTTTCCGCCCCATGCTTCACAGTGGGAATGGTGTTCTTCAGATTCAGTTCAGTATTCTTTCTCTTCCAAACACGAGAACCTGTGTTTCTACCAAAAAGTTCTATTTTGGTTTCATCTGACCATAACACATTCTCCCAGTCCTCTTCTAGATCATCCAAATGCTCTTTAGCGAACCGCAGACAGGCCTGGACGTGCACTTTTCTTCAGCAGGGGGACACGTCTGGCAGTGCAGGATTTGGGTCCCTGGCGGTGCATTGTGTTACTGATAGTAGCCTTTGTTACTGTGGTCCCAGCTCTCTGTAGGTCATTCACTGGGTCCCCCCCCCGCGTGGTTCTGGGATTTTTGCTCACCGTTCTTGTTATCATTTTGACGCCACGGGGTGAGAGCTTGCATGGAGCCCCAGATCGAGGGAGATTATCAGTGGTATTGTATGGCTTCCATTTTCTAATAATTGCTCCCACAGTTGATTTCTTTACACCAAGCGTTTTACCTACTGCAGATTCAGTCTTCCCAGCCTGGTGCAGGTCTACAATTTTGTCTCTGGTGTCCTTCGACAGCTCTTTGGTCTGGGCCATAGTGGAGTTTGGAGTGTGACTGACTGAGTTTGTGAACAGGTGTCTTTTATACCGATAATGAGTTAAAACAGGTGCCATTAATACAGGTAACGAGTGGAGCCTCATTAGACCTCGTTAGAAGAAGGTTGACAGCCAGAAATCTTGCTTGTTTGTAGGTGACCACATACTTATTTTCCACTCTAATTTGGAAATACAGTGGGGAAAACCCATTGGCGGTGTATCAAATACTTGTTCTCCCCACTGTATATTCTTTAAAAATCAAACAATGTGATTTTCTGTTTGTTTTTTTTCCACATCTCATGGTTGAGGTTTACCCATGTTGACAATTACAGGCCTCTCTAATCTTTTCAAGGAGAACTTGCACAACTGGTGGTTGACTAAATAGTTATTTGCCCCACTGTATGACGAGGATAGCGTGGCGCTATACTTTCGTATTGGAATGCTGGCGAGGTCTTCGGGAATAGACGTCATCAGGTAGCGGCTTGCAGCGAGGCGCGTCACTCGTTGATAAGGTGTTTTTATGGCAGTAACTCAAAAACTACGCGATCAATTAAACAAAAATTTGAGACAGCGAATGATGCATTCAATACAATTTAACCATGTAAAACGCTCCTGAATTGAAGTCTTCACCTGCCCTTTAAGGTTTAGGAAGAGAATGGGATGGCATGGAACTTTACATAGTCATTTTTGCAAGTCCGTTAAATCATGTCTGTATTTAGTCTGCTCAAGACCCGTCAAGTCTAGTCTTCCCTTGCTATCAAATCTTCAATATAATGGCAAGGTAGTTTATTTTCAATAAAACAGCATCACCAACTTTAGGCTGGGCATGCATTTTGCAGCATTTTCAAATGGTGTTGTTGACTTGTCATCTCTGTCTGGCACACGAATCATGCAGCTTGCAAACTAGTTGGTTTTGTCTGTTGTGAGTGATTAAAGGGGAGTTCAAGAGAGGCAACGTGGCATCAGCAGCAGCAGCTCGACGGTTTATCTAATCTGTCGGATTGTGACTTTGCGCACATACACACGCAGAGGCCAGTGTGCCAGGGTGAAATGCTGTCAAGGCGACGGTCACGTCCTCTGGCGGCTTTTTATCGAGGCGAGGGCTGCTCATCTCTGAATAATTCAAACTAACCTAAATTCTTCCACTGCCTTTTATCCCCCTGCCCCCCACACACGTATCGTGAATCACTCCCACCCTGTAAGTGGTGGTCCCTAGGCGTCGCCCGTGGTGGAAAGAGCCAGACAATCGTCAGACAGAGCAAGTAAATACACTTTTCTTTGGCGGACCATCTGCAGTCGTGTCTGTGTGCATCCTTCACATTAAAAGTCCGCCCCCAGCAGTTTGTGTTCTCAGCATCCCTCGCTGGCCCGCTCGCCTTTCATGACATGTTTTTGGTTTTTATTCCGAAAGATGATGATGTAGCCCCGCCCACTCGTGCTAAAATACACGGCAGCTCGTCTGGCTTATTTCCTTTCTATTTTTTTCTCCCTTTCTGCCCCGGCTTTGAACTCATTATGATGGCGATTCTTCCCGAGCCACCCATGCGCGCACACACGCACGCTCAGAGTGACTTTAGCCCAACTCGACCCACCGACTGAGCCAGTCACTGACCCACTTAGTGAGGAACAGAGCACCAGACGGACGGCAGACTTTCTACTGCGGGGCATTCTGGGAAAAAAAATGAAGAGACAACAACAAACGATGCATGCGCCCACGCACTCTCTGAAACACGAACATGTTTACACATGCCACTTGAAACTGAAATACAAATACTTGATTTTTTTAAACACATCTTTAACTTAACTTTTACACTTTGTTGACATAAGTTAAACACTGCCTGCACAATTACTGTATAGCGTCTATGTACCCTGCGCACACAAGCGTCCAGACAGGAGCCGTTGCGAAGTTGCAACACAGAAACTCATTTGTCGCGTGACCAGACAGGGGAGCAACGTGTCGGCCGCCCTAACGTAACGCCACCACTTCCCCTTTTTTCTGCATTATTCCGGTTATTTTTAGCAGACTTGGTGAGGCCACCGACTGCTGACTCCGCGTGTCATCACAAAGTCGCTGTGGTTGACTGCAAGCAATGTCATTGTGAGATGACACTTTAGTTCACTAATGGATATTAACCCATTAATGAGTTAATCCCATTATAATTCTGTTGTTACCAGAACAAAAACAGCACTGGAGCAAACAAACCTTTGGAGGGAAAAAAAATGAAATCATTATCATTTTACACAAAACTAAAAAAAATGGGCCAGAAAAAAGGATTGGCACCCTTTGAAAAATCATGTGAATCTTCTCTAATTTGTGTAATTAACAGCACCTGTTACTTACCTGTGGCACATAACAGGTGGTGGCAATAACTAAATCACACTTGCAGCCAGTTAAAATGGATTAAAGTTGACTCAACCTCTGTCCCGTGTCCTTGTGTGTACCACATTGAGCATGGAGAAATGAAAGAAGACCAAAGAACTGTCTGAGGACTTGAGAAGCAAAATTGTGAGGAGCATAGGCAATCTCAAGGCTGCAAGTCCATCTCCAAAGATCTGAATGTTCCTGTGTCTACCGTGCGCAGTATCATCAATAAGTGTAAAGCAAATGGCACTATGGCTAACCTCCCTACATGTGGACGGAAAAGAAAATTGACAAGAAATTTCAACGAAAGATTGTGCGGATGGTGGATAAAGAACCTTGACTAACATCCAAACAAGTTCAAGCTTTAATGAGTTAATCCCATTATAATTCTGTTGTTACCAGAACAAAAACAGCACCAGAGCAAACAAACCTTTGGGGGGAAAAAATGAAATCATTATCATTTTACACAAAACTCCAAAAAATGGGCCAGACAAAAGTATTGGCTTCTCAAATTTGTGTATTTAACAGAACCTGGAACTTACCTGTTGCACATAACAGGTGGTGGCAATAACTAAATCACACTTGCATCCAGTTAAAATGGATTGAAGTTGACTCAACCTCTGTCCTGTGTCCTTGTGTGTACCACATTGAGCATGGAGAAATGAAAGAAGACCAAAGAACTGTCTGAGGATTTGAGAAGCAAAATTGTGAGAAGCATAGGCAATCTCAAAGCTACAAGTCCATCTCGAAAGACCTGAATGTTCCTGTGTCTACCGTGTGCAATATCATCAATAAGTGTAAAGCAAATGGCACTGTGGCTTACCTCCCTACATGTGGGCGGAAAAGAAAAATTGACAAGAGATTTCAACGAAAGATTGTGCGGATGGTCGATAAAGAACCTCAACTAACATCCAAACAAGTTCAAGCTGTCCTGCAGTCCGAGGGTACAACAGTGTCAACCCGTACTATCCATCGGCGTCTGAATGAAAAGGGACTCTACAGTAGGATACCCAGGAAGACCCCACTTCTGACCAAGAGACATAAAAAAGCCAGGCTGGAGTTTGCCAAAAGTTATCTGCGAAAGCCAAAATTGTTTTGGAAGAATGTTCTCTGGTCAGATGAGACAAAAGTAGAGCTTTTTGGGAAAAGGCATCAACATAGAGTTTATAGGGAAAAAATGTGGCCTTCAAAGAAGAAAACACGCACAGTCAAATGTGGCGGAGGTTCCCTGATGTTTTGGGGTTGCTTTGCTACCTCTGGCACTGGACTGCTTGATCGTGTGCATGACATTTTGAAGTCTGAAGACTACCAACAAATTTTGCGGCATAATGTGTGAGAAAGCTGGGTCTCCCTCAGAGGTCATGGGTCTTCCAGCAGGACAATGACCCAAAACCAACTTAAAAAAGCACTAGAAAATGGTTTGTGAGAAAGCACTGTGCCAGCAATGAGTCCAGACCTGAATCCCATAAAACACCTGTGGAGAGATCTGAATATAGCAGTTTGGAGAAGGCACCCTTCTAATCTCAGAGACTAGGAGCAGTTGGCTAAAGAAGAATGGTCTAAAATTCCAGCAGAGCATTGTAAGAATCTCATTGATGGATACTGGAAGCTGATTTTGAGTTATTTTGTCTGAAGGTTGTGCTACCAGGTAATAGGCTGAGGGTGCCAATACTTTTGTCCGGCCCATTTTTGGAGTTTTGTGTAAAATGATAGTAATTAAAAAAATGTTCATTCTGTTTTTTCATTGCAAGCAAAATAAATGGAGATATTACTACCAAAGCATTTGTAATTGCAATCATTTTTGGGAGAAATTGAGCATTATGTGACAGAATTGCAGGGGTGCCAATACTTTTAGCCAGCAGTGTAACTCTGGAATGACCCCAGCTACTTGGACTCCTATTATAATGTATATATACATACAGTAATTCTCATTAGTGTGTACTATACTCGACTTCAGCCTGTGGAACCCAAAGTACATCAGCTCTCTTCAAGAGGAAGTTGAGGTGCTGCTCCGTCCACTATCAGCAAGAGGCCCACCCTGCCGTAAAGTGCTTTCTTTCCTCTCTCGTTTCGCCCCCCACCCACTCTCCGCTCCACAAGGACTTGGCACACAAGCGGCTAAAGGATTACCAGAAATTTCTTCTTTCAGAGGCACCGAAGCCTTCAAGCTTCACAGTCACCTCGCAATGTACAAGCGTGTGAGAGAGAGCGACGGTGCTGTGAAGCGCCTCCGAGAAAGAAAGTGGGTGAAAAGCGAAAAAGAGAAGAGGAGGTGGTTCGAATTGAGCGATTGCCGTACTTAGCAAGTGGGACGGGTACAGGGGAAAAAACAAAAAATAAAGCCAGAGAGCAGAGAGATTTGGCCTGCTGCCAAATGATGCCACTGTGCAACTTTGTGTGGTTAAGTAAAGCCAAGAAAAAAAGAGGAAAATGCAGATTAAGAGTAGCCATGGGACAAAATGTCCCCTTGGAAGAGTGGCAATACTCTAGTACAAGATATTTGATGCTGATGTGTAGAAGCTCAATACCAGTGTTGTTTTTGGCAGCCCTTTTCATTTTTGTCTTTAGTTTTTTGGACTAAAATACGTATTAGTCATGTTTTAGCTAGAGTTGTTCCGATCATGTTTTTTTGCTCCCGATCCGATCCCGATCATTTTAGTTTGAGTATCTGCCGATCCGATTGCTTTTTTTTTTTTGCTCCCGATTCAATTCCAATCATTCCCGATAATTTTTCCCGATCATATACATTCTGGCAATGCATTAAGAAAAAAATGAATAAAACTCAGACGAATATATACATTCAACATACAGTACATAAGTACTGTATTTGTTTATTATGACAATAAATCCTCAAGATGGCATTTACATTACTAACATTCTTTCTGTGAGAGCGATCCACGGATAGAAAGACTTGTAATTCTTAAAGGATAAATGTTACATTGTATATTGTGACTAAATATTGCCATCTAGTGTATTTGTTGAGCTTTCAGTAAATGATACTGTAGCCATTTAACTGTTCTGCCCAAATGCATGATGGGAAGTGCCACCATGACTGTGTGTAGTGGCACCAATTGATATATCTTCTCTGCGTTGGGAAATAACATAGGGTGTTAAGAAAAAGATCAACTACTACATTTCTTCCCCACATTGCTTCCCACGATATTTCTAATTGTTGAGAGAGGGATAGTAAGGCTTTAGCCAATTAAAAAAAAGCTCCAAAGGCTGCCAAAATTCACTCTACTCATTTTACGCTGCTTTTTAGCTCTATATATAGGTAAAACGGCGCCATTATAGATTGAACGCGACAATGCGTGAGCGGGTCGTGCAGCGCATGTGTTAATTGTGTTAAATATTTCAACAACGTGATTAATTTTTTAAAAATTATTTACCGTCGTTAACGCGATAAATTTGATAGCTCTACTTTAAGCCAAAACTTAGGACTCTGGATGAGTGTAAGACATTTTGTCTGTAACGTTAAATACAATTAGAAAACGATTTAAAATATATATATATTTAAAAAAGGCAGGTCCGATATTTTTTTTGCCGATTCCGATACTTTGAAAATGACGTGATCGGATTCGATCGATCGGGATGACATCTTTAGTTTTAGCCATTTCATTTGTCTTTGTCTAGTTTTAGTAGTTAATAAAATCTCATACAAATTTTGTCTCTTTTTAGTCGACAGTTACTCAAAATGTTTTCATCTGTAAAATTCAAAAGGTTTCCGACAATTTCAAATGAACATAGACAGACGAGCACATATTGCGATAAAAATACACACTCAGCAGGAAAAGCAGTACATTATTTTCAGTTAAACCCATCTAGGAGCCACATGTGAAACAAAAAAGTTGTCCAAGCGTTTAAGAGGATGCTCGCCAGGCTAAAGTTGATGCTAACGCGAATGCTATTCTAACGCGTTAAGTTACATTTAGTGTGTGATGATCACTCAGCACAGACCTTAATAGAAGTCCCAGAGAATTCTGGTACTCCTACTAGTCCCAAACAATGGCCGGTGTGGCCTCTCCCCCGGAAAACCCAGAGGTGGCAAAAATGACCCAAGTGCTTTTGAATTGGCAAGTCTTTGTCGGACAGACAACAGCCGTTCATATGGAAATGCAACCACTAGACATACATTAACTTCAGACACAATGACCACAATCCTTACTCCATGCCCCTGATTCAGTCCTTCTAAACTAGAGACACAATTCCTGCGTTACACTCAAATTGCAGTTCTAAAACACTTTTTTTGTCTTCTTCAAAACAATGTACACATTTGGGCCATTCTTTCTGTCGTTATGTGTGGAGTATAGGAGAAGTGAATAAAAAAATGTGTGAAAAGTGTCAAACTTCATGAATAAATGTGATTTAATACATGTAGCTTGACTTGAACTGACACAAACTATCACACGAGTCACGGAGGAGAGGCCAAATCGGCCATTGCTAGGGAATATTAGGAGTGTTTGTCATGGGAAAGGCCAAGTCGGCCTCTGCTGGGTTTTCTAGTGTTAAAAGGCTAAAGCAACATTTCACATTCGCTCTTGCCAAGATAAGAAATGATAACAAATCTTACCATAAGTGTCCAAACAATCAAGATGGAGAGCGGCCTAGCTTGAAACACATCCTAAACTCCGGTCAGGAGAGTGATGCACAGCACATTTCGCATGAGTGACACGACCCAAACCCTGCTACGATACAAGCTGACGTCTATGTTGCATTTTCGTCTCAGCCAAAAACTGGCATTCGTCTCGTTATGTTCTAGTCTCCCAAGCCACGTTTTTAGCTCGTCATCGTCATAAAAAAATTGTTGGTCAAGGAAATATTTTTGTTATCGTGTTTGTTGACGAAAACAAGAATGCTCAATACTTTGAATATTTTATATGTTGAAGTAAATCTCAGCAGAGGACTCATAAAATAGGTTTTACTACATGGCGCTGTGGCGCAGTTGGTAGCTCAAGTTGTCCTGGGACCAAAGGGTCAACGGTTTGATTCCCAGCTATGACTGGCCACTGTTGAAGTGCCAGTGTGCTAATGTAAAGCGCTTTGGGCATGGTAACCGTGTAATTAAATGCGCTATATTAAGTACTCTCCATTTACCATTTACACCATTGTAGTATAAATGTCTGATTGATACACAATGGTCAAAATGAGGTTGCTGTTATATGATAAAAGTAAAACTAATGCTTTGATAACATGAGCTTTGTTTCGTTCTTCCACCCTGTGGGTTTTAGGTTAAGTACACTTGTCGCCAGTCAATTGAAGTTTGGAATGAACCCATTCTGTTTGCACCAATCTCTACAGTAGGGGTCTTATAAAATATCAAAATGGTGATATATCGGGACACTTTGTATCCCAAAAGGTTATCGATATGCTCCTGCCAAGAATCGAGATATCGTTTTAAAAAGGTGTCAGTGTGTAAAAAAAATGAATAAAAATGAACCAACAAGTTGCTACCAAATTTTCCACCATTATAGTGTCTCAGTTCATTCGAAACCAGAGCATTCACAGTTATTCTGTCAGATTTTCAGGGCATTTACAGACCACTTGCTGTTCATTTTAGGGCATTTACATATGATTTTCTGTTGAGTTTGAGTCACTGCCTATTCATTTGGGTAATTCCCAGATCACTTCTTATTCTGTAACTCAAGATAAACAGGAAGAGATCCATAAAATACCCCAAAATCAATAGGAAGTAACTGAAAATCAACAGGTAAATGACCTTAAATGGCCCAAAAGTACCTCATTGCCTGGCATTGGCTGCCACTACCGGCCATAAACGTTCAATCCGTTTGAAGTGGGAGGGATGGCAGCGAATGAACGAATGTTCGTTCGCTGCCACCCTCCCAGTTCAAATGGATTGGACGTCTACTAGTGATAAACTCATTCCAATTCAAAGCAGAAGCTTGTTTTTCTGTTTATTAGTTGTAGAATATCCTAGAATGATTTCCTGACCAATGTATCGATAACCGTTGTATCGCCATATAGTCAGATCATCGTTATCGTGAGCTTTGTATCGCAAATCGTATCGTATCGTGAGGTACTAAGAGGTTCCCACTCCTACTCAACACATTACTAGTTTATACAGTATCAGCAGTAATCAGCCTTTTCAAATACCCATTAACCAAGGGTAGGCAGTATAGGAAATGGATGGATCACGGATGGAAGATCAGTGGCTACGCGCTCACAGCTCTTAAAGGTCCATGCTGGAGATTAAAGTCGTCGGGTTGGCGCAGCTGCAACGTTCCACTCTCGCAATCCTCCATCCAGTTTTCTCTGTCCTCCCCTAAACCGCCCGTAATAGCCTGTAATGCAGACGTGCGCTTCCACACGCTCGCCATTTTATCAGGCCAGATGAGGTCGGGATAAGTGCGACGATGTCACGAAAAAGCTCAACTCGCAAGACGCACTCCTCATACATATACGGTGCAGCTCTATTAATAGCGGCCTATTCCAAGTGCTGCGAGGTGATGTGAGGCAACCTGACGAGGCAGGCGGGGTAATTGTGAGGTTGTGTGAGGAAATTGCAAACAGTAAAGACAATGGCCAGTATGTGTGTGTGTGCATGTGGGCATGTATGAAATACAGCACTAAGCTGCGAGTGCCCGAGAGAGTCAGGACAAAGACGAGGGCCTCTCGTGTGTCCCCACTGAACACTGAGAGGCCCTGAATGCCCATAAATATACCACCCTGCCCCCAAAACAAGGGGCTATTTAAGTTCACGCCTCCTTCAAGCCTAAAATAAATACCTGATAACAATATACAGTCTGCTTGGACTTCTAATGAAATTCCATTTTGGTTGCCATGGCGCTCAAGTTCACTTCAAGCTGTGAGGGCCCAAAGGAGGCGCCTTGTGCATATTTAACCAGTTCGCACTTGGAAAATAAATCACCTTCTTTTAATGTTTGGATGGTTTTCAGAGTGTTCGGAAATTCAGTTTCGGTCCAAGTCGGACCTGCCCGGAGTATATTCATAAATCAATTGTTATGATCGTCCGAAAGGAGTAAGACATACTGAGATGGTGCTACCTGGTCGTTCTGAATGTTTATTCATGGCACAAGAAAACATTTTGGAACGAAAAATGGATGCCATATGCCTTAGTCGGCAACAGATGAAACAATGTCAAAAATGACGGATGATGGAAAATAACATTTGCAGTCTATTAACTTATTGTCTTCCATTGACAGTGATGGACAAACCGGATCTGCTTAAAAATGAACTGTTTTTACTTTGACTACTTGTAACATTGGCGTATTACCACTTACGACACTGAAACAAAAACACAAAAAAAACAACTACTTTCCTTTTTCAAATGCTTTACTGTTACAGTGGGGCAAATAAGTATTCAGTCAACCACCAATTGTGCAAGTTCTCCTACTTGAAAAGATTAGGGAGGATTTATTTCCAAATTAGAATGGAAAATAAGTATTTGGTCACCTACAAACAAGAAAGATTTCTGGCTGTCAAATAGGTCTAACTTCTTCTAACGAGGTCTAACGAAGCTCCACTCGTTACCTCTATTAATGGCACCTGTTTTAACAACCAGTATCGGTATAAAAGACACCTGTCCACAAACTCAGTCAGTCACACTCCAAACTCCACTAAGGCCAAGACCAAAGAGCTGTCGAAGGACACCAGAGACAAAATTGTAGACCTGCACCAGGCTGGGAATCTGCAATAGGTAAAACGCTTGGTGTAAAGAAATCAACTGTGGGAGCAATTATTAGAAAATGGAAGACATGCAAGACCACTGATAATCTCCCTCGATCTGGGACTCCATGCAAGATCTCACCCCGTGGCGTCAAAATGATAACTAGAACGGTGAGCAAAAAATCCCAGAACCACGCGGGGGGGACCTAGTGAATGACCTACAGAGAGCTGGGACCACAATAACAAAGGCTACTATCAGTAACACAATGCGCCGCCAGGGACTCAAATCCTGCATTGCCAGACGTGTCCCCCTGCTGAAGCCAGTACACGTCCAGGCCCTTCTGCGGTTCGCTAGAGAGCATTTGGATGATCCAAAAGAGGACTGGGAGAATGTGTTATGGTCCGATGAAACCAAAATAGAACTTTTTGGTAGAAACACAGGTTACCGTGTTTGAACTGAATTGAATCCGAAGAACACCATACCCACTGTGAAGCATTGGGGTGGAAAGATCATGCTTTGGGGCTGTTTTTCTGCAAAGGGACCAGGACGACTGATCTGTGTAAAGGAAAGAATGAATGGGGCCATGTATCAAGATATTTTGAGTGAAAATCTCCTTCCATCAGCAAGGGCATTGAAGATGAGACGTGGCTGGGTCTTTCAGCATGACAATGATCCCAAACACACAGCCAGGGCAACAAAGGAGTGGCTTCGTAAGAAGCATTTCAAGTTCCTGGAGTGGCTTAGCCAGTCTCCAGATCTCAACCCCATAGAAAATCTGGGGAGGGAGTTGAAAGTCCGTGTTGCCCAACGACAGCCCCAAAACATTACTGCTCAAGAGGAGGTCTGCTTGGAGGAATGTGTGAAAAGCTTGTGAAGAGTTACTGAAAACGTTTGGCCTCCGTTATTGCCAACAAAGGGTACATAACGAAGTATTGAGATGAACTTTTGGTATTGACCAAATACTTATTTTCCACCATGATTTGCAAATAAATTCTTTAAAAATCAAACAATGTGATTTTCTGGTTTTTTTTTCCACATTCTGTCTCTCATGGTTGACGTTTACCCATGTTGTCAATTACAGGCCTCTCTAATATTTTCAAGTGGGAGCACTTGCACAATTAGTGGTTGACTAAATATTTATTTGCCCCACTGTATTTCATAAAGGAAAGAAGAAAACTATGGAAGTGTGAGTACAAAAGAAGGCGTGCAGAACAGAGCTGAGGTTCCCACCACCTTTTTGATGCTCATAATACGCTTAGCAATAGGTGTAATGTAGTCACGCACTCGCAACGGTGCATATAGAAGGGACGCTGTTCATACTGGACACTCGTGCACCCACAAAGACCAGTGAACCGGCTTAACCGGATTTTAGAGGGAGTGATTTAATTATAGACTATTAGAGAAAACAAAGCTTTGGCTTCACAATGAGTAAGTAAAACCACACAATGTCTGAGTTGTGTCACCGACTTAATATGCTCACTAATTATGTTTATGTTCAACTTGTGAGAGGGAAAAAAAACAATGAGGGAGAGGACGGCCTTCATTTCTCCAAGCAGGAAGTCATGTGCCTCCTCAGAAAGGCCTGGGCGGAGCCAAAAGAATGTAAGCCGGGGCCTCGCTGTTGCCGGGAGGAAAGACTCAGAGGGCCTTTTGGTGTGGGTGTTTAAACTTTGTGTGTATGTGTGTGTTTGAGCACACCCTGTGTGCGTAAATATACACACTTGAGACACTGTTCCTCTGTAGTGGTGTGTACTGTACAGTACAGTATGTTGTATTGGGGAGTAAAAAACTTTTGACTTTCACTCTGATGCTCAGCTGGGGAGGAAGCGAGTTGGCAGGCCTGGAAGTGCTGAAATCAGCACACACACATGCTTCCCTGTAGTTTCAAATGTGCTGTGGGTGACTGGGTCAGGCAAGTTTAAACAATCAGGATAGAGTGAGAAAGATACAGTAGGTCAAATATGCATATGTAGATCAAATATACAGTACACTAAAAGAAAACAGGCAAAGGAAGCCACTTATTAACTTCTCGTCTCTGGAAGTTTTTGAAAGGGTCTTAAACGCTATACGTTGTCCCATAATTGCAGGTTTCGTGTCTTTACTCGCACCATAAGATTGCTATTTTTAACCCGCAACCAGGCTTTTTCTTCTAAGTTTGTGAATGCAATATCATCCAGGGTGTTAAAGGATTTTACCATTCAGCTCCCTGGCATTTGCAGATGATGTGACGGGTTGCATCGTACTAGGAGTTGTCAGGATTTTTGGAAGCCTTTAGAACAGTGGTTTCAAACTTGTGGCTCGCGGGAGAATATTTTGAAACCCACTGTTTGACATCAAAGTGTAGTATAAGTTTTGTCGCGCGTATTGTGCCATCTGCTATTAATGAAATAATATTACCATATAGTCGCAACCATAGTGCGCACCGTTTTAAAAGGTGCAGGCTCATTTTGCTTTGATATTTTTGTTAGGAGTGGGAACCTCTTGGTACCTCACGATAAGATACGATTTGCGATACAACGCTCACGATAACGATGATCTGACGATATGGCAATACAACGATTATTGATACATTGGTCAGGAAATCATTCTAAGATATGCTACAAACGACTAATAAACAGAAAAACAAGCTTCTGCTGTGAATTGGAATGAGTTTATCACTGGTAGACGTCCAAGCCATTTGAACGTCTATGGCCGTCAGTGGCAGCCAATGAGGTCATTTTGGGCCATTTAAGGTCATTAACCTTAACCATACAAAAACTAATAAACAGAAAAGCAAGCTTCTGCTGAGTTTATCACTAGTAGACGTCCAATCCATTTGAACTGGGAGGGTGGCAGCGAATGAACATTCGTTCATTCGCTGCCATCCCTCCCACTTCAAACGGATTGAACGTCTATGGTCGTCAGTGGCAGACAAAGCCAGGCAATGAGTAATTTTGGGTCATTAACCTGTTGATTTTCAGTTACTTCCTGTTGAATTTGGGGTATTTTATGGGTCGGTTCCTGTTTATTTTGAATTACATAGCAGGAAGTGACCTGGGAATCACCCACATAAATAGGCAGTGACTCAAACTCAAATGAACAGCAAGTTACCTGTAAATGCCCTGAAAATCGGACAGAATGACTGCGAATGCTCTGGTTTCGAATGAATGAACGTTTCTAGTCTAAATGGATTGGGCGTCGAGCACCGTCAATGCAGCCAGAGAGTTAACTGAGACACTATTATGGTGGAAGATTTTGGTAGCAACTTGTTGGTTCCTTTTTACGTATTTTTTTTTAGACATTGACACCTTTTTAAAACTATATTTCCATTCTTGGCAGAAGCATATCAATAACCTTTGGGGATACAAAGTATCATGATATATCACCATCTCGATATTTTGTCACACCTCTAATTTTTGTATTTAACACCAGTGTTGTTTTTGGCAGCCCCAGTAGGAAAATAGTACATTATTTTCAATTACAGCCACCTGGATCCTGTAAAAAAAAAAAAAATTCACCAAGAGTTTAGAGGGTGCTTGCTGTTAGCATTAGCTTAATGTTATTCAGAATTCAGAATAGCTTTATTGTCAGCATACAAATGTACAACGAGATTTGGGGAAGCTTTTCCTTTACATTGCAAAGGTAATACATTAAAAGAAGCTTAATAATATACAAAACGCGAATGCTATGCTAACACTATGAGTTACATTTAATGTGTGATGATCACTCAGCACAGACCTTAAAGGCTAAAAGCATCATTGCATATTCTCTCTGGCCAAGAAAAAAAATATTACCGTGTTTGCAAACCTGCATGTAGACTGGAGACAGAGTCGGAAAGGTGGGGGGCAGCATGTAACGAGTGACACAACCAGACACGGCTACGATGCAGACTAACTACACACAGGATGTCACACATTGTGAACATGTGACGGAAACTATTGTCTATTTTCGTCGTTATCGTCTCGTCAGACGAAAACTCGCCTTCGTCTTGTTACGTTTTAGTCTCCCAAAACAAGTTTTTAGCTTGTTATCGTCTCGTCATTGTCATGAAAAAATGTTTGTTGCGAAATGTTTACTGTTTAACACACACGCAAGGCGCACCGCATTATTGGGCACATGAAAAACATACACTAGCATGAACGCTAGCATGCACTCTAGCATGCGCGCTTTTTTTTTTTTTTTTTTTTTTTTTTTTTTTTTTGTTGAATCCGATTGTACTTTATCAAAGAATTTAACAAAGTGCTCACGTCAATCTTAATCAATCCACAAATCCATCTAAGTCTTCTGTATCTGAATTGAACAGCTGGGCTAGGGCTCCATCAAACACGGCAGCTCAACTTTTTTTTTTTTAGGTAGCGTCTTCTTAAAAATCACCAAAGGTGGCAGTTACTTTTTGTTTCGCGTAGGTGATAGCCTTGAGTTTGAGCTTGGCTTCGTAAGTGTCTCTTTGCAGTAGATGCCATTTTTCGAGCGTCCATAGCAAAACCAATGTTGTTAGCCTAATGCACACAATCAAACGTTACAGCTACTGGGGGAACACTCCCTATCACATGCAACCTTCTCCCTTTAAGGTTCTCATATCATTCGACTCTCACTTACGACCGCCTTTTCAAAAATTGCTATGTCAAACACACATTTTGGTACTCAGGCCACACAATAGGCTCACCACGTTAATCGGGTGCACCGTCCATTTTGGAGAATTTTTTTTTACTTTTAAGTACGTCTTATGGTCGTGAAAATACGGTATTAATATTTGATAAAATAATGAATACAGAATTTTTTTTTAAAAAAGTGGAGCCTGTGCGTATAGTTCCCCTAATAACATATAGGCCTAGTGTTGTTTTTCAATAAGTTAGCCAAAGTGAATTAGCAATATTAGTCCCTTTAGTTGGGGAATCCTTGATGCAGCAGAGACTCACAGACTATTTTCAACACTCCCCTGATTGAGTCTTCCGAATTTGTTTTGTGAATGTGATGTCCTAAAGAGGAGGTATGAGGAAAGTGACTTTTTAAAGGCTTGCACATAAAGTGCTTGGAATTGCCCAACTGCACGCAACCCTAATTTGGACAAGCATTATAGAAAATGGAGGGATGAAAAGAATCATGTACAGTTATTGACTTAACCTATATTTCTTGCTGTCTTTGTTGACAAGTGAGTAAGATAGAGGCTGATACGAACATGAGGGTCAATTTGCTATCAGAGGCAGTGTTGGCCAAGATAAAGCAACCAGTTGATTTACATCCCGACTCTCACCTATCACCTGGCATTCAGGCTTTTGGGACTCAGCGAGCAAAAGAATGACGATAAGGTGAAGGGTTCAGATAGCTGCTTAAGTCCAGTTGTCATGGCGTCCGATTATGATATCTCTGCAGGGGCCTCTTACCGTTGGAGAAACGGGAAGAGGCCGCCCTATATTCGCCGTACTGGGCCACAAGAGGCTGAGAGGAGGGATTATGGAGCCCATCTGGCTTCGGAATGCCTTTGGGGGTCCCCAAGAGGAGCTGGAGTGCTTTGCTGGGGAGAAGGTCATCAGGTTACCAACACCACCTGCTTCTCCATAATAATGAGTGTACGGACAAGTTTTATACAGGCTTGAATGATGGTAAAAGCAGTGAAATGGGAATCATTGTGGACCATATGGTAAGAGTTGTCCTATATGTGTGTGTTTGTGTGTATACTGTATCTGTTTTTAGCATCATTAGAACAAGCCCTAAATGCCAGCAGGGCCTCAGCGCTAATTCAGACCAGATGCGAACTTCTCAACTGCACCAGTCGCACATGTGGACACACACACACACACACACACACACACACACACACAAATACGCATATGCAAACAGGAAACGGCATGTCCCAAATTCCAACCGATAAAACAAAAAAATGAACCTCTTTATTTTGTTGACCTGCACGTTGAAGTGTTGTGAGCATCAGTCTTGTAACGTCGATGTCGACAAAAAGAACGTGACCCTTGTGCAACCACCCCACAAAACTACATTGCGTGTGCGTGACCAAGAGAGCCATGTTGTGGAAACACGGGCTCAGAAGGCGGGATTGCGCCTAAGCGTCGCCATACACGTGGATAGATGGCGTCACCCACGTATTCTGTTTATGGCTAATGACACAAGGGTTTACTAATCTCCAGAAAAAGGCCGCCATAATCAGTGACTCGGGTGAATTAAAGTCTGGAATCTTACCACGTAGTAAATACTACCATGAACTTCTGTCATGTGGAGACAACTTCTTTCAATACACTCCGACATGTGGTCGCACCACAATGTTGTTTTCAACTTATTAGTTCTAACCAATCCAAAGGCACACTTACATAATTTTTTTTTTGATGCTATTGTTCTAAAAATGCATAAAAATAAAGGACTCGCTTCTAATAGTTAATTAAATGAACGCTTCAGAGTTGTTTGAGGTCAGAATAATCATTTCACCGTGTCCAAAAAGCTTTGTATATATCCTCAACATAGTTATGCTCATGGTTTCCATCTTGAAAACCTTTAAGAGACCGTCCCGGAAAATCAGTTTAGCATTTCCAGTAGATAAAAGAAGAAATTCCAACTTTTCACAGTCTGGAGAAACAGTTTCCAACATGATAAGTCAGAGCTATCATATTATTTGAACTGAAACTTAGTTGTCTGTCCTAAAGTTACCTCAATAGTTCTCTGAAAAAGCAAGAAAAAAGCTCTAAGTGGATACACAAGCATGCACCTTCAGTGCTACATGGTGTTAAGTGTTATGGTCATAAACCTCAGTCAACCTCTCTCCAGGCTGTCTTAAAACAACCCAGTCTTTACTTTTTCCTTGACTGATTTGCTTTTCTTTAAAAAAATGACTTAAACACCGTAGTTTTATGCTTTTCATTATAAATAATAGCATCACTGTTCACACAATATCCTTTAGTGTGGTGGTGACATTTAGCTTTGTCACACCAATAACACAATGATTCTCAGGCATAGCAAAAATATTTGGGATACTGACAATTTACAGACAATTTAACTTGCCTTTAACTCGTTCAGTGCTATTGATAGCAACAGACAGCAAATCCATTCTGACATGAAATCCATTAAAATGCAATGGATGTCTCTCAATCTTTTTGTGGTGACAACTAATGAGTTATGATAAAAAGTCTCAGGCAATACCTACTAGTGTAACGTAAGCTGATTTTTGCTCGTATTACGTACATTTAAATGGCAAATTGATGATTCACTTGGGTGAGGCTATCAGCTTACAGTCAGTTCTGCTTGGCTAAGATAACAAATCGGCTCAAGACTGCATGGTAGCGATTTTCTTATCTCACTGCGGGCAGTAAAACACCGTGCACTGGTCATAAAGTGTCCCTTTAACCTGGATATTTCTGCGCTGATACGCCACCGCCAAGAGCGCTTCGTTATTCTCTCTAAATTGACGTCATCTGTAATGAAATCCTCCCTCTTTGCTACTCTGTCGCCTCTGGAAGGAGGTGTGGATGGCAATCTCATTTACCACACATATTCCTCATCTCGCACACCATGACTCCCCACAGGAATAGCAACATTCCCATTTCGGATAACTATGAATCATTAGACCGCCACCCCTTCGCAAGCACCAGCGCTTCATCCTTCCACACATCGATGCCGCTAGAGATGTCATTAATCATGTAGACACCCTACTAAGGGTGTCCTCTTACACCTATGTCCTTGTCTTAAAAGGCCTATTTATGATATGTGGCGGAGTTGTATTTGCTTTGTCGTTGGGAAAAATCCTATTTTATAAAGTATTTCATGTACTTTTCCACATTCAGTACAATTCGTTGTCAAACAACAAATTTTAAAATTTGCTAACTTTATGTCATGCCACCATTAGTGGTAAAGTATACAGTGGGGAGAACAAGTGTTTGATACCCTGCCAATGGGAAAACCCACTGTAGATCTAACTGCCAACGCATTTTCAAACACTTTATTGAACAAACGGTTACATAAGTAAAAAAAAAAAAAAAAAAAAACTAATATAATCATAATGATGCCCTGGAAATCAAAATGCAGACCGACTAAACTTGGCTAATTGCAGCCAACTACACCATCATTTGCTGTCACACATGTCTAGGGCTGCAGCTATCGATTATTTTAGTAGACGATTAATCGATGAACTATTGAGTTCGAATAATCGGATAAGGAACATGAAAAATTAAAATACCTGAGCTGAGTCTCAAACGGTATTTAAAAAAAATGATCTATGTACAACAAAAGAACAATTGGCTAACTTACATTGCAAAAGTTTGCGTGCTAAAATGCTATAATTTTTTTTTTTTTTTTTTTACAATGCTCTTGAATTGTTTAAACACATTCACACATAAAACAGCTAAATATGCCTATAAATTAAATTATGAATGTATAAAAAACATCAGCTCAAACAAAAACTTATTAAAAAAATAAATGAGGATCAATATACAACCAAAGAACAATTGGCTAACTTACATAGAAAACGTCCGCTAGCCTAAATGCTATAAAATGCTTACGTTTTTTTGTTGTTGTTTTTTTTTTTACAATGCTCTTAACAAATGGTTCAGACACATATTCCCACAAAAAACGGCTAAATATACCTAAAAACTAAATTATGAATGCATTAAAAAAACATTAGCTCAAACAAAAACTTAGCTTCCATTGGTCTTAACAGGGAGCAGTTGGATTCAGCCATGTGAAATGAGGCAGACCAGAGGGCATTGTATCCACCCTGATCAATAAAACTAAACGCAAACACTTTCAAAATAAACCCTTACAACACCATTTTAATTAAACGAATACTCGAAACAATAACATTCAATTCGAAAAATTTTTTTAAATCCAGACTGTTTTACGTTCATATATATATAGAAATTCTGGAATTTACGCATTTATTTACAAGAATTTTCAACTTACAAAAGCTCTGTCTTGTGGCCATGTTGGATTTTGTATCCATACACAATAGCGTAACTTTACGTTCATATAATCAGGTAGCTTTTACCTTATTTTATGTAACATTTCAATCTAATAACGACGAGGGCCAGATAGACAGCAAAACGTGCTGAGGCAATAGTGACATCGGAATTCAACCTAAATAAGTTGTGATTCTATATTTTTTTTAAATGCAGAATTTGCTTTTGTTGAGTAAAATTAAGATTATTTTGCATGTTTTCCTGCAGTATTAGGTTTCTGATGTGAAAATTGAGTGATTTATTAGCTGTTGAAAACTTATGTCTAAATTGCACTAAATAAAAAAACATTTAAGTCACTATTTTGGGCAAAAACTTATACGTTAAATACTGTATTGCTATTGATCCTGAAAATATAGGTGATTATCTTTGGTAATTTTTATGCATCTAGTGTAAAATCTGAGAATTTCATAGCCATTTTATGTTTTGTTATACTTATAGAAACATAATTCATCTGGATTTTATTGAGGAATGACGTTTAATTTTTTGATGCCGCTGCTCAAGGAGACTCATATATGCCTAAGTGTCTGTTTTGGTTTTAAGTCGCTAGCAGGTTTGGTTTTGAAAATATTTGAATTTTAAGTTTTTGAAAATAGGCGTCCTACGGAGCAGCCCTGCGCCTAGTTTCCCATCAACTGATAGTGAAGTCTATGGTTCAATAATGCAAAACTGATATTTTTTCATTTTTATTTAATTATTTATTTATTTATTTTCATATTTCTTATTTATTATTAATCATTCACACATTAATAACTCCTAATAAGAGTTTATTGATGTAGCTTATATTCTTTGTTGTAATTTTATCCTGAAAGTACACAAAATGGTGTAGCCTGATATCAGTAATCAATAAATACCAGTAATATAATAAAATAAGAATCAATAAAAGTAAATCATTTGTGAACAATATTTTACCCTAAATTATAAATGCATCAAAATATGGAAACTGCATGATTATAGCTATATTTGAAGAAAATTATTTTTCTTGTAATTGCGTACATTTTTACACTCATTAATTCGACTTTTTCTTGCAATATTCAGATTGTTTTCTCATAATATTCCAACATATTTCCTAAAATATTTTTTTAAAATTTCACAAAACACCCCAACTTTATTCTTGTAACATTCTAGTAGTAATAAACTAAACTATATATTGTGCAATGCACAAGATTGATATCATTTGGCACTAAAGCCCTCCTGTCTCGCTTTACTTTATTTTCATATAATATTTCTTACTGATGGTCATTACGTACAAGAGCAACTGTTGAGCGTGCTTCCCATTAGGCTTGTCCCAACTTGGTGTGTGTGTGTGTGTGTGTGGGTGGGCGTGTGTTTGGCAAATGCAGAGCGTGTGAATGCATTAGGACACTGTGTCCTGAAACGCCTCATAGGGATGTCCCGTGTTGTCCCAAAGCAGAGTCCACGCAATATGCGGATCTGTAATAAATACTTTAATTCGAAACTACACACAAACACACACAGCTGCTTGATGTATCAAGCGTATCCTTGGGACAGTTCAATATATTATATCATTATGGATTTTCCGCATGACTTTCAGAGTGTGTGTGTTTGGTTGAGTTTAATCACTAGGTCGTATTCCTCTAAGTGACTCCCATCAAAAAGACACTTGACCCAAAGACGCGTGACGAATCTGCACAGTTGCGATTGGTTGTCGGGGGTGGGCTGGGTCGGCCAACTCCCCCTCCTCAGGCGCACTCACTGGAGGAAGCAGAAGCGTAAACACACACACATCTCTGAGCATGTGGTCTTACACAACGAGAGCACATGGAGGAAGAGGCTGACGTCTTTCCAGACCGTTTGTCAATTAAAAATATTGAAGAAGGGGAAGAGAAGAGCTACAGAAAATTGGCATTGCTATACGCTATAATGTTGAGTGCGGGAAAATAGAGTGGAAAGCTCTTAGATACAAACAATGTTAGTGTAAAAACTATTTATTTTACAACTAGAATTTTTTTTTTTTTATAGTATGACTTTTCCGTGAATATAATCGTATGCTTGGAATATTACAATTTAACCTAACCTCGTTTATGGCCTTTTATCCTCGTAACATTGCATTACAACTTACTCAAAATGATGGCTTCTTTCACAAAAAACTTTTTTTTTTTTTTCTTCTAACAACATTTTTTGTAAGAATTATTTTTTAATATTGTTTCATATTTGTGACACTAGAATTGATCTCTTCATATGGTTTTATTCTGTTAATATTGTTAATATCACTGTAGTTTATTTTTGTAATATTTTCGTTAAAAATGAATTCGTTTGGAATGTTTTCTCACTTCTCTTTATTTCTCTCATATTCTGACTGTTCTTCTAAGATAAATACCGTAAATTTCGCACGATTAGGCGCACCTTGCTATAAGCTGCCACCCAGCAAATTTGACACTGAAACGGCATTTGTTCATAGATAAGCCGCACTGGACTATAAGCCGCAGATGTCCTCACTGTATTATGGGATATTTACACCAAAAGATATCAACCGATAACACTTTATTGACAGCGGCATCATAAGACAGTCATAAGACCAAATGAACCACCATTATTGCTTCAAGAAGCTTCTTTGGCCATCACTTTCTCTTGGAGGAGACAGTCAACCTCTGCTGCCACCTGCTGTCAACACTGTTGTCGTCCAACATGTCTCCTAGTATGCACTGCAGCGCTACAGATGTAAATAACAAATCAAAATTCATGTTCTGTGCTAATTATTTCTTCAGTTACCGTTCTAGTTGTTTCATTAATTGCTAGTTATGGAATTTGGTAACACTTTATTTGACAGTGGCGCCATCAGACTGTCATAAGACCATCATAACTATGACATGACACGGCCATGAGCATTAACGGATGCTTATGACAGATGTCATTTTGTGTCATCCAGCAAATTATCTCCCTTTTGAATGGATGTAAAAGATCCGAGCTGAACATAAATGGAGTTAGTTACATAATTTGCCGGTTGATAGACATCTGTCATATGCGTTCATTAATGTCGTGTCATAATTATGACTGTCTTATGGCAGTCTTATGACGCCGCTGTCAAATAAAGTGTTACCTATTAAACCAAATGAATAAAAAAATAAGCCGCACTGGTCTATAGGCCGCAGGATTCAAAAGGGGGGGGAAAAAGTAGCGGCTTATAGTCTGAAAATTACAGTATATTCCTTTAGTAATTTAAGATTTAATACTGCATCCATGCAAAATTACACCCAATTTTCCTTTCAAAATTCAACAACTTCATTTATAATACTAAGCAGTCGACATAGTGATGTGGAAACTGGAAAATATTAACGTTTTTAAGCAATGTAAACTTTTTAGGATTATTGGCATAACACTGTTTGGTGGTAATTTTCCTGTGATATTCCATCTATTATGCTGGGAACAATTCTTACTGTAAATACTCTTACTATTTTATCAATTTGATTTCCATAGCGTCTTTTCACTCTTCATTTTTTTACTTTCATAATATACAAATCACAAAGCAAACTTCCTCTGAATTGCGCCACCACCGAATGTAAATTGTAAATATATGTATTTTGGCAGAGAAGCATGCATTTAATGGTGTCTGGAGAGGAAATGAGGGAGTGTACGACACTAATATAAAGGGAATGAGGAAAAGCAGGATTCTTTCTGCCAAACTTAGAATCCCTCTTTAGTGTACACGTCAACACAAGGTGAACACACGCACACACACGAGCGCAAACGCACAAATGATTGTCGAGAATGGAATGTTCTGTCTGCAATCCAGAGCTCAGGGCAGCTGGAACCTGGACACGGTGTGTGTGTGTGTCAGTGTGACCATAGTATAAATAACCGTGCTCGCTCTGCAGTGTCAACTGAGGCAAAGCTTATTTGTTAAGTGTAGCATACGTGTCACATATGTGCATTCTGGCACCTTACGCCTTCTTGGAGACCACCACTGTTACGTTCAAGGAATTTTTACATAAGGCCTGTGGATTTTTTTCCTATTGCGAGACATTTGTGTCCTCAGATGGCCTTGCTGTGTAGAAAAAAAAGTGTATTCCACAATATATTCCTCAATTCTTTTTGATTCTAACAGTGTTAGTTTATTATTGTAATAGTAACTGGGTGCTAAATTGTGCTGTTTTTTTTTTTTTTATCCTACCACAAGAAATACTGCATTTATCCTGTATACGGCAAGTTACTATTTGGGATAATATAAAAATAACAATCTCATAACGACTTGATGTGTGTATATGTGGACATTTCAAGTCATATAGCAAAATGAATAAAAACAGCAATACAGATTATAGCCATTATAACACTGTAAAGTTGATTTCCTCTTGGTCTGTATGTTCATAGTATTTAACTCATTGCCTTACATAGACAATGATAGACATCCATTTAGGGCTGCAGCTATAGATTATTTTAGTTGTCCATCAATCTATCAAACTAGATAGTTTGAATAATCGAGTAATCGGCAGAAAAAAATTTAGGAAATGTAAAACAAAGGCTTGCTAAGACTGCACTTTCAAAAGAGCGTGTTTCTTCAAACTATGCAGAATTGCACTTTCATTCATTTAAAAATGAATTAAAATACCTGAGCTTAGCCTCAAACTGGACAAAAAAATAAATGAATATCTGAGTACAACAAAAGAACAACTGGCTAAATTTCATAGCAAATGTCGGCTAGCCTAAATGCTATAAAATGCTAACGTATTTTTAAAATGCTCTTAACAAATCGTTCAAACACATTCCCACAAAAAATGACTAACGTATTTTCCGCACTATAAGGCGCACCTTCAATGAATGACATATTTTAAAACTTTTTCCATATACAAGGCGCACCGCATTATAAGGAGCATAGAATAAACTCTACAGTAGAGGCTGGGGTTATTTTATCCATCCATTAGACAGTGCTGCACGAAAGGAATGTCAACAAAACAGCAACACAACAGCAAGGTAAAACGTAGTGCAACATTTATATCACATAGTGGAGGGGAACTTTTTTCTTTTCCAAAGTCACCCTTTTTGTGTTATATGGGTTATAATTTTTCCACTTGTTTGCAATGTATGCACTGTATTTGACCAGAGCATGTTTAAAGGCCCAAACCGCCTATGACTATACCTGCTGCTTATGTGGAATTATCAAATATAAAACTATTTATTCAAATTTTGGGGGGAACTTTTTGTCTTTTTGGTCCCAAAATGTTGATTTTATAATTGGTCAGTGAAGAAATCAACAGTTTGGACATGAAGTTCAAGGTGTCCTGAAAAAAGGAACCAAACCAGGCCAGTTTTTGTTTGCAAATTTGTTTAAATCTGTCAAAAAAAAAAAAAAAAAAAACTGTTGCGGCTCAATATTGATTCATATATAAGGCGCACCGGATTATAAAGCGCACTGTCGGCTTTTGAGAAAATTTAAGGCTTTTAGGTGCGCCTTATAGTGCAGAAAATACGGTAAATGTACCTGCAAACTAAATAAAGAACGTATTAAAATTAGGGCTGTCAAAATTATCGCGTTAACTCGTGGTAATTATTTTTTTTAATTAATCACGTTAAAATATTTGACGCAATTAACGCACATGTCCCGCTCAGACAGTATTCTGCCTTTTGGTAAGTTTTACAGCAAGGCTTTTTGTGCTGTCTAACAGCGAACTCTTGTGGTCGCTTTGCGACATGGTTTATTTTTTTCTTGCCAGTTCAATATGGCTGCACGACGTCTCGGGCTGACGCCTACGTTGTAATGTTGTGCTTATATGATCCTTGGACAAGATTTGTCCATAAGTATGGTTGTTGTAAAGAATGTACATATTATGTTAGTAAGTGAAATGTTCTATTTTTTGTATGAGACGCTTTTTGTTTATGTTGAGTGAACCTGTATAGCGTGCTAAGCTAACGTTGTTGCTAATGCAATGCTTGTGTACTTTTTTTTTTGTAGTTTTATGACGGTCTAAAGAGGACAATGGTTTGAGGCTATTTTATTAATAAATCAGATGAAAAAGGAAGAAGTCGGATTATTAAGGCGTCGTTCACTAGCTGTCTAGCTTTGGAAAAAGTAGACGCTTTGGAGTGAGGACAGCATAGACAGATTTAAATGACAGTAGAGTGAAATGCCCACTACAGTCCTTATGTACCGTATGTTGAATGTACAGTGGGGAGAACAAGTATTTGATACATTGCCATTGGGAAAATCCTTTGGCAGTGTATCAAATACTTGTTCTCCCCACTGTATATATCCATCTTGTGTCTTATCTTTCCATTCCAACAATTTACAGTATATATAATTTACAGAAAAATATGGCATATTTTATAGATGGTTTGAATTGCGATTAATTGCGATTAATTACGATTAATTTTTAAGCTGTAATTAACTCAATTAAAAATTTTAATCGTTTGACAGCCCTAATTAAAATACATATTAGCTCAAACAAAATCTTACCTTGTGTTGGTCTTAACAGGGAGCAACTGATTTCAGCCACGTTAATGAGTTATGCCATATTCACCGTTGCCACTAGAGGGCACTGAAGCCACCCAAATCAGAAACAAACCATTACAACTCCACTCTTATTAAACGAATACTCGAAGCAGCAAAATGTAATTCGAATCTTTTTTCTAATCAAATTACTCGAGTTAATCGATTAATGAATTTCAGTTGGGCGGACTGGCAATGAGTGCTAATTTCTTGGTGCCATTGACGGCACTAGATGTCCAATCCATTTTGACTGGGAGGGCTTCATCCACTGCTACCCTCTCCCACTCAAAATGGATTGGACGTCTAGCGCTGTTAATGGCAACCAATTAGTTCAATAAGAGCGCTATAAAGGGTTTTGGAAAAATTAAGCAACTCGCTCTAAAAGCAAACTGAAAATGAAATCAAAACTAACTAAATGAAAACGCCCAAAATTCTCTAACCCCAGTGTATTAAGAGTGTAAACAAACGTGTGAGAATGTGTGTGAGCACGAGTGCGCGTGCATGCATAGCAGCTGCATCGTCAGAGCCGAGCGACACAGAAGCCTTTTTGTCCATCAGCAGCAACATGTGGGAACAATCAAAGGCTGTCACGCAAAAATTTCCTTGTCACTCCGTCCCTGGCTTTGAAGCAGTCGCACGTTTGAATGACGCCGAGGTGGGAAATCTCATTTGCGGTGCACTTTTAGTGGCGGGATTACATCAGCTCCTGCCGCGCTGGATGTCGTAAAAGCGCGATAAACAAGCACCAGGGTAGAGTTCTCCGATTGGTTGAGACGGATTCAGACAGCCTGTCGTAATTGGATGTAGCCGTGGGAGCTGCGGCGCAGGCGATTGGTGGAGGGAAATTGGATTGAGGAGGCCTGAGAAGGTGTTGCAGCGTGTTTCATCAGCCAGCAACAGCACACATTTCACCTCAGAATATTGCAGACAGCGACTTACTTCTCTGGTTTTAGTGGGTCATCTAAGAGGTGAAGGGGCTAGCGAGTGCTTAATTGTCGTTTCTTATTTTGGCTCTAGGATTTGACTTTAAATAACAGGTTTATGCTACTTTTTGCATGCAGACTTGACATTTAAAACCAAGACCACAAGCAGGTGACCTGAGCGTCTGTTGCTCTAGAACACCCGACGCACAGCATGCTATCGTGTGTTATGTAAACCTGCACGATTAATCTGAGGCGAATGTCAACACACACCACACCGCACGCTGGCTGGCTGACTCAAAGGAACACATTGTGAAACTGAAGACATTTTTTAAATTATATTTGTTTTGCCTTGAAGTACTAAATGATACTTATACCATACTTTAAATCAGTTGTGGTGCGCTCAAAGCAACAGATTACAGCTGTAAAACTGACCCTTAACATCTCATTAGCTGCCATTGACGGCGATAGACGTCAGTGTTTTGAAATGAGAGCAAGGGGGTAGGTTTGCATTGGGACGGTAGGGACATAACACTACCAACTTTTCAGGATGCTCAAATTGTCCCCACCAACTTTTAAACAACCTTATATGCATTATACAATGAGTTCAGTTTAAATCGTCTTCCTACATGTTGTAAGGATAGAATTGAGCCTACCATTATTAAGTGAAGTGTCTAACTTATATTTACCCCTTTTCACTTACTGAATGCGCCGGTCCATTTTTTCCCCCCATCAAAGGCACATTTGATTGGCCGATGACTTGACCCACCACTGACACAAACATGCAGGCTCAGACTCACAGCACCGACAGAAATACAGTATATGTCGACAACATGGCGCCTCCTCCGCCCTCTTCGAAGAGGAGTAATAGTAGAAGCTTTTTTTCGACCAGCAGCAGCCACTCTAAGTAATTTAAAAAGACGTCAATGTTGTGGAGGTGGGAAACAAACCACTAATTTTGCTACTAAAAGTCCGACCTGCATCAGAGTTAGCATAACATTAAACTGTGTGAACTTGCTAACCTTGGGTCAGTGGGGTGACCAAATGTCCTCTTTTGCTCGGACACGTCCTACTTTCACGTAGTATCCTCGTCGTCCGGGCGGGTTTTATAAATTAATAAAAATGTCCGGTTTTTATGATTTTTCACAGGACCAATTTGAAGAGAATCCCTCCGGCCGCTGGGTGGCAGCAGTTGACATGGCTCCTACTAGAAGGGAGGGAAGGAGTAGTTCGTCTTGTTTTTGTTGGCAGTATCATGAGGCATTACCGCCATCTACTGGGTTGACGATTTGGCCACAACGCCTGCCTAGGTGTTAAGTTTTTAATGACAAATACGTATATACTGGCAACTGTTGACTTCTGTCGGAGCTTTAACTGTAAAATCCTGTTTGGTGTCGCATCGTTGTGCTGCCGATGATTGTAAACTTTTATAGCAAAATTTGATTTTTGCCTCAGCTAGCTATTAGTAAGCTAAATCAAGCTAGGCATTATGGGAAACGTAGTTTTGAACTGCTACATTTGGAAACATGCTGGTTGAATAGTTTGTCAGTTTACTTCGGTTATTGTTTGTCGAATGAGAATATCAATTGAATGGGAATAACAATTTGTCAAGGACAGTTTTCGTGATGAATATGTTTAGTTGGCACATAGCCTACTGTGTGTATGTGTATATATATATATATATATATATATACATATATATATACATATATATACACATACACACATATATATACATATATATATATATTTTAGTCATTATTATTTTTTATTTTTTTTCAAACTGCATTTTGCCATCCAGAGTGAGGGGGCACACTTTACATATTTTAAAGTGATATTGACATCTTTGAGTGAACTTCGAGTAGAGTAAAATTCAAGTATCTTGAGGCTGGGCTGACTGTCCTCTTTTTTGGAAATCAAAATATGGTCACCCAAGCTAACCTGCAAAACTCGAGTAGGAAGCTGCTTAGAGAGAAGTGTCCTTCTGTTTGTGTTTTCTACTGTTGACATTAATTAAAGTGTGAAAAATGTTGTGAACTGGAAACTATAGAACCAGAAAAACTTGAGCAAGAATCTGCTTAGAGAGACGGTTGCTGCATAACCTCACCTGTTACTCACATAACACAACATAATCATAATTAACTATGTACATTTTTGGATGCCTGGAGCAAAACACACTAGCGTTGTGATCGACTGGTGGAACATGATCGACGTAATCAGCACCCCTGATTTAGCATATCATATTTGGTTCATATTCGTGAGAAATGTAGCCCTGACCCACGTTCACCCAATCTGTTTGGTCTTATTTATGTCCAGTCCCGGGCAAAAAGTGTACATGGAGGTAATGCTTCTAAGTCGTCCCTACCAATGTTGAGACCAAACCCACGCCCTTGAATGAGAGGGATGGGCAGTCATTGGCTATTGCCGTCAATGACAGCCAATGAGTTAAGTTATTTGTTGCTAACCCATGTTAATTGTGCTAGCTAGCAAGTACAGAGTATATAATGTATATAGTAAGAGTGGGAACCTCTTGTTAGGACACAATACGATTTTCGAAACAAAGCTCACGATAACAATGATCTGACGATATGGCGATGCAACGATAATCAATACATTGGTCAGGAAATCATTCTAGGATATCCTACAAACGACTAAGAAACAGAAGAACAACCTTCCGCTGTGAATTGGAATGTGTTTATCGCTAGTAGACGTCCAATCCATTTGAACTGGGAGGGTGGCAGCGAATGAACATTCGTTCATTCGCTGCCATCCCTCCCACTTCAAACGGATTGAACGTCTATGACAGTCAGTGGCAGCCAATGCCAGGCAATGAGGTAATTTTGGGCCATTTAAGGTCATTCACCTGTTGATTTTCAGTTACTTCCAGTTGATTTTGTGGTATTTTATGGGTCACTTCCTGTTTATTTTGAGTTATAGAACAGGAAGTGACCTGGGAATCACCCAAATAAATAGGCAGTGACTCTAACTTAACAGGAAATGACCTGTAAATGCCCTGAAAATCTGACAGAATGGCTGTGAATGCTCTGGTTTCGAATGAACGAACGTTCCCAGTCTAAATGGATATGGCGTCGAGCACCGTCAATGCAGCCTTAGAGTTAACTGAGACACTTTTATGGTGGAAGAGTTTGGTAGCAACTTGTTCCTTTTTATTGTATTTTGTTTAGACAATGACACCTTTTTAAAACGATATCTCGATTCTTGGCAGGCGCATATCGATAAACTTTTGGGATACAAAGTATCACGATATATCACCATTTTGATATTTTTTCACACCCCTAGTATATAGACAATGGTTATACAATGATTATAAATTTATACTAAAAACACCCATTGACGGCGGTAGAAGTCCAATTGTTGTACGTTTATCACCGTCAATTGCAGCCAATTAGTTAAAGGCCAAGCTAACACATAGATATTACAATATACCTGTACCTATACCTGATTACCTGTAAATTTTCACGTACATTGGAATGCGTTAGCAAAAAACGTTAACAAAATGTTTACATGTAATAAGAACGGGGGAAAAAATGGAATTTTTGTATGTGGTCTTCCAGCCCAATGCACAGATTTTTGTTCAACGTACTCAAGCCCAAAAAAGGACTATATTATTCAAACAACTAAAGGGAAAGACAAGACGTAGTTCATGTGCATCCCAGCGGAAAGAATCTCATTTAACAAAGTGAAAATAAGTTTCATGTGTAATAGTGGAGAAAAACGAAAAAAGAATATAAGTAGCCGTTGTCCAACATTTTAAATGCCAGTACTATTTTAACCAATCAAATGCGAGTACCTCAGATTGTCCCGCCTACTCGTCACACATGGATTTTGGCCACTCGCTATCATATGCGCAACTATTCCTGAAAAAAGCTTTAACACTAGAAGTCCCATAGAATTCTGTTACTCCTACTAGTCCCAAAAAATGGCCGATATGGCCTCTCCCGCGGAAAACCCAGAGGTGGCAAAAATGACCCAAGTGCTTTTGAATTGGCAAGTCTTTGTCGGACAGACAACAGCCGTTAATATGGAAATGCAACCACTAGACATACATAAACTTCAGGCACAATGACCACAATCCATACTCCATGCCCCTGATTCAGTCCTTCTAAACTATAGACACAATTCCTGCTTTACACTCACTCAAATTGCAGTTCTAAAATGCTTTTTCTTCTTCTTCAAAACAATGTACACATTTGGGCAATTCTTTCTGTCGTTATGTGTGCAGTATAGGAGAAGTGAATTAAAAAATGTGTAAAAAGTGTCAAACTTCATAAATAAATGTAGCTTGACTTGAACTGACACAAACTATCGCGACTCACGGAGGAGAGGCCAAATCGGCCATTGCTAGGGAATATTAGGAGTCCAAGTCGGCCTCTGCTGGGTTTTCTAGTTTAATGAATCAAGGAAATGAAGCAGGCTTCGTCTAAATCTCAGACGGAGAAAGCATCAGATTGCATAGGTACAGAGATATTGGTTTGCCTATTTTGTTGGCTACTGTCAGCGTTTGTGTTGTACTCGCGAGGCGTGACCGGCATCACGTTTGTCAAACAATGGTTACGCTCATAAGCAGTGTCAATTTTTGTGTTTATACATTATTTTCTCAATTATCAGAGGTAAAAAAAAATGCACAATTTGCATACTTTAATACTTTGTGCAACCTTTTTCACATGAAGGTCATTTTATAGTATATGTTGTCTATTGCTTTAAGAAATAAATGGGCTGCACAAAAAAATAACACGTTTTTCCATTTAGTGCAAAATGACAGTTGCTCAAGCCCCACCTATTGACTATGTAGGCACATGCTTTTGCTCAACTACTATATTTCGGATTTTCACTTCTAGCATGTTTATGTGGAACATATCCACAATATTGAATAGTTGTATGCAGTGTGTGTGTTTAAGTTGCCTGAAAATGCAACGTGACCTTAAAGAATACATTACAACAGTATGGGGAATACTAGGCAACCATGTCAGGAGCCAATGAATGTGTGTTATTTAGTTGTAGAGGTTGGTAGTCATGAATCAGAGGTGCTGTCTCACTCAGCTCTTTTTATTAATGGGATTTGGAAATTGCCCAGAGGAGCTATACAGTTGAATGCACATACACACACACACGCATATACACACCCCGTTGTGTTCATGTACTCAACATAATAAGTTTACCCCACCTCAAACCAAATTCTGACAAAAATACAACACAGTGCTTATATTTATGTCAACCAATAGCTCGAATTATGATGTAAAGAGAGGGAGTCTAGACAGGATACATTTAGAGTTTATTTTTGGAGATTTTCACAGTTCAAATAACAAAAAGGGAAATTCCACTTGTGGATGCCTGTTGGTAGATTCCTAATATTTGTCCTGTGGGGTTTCGTCTTTGCCAAGGGTTTAGCGAGTGATTTTTATGTCATCTACCTCAATAAAGCCAGTGAAACATTTCATCGAAGAGGGTTTGTGTGTCTGTGGGAACTTTTTTTTTTCTTTTAACACTAACACACACCATGTGTGCCATCAACACCTCTTGCACACGCTTTCACTTTTCACCACGTGTCAGTCACAGATGTTTCCTCCAAGACTTTTTTATTCCTCACATACTGTGGGGCAAATAAGTATTTAGTCAACCACCAATTGTGCAAGTTCTCCTACTTGAAAAGATTAGAGAGGCCTGTAATTGTCAACATGGGTAAACCTCAGCCATGAGAGAGAGAATGTGGAAAAAAAAACAGAAAATCACATTGTTTGATTGTATAAAGAATTTATTTCCAAATTAGAGTGGAAAATAAGTACTTGGTCACCTACAAACAAGCAAGATTTCTGGTTGTCAAAGAGGTCTAACTTCTTCTCACGAGGTCTAACGAGGCTCCACTTGTTACCTCTATTAATGGCACCTGTTTTAACTCAGTATCTGTATAAAAGACACCTGTCCACAACCTCAGTCAGTCACGCTCCAAACTCCACTATGGCCAAGACCAAAGAGTTGTCGAAGGACACCAGAGACAAAATTGTAGACCTGCACCAGGCTGGGAAGACTGAATCTGCAATAGGTAAAACGCTTGGTGAAAAGAAATCAACTGTGGGAGCAATTATTAGAAAATGGAAGACATACAAGACCACTGATAATCTCCCTCAATCTGGGGCTCCATGCAAGATCTCACCCCGTGACGTCAAAATGATAAGAACGGTGAGCAAAAATCCCAGAACCAAACGGGGGGGCCTAGTGAATGACATACAGAGAGCTGGGACCACAGTAACAAAGGCTACTATCAGTAACACAATGTGCCGCCGGGGACTCAAATCCTGCACTGCCAGACGTGTCCCCCTGCTGAAGCCAGTACACGTCCAGGCCCGTCTGCGCTTCGCTAGAGAGCATTTGGATGATCCAGAAGAGGACTGGGAGAATGTGTTAGGTCAGATGAAACCAAAATAGAACTTTTTGGTAGAAACACAGGTTCTCGTGTTTGGAGGAGAAAGAATACTGAATTGCATCCGAAGAACACCATACCCACTATGAAGCATGGGGGTGGAAACAGCATGCGTAAGGGCTGTTTTTCTGCAAAGGGACCAAGACGACTGATGTGTGGAAAGGAAAGAATGAATGGGGCCATGTATCGAGAGATTTTGAGTGAAAATTTCCTTCCATCAGCAAGGGCATTGAAGATGGGACATGGCTGGGTCTTTCAGCATGACAATGATCCCAAACACACAGCCAGGGCAACAAAGGAGTGGCTTCGTAAGAAGCATTTCAAGGACCTGGAGTGGCCTAGCCATTTTCCAGATCTCAACCCCATAGAAAATCTGTGGAGGGAGTTGAAAGTCCGTGTTGCCCAACGACAGCCCCAAAACATCACTGCTCTAGAGGAGATCTGCATGGAGGAATGGGCCAAAATACCAGTAACAGTGTGTGAAAAGCTTGTGAAGAGTTACAGTAAACGTTTGGCCTCCGTTATTGCAAACAAAGGGTACATAACAAAGTATTGAGATGAACTTTTGGTATTGACCAAATACTTATTTTCCACCATGATTTACAAATACATTCTTTAAAAATCAAACAATGTGATTTTCTGTTGTTTTTTTCCCACATTCTGTCTCTCATGGTTGAGGTTTACCCATGTTGACAATTACAGGCCTCTCTAATATTTTCAAGTGGGAGAACTTGCACAATTAGTGGTTGACCAAATACTTATTTGCCCCACTGCAAGTCTACCTAGGTGGCTCAAGTTATTATGTATTTTTAGTTATTTTTCTCAAGCTGCTGCTTCTCCCTCTGCGACTCCATTAGAAGAATGCACAGTATTGTGTATCGTGTTGTGTGTGTGTGTGTGTGTTAAAATGTTGGATAATCAGACGACATTATGTCATGCCTCCTGAGATACTGCCAAAGGATAAACACTGGTCTCCCTGGTATCTCATCTTACTGCACCGCACTGACTAAACACACACACGCATGGAACACTCATAAATGTCCAAAAATCATTATCAAATGCAATTCTTTTATGGTTTTGCGTCAGACAAAACTTGAATTTATAGTTTCAAAAACACTGCGGACAATACTTTCCAGTTGACCACCTTAAACACACAAACATGCGTGTATATGCACACAATGTTCAAACACGCAAACCCGCAGAGAGCAAAAAAATGTTAAGACTGCCCACACCCTACATTAAAAAGAAAAGAGGATCATTTAAACCCGCTTGTTCCTTCAGTGAATGCGCTGCCAATCCAAACCAAACCCAGGAAAGACGGGAAAGCTTCGTGGAAAACAAATTAGCGATTTTGACTTTTCGCCTGTTTGAACTCGGGAACAAGGTCAGTTTGGTGGCGTTAACTATACATTGGAGAAGGGAAACACGCAACTCTGTTTCGGATGACTTACTTTAAATGGAAGGAATTAACATTGCCACACACTCCCTCAGGTCCTGTCAGAGACGGAATGAGAGAGGGAGGACAGAAAAGGCAACCCCAAAAAAATAATAATGAATTTGCCAAAACACTTCAGTAGTTTGTGGCGCAGAAAAGAAGCCGTCTTGCACATTCCACGGAGGATAGTTGTCAAGAAATGCACTTGCTTTTCTCCTCATTAATTTTCAGGGTGTGCTTTATGTCATTCTCTTATCACAGTGTCATTCAAACAGCTTGAATTTCTTGTTACAAGTTGAAGTGGTCTGTAGTTTTCCCCGAACTTATTCAGACAGTCATAACATTGTATTGCTTGGAACTGTGGAGTCTGCCTGATTGCAGTGGTTGACTGATTCGGTCAGAATTTGGCAGCATTTTGTAAGATTTACAAAAACCAAATACAAGTGTGCTACTGTAGGCTGAAAGCTGTGAGTTTGCATGCCCTCTACTGGCTAATGCCTAATCTACAAGCAGCAATAAGTCTGCAAATAAATACTGCAATTTTTGGACTATAAGACGCTACTTTTTTCCTTCATTTTTAATCCTGCGGTTTTTTAGATTTATTTGGGTTAATAGGTAACACTTTATTTGACAGCGGCGTCATAAGACTGTCATAAGACCGTCATAATTATGACATGACACTATCATGTGAATTACTGAATGCTTATGACAGATGTCATTAAGTGTCATCCGGCAAATTATGTCACTAAATTCATTTATGTCCAGCTCTGATCTTTTACATACATTCAAAAGGGAGATAATTTGCCGGATAACACAAAATGACATCTGTTATAAGCATTCACTAATGCTCATGACAGTGTCATGTCATAACTATGATTGTCAAATGACAGTCTTATTGCGCCACTGTCAAATAACGTATTACCAAATACCATATCTAGCAATTACTGAAACAACTGGAACAGTAACTGAAGAAATAATAAGCACAGATCATGAATTTTGATTGTTATTTTTATCTGTAGCGCTGCAATGCATGCTAGGAGGCATGTTGGATGACAACATTGACAGAAGGTGGCAGCAGAGGTTGACTGTCTCCCCCAAGGGAGGAATGATGGCCAGCTTCTTGAAGCAATGAATCTTTGCAGCTTATTGGTTCAAAGACTCATGGTGGTTCATTTGGTCTTATGACAGTCATATAATGCCGCTGTCAAATAAAGCGTTACCGGTTCATATCTCTTGGTGTAAATATCCGATATTACAGTGAGCACAGCTGCGGCTTATCGTCCAGTGCGGCTTATCAATGAACAAATGCCGTTTTCGTGCCAAATTTGAAGGGTGTGGCCAGGGCCGGCCCAGGCCATTTGGGGGCCCTAAGCAAAATCATGCCAAGGGGCCCATATTTTTGGGCCACCATTTCGTCACAGTGTACTGTGAAACCCATACATGCAATCAGGGCCGGCCCAGCCTATACGCAGACTATGCAGCTGCTTAGGGCCCCTGACCACTAGGGGGCCCAGATAGGGGGCAATCTGGCAATTGTTTATTTTATTTTTTTACTACAATTTGCTTTATTTGACTTTTGTGAGTTTTGATACTTGATTACAATCTTAATTTATTGCCAGCAATATGAAGCAATTATCAGAAATCCCAAAATTTGAAAAATAAGGTCCTAATGAAACTTTTTCTTCAAATTTGTAAAAAGAAAAGTCAAAATAAATATGTGTAATAAGCGCTCAGATATCTATAACCCTTGCTATATCCTGTTTGTTTTTTTCATGGAACCTGCAGATGCATGTGTTGACTTGCATCCATCTTTTTTTTTTCCAAAAAAGAAATGTCAAAACTCTGAATTAGTCTCAAAATCATGAAATTTTAGGTGTATCAAATGTGATACATACGGCAACATAGGGTTAAAAAATAAAAGTTTTTCCTTAACTTCTTTCCTCTTTTAAAATAGGTTTTGCATTATCTACTGTAAGTACTGGCAATCATTTGGGGTGAGAAGTTTGAAGAATACAGTGCAACAAAATCTGATTAATGGACAATATATGTACTACATATAGGTTGGATTGCATGCAAGGCCGGCCCAGGCCCTTTGGGGGCCCTAAGCAAAATAATGCTAAGGGGCCACCATTTCGTCACAGTGTACTGTGAAACCCATACATGCAATCCAACCTATATGTACATATTTTGTATATTAATCACATTTTGTCACATTTATTTTGACTTTTTTTTTTTTTTTACAAATTTGAAGAAAAGGTTTCATGGGACCTTATTTTTCAAATTTTGGGATTTCTGATAATTGCTTCATATTGCTGGCATTAAATTAAGCTTGTAATCAAGTATCAAAACTCACAAAAGTCAAATTAAGCAAATTGTAGTAAACAAAATAAAATATAAATTAAACAATTGCCAGATTGCCCCCTATCTGGGCCCCCTAGTGGTCAGGGGCCCTAAGCAGCTGCACAGTCTGCGTATAGGCTGGGCCGGCCCTAGGTGCGGCTTATAGTCAGGTGCGCCTTATCGTATAAAAAGTTGGCTATGAGCATCAATGCGTATTCATCCGTAGCGTATGTGTCCGTCCATTAATAATGAAGGAAAAAAAGCCAGGAGTTTATCGATACACGGTGGCATGCTCAAGCACACGATACGTGACTAAATACAGCCCTTGCGCAACAAAGGGCCCCTTTGTTTATCATTTAGGAGACACTTGATTATAGATTATCTCAACACAAAGGCCATGCTGCAAACAATGTAGACACCGACTCCAACTGCTGCACTTTTATTTATCGCTGTCTAGTTAGTCAAAACAATGGGTGTCTTCCGTTGTTGTGACAATCCCCAAGAACAACAACTTACATCAAGTGCCTTCTTCCTAATGGCAGCAATTTATTGAACACAACAAGAGCTACAACAATCTTGAAATGCCAGATGTTGTCCCAGCCCGAAACCACAAATGCCTCTAAGCTAGTACGATTCTACAACGCCAAAGATGAGGACTTACTTGCTCAAGCGGAGTCACTCAAGATATCTTTTTAAAATGTCACTCAAACTCAAGTAAAGATACCTGACAAAAAAAAAAAAACCTAACAAATGGTTCTGTCCTTTGTTACTGAACACAACCGATCAATACTAACGAAGCTCATTGAGCAAGTAATGACCAGTTCCCTTTTGTATTGCAGAATTCCATCCGGCACAACCTGTCACTGCACAGCCGCTTCATCCGTGTCCAGAACGAAGGAACGGGCAAGAGTTCCTGGTGGATGATCAATCCAGAAGGAGGAAAGGGCGGCAAAGCTCCTCGTCGCCGCGCCGTCTCCATGGACAACAGCAACAAGTACACCAAGTCGGCCCGTGGCCGTGCCGCCAAGAAGAAGGCCGCATTACAAGCCGCGGCGGCCGCAGCAGGCGACGTCAACGGCGACAGTCCTTCAGGACTTTCCAAGTGGCCAGGGAGCCCGACGTCACGCAGCAGCGAGGAACTGGACGCCTGGACGGACTTCCGCTCCCGCACTAATTCCAATGCCAGCACAGTGAGCGGTCGTCTTTCGCCGATCCTGGCCAACCCAGAGCTGGACGAGGTCCCCGATGACGAGCCTCCCCTCTCGCCGATGCTTTACTCAAGTCCCGGCCGCACTTTGTCTCCAGGCAACGCGGGCAACGGAAAGGCCGCCCCCGCCGAGCTGCCCCGCCTGGCAGACCTGGCCGGCACAATGAACCTGAATGACGGACTCGCTGACGAGCTGATGGATGAGCTGGATAACATCAACTTGTTGCCGAACACTTCAGGGCAAGTCACTTCAAACGGAACCACGGGGTTCACGTTTGTCCCCAAATCCAACGGGCTGGGCTCATCTTCCCCCAGCGCCTCACCTTCGTCCAACTCTCCTTCCAACGGCGGAGGAAACTACAGCAACTCCATCTTCGGCTCCCACGCGCCAGGTTCCTCCTTGCGTCCGTCCCCCATGCAAACCATCCAAGAGAACAAACAGACGTCATTCTCCAGCATCGGCACTTCCCGCTTTGGTAGTGTGACGCTACAAGATCTTCTCAACTCTGACAACCACAGCGACGTAATGATGACCCAGTCGGACCCTCTCATGTCGCAGGCCAGCGCTGCTGCCGTGGTGTCGCAGAACTCACGCCGCGGCCTCATGCTACGCAATGATCCTATCATGACTTTCGGAACTGCCGGAGGAATTCAAGGCAACCAAGGGGAGACGCTACAAAGCAACAACCACAACCACAGCGCTGCGAGGTCCATCAACAGAGGCCTGAATCTAGCCAACGAGGTGAACGCCCTGACTAACGCCAAACAGCAGCTCCTGCTTTCACCCTTGGGAGGGAACGGCTCCTCCTCCATGCAGATCGACACATCAATCTTCTTGAACGGGGCGGTGAGCAGCAACGGAGGTGTCTGCCAGGACCGCTTCCCCACAGATCTGGACCTGGACATGTTTAACGGCAGCTTGGAGTGCGACATGGACTCGATCATCAGGAACGAGCTGATGGACGCCGACGGACTTGACTTTAACTTTGACTCCCTGATCAACATGAACGGAGTCAGCAACTTCGCAAGCGCCAAGCAGGCTTCTCAGAGCTGGGTACCTGGCTGAAGACCACGCTCGAGGTATGTCTGCTCCGATTTTACTGACCGATTTGTAATTTGATTAGTTTTAATTAGGGCTGTCAAACGATTAAAAATTTTAATCGAGTTAATCACAGCTTAAAAATTAATTAATTGTAATTAATCGCAATTCAAACCATCTCTATTTTTCTGTAAATTATTGTTGGAATGGAAAGATAAGACAAGACGGACATTAACATTCAACATACTGTACATAAGTACTGTATTTGTTTATTATAACAATAAATCCACAAGATGGCATGAACATTATTAACATTTATGTGTATTTTGCATAGCTATTTGATTGGGAATGCCAGTTCTCTTTGCATCGAGCTTTTTTCTTTTTGCAAACATTATTTTTAGAGAGATAGGAATATTTTTGTTGTGCTTTCACTAAATGAAACTGAAGCGACTTAACTGTTCCGCCCAAATGCATGATGGGAAGTTGGGCAACCATGACTGTCAGTGGTGGCTGCAAATGGCATACAGTATGTACTGCGTTGTGTTCAATTAGGCGTGTTAAGAAAAAGATCATCTCCTGCTCCGCCCCAAATGCATGATGGGAAGTTGGGCAAACATGACTGTCAGTGGTGGCTGCAAATGGTATACAGTATGAACTGCGTTGTGTTCAATTAAGCTTGTTAAGAAAAAGATCATCTCTTGCTCCGCCCCAAATGCATGATGGGAAGTTGGGCAAACATGACTGTTAGTAGTGGCTGTTAAAGCTTAAGCCAATTAAAGGCACTGTCCAATGATTGCCTGTGTCTACTCGACTTTTCGCTCTCAATGCGCTAAAACGGCTTCATTGTGAACAGTTTGAGGCAATGCATGAACGGGTCATTCCGTCCATGCGTTAACTGTGTCAAATATTTTAACGTGAATAATTATAAAAAAATAAATAATTACCGCCCATTAACGCGATAAATTTGACAGCCCTAGTTTTAATATACATTCCCGGCTGACCATCATCAACACTGCTGACTTACGCTCTTCTTCCCTTTCCTCCTCCCAATATGTCATTTTTTTGTTTAGTGTGTTTTTTCCTTACTGGGTGTCCTTTCAAGTTAATGAGATGTGATGACCTAAATCTACTACCATATTAATGAAATAATAAACTATACTAATTTATTGGCTGCCAATGATGGCAAAAGACGTCGAATCCATTTTGCGCTGGGAGGAGCTGGCAGCGAATGATCGGTTCCAGACCTCCCACTTCAAATGAATTCGACATCTATCTCCATCGAGACAATGATTTAATGCTCATTTAAAATAATTACGTGTGAGATTCATTGTGATTCATCACGTTCTGTATAATAATTAATTCAAAAGTAGTAGTATTTTTTTTTTCATTATCGGTTTTGGGCCAGTATGCATGTTGCCTTAAAAGTTAATGTAGTAGCCTTCTGTCTTTGTACAAGGGATGGTCACAGCTAAACACGGCTGTTATTCTTATTGACCATTCCTAGATCTCGGATTTTTGGAGTTGCGCAATATCGAGATATCGGTTATCGGCATAGGCGGAGTTTGACTTTTGGGGCAAGGGGGCACAACATGTTGACGACCCCGAGATGTAGTGTCAGCAATAAAATTAACTTACAAGAATATTTATAATAATCAGTTGACAATGAGCGTTTTTTGTTTCCCATCACTCTTGAGGGGAATTCTAAATCAGGCTGCTTAGGCAATACTTTTCACCCAGATCGTCATCCATTGAATACAGTATGGAACGCCCGCCGGTGTCATGCCAATGTAGTTACCCCAGTCAAAAATTGTATCCCCTGGGCGGAGCCATATGGAGGTAGATTTGTGTCTTTATTATTCAATAAAAAAAAAAGTTGCTTCAACCAAAATATATATTTTCAATCAAAATAATGTGTTTGAATGCAAAAATAAATTTGAAACTCAAAAATATGCATTTGAAAGCTATTTTTCTTTGATTTTTTTTTCTTTTTCTTTTCTTTATTGAAGTCAAGTTTTTTTTTTGATTGAAGCAACTTTTTTGATTGAAGTAATGTTGATTTGTGTTTGGGCCACATTTTGGCTAGGACGTTTTTGTCTTTATCATTCAATCAAAAAATAAGTTGCTTCAAAAACATATATTTTCAAAAAGAAAAATCACTTCAATCAAAAACAGAAACATTTCAATCATAGAAAACCTTTTTGAACGCGAAAAAATATTTGGGATTGAAAAATTTGCATTTGAACACAAAAATATTTTCAAAGAAAAAAATCATTTGAAAAATAAAAAAGCCCTCCCCTAATTTTTTATATATTTTTTAAAATTATATGCAAAGCAATTGACCGTCTAAGGTGCTTGTCACATGATCTGTTCCAAAAATAATTTTGACCCATTATAAAAAATATTTTTTTTGTTCATTTCATTTATTTTTGTTGCAGTTTTATTGCTTTACAACTTTTATACATATATAGGAAAGTCATTTTCATGAAATGACACTTCTCGGCCACCAGGGGGGCCTGGCCCCCCCTTAAAATCCGCTTATGGTTATCGGTTAAAACGTCATTATCGGATAACTCTAGTATTTAGCATATACTTTTTATTTTAAATGTCCAGTTATACTAATGAAATATTAACCTATATTGATTCACAATGAGTTAATGTGCAATTAAAATAGTTAAATGTGTTAATTAATATGTGCGTTAACTCAAAGTTAACGCCAGTGTTGTTAATAACGGCGTTACAATATAACGGCGTTAATAACGGCGTTATTTTTTTCAGTAATGAGTAATCTAATTAATTACTTTTCTCATCTTGGCAACGCCGTTACCGTTACTGAGGCGGGAAAGGCGTGCGTTACTATGCGTTACTAAGTTGGTTGAATAAAAAAAAAGTCTGAGAGAAACGGACTCACAGGGACGAGAGCTGAGCAGGAGTGGGGAAGACGCCGTTGCAACCGCGATGCTAGGTGGCTCCAATAATACCTGACTGCAGCCATAGCCGACAAACTACGCCCACATGACACGGTAGATATCATATTATAGAACTAGATGCAAATGACAGACACTGCTGCATTGCCAACATGTTTTAAGGACTACATGCGTTTGTAAACAGCCGCCATCTTAAAGCAGTAGACCTCTCAGGAAGGGCCTGATGTAGAGATCCTTCCTAGCGAACCTAAGTAATTTTTTTTTTATCTAAAATGCTCCTAAATCGGCAAAATCTTAACTTAAATCTATCTTTAAATGATGAAACCGTTTTAAAACTTACACATGTTTAAAGTAGACAGAAGGGAACTAATGCAATAACGGGAGAAATTTTAACAACTTTAACGATTGATTCACAACTTTAAATGACTTCCACACATAGCAAAGGTTACTAGCTAGTTATCGCAATACCCTTGTGTCTAGTTAAGCGGAGGGTAAAGAATTGGGTTAGGGCCAATTGTCCCCCAAACCCTTTAAGCTTCACATTGTGTGACCTGTGTTTTTTTTTTTTTTTTTTTTTTTTTTGGAGAAAAAAAAAATATATATATATATCACTAGTTACTTTGCCAAGTAACTAATTACTCTTACATTCAGGTAACTGAGTTACTAACGCAATTACTTTTTGGGAGAAGTAATTTGTAACTGTAATTAATTACTTTTTTAAAGTAAAATTAACAACACTGCATGGCACTAAATGCGTTAGTAGACAGCCGCCATCTTAAAGCAGTAGACTTTTTAGGACGGCTCTGTTGTAGAGAACCTTCCTAGCGAACCTAAGTAACTTTTTATCCAAAATACTTCTAAATCGGCAAAATCTTGACTTGAATCTATCTTTAAATGATGAAACAGTTTTAAAACTTTCATATGTCGAAAGTAGAGAGAAGGGAACAAATGCAATAATGGGAGCAATTTTAACAACTTTTAACAGTTGATTCAGGGTAAAGGGTAAATTCGGGTAAAGAATTGGGCTCGGGCCAATTGTACCAAAAACCTTCACAAAAAACTTCACATAGTGTGGCCAATGTTTTGTTTTTGTTTTTTTGTTGTTGGTTTTTTTTGAGGGGGGAAAAAAAAGTAATTATCACCAATTACTTTGCCAAGTAACTAATTACTCTTACATTCAGGTAATTGAGTTACTAACGCAATTACTTTTTGTGAGAAGTAATTTGTAACTATAATTAATTACTTTTTTTCAGTAAGATTAACAACACTGGTTAACGCTCCCAGCCTTAATATTCAATGAGCTCTCTGAGATCTTATTCCACAATGTTTGTTCTCTCTGCCTGTCCCCTTAAACCCACCTGTCCTATTGCAATGTATCACCTAAAAATGTTGACTAAATTGTCACTAATTACTCATTTAGGGCTTCGGCGCTTTCTTGTGGCATCTTTGAGCATTCTAAAATACCACTATTGCTGTATTGTAGTATGCTACTTGTTCACTTGCTGCTCATAAAAATAAAAAATCTTCATTGCATCATCTTTTTTTCTCCTCCCTTCCTCAGGTCCAAACACACGCCCCCTTTATTGCCAAAACCAGCCATCAGCACAACATTCAACACCAACCCTGTGTTTACACGATCAACACTTGTCTCGGGGAAAAGATCAGCCGGACTTTGAAGCGATCCAAGCCCTTGGGAAGAGCCTCTTGTGAAACAACATTTTTAAAAAAAGGCACAACAAACTCTTGAATTATGCAAGTTTCCTCGTGCATAAGGCTCTCAAAGAGACGCTACTCATCAGGTTGGACTACAAAGACAAATGACAAACGGGTGAACGGCGTGCTTGTTCCTGTTCAAACAAACAAAAAAAAAACTCCCGTGGAGGAACCGTTGTAAATCTGAACCAGTGCGTTTTTTTTCCCCTGGGATGTCGTATTTACCTCTGCTTTATAAATGTTCAGTGTTGTTTTTCAGATTCTCCGTTATGTGACGATGCTTCTGTCGAATAGCGTGCGCACTTCACAACTAATGCCACGCACTTCCTACAAATGGCTTGAATGGAAAAGTTTCAATGACTACATGTTGAATCTTTTACCTTTTTTTTGTTTAAAGCAAAGACAAAAAAATCACACGGAAAGAAAATCTCACTCATGGGTATTTGTACAGTTGGAGAAGGCTTTTGAAATTGTTTATCACAGCATATAATGTAGCGAAAAGTGAATACCTGTGTTCTAGAGATGTGAACATTTCCACAGCATTACAGGTGCTAATGTAAAACAGTGTTGAATCTTGTCCTCGGGGCACCTCGTGCATTTTATTTAGTTTAGTTTTGAATTTTGTGCCGTTTTGACCCTCGTCCTGCAAAACGCCTGAAGAACTGCAGCAACGGCGATGGGGAGAGGCTGACCCTGTGCATGATGGGAGGGGTCGCAAGCCATTTCTGCCCTCCATTAAAACAATAAGCTGTCTCTTCTGTACATTGCCAAATTACTTGAATCAAGCAGTAGGATATGCTGGCAGCCAAAATCACAGCACACATATGCACATAATGTCGAAACACACACGGTCACGTTTAAGACAAATTCAAGAAATGTGTGTGGAGCGCTCGTCATCAGCTTGGGATTTTTTGAATGCATAATATGTATAGAAACACTCAGGGGAGGGAAGCTTTTTCGAAAGGTATTTTCATTCAATGACACATTTCCTTGAATTAATGTATCAGTGATTATTTGTGAACTTGTAATCTGTGAACTTTTCGGGCCAAGACTTTTAAGAGGAGGAAAGACAACATTTGATTCTGGATGTGTTGGCCACTCGGGATTGGAATAGGAATAATGACAGCAATTAAGTGAGAAAAAGTGGTCATTTTACAGGATGAAGTCATGATAACAGCTATGCGTTTAGAAGAGTTTGTTATTGTTATTGCACAAAACTTTCGTATTGTTGCTGAGAAGCACAGCAGGTGCTCGCACTCATGCATTACCGTTTACGTGGAAATTTTGAGATTGAAACGTCAACAATTCTTAGTTTTTGAAATCATTCACACTTTTTTTCTCGAAAAAAGAAGAAATACAACTTAGACATTGCAGCTAGACTAATTTTCAGGACTTTATTCCTTCTCAAGTAATGACTTTTTACTCCCAAGGTGATTTTAGTCTTGTCAAAATCAGGCTTTTTCACGACTTTTTCACTGAGTGTCGTTTTTTTATGCTTGATGCTTGCAATCATCTTTTTTTCCCAAACAAATTACAATTTATTCTTGGAAATTGAATATCCTTTGATAATGTGGGGTTTTTTTCAAGTTCCTCAAGAAAGTATTATTTTGTTCTTGGAAATAAAAATTCATGCGAATACAACTCTTAAAGCAACACTTGGTAACGGTTCAGTTTTGCTAGATTTTAGTGACGCCGGTGGACAAAAGCGGAAGTGTTTTGCATTAAGGAAGACTGTTTCCAATGAGGACCACCGCACACCCGCACAGTGTCATAAAATCATGATGGATTAAAAAACATTTCTGTTTCCAGCGGCTGTGTGAAAGATGAAAAGTTATAAGAAATGAATCCAGTTGTGGCGAAACAATAGATAAGGACGGTTTGCTAAACGTGTGGCGTAGTGTGGTTTTGTCTCTTGTCGCTCTTCGATCTTTGCAGAATTGGCGCAAAACCGTTAGCATTGACTTCTGCCTTTATAATGAATGGGGAAAGGAGATAGTGACATATGCCATAAAGCATTCAGCACATTTTTTTTCATGTGGCAGGTTTCCTGCCACCCTCCTCGAAGTTAATGCGATGAAAGCGATACAGACCCCCTCAAGATATAAAAGAGGCGTTGTCGGTCAACATATCACAAATGTTATAATATTTTATTAAGTTTGAAAAGTTACCTAGCGTTGCTCTAATGTTGTTTGCCATTTAATATCCTTTTTATTTTGCCACATGCACGTAAAACAGGCTCCTTCCCGTGTCTGCATGCCCTTTATACACATTTGATGTATTTATGCATTATGACCTATGTGTGTGTGTGATATGCATTTACTCACAGTACGTCCTCGTCGTATATTCCCTCGTAGTACTTGACCCTTGATACCTCGCCAAGGTAGAGTTGAAGAAGCGTTCTGATGTGCCAGGTAGAAGGGAACACTGTTGCCAGCAAATGTATCCTTGAAGCGGAATTGAGTAACCGTCGTTGTAGCATCTGGAGGCCCTGGGGCAGAGGGGGAAGCGATATGAAGGCTTTCACCCCTCTGTGTATAATAGTGTACAGATGTGTATATATACATTTATATATATATAAATATATATCAGCAAGGCAGAGGAGTGCGAGTGAGCAGTTTTTAAGGATTAAGTGCACGAGTAAGCTGTAACCACTCAACTCACTGCAATGGTGCCGTCCCTCGACAGCAATCGTAACACCTGTTAGTGCTCGGACAACAGTGTTTATATTTGCAAAATCAGCAGCACTTGAACCATCCTCTGATTTTGCTGCGCTCGTTATTATTATTGTGTGTTGTAAGACAAAAACTCCTCCTGTGTGTTCAGTGTCTTTTTTTATATAGAAAAAAAACAAAACACGTTTAACTGCTAAGCATTTGGATTTGAATACACTGACTGTACAAAATGTAAAACATACTTTTGTTCGGGCTGCCGAGGCGTTGACGTTTTGTCTCCTTCGTACAGTTACCTCCCACACACAACTGCGGAGCAGCGCAAAAAAAATACAAAACCACTAAAAATCATGTATCACCTCATTTGTGTTTTTTTTTTGTAAAAAGGCTCCCTTCTGTATACCCTCTGTCCTTTTAACTTTGTCCTCTATTATTAATCTTCTTGACGTTGATGTTAGTGGGTATTCTACCTGTGTTCTCATTTTTTTCTGGCTCTGTAATCTAGTTTGTACGAGAAATGGTGCACATGTAAATAAAGCTTGGTGAGGCTCCATGTGGCCCTCGTCTTTTTTGTCTGTGCTTTGTTGTGATCCTTCAGTTTTCAAATTGCACATGGGTGCAATATCACAACTATGTTGGAATAAAAATTACAATTAGGGCTGCAGCTACTTATTTTAGTAGTAGATTAATCTATCAACTAGTTCGAATAATCGAGTATTCGGATTAGGAACATTTAATGCGTTGCAGAATAGATATGAGGAGATGTAAAACAAAAGCTTGCTAAGATTACACTTTCAAAAGATTAAAATTAAATTAAATTTAAAAAATGATTCCTGAGCGTTTCTTTAAACTATGCAGAATTGCACATTCATTTAAATTAAAATGCCTGATCTTAGCCTCAAATGTTATAAAAATTTTAAAAATGAGGATCCAAGTACAACAAAAAGAATAACTGGCTAACTTGCATTGCAAAGGTTCACTAGCTTAAATGCTATAAAATGCTTTTTTTTTTTTTTTTTTTTTTTTTACAATGCTCTTAAATCAAACACAAATTCCCACAAAATACGGCTAAATATAACTATAAACTAAATTACGAATGCATAAAAAACATATTAGCTCAAACAAAAACTTACCTCATGTCAGTCTAAACAGGGAGCAGCTGGATTCAGCCATATTAAATGAGTTATGTCATATTCACTGCTGCCACTATAGGGTTATCTATCCATCCAAATCAATAAAACTAAATGCAAACACTTTCAAAACAAACCATTACAACGACACTCTAGTTCAGGGGTCCCCAAACTACGGCCCGCGGGCCGGATATGGCCCGCCTCCATATTTGGTCCGGCCCCCTTAACAAAAAAAATTTGAAAAAAAATAAAATAAAAATTGAAAAAAGAATATATTTTTTCAATAGTATTATTTATTTCCTTGCTTTTTTTCTGTGAAGAACCCAGAGAGGGTTATTTGGTTATTATCTATTTAAATAATAGTGTTATTATTATTTATTATTATATTATATTATTATTTTATTTACTTTTGTTCCGTGAAGAATCCAGAAAAGGTTATTTGATTGTGGCTTTCTGAAAAACAATAAATCTTTACATTTTGGCACTCCTGCAATCGTCACACCTTTTCTGTTACAAACTGACCCCGGCCCCTCATCAGAGAAGGGAAAAGTTATGTGGCCCTCACAGGAAAATGTTTGGGGACCCCTGCTCTAGTTAAACGAATACTCGGAGCAGCAAAATATGATTCTAAGCTTTTTCTGATCGAATTGCTCGAGTTAATCAATTAATTGTTGCAGCACTAATTACAATACTGTACAATTTCTCTAATTTGGTTATATATAACAATTAAGTGTGAGACAATCCACTTCTGAAAATAGTTGATTAATTACACAAAAATAAAACTAATAAAATACAAAATAAAAATTTTAATAGTTTAATGATTGCAAAAATGTAAAGCAGTTGTCAAATTGAGTCATATGCACCTCCCACTCAAAGGGGATTGGATGCTAATGTTGAAAATGAAGTTGTCATTGGCAATAAATACCTAAGAAAAATTGAGAAAAATACATTTTGAAATAATAATTTGAAAAATCTAGACCCTTTGACTATTTTGACAAAAGTATAACTTATTAAGTCTCCTTCAAAGTCATCTGGATCATCAATCGCTTATTTTCACGAGCTCCGCAGGGGTGCTGGAGTCCGTCCCAGCTAAAAGGCACACACCCTGAACCGGATTCCAACCAATCGCAGAGCACATAGACAACCTTTCACACTCAAGATCACACTTTCGGAGAATTTTGAGTGCTCAGCCAACCACGCATGTTTTGGGAATGTGGGAGGAAGCCGGAGTACCCGGAGAAAATCCATGCGAGAGCGTGTAAACTACACAAAAGCCCAGGATTGCACCGTTTAACTCAATACTGTGAGGCAGTGCCCTCCTTCAAGGCGTGAGTATAAAATTACACCCATGCAACAAGTGCCAGCAGGTAAAAACAGTGAAGTGGTGAATATTTGGCTGCAATTTACGATGATCAAGTGAAGTTGTATGCAGCAATTGAGAAAAAACTTTATGGAAAAATGCCTTAACAAATGTTGAAACCTTGAGTGGACTTTATTGACAAGTGGGGTGCACAAGCACCTGTGGTATTCTAATATGTGAAATTATTTGACTTGTGGAATTTTTGTTTGTTTGTGTTGTTGTTTTGTATTGTTGCATTGTTATAAAGTGTGTATAACCAATAAAAATATTGAAATAAACAATTAATTCGTATGGTAAGGTTCTATATTAGCCACGTGTCTCAAAATACTGACTGAATTTGGGTGTATTGGAAATAGACATGTGCGTTTCAAGGTATACCGTGGTATGAAAACGTCACGGTTTCAAAACCACAAAAACGTTTTCGTCATACCATCCCTGCTGCAAGGCTAAACCCTCCCCCATCAGTTGTTGCTCAGTGTCAGTGAGTCAACTGTGCTACACGATGGCTGAAAGAGGTGAAACTCCTGAACTTTTTCCTCCATTATAGCAAACAGAAATGTTACAGACGACTGCGGCTAGGAGGAGGAGGGCCAATCCACATGTAAAACACGTTTGCGGAGAGTGGCTGCTGAGGAGGAAATACCTCCAATATGATTTTGCATGTATACAAAATTAAAGGTTAGTAAACACTAGGGGTGTGACAAAATATCGAAATGGTGATATATCGTGATACTTTGTATCCCAAAAGGTTCTTGATATGCTCCTGTCAAGAATCGAGATATCGTTTTAAAAAGCTGTCAATTAAAAAAAAAAAAAAAAAGGCTGGCAATGACGGTGCTCGACGCCCAATCCATTTAGACTGGGAACGTTCGTTCATTCAAAACCAGAGCATTCACTCATTCGGTCCGATTTTCAGGGCATTTACAGGTCACTTGCTGTTCATGTTAGGGAATTTACAGGTCATTTCCTGTTGAGTTTGAGTCACTGCCTTTTCATTTGGGTGATTCCGAGGTCACTTCTTGTTCTGTAACGCAAAATAAACAGCAAGTGACCCATAAAATACCCCAAAATCAACAGGAAGTGACTGAAAATCAACAGGTAAATGACCCAAAATTACTCATTGCCTGGCATTGGCTGCCACTGACGGCCATAGACGTTCAATCCGTTTGAAGTGGGAGGGATGGCAGCGAATGAACGAATGTTCATTCGCTGCCACCCTCCCAGTTCAAATGGATTGGACGTCTACTAGCGATAAACTCATTCCAATTCACAGCGGAAGCTTGTTCTTCTGTTTCTTAGTTTTTTTGTAGAATATCCTAGAATGACTTCCTGACCAATGTATCGATATCGTTGTATCGCTATATCGTCAGATCATCGTTATCGTGAACTTTGTATCGCAAATCGGATCGGATCGTGAGATACCAAGAGGTTCCCACTCCTCGTAAACATTGTCATGAACGTTTCCAACCAGCTATGAGAGTTAACTCAAGCGTGTTTAGTGTGTCTAGCGGTGATAAAACATGTTGGTTTTTCTCTGGAAACTGTCTGTGTTGGGAAAGCGAGTGTGTGTATAATGTAAACATGATAAGAGTCATACACACGTACGTTTTATGGAAAATAATTCGATTCTTTTTGTTCTGATGGTAACAATGTTGAGCTGTGGGGTTTTGGCTCACCTAAAAGACTGCAATCATTTTAACTGTATTTAGAATATATCAGTTATTTTTTTAGATTTTTATTTATTTAACTTAACATTATACTTATGTTCCAATTTGCTGCTTTGTTTTGGAAAATAAAAATCCTGTTAAATGATCTCAAAGTAACACATCTTGGAGCTGTAATTGCAATACTGTGATATTTTGGTTTAAGGTTATCATACCGTCAGAATATCATACCAGCACATGCCTACCGTATTTTTCGGACTATAAGTCGCACCTGAGTATAAGTCACACCAGCCATAAAATACCCAACGAAGAGGAAAAAAACACATGTAAGTCGCACAGGAGTAGAAGTCGCATTTTTGGGTGAAATTTACTTGATAAAATCCAACCCATAGAACAGATATGTAATCTTGAAAGGCAATTTAAAATATAAATACAAGAGAGAACAATATGCTGAATAAGTGTACAGTATGATAATATTACATGATGCATGAACAACGAAATGCGAACGTGGCCGGTATGTTAACGTAACATAGCTATTAAGAGGTATTCAGATAACTATAGCATAAAGAACATGCTAACAAGTTTACCAAACCATCAGTGTCACTCCAAAACACCAAAATAACATGTGAAATGATATAATAATGTGGTAATAATTTCACACATAAGTCGCTCCTGAGTATAAGTCGCACCCCCAGCCAAACTATGAAAAAAAACTACGACTACGAAACCATCAGTGTCACTCCAAAACACCAAAATAACATGTGAAATATCATAATTAGGGTTGTTGCGATCATGTTTTTTTGCTCCCGATCCGATCCCGATCACTTTAGTTTGAGTATCTGCCGATCCCGATATTTCCCGATCCGATTTTTTTTTTTTTTTTTGCTCCCGATTCAATTCCAATCGTCCCCCATAATTTTGCCCGATCATACACATTTTGGCAATGCATTAAGAAAAAAATGAATAAAACTCGGACGAATATATACATTCAATATACAGTACATAAGTACTGTATTTGTTTATTATGACAATAAATCCTCAAGATGGCATTTACATTATTAACATTCTTTCTGTGAGAGGGATCCATGGATAGAAAGACTTGTAATTCTTAAAGGATAAATGTGACTTTGTATATTGTGACTAAATATTGCCATCTAGTGTATTTGTTGAGCTTTCAGTAAATGATACTGTAGCCATTTAACTGTTCTGCCCAAATGCATGATGGGAAGTGCAACCATGACTGAGCGTAGTAGACCAATTGATATATCTTCTCTGCGTTGGGAAATAACATAGGGTGTTAAGAAAAAGATCAACTACGACCTTTCTTCCCCACATTGCTTCCCACGATATTTCTAATTGTTGAGAGAGGGATTTTAAGGCTTTAGCTAATTACAAAAAGGCTCCAAAGACTGCTAAAATTCTCTCATTCAAACTCATTTTACGCTGCCTTTTAGCTTTATATATAGGTAAAACGGCGCCATTATAGAATGAACGCGACCATACGTGAGTGGGTCGTCCAGCGCATGCGTTAATTGCGGTACATATTTTAATGTGATTAATTTTTTAAAAAGTAATTACAGCCGTTCACACGATAAATAAGATAGCCCTACTTTAAGCCAAAACTAAAGACTCTGGATGAGTGTAAGACATTTTGTCTGTAACGTTAAACACAATTAGAAAACGATTTAATTAAAAAATAAATATATATTAAAAAAAGGCATGTCCGATATTTTTTTGCCGATTCCGATACTTTGAAAATGACGTGATCGGACCCGATCCCGCTCGATCGGGACATCTTTAATTATAATGAGTTCATAATTTCACACATAAGACGCTCCTGAGTATAAGTCGCAGCCAAACTGATAAAAAACTGACTTATAGTTCGAAAAATACGGTAATTGGGAAATCAGCAGTGCAAACTGCAAAAATCGCTTGTCTGCCTTGTGTTGATTCATGCAAGCTGACTGCTTTTTTTATTCTTTTGCTGCACCTCCTATTCACCCGAGAAGATAAATCACTTTTTTGTGGGAGTGTTGCTCTACACCACAAGAGAGACTCCTTGTTCCTATCACGTTCCTGGAAATCCTCTTACACAATATTGTTTGTGGAAGGCTTCTTTCAACATAAACAAGCATCCAGAAAAACTTTTTTAGGAGCCGATTGCTTGCTGCGGAACTCATTGAATAGTTTTCCAGTCCAAGCTCAGGATTATTTGTGAAGTCTCAAGTTACACGTTTGGACCAACGCTTATGTAAAAGTAGAGGCTTGCCACTTATGGAATGTGTAACCGTTAACCGTTTCCTTTTGCATGTCCTTTGGTTCGAGCGCTCTCATCAATAATGCAAGCAGCTGGAGGCGGAGCTAGTTGTTCCCTACTTAAGTTTCCACACTGTGACATAGGATAAGACACATTTGCCTGAACAGAATGTCCTAAGCAGACAAGTTACACCACTTCAAGTTTGCACTTGCTATACAGAATTAAGAGCATGCTGGTTGGGTTTCATTGTTGTTGTTGTTATTGTTTTTACTTGGCCTCTATTCTTGAAAAAGTATCTTAGTGATGATTTGACTTTATTTGTTCACTGACATTGACGTGTATCGCTGGCAATGGCAGCCAAAGGAGCCTGACAACTGAGTCAGTAATGTCTTTGTCCTGCGAGCGTCGTGCACCCGCATGCTAGAGTGCTGCAGTGGGATGATGTCATCTGTGTATTTGCTCACTGGAAGAGCACAGTGAAGGGTGCCGATTGCACAGAGCGCGTGAGGCACGACCGTCACATGCGCGCCAGACAAAGTGACACCATTTGCCCCATAGAAGCACGTTTCCCGAGAATCACATCCATCGCGGGTGACGACGTGTGAGGATGAGAGGCGAGGTATTGGTGTGAAAAGTGGCAGAGGTGAGGTGCGATGAAATGACAGAAATACAGTGTGTGAAGTGGAAGTGAGAAATGCTGGATGAGCTGGGAAGCGACGTGTCAGATACTCTTTTAAAAGAACCATGAGATGTGCTGTGGCATTTTCACAATGCACAAAAAAATGACCGCAATGAAAGCTTAGAAATATATAGAATGTACCTTTTCTCATTGTTGACTGAATGACGCTTCAATGTTGTCCTCAACTGACATTGGTACACCCGGGACCAGTCGCCAATCAATCACGGGTCACACCTAAACAAACAACCAGTCTTCAATAAACCAATTCATTTCAACTTCATTTCCATGCATTTCGTTGTTTTATCATATCGGCAAACTGTTGGTTTAGCTCCCATCCCCCAGCCGCTAGTGACAATTGAGCCCACATGGACACAGGGTCAAGGTCACGTTGTACCACGCATCAATATAACTTATAGGGACGCACACAATGAGTAGTGCTGCGGGCGGCCTGCGTGCAATCACTGATGCCGTGCGAGCGTGGAGTGAATTACAGCCCGCGCTCGCAGTTAAAACCAGCAGGCAGAGAGCGTACACACTTTCATTACCGCCATTCTTCACCTTTACTGTGTTCTTCTCTTCCCTAGCTGTTAAGTCAAATAGTGTAGACAAAGAAAAAGCTAACATGTCACCAAGAATGAGCCTCGGGCAACAGAGAGGTGTCGACTGACTGTTAGCGACAGACGCTAATGCGAGGAGTCCCATAACAAAACCAAAATGGCTATGACTTAGTTTAACGTCACTTGCAACACAATGCCTCTTTAGTTTAGCATGAGCAGTTTTCACCCATGTATATTGTGTATTTTGTTATGTATCCAACTATACGAGAAATTGACCTGTTAGCATTAGCTCTTGAACAATGGCGGATCCTGGCACAGTCGATTTGGGCGGTCACCAGGGGTGGCAAATTGCTAGAGGCGCTCGCACGCAGGGTGCACGCAAGTGACTGTCTACGATTATAATTGGCACCCCTAGCGTAGGGTGACCATATTTTGATTTCCAAAAAAGAGGACACTCAGCCCGGCCTCAAGATACTTGAATTTTACTCGAAGTTCACTTAAAGATGCCTATATCACTTTAATATATTTAAAGTGTGCCCCCTCACTCTGGAAGGAAAAATACATTTTGAAAAAAAATAATTATGACTTTTATTTCGACTGTCAAAGGATTAAAATTTTAATCGAGTTAATTAAAGCTTAAAAATGTATTAATCGTAATTAATCGCAATTCAAACCATGTCTAAAATATGCCATATTTTTCTGTAAATTATTGTTGGAATGGAAAGATAAGACACAAGACGGATATATACATTCAACATACGGTACGTAAGTACTGTATTAGTTTATTATAACAATAAATCAACAAGATGGCATTAACATTATAACATTCTCTTAAAGCGATCCAAGGATAGAAAGACTTGTAGTTCTTAAAATATAAATGTTAGTACAAGTTATAGAAATTTTATATTAAAACCCCTCTTCATGTTTTTGTTTTAGTAAAATTTGTAAAATTTTCAATCAAAAAATAAACTAATAGCTCGCCATTGTTGATGTCAAAAATTACACCATGCTCACTCATGCTGCTGAAAGCCATAAAATCAGTTAGACCCAAGCGCCAGTAGAGGGTGCCAAACACCAAAAAAACAAGTAACAAGCGGACATTACACTCTGCTGTCATTTTAATCTGAGCGGGGCATGTGCGTTAATAGTGTCAAATATTTTAACGTAATTTTAAAAATTAATTACCGCCCATTAACGCGATAATTTTGACAGCCCTAATGTCCATTTAATGCAGACCCATGGAAATGTAGTCCAGTCAATCAACATACACACAGTAGGTTATGTGCTAACTAAACATTTTTATAAATTACTATAGCGACAATTGTTCTTGACAAATTTTATTCCCATTCAATTGATATTCTCATTCAATGTTCAAGATTGCACACAAACAATAACCGAAAAAAACTGACAAACTATTCAACCAGCATGTTTCCAAACGTGGTTTAGCTTACTGATAGTTAGCTGAGGCAAAAATCAAACTTTGCTATAAAAGTTTACAATCATCGGCAGCGCAACGATGCAACACCAAACGGGGTTTTACAGTCAAAGCTCCGACAGAAGTCAACAGTTGCCATTATATACGTATTTATCGTAAAAAAACTTAACAACTGGGCAGGCATTGTGGCCAAATCGTCAACCCAGTAGATGGCGGTAATGCCTCATGATAGGGGTGAACTGCCAACAAAAACAAGACTAACTACTCCTTCCCTCCCTTCTAGTAGGAGCCATGTCAACTGCTGCCACCCAGCGGCCGGAGGGATTCACTTCAAATTGGTCCCGTAAAAAATCATAAAACCCGGACATTTTTATGAATTTATAAAAGCCGCCCGGACGACGAGGATACTACGTGAAAGTAGGACTTGTCCGGGCAAAAGAGGACGTTTGGTCACCCTACCCTAGCGTTACAAAGGCACCCCCCTTCAGACCGCAGTTCCTGTTTGCACGCAACCCCAAAAGGAGAAGGAAGTGTGGATCAGTTAACTCATTTGCTCACAAAAACTTATAAATATGTTCTATATTTATTTGTTTCAGTGTCCCAAAGACGTATTTATACGTCTTTTACATTTTTTTTTTTTTTCATAAAAGACATCTCTGGGTTCTGATTCAACTGAGCTCCAAAGCACAAAGTTGAAAATCCATTTTAAAGCAATAAACTGGCCACTGGAGGGCAGTAGCGCATTTGGTAAGACCCGCAACCCGATTCAATGGCAACGAACGGCCAGGCGGAACGGTCGGAGCGCCGGCGGACGACCGAGCAGAACAACCGAGAGGACGCCCGGGATGCCAAGCGCTGAACGACCGAGCAGAACGACCGGGACTACCAGTGCAGCGGAAAATGTCGTTGAGTCCGTGCTGCTCGCTGAGCAGACCCTGCAGAGACTCAAAAAAATTCATCTTTATGAGACAGGCAGCAACGAGGGAAAGTTTACCCGGTTGTCGCGGCGACTACAGCTTCAACTCTCACTTATGTGTAAATAAATTGTTACTTTGCTATCAAAAGCTCTATTTGTCTTGTTGTTTATGTTATTTTGTAAAAGGAAAACAATATTCAGTTGTTTAGGATGTAAATAAAGCAAAAAATAGCTGTGTTAAAGTCAAAGTTATGTTTGAAATGTATGCTTTCACAAAAAGCTCAATTTCTCAGTTTTTTCATCAGAAATTGGAAAATTTCTCAAACTAAGCTATTTTCTAATGCTGATTTCTAAAGAATGGAAAAAGATATGAACTTTATGAACTTTTTTTCCTGCTGAAAGAAGAGAGTCCAATCTTTCTTTTGGTGGGTTCCATGTTAATATAGCAATAGAACAGAATTTTCTGTGGGCCTTGCAAAATCCGTCAAAATCCAGTAAAACGGCCGGGAGCGAAGGGCCTTGCTCCGGTGAAAATGGCTGGGAGTGAATGAGTTAACAGTGTCACTGACCTCGGGTCGATTTGATTCCTAATGTGCAAAGTTTTTTTTTTTAAGTGAATATTTGACCTAGTTGTATAATGTACATGTATTATTTCTCTTAAGAAGTCGTTTACCCTAATTTTCGTACAATCAGGCGCACCTGACTATACAGTAAGCCGCCACCCACCAAATTCAGCACGAAAACGGCATTTGTTCATAGATAAGCCGCATTGTTCTATAAGCCACAGCTGCCCTCACTGTATTATGGGATATTTACACCAAAAAAATTAACCGGTAACAGTTTGACAGTGGCAAATATTTGACTACTAATGTCATTGGATCAAATGAAGCTTTGAACCAATTGGCTGATAAGTTTCTTTGCCTCAAGAAGCTTCATTTGGCTATCACTGCTCAGTTGGGGAAGACAATCAACCTCTGCTGCCACCTGCCGTCAACACTGTTGTTGTCCAACATAGCTCCTAGCATGCATTGCAGCGCTACAGAAATAAAAATAAAAATTCATGTTCTTTGCTAATTATTTCTTCAGTTACTGTTCCGGTTGTTTCATTAATTGCTAGTTATGGTATTTACTAACACTATTTGACAGTGGCGCCTGTCATGAGCATTAATAAATGCTTATAACAGAAGTCATTTAGTGTTATCAGGCAAATTATTTAACTTTTGAATGAATGTAAAAGATGCAAGCTGGACATAAATGGATTAAGTGACAACTTGCCGGATGATACTTCATGACATCTGTCATAAGCATTCAGGAATGCCCATGATAGTGTCATGTCATAATGGCATACCGCAAGCAACACGTCACTTCCGCTCATTAATATTCATGGCATTAGCTACTGTTGCTAAGCTAGGACAAGCCACCGTTTGTCCCTAATAGGAAATGAATGGAAATCGTGTACGAAGGAGATGTTTACAGCGCTAAACCTACCAATTCTCTCCGAAAATGATGTGCCTGGTGCCAAATTGATTGGCATAGATGTGGAAGAACATAAAAATGTTCAGTTAAAGAGATGGCTTTAGTGTCGAAGGCTGAAAAAGAAAAAAAAACGAGCCGACCTAAGCATAGCTTTAGCTTTTTTTTTTATCGACGCGACTGACAATGACATTCTCCGGTTTCGACAAGCTATCCTTTACCCTGTCTTTCTTATATATCCTCTGGTTGTCCTACGTCTCTTACCGTTCTTGGGGGTAATTTAGTTAGCTTTGTGTAGCGATCGCAAATGCTACTCAGTGACAGCCAACTAGGGCTGCAGCTATCGAATATTTTAGTAATCGAGTAATCGACTGAAAATTCTATCGATTAATCGAGTAATCGGATAAAACAAATATATTTTTAGGTGAAGAGCAATTATGAATATACATGAGAAAACTGTGGTGGTCCTAGCCCACACTCCCCTCTACTGGCTTTTATTGTTGTTACACTTCCTGTTTTATGTGGCATGAGCTCAACCTTGGCAGACCTGGGAGTGCACCTGCAGCTCATCACAATCAACTCTGCTTTTAAGGAGCGGCCTGGGCAGCAAGCAGGTGCCAGATGATTCTGCCAGTCACCATTGGTACATCGGCCAACTAAGCTTGTAGTTTGTGACTCTGGTCTTTGAACTTTTTACTAATTCTGTTTTTTGTCATCAGGACACCCACCCATCAAAGCCATCGCAGCCACAGCCATTGACCATTCAACCCACCAGCTGCTCAACACTCTGTCCTTGTACAATAAATACCACTTCACACTTCATCTGTTTCCGGCTCGCATTTTGGTCCAAATCAACTTTGCCTACCTTGCCGTAACAAAAACAAGACATTTCATCTAATCTTGAACCATTTTCAGTCAATCAATGTCTTTGTTTTCGATGTATATTGTTGAAAACAGCCAACAATTGCATCTGAGATGTAGCTAGAATTAAAAAAAAAAAGACTAATTCACTGCTTTCACTCAAAAAACTTTTAGATCTTATTTTAAATATATATATATATATAATATATATATATAAATCTTACCTAAAAATGCCGTTACGCTTGATTACACACATCACTTAAAAGTTAGGATTTTTTCCCACGTGTTTCAATTGAATTTCTCTTTGTGTCAAGCCATTTTTAAGTTCTAGTTAAGTTTTAAGTTAGTCTAAACTGTAAGTCCTGATAGGATTTTGAGTTTTTGCAGTGTTCAAAATAAATGTATGATACAGGCTGTACTGGAGCACATTAGGGACCAGTGCTACTTGGTGTTTTATCCAGCAATGACTACTGAGCTAAAATTGATAGTCAGCATGATAAAGTTTTTATCTTACACCCTCATCACTCCACAATGCTATGTTATGTTAAAGCCTGTATGTAAGACACGTTAGCCACGCATTGACAGTGGTCATAATTAATTGAAACCTAGCCCTCCGCAGGGCTAACTTTACGTGAGCTAGTAGCGACAGTAACGTTAATCTTATTTATTAGCGCTCTTTACTAGCGCTTAGCGCTGTACTGCTTTAAGATGGCGGCTGTTTAATAACGCTGCCCAGACGCGGCCGAGTCTGTCATTGCGCATCTAGTTCAACATACATGTGATCTTTATGAGACGCATCAGACGCTAGCTGTTACCAACGTAGCATCGTGCAGGCTAGTATTTGGCAACGTCGGCATCGTTTGTGGCGGCTGTCAGCTGCAGTAAGTTTTTTTTTTTTTCTCCCATTCTTCCACTCCGCACGTGACAGCGCGTTGTCCCGCATTAAAAGTAGGCCGAGCAAAACGTGATGCTTAGAGCTGTCAAAATAAACGATTACTCGAGGTGAATAAAATTACTCGGATCAGTTTTTAAACTCGAGTTACTCGAGTTGCTCGAGTACTCGTTTCAGCTCTACAGCCAACGAACACTAAATTGTAATTTTTTTCAGGTCATTCATTGTTAGACAGAAGCAGTACGGCACAACGTTACGCTAAAAAAATAAAGTAAAAATAAAAAAATGGCCTACCTCTTTGTCCTCTGAAAGACCATGCCAACCGAACATAATGTTTACTGCATATGAAACGTGAATGGATTCGCCGAGCTGGTGTTAAAGTCCGCGCAAGTTGATTCGGTTTTCACATTTTTTCCTCCTGAGTTTTTGGTTTCCGGGAACGTATGAAGAAAACATCCTTCATGGTCGTAATGTCTAGAGTTGTTTCTACAAGTTCCAAAAAAGCAATGCGTGATCGGCATGTTCGTTTTTGAAAGATTACCGGCGAAAAGTAGCACTTTTTACGTTGGGTCTATGCGAGGGCGGGTCTATAATGTCCCACTTCCGCTTTACTTCCGCTTTACGATGCGACGTCACGGTCTAAAAATAGCCTGCGTGCGGTACGCCATTATGACGGTCTTATAAAAGTCTTATGACACCGCGCTCAAATAAAGTGTTATCTATTAACCCAAATAAATCAACAAATTAGCCTCACTGGACTATAAGCCACAGGATTCAAAATGATGGGAAAAAGTAGCGGCTAATAGTCCGAAAATTACGTTAATAGTTTAGACGTTTAATTCATTTGCTTTCTATTTAGAGCGGCACTTTTATTTGCTTTTTTGTGCTTTTATTTCAAGTTCTACGTTTCCCAGTCCATGTGTCTGCTCCTTCAATGATGATATGAGTATGCCTTGTAAAGTGAATTAAAGGCTCTGCACATACAGGGGTTGGACAAAATAATGGAAACACCTACTAACATTTTGGCATCATAATCATTGAACATAATTGTTAAAGAATTGCATGAGGAGCATTCTAATGAAGTTGAGCATCCCGTATGGCCGGCATAATCCCCAGGCCTCAACATTATTGAGCATTTATGGTCAGTTTTAAAGATTCATTTAAGACGTCGATTTCCACCACCATCGTCTCTAATAGAGTTCGAGGGTTTCTACCTGAAGAATGGCTTAAAATTCCTTTGGAAACAATTCACAAGTTGTATGTATCAATACCTCGGAGAACTGAGGCTGTAACTGCCGCAAAATGCGGACCTACACAATATTAAATGATAATATATACCGTATTGGCCCGAATAAGACAGCCCTGATTATAAGACAATCCCCTCTTTTTCAAGACTCAAGTTTGAAAAAAAGACTTTTTGAACACCAAATTTTTATACAGAAAATAATTAGTTATAATTATAATTATAATGATCATAACAGTATATTTGAGAGAAAAAGCATGTTATTTTGCCTCATTCAAATCTTAATATCTGAACATATAAATATGTAAAGTGCAATCACTTTTGTAAATGAATGGCTTCTGGTTTTTGAAATTTAAATAAGCCAAACTATTGTGATCAAACAACAAAATTGCAATAACTGCATTAACCATCAAAGTGAAGTCTAACTGCAACTGTAGTCTTGAAACAAATCTGAATGAGGAAAAACATTGCAATAAAATAATGCAAAAAGTAGCTGAGATTTGTCATGACTCATGACAGAACATCGCTTCAATGATATCTGGCGCCATCTAGCGTCGTGAATGGGTATAAGGTCTAGACCGCGAATATAAGACGACCTCCTCTTTTTCAGTCTTATTTCAATGCAAAAAACACCGTCATATTCGGGCCAATACGGTATACTGATATATATTAGTTGAATTAGTAAATTTTTTAAGGTGTTTCCATTATTTTGTCAAATTCCTTTAGATAGTGAACATTCCTCACAATGCTAGTTGGAGGAATAGTTGTGTTAAATGTGTTTTTGTGTCTTTTTTTATCGTTCACTCATATTTTCGTAGTTGTTACGAACAACTTGTTAGCTTGTTTTTTATCGGCTACGACTGTTAGCATCATATCGAAATAATTAATGTGAGCACTAAATGTAGTGGTTTAAAGGGAGATAATGTGCAAATGTTCACTATAGTTGGTTTATAGTTAAAATGATATGGTTTAATGTTTAATTAGCTAAACACATTGAGAGTTCTGTAAATGTTGACTATATGTCTGTATGTTATTCACCAGATACTAAATGTGTGTAGATGTATGCACACCTGCACATGAGCCCAAAAAAATTCCCCTGTGCTCTTTAACTGGAACCCCTGCAGTGGTCAACACATCTGAGCTGACTAGTCACAAGTAGAATCATCCACACTTTATTATTTCTACGATATTCTATTAATGTTTCTGACGTTAATATTTTCTTGCACATATTGTTGTGCACTTTCAAGTGGTTTGGTAGCGTTAATAAATGTAACCTAGCAAATACTGTGTTTTGGTTGGGTTGTGCTAAGTATACTCTTTAGTTAGGCTGGTTCTTTAGTTTGACATTCCCAACTCTCGCCTTTTACAGTGTATCACAAAAGTGAGTACACCCCCCGCATTTCTGCAAATATTTAAGTATATCTTTTCATGGGACAAAACTGACGAAATGACACTTTGACACAATGAAAAGTAGTCTGTGTGCAGCTTATGTAATAGAGTTCATTTACTTTCCCCACAAAATAACTCAAAATAAAGCCATTAATATCTAAAACCCTGGCAACAAAAGTGAGTACACTCAATAGAAACTACGTACATCCCTAAATGTCCAAATTGAGTACTGCTTGTCATTTTCCCTCCAAAATGTCATGTGACTCGTTACAGGAGTGCTGTCAGCATTGCTGCAGAGATTGAAGAGGTGGGGATTCAGCCTGTTAGTGCTCAGACCATATGCCGCACTCTACATCAAATTGGCGTGCATGGCTGTCACCCCAGGAGGAAGCCTCTTCTGAAGACGGTACACAAGAAAGCCCGCCCGTCACACCAGACCATAGGACATGGTTCCAGTAATCCATGTGCTTTGTTGACATGTCTTCATCAAACTGTTTGCGGGCTTTCTATACTTAAATATCTGCAGAGATGCGAGGGGAGTACTCACTTTTGTGATACACTCTACATCTTGAATTCTCAATGTGCCATATAACCAGTGTTGTCAGTAACGCGTTACAAAGTAACGTTACTAAGAAACGCGTTACTGTAATCTGATTACTTTCTTCAGTAACGAGTAATCTAACGCGTTCATTTTTCCAAGCCAGTAATCCGATTAAAGTTAGTTTCCCTAGTGCCTGTGCGTTACTATTTTGTTTTTGCCTCATAATGTATGTAGAATAAAGAATACTGTAGTCATGTACGAAGAGCATTTCTCATCGGGGGGGAATGGGTCACGTGTATTACGGTGCTGTCTGAGGCTGAGCGCTGTCTGCCACAGCGGTCAACAACATAGCATTCTGACGAGGCAGCGAGGCTAACAGTGAAAGGCAGGATATATTCCGCAAATGGATGCCTTTGCTCACTGGAAATACAGCCATTACTTCACATTTCTGTCCAGTACAGATGACAAAAATATCTCCGTGCGTTGCAAACTTTACGCTGGCTGAAAATGACTGTCGGTCGCTAAATCAACAAAGAAGCACTTGGAATTACAGTACAACGCGACAAAACTCGAAACAGCCTTCAGGTAACAAGACAGCCAGCACTTCTACAGTTTGTAACCAGCCTTTATGCACATTTTATTGTCAGTGTTTGTAACCATAGGCGGAGTTTTACTTTTGTGGGGCTGGGGGTAAAGCATGTTGATGACAAACAAAAGTCAAAACTTTGGACACACCTAAACATTTTTACGTTTTATATATTTTCACTACTATTGTAAATCCTCTCTGAACACATCAAAACTATGAACTAAGATGTGGAATGGCCAAAAAAAGTGAAATAACTGAAAACAGGTTTTATATTCTACATTCTTCAAAGTATCCAGGTGTCGCCAAACTTTTGGCCAATACTGTATATATACACATATATAAAACTGTTAAAGCTCAGTTGTTGTTGGTTGCGTTTGAAAGCTTAGGTTTACAGAAATTCAAAACATCCATCTTGCCTCCACAGGTGTAGTTTTGGCTTAGCAAAGCAAAAGCTAGTGTCTTAGGTGCTAGTCAAATGATCTGCTCGAAAAATGATTTTGACCCATTATGAAATACGTTGTAGGAATCTTGTTCATTTCATTAATTTTTGTTGTTTGTTTTATTGCTTTACAACTTTTATAGACAATATTTTAACAGCTAGGTCTTTATTTTAAAGGGGAAGTTCAGAATTTTTGACATTAGGCTTATCTTGGAGTTAGTGGGAGTTTATTTAGTCGATGGAGTTAATTTGAACAAATTCCGTGCAGTTTGTCAGTTATTTGTTAGTTTCAGGGCTCCGGGATGGCTAAGCTAGCGCGAGTCAATGGTGGCTGAAATCAACTCCATCGACTAATTAAACCCCCGCTAACTCAAATATTAAGCCTTATGTGGAAAAATTCAATTACATGTGATGACATTTTTTGTTGTCATTTTTATGTTGAGGCAGCAAAAGGAGAAAAATTGGTAAAAAGTAACTGATAAGTTACTTTTAAAGTAACTTAGTTACTTTGATAATAAAGTAATCAGTAAAGTAACTTGATTACTTTTTTGAGGTGTAATCAGTAATTAAATTATTTTTTTAAGTAATCTGTGACAACACTGCATATAACAGTAGTTGTCCTTGTACTGTTCTTCTAAACACTTGTTTTTTTGTATCAACTCTCTGCCACAATGCCAGGTCTCCCAACCATGGTTTGTTGTTTTTCAAACTTGCTGTGCTTTCTTTTTCCCCACTTTTTTTTCCCTAGTCTGCACACTCAACCATCCCATCTGTGTTGCATATGTCTATGGGCTTTTTAGCGTGTGTACATCAGTGTGTTTATGTTCACGGACATTCAAACATGTGGCTTTGCTATCATGCTTTGTTAAGGCACGTGTGAGCCGTCTACCACGATTTTTCCACATAAAAATAAGTGCAACAATCAGTAAACCACTAGAATATTAACTCATTGGCTGCCACTGACAGCGATAAACGTCCAACCCATTTGAACTGGGTGTATTATAGCTAAGATATTGAAATAAAGTAGGCCCTACGGTGTAGTGGTTATTATATTGACTTCACAGTTCTCCTAAGGTGATCCGGGCATACTGAAGCCCAAGCACTATCTGAGCCCCTTACTAGTTTCCAAGGAGACGTGTCACCTTCCTTCGTGACGTAAACGGTTAACCGTGACGTTAACAGTGCTTCGTCTTCTCAAGCACCACTTTAGTCATCCCCACATGATTGACAAGTTTAGTACAGGTCTGTCGGTGAATGGCATCTCACCCCTTTCCGATAGGTTGTTAGAGAGCAAGATAACTCCCTGTGATTGGCGAAACATTTGGCCAATCAGGTTCACTGTATCCAAGAGACGAAAGCATGTCCTGCTATTTAAATCTGACAAGATAGTTCAGATGTATAATTCAGTGCAAGGAAGAAAAAAAAAATCATAAACAAAACAACTGATGGTGTTTTAAAGCGATCAGTGTATCCAGATGAGGGAAAGACAGGGCACGAGGTGGATAAATGTGTTTTTTGGAGTTAATGCAGGGTAATTTAAATTTGACATACTTACTACGTAACTTGACAAATGGTTGTTGTGTTGCATTATGACTTGCACCCAGGATCAAAATTGACCAGAAGAGGGAAAAAAAACTCAACATGTAAGTACAATGCCATTTTGTGTCTAGACTTTGTGTGTGTGTGTCATACGTATTGCCGATTCAACACGGGACAACTCGACATACTAAACGGGAAAGTGATTTAATTTTAAATTTAAAAAGTGGTTTATTTGTCTGATTTTAAAAAAAGCAATTCTCTTTCATGATCTTTTATTATTTTCAACAATAAATTTATATAGTCATGGTAAATATTACAATGCTTTCATAAATAGATTACTATATGACATGTATTTCTGTTTGATATTCACTTTTTAGTTTAGTCCTAAATTTTCCAATATATTCGAAACATAAAAGGGGCAGCAGCAAAATTTTCCGTCATACCGTCCCTACTAGAGGTGGGAATCTTTGGGCACCAAACGATTCGATTACGATTCAGAGGCTACGATTCGATTATAAATTGATTAATGATAACCCCCCCTCCCCCAAGCTATTGGCTGCTTTTAATGTTTTGTACATTAGTTACAAAAATTGTACAAAAAGCCTCTCAGGCTTAAATAAACGACTATTTCAGTATCAAGTTAACAGTTCCAAACAGTAAATAAAATACTCAATTCCCAATTCTGTATCAGCAGCTTTAAACTACAGTACATTCAATTAATTTAATGTTGTGACTCATTTGTTAAAGTTGTTAAAATTGCTCCCGTTATTCCATAATTTCCCTTCTGTCTACTTTCGACATGTGAAAGTTTTAAAACTGTTTTAAAGATAGATTCAAGTCAAGATTTTGCCGATTTAGGAGTATTTTAGATAAAAGGTTAATTAGGTTCGTTTGAAAGGTTCGCTACAACAGCCTTCTAAGGAAGTTGACTGCTTAAGATGGCGTCATTTTACCAACGCTAGCAAGTCTTTCATTTCGCATCTAGTTTTCTAAACATGTGCTGCTAACGTCGCCGAGTCTGTCATTTCGCATCTTGTTCTTTATACATGTGATATCTACCGTAGCATTATGTGGCCGTACTTTGTAGCAGCTGTCGCCAAGTCAGGTATTACAGTTTTTTTATCTGGCGGCATGGGTTGAGCCAGAGCCATGAGTTGAGCATTGTCATTACCCAAGTAATGACAAGCATGACGTTTACTCTCAGTCAGTTCCTCATTGCGTCCCAAAGACCACGCTGTGTTTTAGTCCCGCTTTACTTGACATATTTCAATAATCGGAATTTGGATGTTTGTGAATCATTCTCGAATCTTCCATGGCCGAATCGCGAATAATCTAAGAATCGGAAATTTCGCACACCTCTAGTCCCTACGGTATTAGCTATTAATTATGTCCCAAAAATGCTGGGAAAAATCCCTCGCTTACTGCTGCAAGGCTCAACCCTCCCCCACTGGTTGTTGCGCAGTGTCAGCGAGTCAGCTGTGCTACACGATGACTGGAGGAGATGAAACTCCTGAATTTTTTCCCCCCATTGAATAAAACGAAATTGCTGGTATGGGAATACTTCGGCTACAGAAAAGTTACAGACGGCCGCAACTTAGAGTACGAGGGCCAAATGACATGTAAAACATGTTTGCGGAGGGTGGCTGCCGAGGAGGCAATACCTCCAATATGATTTCATATTTATAAGACATTAAAGGTTAGTAAACACTATCATGAACGTTTCCCACCAGATATGAGTTAACTCCAGCGTGTTTAGTATGTCTAGCTGTGGTAAAAGGTGTTTTTTTTCTCTATGGCAACTGTGTTGAGAAAGAGTGTGTATATAATGTAAACTTGATATGAGACATACACACATGCTTTTTATGGAATTTTTTTTCTTTTTCTGATAATAATGGTAAACTGTGGCTCACCTAAAGGACTGCGTTTATTTTAATTTTACTTAGAATACTTGTTTTTTGATTTAACTTAACATTATACCTTTGTTGCAATTTGCCAATATGTTTTAAAAAATAAAAATCCTGTTCAATTGAGTTTTTTTTTTAACCCAGATATCTCAAAGTAACACATTTTAGTGCTGTAATTGCAATACCATGATATTTGTGCTTAAGGTTATCAAACTGTCAGAATCTCATACCGGCATATGTCAACTTGACATTTATAAAACCTCTGGAAAATGATGGAACATGCCGATGTATAGCGAATATTTCAGTAGTTGTACTTTTTTTCATTTACATAATCTCTATCTGTTCATACTAATGATGTTGTTGTATTGTAATAACATGTTTTCTGGAAATTAACATCTTTCAGTTAGGAATACTTTATTGTATCCAGCATTTCAAAAAAACATTGACATCGAGTTTTACAAAACAATTAGAGTCCTAAAATTGATTTAAAGGAGCATTACCGTCTCATGTAGCTAAATAAGACAAAGTAAAAAAATACAAATAAAAATAAAACCTCAGTACCCTGCAATGCAGTTATATTCAATTTTAGTTCAAATAATGCCTACTAAAACTTGGGCAATGTTATAATCGCACACTTACTACTCGTCTCTGTCTTGTTTCTTATATATTGTTCATATAAGTCTACAATTTTGATTTATTTGTCATTTTATCACCGCTGTTTCACTACTGAAACTTGTTATCACAAGTCCTGGTCGCGTGTGATGACGTAGTCCATAACCGCCGACTAATGATGACGTAAGCGCCATTGAAACCAAGGTCTGGCTACAGCGCAACACAGAATAAACACCTGGATTATCCTCTAAATTTTTGCAAATGGAATTTTATGTATATGAAAATGCTATTTATTCAGCGGAATTTGGATAATATTGTAGATTTGTATTCATGTGCCTTTGTTGTTGTTAACTGCAAGACAGTTTTTTTGTTGTTGTTTTTTTTAACGTAACGCCAGGAACATGGTGGAGTTTCCTCGGTATGAACAGTAGGTTTTCAATGTTCTTCTTACACTGATTTTATATTCTTTAATTTTCATTCTACTTTACCGTCGTTTCGGAGCGGATTCTCCGTGTTTGTTGTGTTCGCAACCACAGCAACATGTGGTCGCCATGGAGACGCAGGAAGCAGCGCAGGACTCCTCGTTCGCTCGGCGTTGTCATTTTCAACACAAAACCAACCCTTCTCCCTTGATCAAACCATGCTTGGAACGTAAATACAATAGGAAATTTTAATCATGCAAAACTGAGTTAATTCGTAAGCTGAGCCGACGTCACGGCAGCCAAATGGGCTCCATGGAGAGAAAATACGAGCTGTGTGGGCCTTTTCTACCAAGGAGGCACCCCTCATTGAGGACGAGTGCTGAGATAGTGGGCGAAGCGAGAAGGATCCTCAGAGCTCAGTCCACCCAGAGGCCATACACCCCCCAGGATGCGAACAGGCAGCTTTTTCCAAGAAGTTCTGTTCGTGCAGACCACAGCAACAGACCTTCCTCTACCTTCAGGTTTGCCTTCAGCCATTATTTCTGTCTTAAAATCCACCTCACTCACATTTAAACTTTTGTTTTTGAACTTCACAGTCTCCATTCTCAGAATTTCTATGTCGGAGACTCCCGGCCAAATTCAGGGACTCGCCTATCTCCACTGGAGCATGTGAGTAAGCTCACACCTCACTATTGATGAACAGCGAGGTTGAATAATGCAACAGGAGTATAGGGGAGTGGGTAAAAAAATTAACACTCGACTCAGATCACCTTGCCAGTTCGGGCGTCTTGATAGGTCCTACCATCACAAAGCAAGTGTTTTCTTGCGCTAAACTAACCAGAGGTGGGTTGTAACGCACCTTACAGTTACTCCATTACATTTGCATTTACTTCAGTAACTTTTTGAGAAGAATGTACTTTTAAGAGTAGTTTAACTAAGCCATAATTTTTACATTGAGTAGATTTGTGAAGAAGAAACGGTACTATTACACAAAAAAATGCACAGGCACTATTTCAACTTTTAAAGAGGTGTTTTTCCATTGTATATGGTGGAAAACACTCAGGCGACTTGAAGCTCAGCTCTGAGACCCCCAATTTGGCCAAATTTCAAAACTGTCCGATACGCATGTGTGATACATCATTGCAAGGCCGGCCCAGCCTATACACAGACTATGCAGCTGCTTAGGGCCCCTGACCACTAGGGGGCCCCCCAATCTGGCAACATCATTTTTTACGTTGTTAATAGAGCATCGTGAATAATGTGGCGCGCATTGCCGTTTATCTATGCAAACATCCGTTTACTACAGTTTGCTTTATTTGACTTTTGTGAGTTTTGATACTTGATTACAAGCTTAAAAAATAAAAGTTCTTCATTAACTTCTTTCTTTTCCTCTTTTGGAAAATGGTTTGGCACCATCTACTGTAGGTACTGACAATCATTTGGGGTGAGAAGTTTGAAGTATGCAGTGCAACAAAATCTGATTAATATATAAAATATGGACGTATGGGTTGGATTATGACGAAATGGTGGGCCAAAAATATGGGCCCCTTGGCATTATTTTTCTTAGGGCCCCCAAATGGCCTGGGCCGGCCCTGCATCATTGGAAAGCTTAAAATCTCAATTTTCTGGGGGAAGAAAAATTTTGAACAGGAGGGCATTTTTTTAAAAAAAACATTTTTTTAAACAGCAAAACCTTAACTGGAGGCGAGAGCACGCAAGAGCAGAATTAAAGACGCCACAATTTTAACGAGATATCGCGTACCGACCTTGTTTCGATTCAAAAACTCCATGTAGCATGTATCACCGAGTGTCAAGACACAGCTGTGAACGGCTACAGTCGGATTTTTGGGGGATTTTATGGGTGAAACAGTGATATAACAAGGGTCGCGATGCAGAAATCGCAGACAACAAGGAGTGGTTGAGATATTTTTTTTTGGATATATTTGCCCTTTTAAACGTTATTTTTCAATTTTTCTTTGTTTGGGTCTAGTCATTTATCATCATCATGAGGACTGCTGCAGCTTCTAGTCCAGTGCGGTTTATGTATGAACAAATGCCGCTTTCGTGTCAAATTTGGTGGGTTGTGGCTTATAGTCCGGTGCGCCTTATAGTCCAAAAATTACGGTATTATTATGGTAACATCGCCAAAGAAATCGCCAGCTTTGTCAGGTTTTTAATCATTTACAGTACTGTGCACAGTACTGTATATTGGAACCTGTGCAACACAACACGCCAATAACAAAACATTAAAAGAGAAAGTAAAATCGCCACCGCACCTTTCTTACTCCATTACGTCAGCCACGCGGTGCGTTCAGGTCCAGCACGCAAAACACGTCTGCTACATTTGAATCCGGTTTGTTACATTACTAGGGCTGTCAAAATTATCGCGTTAAAGGGCGGTAATTAATTTTTTAAATTAATCACGTTAAAATATTTGACGCAATTAACGCACATGCCCCGCTCAAACAGATTAAAATGACAGTACAGTGTAATGCCCGCTTGTTACTTGTTTTTTGGTGTTTGGCGCCCTCTGCTGGCGCTTGGGTCCAACTGATTTTATTGGTTAGTACCATGAGTGAGCATGGTGTAATTATTGACATCAACAATGGTGAGCTACAAGTTTATTTTTTGATTGAAAATTTTACAAATTTTAATAAAACAAAAACATTAAGAGGGGTTTTAATATAAAATTTCTATAACTTGTACTAACATTTATCTTTTAAGAACTACAATTCTTTCTATCCATGGATCACTTTAAGAGAATGTTAATAATGTTAATGTCATCTTGTTGATTTATTGTTATAATAAATACTGTACTTATGTACCATATGTTGAATGTACAGTGCCTTGCAAAAGTATTCGGCCCCCTTGAACCTTGCAACATTTAGCCACATTTCAGGCTTCAAACAAAGATATAAAATTTTAATTTTTTGTCAAGAATCAACAACAAGTGGGACACAATCGTGAAGTGGAACAAAATTTATTGGATTATTTAAACTTTTTTAACAAATAAAAAACTGAAAAGTGGGGCATGCAATATTATTCGGCCCCCTTGCGTTAATACTTTGTAGCGCCACCTTTTGCTCCAATTACAGCTGCAAGTCGCTTGGGGTATGTTTCTATCAGTTTTGCACATCGAGAGACTGACATTCTTGCCCATTCTTCCTTGCAAAACAGCTCGAGCTCAGTGAGGTTGGATGGAGAGTGTTTGTGAACAGCAGTCATCAGCTCTTTCCACAGATTCTCGATTGGATTCAGGTCTGGACTTTGACTTGGCCATTCTAACACCTGGATACGTTTATTTTTGAACCATTCCATTGTAGATTTGGCTTTATGTTTTGGATCGTTGTCCTGTTGGAAGATAAATCTCCGTCCCAGTCTCAGGTCTTGTGCAGATACCAACAGGTTTTCTTCCAGAATGTTCCTGTATTTGGCTGCATCCATCTTCCCGTCAATTTTAACCATCTTCCCTGTCCCTGCTGAAGAAAAGCAGGCCCAAACCTAGATGCTGCCACCACCATGTTTGACAGTGGGGATGGTGTGTTCAGGGTGATGAGCTGTGTTGCTTTTACGCCAAACATATCGTTTTGCATTGTGGCCAAAAAGTTCAATTTTGGTCTCATCTGACCAGAGCAGCTTCTTCCACATGTTTGGTGTGTCTCCCAGGTGGCCTGTGGCAAACTTTAAACGAGACTTTTTATGGATATCTTTGATAAATGGCTTTCTTCTTGTCACTCTTCCAAAAAGGCCAGATTTGTGCAATGTACGACTGATTGTTGTCCTATGGACAGACTCTCCCACCTCAGCTGTAGATCTCTGCAGTTCATCCAGAGTGATCATGGGCCTCTTGGCTGCATCTCTGATCAGTTTTCTTCTTGTTTGAGAAGAAAGTTTGGAAGGACGGCCGGGTCTTGGTAGATTTGCAGTGGTCTGATGCTCCTTCCATTTCAATATGATGGCTTGCACAGTGCTCCTTGAGATGTTTAAAGCTTGGGAAATCTTTTTGTATCCAAATCCGACTTTAAACTTCTCCACAACAGTATCTCGGACCTGCTTGGTGTGTTCCTTGGTTTTCATAATGCTCTCTGCACTTTAAACAGAACCCTGAGACTATCACAGAGCAGGTGCATTTATACGGAGACTTGATTACACACAGGTGGATTCTATTTATCATCATCGGTCATTTAGGACAACATTGGATCATTCAGAGATCCTCACTGAACTTCTGGAGTGAGTTTGCTGCACTGAAAGTAAAGGGGCCGAATAATATTGCATGCCCCACTTTTCAGTTTTTTATTTGTTAAAAAAGTTTAAATTATCCAATAAATGTTGTTCCACTTCACGATTGTGTCCCACTTGTTGTTGATTCTTGACAAAAAAATTAAATTTCATATCTTTATGTTTGAAGCCTGAAATGTGGCGAAAGGTTGCAAGATTTAAGGGGGCCGAATACTTTTGCAAGGCACTGTATATATCCGTCTTGTGTCTTATCTTTCCATTCCAACAATAATTTACAGAAAAATATGGCATATTTTATAGATGGTTTGAATTGCGATTAACCCTTTAAGGTCTGGGCCTATTTTGTCTGATTTTGCATGCCTTTGAAGTTGCCTTTATATTTCAAAGAAAGAATTGTTTACGATGGCCTGGTTTGGTCCCTTTTTTTGTGAGACCTTGAACTTCATGTCCAAACTGTTGTTTCCTTCACTGACCAATTATAAATCATCATTTTGGGCCCAAAAAGACCAAAAATTCCAAAATCGTTTTGTCAAAATTTTTAATATTGATGTCCAATTGACAACCAAACATGCATAACGAACCGTTTTGAAACTTTGTAATATTTATTCAACATGTTAGGATGAACATTCAACCAAAAAAAATTAGAATAAATAGTCTTATATTTGACAATTCAACATAAACAACAGGTATAGCCATAGGCGTTTTTTGCCTTTATACATGCTCTAGTCAAAACAGGTTATATACAGCAGACCAAACAGTGAAGAACAGTGAAAAAATATACCATCTAACACAAAAAGTGTTAAGAGGCCATCTCTTTATGAGTTTAGGTATTGCGGCCCATCACCTGATGAAAACTATGTACACACAATCAAGCTTCTTGAACACACATTTATATACACAAATTGAGAAGACTGATTGTGGGGAAAAAAAATATATATATAACATTGGGGGAAAAAGTATTTTCAAAAATATTTACAATAAACAAGTTAATTTTTTTTTCAGGGATGCCACTCCGAAAAGCAGTTTCGTCCTGGAATTAGACACAGGGCTACATCACACAGCCCACACTTCCATGGGGTGTCGGTCCTCTTTCCACCCTTCCATTTTCATTTCACTTTACTTTCATTGTCACTATAAATGTCCATGAAAAAAAAGTCAGTATTTATGAAAATAATAAAGTATAAAATAAAAATATATACAGAAATAAATAATAATGGAAATCTATATGTATGACAATAGAAAGAATACCATAGCTGAATATGTGCTACATCCCTAATCTTCATATAGAAAGAAGACCACAAATTATACTTTGATCTGATATGCACATTTTATTATTATATACACAAACACACACTTATATTGCATCAAAATTAACTTTGTCTTGCAATATCAAAAGAAACTTTCAAAAGAAACTTTTTCAGCATTAGAAAAAAAAAAAGTGAGTTGGCTTACCTCTGCTTGTCGATGGCGTCACCCACGTGTTCAAATCCGTCACTATCTTCACTCGAGGACTCTTCCGAAGAAGACGATGATGACGAATTTGGACCATCCTCTTCCTCAAGTTGATCAAAAAGCACAATTGCTTGCGCTAAATTTAGTTATCCGTTCATTCTCAAAGTCACACAAAGTCGCTCGCTCGCTCGATTCAAACGGCCGTCGGTCGCCACCTCGCTGCTTCAGAACACTCCTCCCTCTCGTTCGGTGGAACCTCGCACGGCAGTTATATTTATTAAAAAAAAAAAAAAAAACGCATTTTGTGCTTCCACTGTGACTTCGAAAGGGTTCGTTTGATTTGTGGTTTTTTCATGGAGCTTCCGTTTTGAGAAAGGACAAGAAATGATGGAAATATAGACATAAACAAATGATCCATGCAGCGTTTTAATGTTTTTTTGAGAGGACAATAAAACTATAAACTTAAATGACAATATCTCACGTTTTATTTGGTCGATTGACTTCAAATAACAACGAGAGTAAACCGCAACTTCCGCACTTTAAAACGAGACCAACCAACGGCATGTGGGTGACGTAATTAAAACGCGAGGGCGCTTCAAAGACAACGTGCGCTGAGGACGCGCCGGCGCGTCCTTCGACTCTCAAGGGTTAATTATGATTAATTACTTTTTAAGCTGTAATTAACTCGATTAAAAATTTTAATCGTTTGACAGCCCTAATTAATACAGGAATTATTATTGTTATACTGTATTATTATTCAGATTTTTATTTATTTTATTTTTTTGCTGTATTTGCCATTTATAATAGTAATAGCAGTATTCATTAAGGATTTAGTGTACTTAGGTTTTCAGGCTGTGGAATGAATTATTGGAATTATAATGTATTCTTATGGGAAAATCCTGCTCAACATATGACCATTTTGACTTACAAAGTCCTAGAATAAATTAACTTCATATATAGAGGTACCACTGTGCTTTGTAGCCCAAACGGTTGTCAATATGCTCCCACCAAGAATTGATATATCATTTTAAAAGGTTTCACAGTTTTAAAAAGAACAAAAAAGGAACCAGCGGGCCCTAAAATGAACTAATTGCCTGGCATTGTCTGCTACTAACGGCCATGGACGTCTACTAGTGATAAACTCGTTCCAATTCACAGAAGAAAATAGCTTGTTTTACTGTTCATTAGTTGTATCTTAAAATGATTTCCTGAGATTCCCACCCCTAATTTCAAGTAACATTTTTATTTCCATCTTTGACCCAAATAGGAACTTCTACACCGGCCAAAAACTAATGCTGACTTTACAACTTTGTGTTGTTTACACTCCAGAATAGAAAAATTTCCATTCCAGGCTGTGATGACATTTCAAAGTCATCTCCCAAACCACCCACTGACCCACTGGACACCAAAATAGGGCTGGGACGAACACGGGCGCGCCTTTTCAGGGCATCATCACTCACCACGTTGCCTCCTTTACCAGCACACACAGATGGTGAGGAACAACTTCAACCTTGATTTAACATTCTCTGCATTTGGACAAAGCGAGATTTTTTGTTGTTCCCGACGATATATTTTCTGAACGTTTACATCTAGAACGGGCAAAAAAGCTGCCGTCAGACCAAGCTTTTGTCTGCGGGGATCATAAGGAATTCTTGGGTGTGCCTCACTTCACCACACCACGCAGAAGTCAGAGTGAAAGGTATGTTTTTTTTCACTCCACTCCCTACCCGCCGCAACCTCGCTTCCATCAATGTGACATCCCATAATGAACGTGAGATTTAGTGGCGGCTATATTACTAGAAGGCAAGATTTTTTCACTGCCAACCTCATCAGCCGTGTCAGGACGAGCGGACATAACTCTGCTGTTCAAATCCATCCATATTGATTGCCAGACAGGTGGGGGTAGTAAAAATAAAAGCCATTTTACATGAAATCTCAGAATGTTGCTTTCAGCCCAAAATGCAGCAATCTTGTTGTTCCCAACCGTTCATTTTCTAATGATTTATCTGAAAACCATATCTGGGGTGTCAAACTCGCCTTTGTCACGGATAACATCCTGGTTATGGTTTCTTTCTGAGGGCCATTAAATCTGCCAAGTAGGGCTGCCGCGATTAATCGACAACTATTCAATTAAGCCAAGCCGCCGGAACCGCGACAGCCGAACCAGTAGGCGTCCCGCTGGCGCAGCCCCAGCAAGTCAGCCGGCGAGGCCAAACCCCACGCGTCCACTCCGGTGTTAACCCTTTGGCATGACTTCATTTAGAACGGTTTAAAGAAGGCTCACCGAAAACAGGTTGACAATTTATTTGTCGACAGTGATCAAAAAGCAAGGCAAAACAGACGACGTAAAGACAATACTGGATCCAGGGTCAGCAAAACAACGGATACATCGAAATGTCTCTGAGAAGCCACAGTTGTTATCTAAATGTTAGTCTTTTGAAAGCTCTCGCAGGGCATGCCGTGGGCAGGAAGAAGGGTGTGAAGAAGGAAGAAGAAGGGTGTGTTTGGGATTATTGTCTTTTTGTGGATTGGACAGGAGGATTTGGGAGTTACTGTTGTCCGGGCAATGAGGATGTGGGTACTGCCTCCTCAGCGTCAATGGGGGCTCTTGGAGTCTTGTCGGTTGTGTTATTAGTTGGATATCGGGCGTTCTCCGATGCTACTTGTTGTTAATGCCCTTTGATTTGGCATTGGCTCTACAACACCGGAGAATCGAGACATTTAGTTTGAAGGATGCCGATTCGTGAACTCCATAGGATGGTGCATTCCGTGTGTTCTGTCAGATTTTGCACTGCAACTCATGGCAAGTGTGGGACACCCGAAAAATGGGTCTCACGCCTGCAATTGCTAACTGAGATCTTGATGTACGTTTGTGTGGAACTCTAGTTCACATCAACAACAACAAAAAGCTATTCCGTTTTTTACCAAAACTAGTAAACTCTTTACAAAGCTATTACAATCTCTCCTACCTCTCAAAATTAGACGGCATTTTCTTGTGCAACAAGTGGAATCAATCGAGAGCCAGGCAAGTGCGCTGAGTTTTAGCGGTGACAAAGCCGAGCGAAGTCGTTCCCAGCCGGATTAAACAGCGACTGGCAGAGGAGGGTGTAGAAGGATAAAAAGTGACAAAGAAGAAGTGGTCGTGCTATAAACGTATTGTACTAAACCAGAGCAAATTTACATGTATTCATTTAAATATTACTTTAATCAAGAGAACAGTAAAATCAACTCCTAACTACTCACGCACAAACTCAAATGCACTGTACTCAATGGGGCGTGGGACATAGAAAGCAACTTCAGAACGAGCGTGTAGCAGCGATGAAGCATATTTATTTCATTTTCCTTCATTTAATAACTGATATATTTCTTCAAAACCTCAAAATACTTCCAAACAGTGGACATATTGGCTGTAAGCGTTGTATGTATTAGCTCGCGTTGTTTTGATTACGTCATCACAAGAGGACTAGGATTCTTCACACTTTTCAGTGGTAAACTTTCGGCCTTTTAACCAGAAAATGCAATTTTAGCTATTTTTGTCCGAAGGTTTTTGGTCACATCTCTACTTTATTATTTCATTTTTAAAAGCAAAAATATATAACCTAAACTCTTGATTTCTGCAATCCTTGAGCTTTCATTCAAGAAATTTTATTCATATTTTATTTTCGTGAGAAACATGCAAATGACTTCCTTTCATGGGCCACAATAAATGATCTAGCACCTCAGCCTTCAGTTTAACACCTGCGCTCTATGTTGTATTCATTATTGATTGTAAACTGGAATGACAGTGAAGTCTGACAGCTGCTTGATCTTAGGGTTGAGGAGGTGATGGTCAATTTTTCGAATGGGACGTCACAGGACTGTCGTTTGCGACCGCATCATTACCAAGTTGCAGTGCAGTTTTACAATAAGGTGTGTTTATAGCGTGCGTTATATCACAGTTTGAGAACATGTTGTTCTGGCTTTCTCAGTGCCAGAGACTGAAATGTACTAGCTTTTCTGCAATGCAGCATATCAAGTCAGGGTAGACTTCCCATGTAGAGTTGTCTGATAATATCCGCCAGTAAAAGCAATTGAAATAATATTGGTAAGTATCACTATCGGTTTGGCGTCAGTACGTAATGTTGGGTTATAAATTAATGTGCAAGGCTGCAACTTTTGTGCATAGGCTGGTAACAGTTTACCACAGCATCTGTGCTTACAGTGACCTCTAGATGTCACCAAACAAAGTTGCTTGAGATGTTCTAACTTAGGGAAAGACCCAAATCACTTACGGTGCACAAATAAAATGAACAATAAATGAAAAATAATGAATTATAAACTCATCACATAACATCACAAGAAATAGTCACTGACAAAAGTAACAAAACACATAATTATAATTGAAAATCTGTGCAAAAGCCAAGCAAAATGCATCTAGTTGCTTTGTCGCCCCCTAGTGGTTCTTTGGGGTAACTAGTGTATCGCTACTTGTGAATTATTAATTTTATGTAGTAACAGGCATTTTGACTCATTTCATTTTATTTATATAGGACATTATTTTGGAACTTTTTCTATCACTTTAGTTAAAGTTCTCTTATTATTTACGGAATGTTCATTTGGAAAACCTTGAAGTTGTTACATTTATCATTATTAAAGCTTCCAGTGGGGTATACCGATACAATTCGCCATATGTTAAGTCCACGACCGCATATGTCGATATCAGTTTGATATTTGGCATCAGATTTTTGTGGTTGGACAACATCGGGTATCTGTCAAAAAGCCATTGTCGGACCACTAATTCCATGCAATGAGCCTGAACAGGATAAAAAATATTGGAAAAGTACAGATGGATGACTGACAGAGACATCACGTGCTTCTTCCACCCCCAGGTCTAAATGAGCAAATCTGTTTCCTTGCACTATCAAGTTTTGAAAGTTATGTTATCAGCACTATAAGCAGAACACTAATGACCACTAATAGACACAGACAAAAAACATCCAATAAGACGTGACTTTATGGCTCCAAATGGCGGTTTTATTAGATTTGGATGCCCATTTGGGCAAGCCTGGCAGCTCTATGCGTTGTTACTGCAGCAGGCAGTTGCCAGGCTCAAGACAGGGATGAGATCATGTCTCTGAGAACGTCCGTATCGCACAAAGAGGCCCGCTGATGGGACCTGTAATCCTATCACGGACTATTCACTCTTTGCAAGTCTTGTACGTGCCCTTTGTGATCATGCCAAAAACTGCAAATCAACGAGTTAGTGATCATATTTTGAGGCCAACCAGAGGTGTAACAATATTTGAATCTCACAGTTCAATATTGGCACATGTACTGTATGCGTTCAATGACAAATCACAAACAGCCTCTAGCAGATAGCTTGCAAAGTTCAAGTCTTGTTTCCTGTCTGTTGGAAACTGCGGTTTGAGATGCGCAAAGGCGACAGCAGCCATGTCGACAGCAAATATTCTCACACAACGCACGAGGTCAGGCTGGAAACAGTAATTGCATCAAGAGCCAACTAACACCAGGCCACTCCAGGATTGGACTTCTGGTGCAACAGGGACACCAAGTGGCAGCATCTAATATATCATTTTTTATCAAATTCAGATTTTCTTGATCTCATTAATATCCTTATGTCAACCTTTGTGTGTTCTTTCATTGTAAGCAGCAGACTATCTCAGTCTAGTGTTGATAGTGGATTGGGAAGCACGGATGGCCGAACAGGACACCGAACAGGTGACCTTTTTTGCAGTTCTGTCAAACTTCCTGTTTTATTTTAGGACATTGAACTTGTGAACTAAACAGACACGCTTGCTCATTTTCACCAGCGTGCTCTCTGTCTCTCATCAGATTTGAGTGGGAGTGGAAAGAACAACACAAATGCAGGCGCAGACTCACGCTGGGATAGGATAGCGCCGCTTCTACAGCAGCTAAAGGCCGCAGTTGCAGGCGGTAAGAGTGACGCGAAAAGGAAACGTTTTCCAAATTTTGATCTAAAAATTGCTGAATTACAAACTTGAGGATTCTGCAAAAGTCTTCTCTAAGGAACAGAAAGTATCGTAATTTTCGGACTATCATCCGCTACTTTTTTCCCCTCAATTTGAATCCTGTAGCTTATACTAGAAGTCCAGTTTGGCTTATTTGTGGATTTATTTGGGTTAATAGTAGGGTTGTTCCGATCATGTTTTTTGGCTCCCGATCCGATCCCGATCGTTTTATTTTGAGTATCTGCCGATCCCGATATTTCCTGATCCGATTGCTTTTTTTTTGCTTCCGATTCAATTCCATTCATTCCCGATAATTTTTCCAGATCATATACATTTTGGCAATGCATTAAGAAAAAAATGAAGAAAATTCGGACAAATATATACATTCAACATACAGTACATAAGTACTGTATTTGTTTATTATGACAATAAATCCTCAAGATGGCATTTACATTATTAACATTCTTTCTGTGAGAAGGATCCACGGATAGAAAGACTTGTAATTCTTAAAGGACAAATGTGACTTTGTATATTGTGACTAAATATTGCCATCTAGTGTATTTATTGAGCTTTCAGTAAATTATACTGTAGCCATGCCCAAATGCATGATGGGAAGTGGAACCATGACTGCGTAGTGCTACCAATTGATATATCTTCTCTGCGTTGGGAAATAACATAGGGTGTTAAGAAAAAGATCATTTACTACCTTGCTTCCCCACATTGGTTCCCACGATAGCTCTAATCGTAGGGAGAGGTATTGTAAGGCTTTAACCAATTAAAAAAAGGCTCCAAAGGCTTCCAAAATTCACTCTACTCATTTTACGCTGCCTTTTAGCTCTCTTAGTTAGTGACATAATTTGCCGGATGACACAAAATGACATCTGCCATTGTCATTTGCATTGTCATGTCATAGTTGTGATGGTCTAATGACAGTCTTATGGCGCCACTGTCAAATAAAGTGTTACCAAATACCATAACTAGCATTTAAAGAAACTAATAGAACAGGAACGGAAGAAATAATTAGTACAGAACATGTATTTTGATTGTAATTTACATCTTTAGCGCTGCAATGCATGCTAGGAGGCATAGTCGACAAAAACATTGTTGACAGCAGGTGGAAGCATGGGCATTAATGAATGCTTACGATGGTTGTCATTTAGTGTCATCCGGCAAACTACGTTCAAAAGTGAGATAATTTGCCAGATGACACACTCATGGCATTGTCATGTCAGTTATGATGGTCTAATGACAGTCTTATAGCGCCACTTTCAAATAAAGTGTTACCAAATACCATAACTAGCAATTAAAGAAACTAATAGAACAGTAACTGAAGAAATAATTAGCACAGAACATGTATTTTGATTGTAATTTACATCTTTAGCGCCGCAATGCATGCTAGGAGGCATATTGGACAACAACATTGTTGACAGCAGGTGGAACCATGGGCATTAATGAATGCTTATGACGGTTGTCATTTAGTGTTATCCGGCAAACTATGTTCAAAAGTGGGATAATTTGCCAGATGACACAAAATGACATCTGCCATTAGCGTTCATTAATGTTTATGGCATTGTCATGTCATAGTTATGATGGTCTCATGACAGTCGTATGGCACCACTGTCAAATAAAGTGTTACCAAATACCATAACTAGCAATTAATGAAACTACTAGAACACTAACTGAAGAAATGATTAGCACAGAACATGAATTTTGATTGTAATTTACTTTTGTAGTGTTGCAATGCATGCTAGGAGGCATATTGGACAACAACATTGTTGACAGCATGTGAAGCAGAGGTAGACTTTCTCCCCCAAGGGAGCAATGTTGGCCAAATGAAGCTTTTTGAAGCAATGAAGCTTTGCAGCCAGTTGGTTCAAAGCTTCATGGGGTTCATTTGGTCTTATGATGCCGCTGTCTAAATATCCCATGATACAGTGAGGACAGCTTCGGCTTATATTCCATTGCGGGTTGTCTATGAACAAAGGCCGTTTTCGTGTTAAATTTGGTGGGTGGTGGCTTATAGTCAATTTGGTGGGTGGCGGCTTATAGTCAGGTGTGCCTTATAGTCCGAAAATTACGGTAATGTTACTCCTGGAGAATTGTGTTTGGCCTGCTGCAGTCTACAGATTGAAAGGAAAACTAATTTTCAAAGTTCACGATTAAATGTTTATTCCATCCAATGCCTTGTGAGCTCCTGCATTCAAAATAGCAGAAAGGTGTCTAGCGTGTGCCAAGTCCTACTTTGAATTCCGGGAACACTTATATTATTTTACTCCAAAAACAAGAAACAGGCTCCACCCTTTCTCATTCCTCTACATCCAGATTAGAGCGGCACGATTGTGCCGCGCCATTTACCTTCGGAAATTTCCTAGAAAAGGGAGGATGTTATTTTGCTGCTAATGTTTTATTGATGGGGCGGATTTAACCTCAAGCACACCAACCTGATAGCGGCACAAAATGGGGCCCAGACATTCAGTCATACTCAAGTAGTCTCTGAAAACTTGGAATAGATGTGTGGATTTCAAAAGGGAGGATGTTATTTTGCAGCTAATGTCTTATTGACGGAGCTGATTTAAAGCAACACTGGGTAACTTTTCCACCTTTATAAAATACTTTCATAACATTTGTGATAATGTCGACTGAAAAAAAATCGAATTACGCCTCTTATATATCTTGAGGGGGTCTGTATTGCTTTCGCTGGCGCTAATTAACATTGAGGAGGGTAGCAGGAACCCTGCCACACACAAAAAACAATAAATGTGCTGACTGCTTTACGGCATACGTCACTTCCCCCTTCCCCATTTATTATACAGTAAAGACGGAAGTTGATGCGAACGCTTTGGCACAAACGCTGCAAAGATGGCAGAGCAACCGAAGAGACAAAAAGTTTTGTCTGGGGGAGGGGGGGTGGGGCTACCAGGATATACAGAATAAACATTGGCCTGGCTTTCACTCGCTGGGGTGACACCCCCCTAAACCGAACTCGTCAGCGCTGACGAGGTCGGGTGGGGTGGTTAGCCACACTAAACCACACAGTTGCTAACCGTCATATGCTATTGTTAAGCCACAACTGGATTCATTGCCTTATTACTATTCGTCCTTCACACAGCTGCTGGAAACAGAAATGTTGTTTAACACATCTGCAGGCGACGGGGAGATTGATTTTTGATTTATTAATGATTTTACGACAATGTTCGGGTGTGCGCCGGTCCTCATGGAAAACAGTTTTCCTTAAGGCCGAAGTTCAGAATTTTTTACATTAGGCTTAATCTTCGAGTTAGCGGGGGTTTAATTAGTTGGTGGAGTTGATTTCATCAAATTCCGTGCAGTTTGTAAGTTATTTGTAAGTTTCAGGGCTCCGGAGTGGCTAAGCTAGCGCGAGTCAATGGGACCAACTTAGCATGCCATTAAAAAACCATACAGATCTACCAACAGCTTCGCCATATTAAAATGTATTCAAAATGTAGATCATCGTTCCAAAACATCCATGCGGCCAAAACAAGGGCACAGGACTATATTTTTTAGATGTGTAATACAAGCACAATAGAGAGGAGTGCTTAGGCCACTCATGCTCACGCCGCATTCGAAGAAGGTTGGAAGTAAGACTTATTCGCTCGGAGGGTACAAGTTGCAACCTCAAAGCATTCCAGCCGAATGTTAACAGCAAAGATGGATGATCGTGACAATTTATTTAAAAATTTGGCCATCAAAAGACTTTTTCACCTCCAGCAAACCTGCCTTCTCGTAAGCGATCAAATAGTGGAGGTGTTCCAATTATATTTTTCCAAATCGGAGGTTGGAAACTCTGACTTACCACCTTCCTCGAATGCAGCATCAGTCTGCCGAGTTAACTGATGGCTGGCAACATGGTGAAATGTGTATTTAGAGGCTGTGGAAACAGACAGAAGAAATGGGCAAAGGAAAGTTTCCACCAATTCCCTATGAAAAACCAGGAACAATATAAACTGGTTACTTCTTGCTGACTATGACCAGTGTTGTTAATCTTACTTTAAAAAAGTAATTAATTACAGTTACAAATTACTTCACCCAAAATGTAATTGAGTTAGTAACACAGTTACCTGAATGTAAGAGTAATTAGTGACTTGGCAAAGTAACTGGTGTTACTTTTCATGTTTTTTATTCATTCCAGGAAAAAAAAAAGGTCACCGTATGTGAAGTTCACAGGGTTTTGGCACAATAGCCCTAGCCCAATTCTTTACCCTAAACTTAACTAGACACAGGGGTATTGCAGATTTTGCGATAACTTGATAGTAACCTTTGCTATGTTTGGAAGTCAATTAATGTGGTGAATCAACCGTAAAGTTGTTAAAAATGCTCCTGTTATTGCATTAGGTCGCTTCTGTGTACTTTCAACAGATGAAAGTTTTAAAACTGTTTCATCATTTAAAGATAGATTCAAGTCAAGATTTTGCCGATTTAGAAGTATTTTAGTACTTAAAGTACAGTACTTAAGATCCCTAGGAAGGTTCTCTACAACAGAGCCTTCCTGAGAAGTCTACTGCTTTAATATGGCGGCTGTTTACCAAGGCCGGCGAGTCTGTCATTTCGCATCTAATTCTCTATACATGTGATATCTATCGTAGCATCATGTGGGCGTAGTTTGTAGGCTATCGGCTACAGCCACTCCCGCTCTGCTTTCTCCGTGAGTCCGTGTCCCTCACTTTCCTCGCATCATTCAACCAACGTAGTAATGCACGCCTACATCCTCAGTAACAGGTAACAGCGATGCAAAGATGAGAAAATGAATTAGATTACACACTACTGAAAAAAATAACGCCGTTATTAACAGCACTGGCTATGACATAAAAAAAACAGCGGTGAAAAAAAACGATGTGACATCATCCGCCTCTGCAGAGTTTCTGGATTACAATTGTTGCTGTTCATACTGCAATTATTGACATGCAATTGTAAGTTTGAATAACTTTATCGTGAAAACATAGCCAACACTATTGATTGAATGGGTCATTGAGGATTTTTATGTGTGCATATGTTGTTTTTTATTGGCATGCTAAGTTGGCCCAATTGACTCGCGCTAGCTTAGCCGCTCCGGAGCCCTGAAATTAACAAATAACTAACAAACTACACGGAATTTGTTGAAATCAACTCCACCGACTAATTAAACCCTTGTTAACTCGAAGATTAAGCGTGATGTCAAAAATTCCGAGCTTCCCCTTGAAGGCAAAACGTACGCTTTTGTCCACAAAACAGGGCCCAGACATTCAGTCATGCTCAAGTAGTCCTTGAAAGGTGAAAATTGACATATGAATTTGAAAAATAGAATCTATTTTTGTTCCCAATCCTTCCAGGTAGCTGTGAAGACTCCCCGGAACATTTAAGTGATGTGTGCGCCTCCCTTTACGACGCCTTGGCGGAAGCGGCCATGTTGGGCCCTCACCGCTGTAAGAAGCGCTCCAGCATTTTGCGAACGCTCTTCCGACTCATCGACCTCAACTCCCCGCGACTCCACATGCGCGTTGCCGAGCTGTGCCTTGCCGTGAGCGACCGCTGACATCCATTTTGACTAGTCATGTTCCACTTAACTGGGCTTTTGCTGGGATTTTTCTCTTAGTTACACGTCAGTGGGAACAACCTGCTCAACATCTGCAAGCTCATCTTCCAGATCAGTCGCAATGAAGCCAACGATGTCCTATTCCAGAACAATTCAGTCCTAGGTGAATATACCTTTACAAAACATCTGAAGCTGTGTAGATAATAAGCACTGATTGTTTTCTTCCCTCTAGACTCGCTGCTGGGTCTGATGCTGCGTGAGGACGTGCACACATGCGGCGAAGCGCTCTTTTACTGTGCCGGAACGTTGAAATTTCTCTCAGGGAACGCCGTTGTCGTACACCTCCTGCTGGACAAGGACTGCATGGGCACGGCTAGCCGTTTCATTCAGAAGCTACGAATGGTGGATGACGCTTACGTGGCGATTGCCGGGCACATCCTTGTACAGGTAGCTACAGAACTCTACCAGAACGTTATTGCTTCGATGTTATCTACGGTGTAGAAGTATTTGAACACTATTATGCTATTATGCAAGTTCTCTCACTTAGAAATCATGGAGGGGTCTGAAATTTTCATCATTGGTGCATGCCCACGGTGAGAGAGATAATCCAAAAAGAAAAATCCAGAAATTACAATGAATGAGTTAATGATTTTTTTGTGTGATACAGCTGAAAGTATTTGAACTCCTGAGAAAACAAATTTAAATATTTGGTACAATAGCCTTTGTTCGCAATTGCAGTGGTCAAACCTTCCCTGTAGTTTTTCACCAGGTTTGCACACACTGCAGGAGGGATCTTGGCCCACTCCTCCACACAGATGTACCCTAGATCAGTCAGGTGTCTGGGCTGTCGCTGAGAAACACCGGGTTTGAGCTCCCTCCAAAGGTTTTCTATTGGGTATAGGTCTGGAGACTGGCTAGGTCATGCTAGAATCTTGGTATGCTTCTGTGAGAGAATTTTATTCATGCTTAAAACACAACCATTATACATCATATTTTGTATGCTTTTGTTATGCTTGCATTAGAACATTGCAACAAGAGCATCATTGTTATATTAACCTGTTTGAGTGTGTCTTCCCATAGCCTTCGTAGACTGTATCACAGTATGCCCAAATATGGACTGTTATGTTCCTGTGTTTTCCAATACACCCTGAAGGAATACAATGGGTGTCTGTGGACCCCCTTATCAGGTCTGACTCACTCTGCCAGCCGGGACCAGTGCTCAAGGTCTCGGCTCAAAGATGTTTTTGTATGGAAAACATACCCAGGTTTGTGAGATGATGAGTTTCGTTTCTTAGTAAGTTTCGTTTCACGGTGGGCTTCGGCACCGCCCTCTCAACAGTATAAATGTCCAGCCTCTATTGTACTTCTGGGTGATCACAGGTCCTGGCTGAATCACATCATTTTGTACCCGAGAGCTCTTGTTCATAAAGCCTTCGAAGCAAAGCAATCCATTGTTGGGGTCTGAGTCATTTCCCTAATTGAGCTATCGAGGTAACACTTGTCTTAGACTTCAAAATTAAATTTCCCTGACAGCTTCTTACGGAGCCATTCCTTGGTTTTCCTGGCTGTGTGCTTTGGGTCATCGTCATGTTGGAAGACCTAGCCACAACCCATCTTCAATGCTCTGACTGGGGAAAGGCGGTTGTTTCCCAAAATCTCACAATACAGGGCCCCAGTCAGCCTCTCTCTAATACAGTGCACTCGTCCTGTCCCATGAACAGAAAAACGCGCCCAAAGCATGATGCTACCACCCCCATGCTTCAGAGTAGGGATGGTATTCTTGGGATAGTACTCATCATTCATCTTCCTCCAAGCACGGTTTGCGGAATTACGACCAAAAAGTTCTATTTTGCTCTCATCTGACCACAAAACTTGCTCCCATGACTCCTCTGCATCATCCAAATGGTCATACTTAAGACGGGCCTTGACATGTGATGGTTTGAGCGGGGGGACTGTCTGTGCCATGCATGATTTCAAACCATGACGTCTTAGTGTATTACCAACAATAACCTTTGAAACGGTGGTCCCAGCTCTTTTCAGGTATTTGACCAACTTCTGTCGTGTAGTTCTGGGTTGATTCTTCACCTTTTTTAGGAACATTGAGACCCCACAAGGTGATATCTTGCATGGAGCTCCACTCCGATTGAGATTGACCGTCATGTTTAGCTTCTTCCATTTTCTAATTATTGCTCCAGCAGTTGACCTTTTTTCACCAAGCTGCTTTTGCTCCGTAGCCCTTTCCAGCCTTGTGGAGGTGTTCAATTTTGTCTCTGGTGTCTTCGGACAGCTCTTTGATCATGGCCATGTCACAAGTTTGAGTCTTACTGATTGTATGAGGTGGACAGGTGTCTTTATTCAGCTATCAACCTCAAACAAGTGCATCTGATTCAGAATAATACCGTATTGGCCCGAATATGACGGCCCTGATTATAAGACGACCCCCTCTTTTTCAAGACTCAAGTTTGAAAAAAAAGACTTTTTGAACACCAAATTATTTTTTATACAGAAAAAATTTATATTACATCTGAAACAAATTATTATAACAATATATTTGAAAGAAAAAGCATGTTATTTTGCCTCATTCAAATCTTAATATCTGAACATTTAAACATGTAAACTAAAGTGAAATCACATTCGTAAATGAATAGCTTCTGGTTTTTGAAATGTAAATAAACTAGGGTTGTCAAAATTATCGCGTTAACGGGCGGTTATTAATTTTTTAATCACGTTAAAATATTTGACAATTAACGCACATGCCCCGCTCAAACAGATTAAAATGACAGTGTCATGTCCATTTGTTACTTGTGTTTTGTCGCCCTCTGCTGGCGCTTGGGTGCGACTGATTTTATGTGTTTCAGCACCATCCATGAGCATTGTGTAATTATTGACATCAACAATGGCGAGCTACTAGTTCAGTTTTTGTTTGAAAATTTTACACATTTTATTAAAACGAAAACATTAAAAGGGGTTTTAATATAAAATTTCTATAACTTGTACTAACATTTATCTTTTAAGAACTACAAGTCTTTCTATCCATGGATGGCTTTAACAGAATGTTAATAATGTTAATGCCATCTTGTTGATTTATTGTTATAATAAACAAATACAGTACTTATGTACAGTATGTTGAATGTATATGTCAGTCTTGTGTCTTATCTTTCCATTCCAACAATAATTTACAGAAAAATATGGCATATTTTATAGATGGTTTGAATTGCGATTAATTAATTTTTAAGCTGTGATCAACTCGATTAAAGATTTTAATCGTTTGACAGCCCTCAAATAAACCAATCTATTATTATAAAACAACAAAATTGCAATAACTGCATTAACCATCAAAGTTAAGTCTAACTAACTGTAGTCTTGAAACAAATCTGAATAAGGATAAACATTGCAATAAAATAATGCAAACTGGTTAAACTTGAGAGTAGCTGAGATCTGTCATGACAGAACATCGCTTCAATGATATCCGCCGCCATCTAGCGTCATGAATGGGTATAATGTCTAGACCGCGAATATAAGACGACTCCCACTTTTTCAGTCTTATTTCAATGCAAAAAACACCATCTTATATTCGGGCCAATACAGTACATGGAGTGGAGGTGGACTTTTAATAAGCAGACTAACAGGTCTGTCAGGGTCAGAATTCTCGCTAAAAGGCAGATTTTCAAATACTTATTTGCAGCTCTATCACACAAATTGTTAAAAACCATGCATTGTGATTTCTGGATTTTTCTTTTAAGATTATCTCTCACAGTGGGCATGCACCTACGATGAAAATTTCAGACTCCTATGATTTCTAAGTGGAAGAACTTGCAAAATAGCATAGTGTTCAAATACCTATTTTCTTCACTGTGTATTCATATATTTAAAGAATACACTTGGCTTGCAATTTGCCCTCATGACAAAAAAGGACTGCTGCTGACCCAAAAAGTTGGGATCCTTAATCATTTGAAATGTGACACAGTGTATTATATGGACGGACGAGTAGGCGCAGTACCTGACATTCATCCATGTATTACTTTCATTACACACCCAGAACAATTGCAATGGATTTGGACGATGACGGCTATTTGTACGATTCTGCCTTTATACATAAATTGAACACCTGCTTGGAGTGTTGACTTTGAGTTTAAACGTAAGCTGTTTTACAAGAATTGGCCTTTCTACCACATTCTACATTGAAGATTTTAAATCGTCCTGTGTGTGTACGTGAGTGTGAATGCTATTTGTCTTTATGTATCCTGGGACTGATCGGCAATCAGTCTAAGCCATAATCCTAAAAAACTGGCGCGTATCTCTCTGATTTTTGACCCTGATGACATCTCTAGATGACCGCCACCTTACGAAACCTGTCAGACCACACCGAGGCACGTCCCCTTTTTGTCTCCCAATCCTTGATTTCGGAGCTTTGCTTGGTTCTGCAGCGCTATCGGACGGACCGTGACGTGTGCACTAATGTATCCAGGATCTTCAGGTAACGTGATACTTGTTAAACTGAACCAACATTGGAATCTAAAATCTGTTCGCCGTGTTCTCTTCTCCTCAGTAAACTCTCCTCGTACTCGGAGTGCCGTCTCGCTCTGGCGCAAACCCCCGACTGCTACCAACTATTTTTAGAACTCCTGACCAAACATAGCCGAAAACAGGTGAGGCAGCGGGTGTCCTCGGAAGGTTTAACATCAACAAATGAGCTTCCTGTTTACTTGTGAAGCTGCTTGTTTACTCACAGGACATTACGTCCTGACTCGTTGGGTGACATTTAAGGCGATAGAATTCCAAGAGGGAAGACGGGAAAGACTAGACTATGAGAGGGCAGAGATCATCTTTCCATCACTGCCAATTCGACCCACTTAACTCATTCACTCCCAGCCATTTTCACCGGTGCAACCCCCTTCGCTCCCGGCCGTTTTACTGGATTTTGACTGATTTTGCAAGGCCCACAGAAAATTCTGTTTTATTGCTATATAAACATGGAACCCACCAAAGGAAAGATTAGACTCTCTTCTTTCAGCAGGAAAAAAAGTTAGTTCATATCTTTTTCCATTCTTTAGAAATCAGCATTAGGAAACAAGCAATTTTCCAATTTCTGATGGAAAAAACAGAGAAATTGAGATTTTAGTAAACGCATACATTTCAAACATAACTTTGACTTTAACACAGCTATTTTTTGCTTTAGTTACATCCCAAACATCTGAATAATGTTTTCCTTTTACAAAATAACAAACAACAAGACAAATAGAGCTTTTGATAGCAAAGTAACTATTTACACATTACTAACAGAGATGACGCTGTTGTGGCCGCGACAGCTGGGGTAAACTTTTCCCTCATCGCCGCCTGTCTCATAAAGATGCAATTTTTTTAGTCTTTCCAGCACAGACTCGACGGCATCGTCCGCTGCACTGGTGGTCCCAGTCGTTCTGCTCGGTCGTCTGCCGCCTGGCATCCTGGACGTCAATTCGGTCATCTCCCGCCGGCGCCCCAGCCGTGCAGCTTGGCCATTCGTTCCGTTGAATCGGGTTTGGGGTCTTAACAAATGCGCTACTGCCCTCCAGTGGCCAGTTTTATTGCTTTAAAATGGAATTTCAGCTTTGCGCTTTGGAGCTAAGATGAATCAGAACGTAGAGAAGTCTTTTGTGAAAAATAACGTAAAAGACGTATTTCGTCTTTGGCACACTGAAACAATTAAAAATAGAACGTATTATACGTTTTTGGGAGCAAATGACTTAAAATGGATTGGACGTCTGTCATTGTCAGTGACAGCAAATAAATTAAAATGCCTTGCCCTGTCATATCCTTGTCTTTCCTGTCCTTGCTATTGGTTGTGTATCGCAATTAAGGGCAACTAATGAGTTAAAATGTTGCAATTATTCTGCCCGTTCCTTTCTCTTGCATGTCTATTAGTGTCAATAGCAGCCAGTCAGCTTAAATGTCACACTCGCCCTGCCCTGTCATACCCTATTCTCTACTTTCTTCCCTTTTGGATGTGTATTGCCCTAAATAGCACAGAGTGTGATAATAATCTCCTCACCTTCTTCCCACAGGACTTGGTGGTGCGCCTCCTCTTCACGCTTGGCAACCTGACGTCCAAGAGCGACGATGCGCGCTACCAGCTCTTCCGCTGCGAGGCGTCCACGGACACACTCCTGCGTCTGTACGGAGACTACCAGCCGAGGGTAGGGGACTTTTCAAGGGAGGCCGAGGACGTGCTGGTGAAGCTGGTCCGCGTGCTCGCCAACATGTGCATCCACGAGGAAGTGGGCACGGCGCTGGCCGGCAACGACAAGTGCGTCCGGCTGTTGATGGAGACACTGGGTGAGAATTTGGGATATCTATCAAGAGTCACAGTGGAGGTCAGGACTAGTGCTGTCAAATTTATCATGTTAACGCTCAATAATTTTTAAAATTAATCACGTTAAAATATTTGACGCATTTAACCCATGCATGGAATGACCCGCTCATGCATTGCCTCAAACAGATCACAATGATGCCGTTGTTTTGCATATTGAGAGCTAAGAGGCAGAGAAAGGCAGTGGACACAGGCGTTCATTGGACCGCGCCGTTTATTGGCATAAGTTTCAGCAACTCCACAACATACATAAGTATCATTTAGTGAAACCACAACAAAAATAATATTCCTATCCCTCAAAAAAAAAGAAATGTTCACATAAAGAAAAGCTGGCATTCCCAATCAAATTAGCTATGCAAAATACACATAAAACTTACTCATACTTGGGTCAAACTCTATTCAAACATTTCGTTTAGCTCAAATACACTGGATGGCAATATTTAGTCACAATATACAAATTATCAGTGGTCTCGTACATTGGGAAGCCAGCACTCAAATGAACGTGAATCACAATAGACCGAGTCTTATGAAAATAAAGGGAGCTACGGCGTCAGTCGAGGGACAAAACACACATTGGCTTGATTTTAACGTTATTTTAAAACTCGCCATTGACATCTTGTGGTGTATTTCAATCACTATCTTACATAGTCAAAGACACTGTGGAAGAACGGCTGTGACGTCACCGCTCGGCGACATCAACAATGGCGAGCTACTAGTTTTTTTTTTTTATTGAAAATTTTACAAATTTTATTAAAACCAAAACATTAAGAGGTATTTTTAATATAAAATTACTTTAACTTGTTTCTCCGTGGATCCCTTTAAGAGAATGTTAATAATGTTAATGCCATCTTGTGGATTTATTGTTATAATGAACAAATACAGTACTTATGTACATTATGTTGAATGTATATATCAGTCTTGTCTTATCTTTCCATTCCAACAATAATTTACAGAAAAATTTTGCATATTTTAGAGATGGTTTGAATTGCAATTAATTACAATTTTTAAGCTGTGATTAACTCGATTAAAAGTTTTAAATCATTTGACAGCCCTAGTCAGGACATATCATTAAACCCGTTGTGTGTGCATTGTAGAGCTGAGGTCTGTTGATGAGAACGAGGAACTGATGGTAAACACGGCGGCCGCCATCAACAACCTGACGTTCTACCACAAAGAAAGCTTGGTGCTTAAATGCAATCAGCTAGATGTCGCTCAGCGTAAGTACGAGTGTTCAAAATATGGAAGAGCAGTACAAAAATTATCATACTACTGTATAAATCACTAAAGCCTGTCCGGAATTATTCAGAGATTAGGAATTGCACTGTTGGCTCATGGCCCGGGTGGGCGGGCGGGGGTGGGTGTAGGCGTGGGGTTGGTGATGCGTCCCCTCCTGCCATCCCTGAAGGCCGGTTGATGGGCGCGCGGGTGGCCCGGGGGACCACCCTGGGTCCCGGGGGGGGGCGGTGGCTCCTTTGCTGGGCGGCGGGAGGAGGGATGGGCTGCGCATGGCCCCCCCAACCCCCCGCCCGCCCTCCCTCCCCGGGCTGGCTGGGTGGGGGCCGTGGCCCTGGGTTGGCGCCCGCGCGGTTTCTCCGCCCGTCTGCGTGGCTGTTGCGCGCCCGGTGGGGCTTGCGTGCTGCTGGATGTGGTAGGGCATGCTCGGGTTGGGGGTTCCGCTGCCGGGATTGTCGATGCGGCGGCGTAGGGTTGGTCGCCAACGGGCTTACACTCATAAGAGATTCACACGATTACTGGGTTCTAGATCACAGAACTGATTTGTGTACACTCTACCCCTTTCAATCACTTAGCTTATAGTCTTATAGACACCCCCACCCCCATTCTCCTCTTTCACTGGCCAATAGGCCCCCACATGGTGTAAACCGGAAATACATCTCGCTGACGATAGCACCAGCATATTAGTAACTAGTTTAGATGTTCAATGTATTTCTTGTTGTTGTTTGTGTATGTGTTTCTTTTCTTTCTTCTCTTGTATTTCTTTTCTTCTGTCCCCCCATAATCCCTTCCTGTTCGCTGCTTTGTCATAATAAAAAGGTATTTTGAATGATCACAATGGGAGTATGTCAGACTCTCAATGTGAAACATTAAAACTGTTCAGAATCCGGGCACTTAGACTTCCATTCTCTGTGTCAAACAGCTGAACAGGACAGGTTTTAAAAAAAAAAAAAAAAAAAAAAAAGGAATTGCACAGTTGTCAAATTTAGTGGGAAGGTTTATAATTAAGCGATTGGTCAAGAAATGGCCTCAAAATTGAAAATGATGCCCCTAAACCCTAACCCAAAGGACCCAAATGCTCGACAATTCAGTTCAAACTGAAGTTTATTTTCCAGTTCTTAAGGTTAAAGAGGAAGATAACGAAAAATCACAGCAACAGCTGGACACCAATCAACTGAGTAAATTCCATAAAAAACAAAAGGCATTGGTTCCAAACATCAGTTGTGGTCAAAAAAAAAAAAAAAACGGCTTACACAAGGATGTGGCATTGGACGTGGCAGGATAGCAAACTGACACAGGGCAAGATTTGACGCAGACTATTTATAGAGAGGGTCACAGGTGGACACGATCAGCCTGATTAGCAAGAGCAGGAAGTAAAGTTAAATCAAGGGGGAGCGCCACCACCAAAATAAAAAGATCCGACATGAACCAACACAAAACATTAACAAGACTTCCCAGACGTGACAAAAATCGGTAAAAACATTATATGAATCAGAAAATATTTTGTCTTGACCACCACTTGTCACCGTCGCCTCAGGAACCAACCGGTCCCCACAAAAACGTTTTGAAATAACTAAAATATGACTAAGGCTAATAAGTATTTTCGCCCAAAAGACAAGGCTAAAATGAAAATTAAAATGGCTGCCAAAAACAACACTGCTGTGAATGCTCTGGTTTCGAACAAACGAACGATCATTCCCGGTCTTAATGGATTTGGTATCGGGCGCAATAAATGGCAGTCAGAGAGTTAACTGAGACAATATTAGGGTGGAAGATTTTGGTCGCAACTTGTTGGTTCCTTTTTTTGTTTTTTTCAACATTGACACCTTTTTAAAACGATATCTCGATTCTTGGCATGAGCATATCGATAACCACGACATGTCAACATTTCGACGATATTTTGTCACACCCCAATAAGTAGGGCTGCAGCTATCGATTATTTTAGTAATTTTAATTATAAACCTTCCCACTAAATTTGACAACTGTGCAATTCCTTTTTTTTTTTTTTACAATGTTCTTAACAAATAGTTCAGACACATATTCCCACAAAAAACGGCTAAATATACCAATAAACTACTTTACGAATGCGTTAAAAAAACCATTAGCTCAAACAAAAACTTAGTTTATGTTGGTCTTAACAAGAAGCAGCTGGATTCAGTCACATGAAATGAGGCAGACTAGAGGGCAGTGTATCCACCCAAAATAAAACTAAATGCAAACACTTTCAAAACAAACCATTAGAATTCCACTTTAATTAAACGAATACTCGAAGCAGCAAAATTTAATTCGAATTTTTTTTTTTTTTAATCGAATACTTGTGTAAATCGACTAATCGTTGCAGCACTACCAGTAAGTATGTTACGGTCAGTAAACTCTGTTAGCTTCGAGTAGCAGCCAATACTGTATTTTTGCCTTTTCGTATCGTGAAATTTATTTCTTAACGCGTGACAAAACCTGAAAGTTCCGTATGTAGAGACGTTCATAAGTAGAGGTACCACTGTACAGAAGTCTCAAATTAAAAAAAAAAAAAATTCATTCATTTAATTGCAATTCATGTTAGTGGGACTGAGCGGATAGCTCCTAGTAATCATTATTTGTCCTTTTTGTCACTCAAGTCATGCTGAAGTTGGTGCTGAGCTCCAACATGGCCGCCATGCACGAAGCCACCCGCGTCTACGGGAACTTGTCGCAGTCCAAAGATGTGCGGGACTTTATCATGCACAACAAAGGTTTTTCCAACAACGTAGAAACATAATCGAGTTTTCTTGGAACAAACACAAATGCTGACCTCACCTCGTCAGTCCACAGATTTGTGGTGACACTTTTGGATTCTAAGAATCCAGACGTCTGCTTCTCGGCCTGCGGGGTCCTCACCAACCTGGCGCTGGACCCTCCCAACAGAGCCTGTCTCTCACTGGAGGGGGCTTCCACCAAGTATGCATAAATAAAAACACTATTTAGTTTACATTTCATATTGTGGAGCAAGGGCGTAGGTTTGGTCTCAATATTGGTAGGGACGATATAACAGCATAACCTGCATGGACACTTTTTGCTGGGGATGGGACATTAATAAGACCAAACACATCGGGTGAACGGGGGTCAGGGCTACATTTCTCACGAATATGAATCTACCGTATTGGCCCGAATATAAAATGGTGTTTTTTTTGCATTGAAATATGACTGAAAAAAGGTGGGTCGTCTTATATTTGCATTCTAGACATTATGTCCATTCACGACGCTAGATGGCGCCAGATATCATTGAAGCGAATGCTGAACTTGAGGAGTAATGTTCTGTCATGACAGATCTCGGCTACTCTCAAGTTTAACCAGTTTGCATTATTTTATTGCAATGTTTGTCCTTCTTAAGATTTTATTCAAGACTACAGTTAGTTAGACCTCACTTTGATGGTCATTGCAGTTATTGCAATTTTGTTGTTTTATCACAACAGATTGGTTTATTTACATTTCAAAAACCAGAAGCCATTCATTTACGGAATGTGATTGTAGAGGTGTGCGAAGTTTCTAATTAATTCTTAGATTATTCGCGATTCGGCCGTGGATGATTTGAGAACGATTCACAAATATCCAAATTCCGATTATTGAATTATACCAGGTAAAGCGGAAGTAAAACACAGTCAGCGTGGTCTATGGGACACAATGAGGAACGGACTGAGAGTAAATATCATGTTCAACTCATGCCGCTAGATAAAAAAACAATCATACCTGACTGCGGCTAACAGCCGCTACAAACAACGCCTAGTTGCTAGTTGCTACAAACATACAGCTACAGTATATATATATGTAGAACGAGGTGGAAATGACAGACGACGTCGATGTTAGAACATGTATTATTGAACAGAGATCCGAAATGACAGACTTTCCGGCGTAAGTAAACAGCCGCCATCTTAAAGCAGAAGACCTCTTTAGAAGGCTCTGTTGTAGCGAATCTAATTAACTTTTTATCTAAAATACTCCTAAATCGTCGGAATCTTGTCTTGAATCTTATCTTTAAATGATGAAAACTTTGACAAAAGTAGACAGAAGGGAAATTATGGAATAACGGGAGCAATTTTAATAACTGTAACAGTTGATTCACAACATTAAATTAATTGAATGTAGTTTAAAGCTGCTGATACAGAATGGGGACTGGAGTTTTTTTATTTACTGTTATTTTTGTATATTTGTTCAGTTATATGTTAACTTGATACTGAAATAGTAGTTTGATTTAGCCTGAGAGGATTTTTGAACAATTTTGGAACTAATGTACAAAACATTTAAAAAAAAAAAAAAAAAAGGGGGGGGTGCATCAATAATCGTTTTATAATCGAATCGGAGCCTCTGAATCGTAATCATAATCGAATCGTTAGGTGCCCAAAGATTCCCAGCTCTATGTGATTGCACTTTAGTCTACATATTTAAAGGTTCAGATATTAAGATTTGAATGAGGCAAAATAAGATGCTTTTTCTCTCAAAAATATTGTTATAAGAATTTTTTTCAGATGTACTGTAATTATTTTCTGAAAAAAAAATAATTTGGTGTTCGAAAAGTCTTAAAGAGTTTCAAAAAAGAGGGGGTCGTTTTATAATCAGGGCCGTCGTATATTCGGGCCAATAAGGTAATTAATTGATAGGCTAAATCAGGGGTGTCCAAACTTTTTGCATAGGGGGCCAGAATCGGTGTGGTAAAAATGTGGGGGGCCGACCTTGGCTGACATCCTTTACGTAGAACAATGTATTTATGCAAATTTTAGCAAGCCATTCTGTGTGTCACATTTGCTTTATTTATTTGTTTATTTTTTTAAAATAATAATTTCCACAAAATCTTGCAACTCACCTTTGTGGCATTCTCTTTCATCTCTCGAGCCCTTGCGAAATACTGCTGCTGTAAAATTAAACTAGATTTAAGTTGCTTCAATTTCTCGCTATGTATCTTTCCTGTAATCTTGTCGTACATGTCAGCTTGTCTTGTTTAGTAATATCGCCTCACATCGACCTCTTTAAAAACAGTGACTGTGTCTTTGCAAATGAGGCAGACAGTTTTTGCGTATTTTAGTGAAGAAATAGTCCAATTTCCACCTATCCTTGAAGCGTCGGCCGTCACAGTCAACTTTTTTTTTTTTTGGGTTGATTGTCGCCATTTTAGAACATTGGGAGTAAAGAGTCACGTGGGGTAATGTTGCTTAGAGTGCTGCTGCCTTTTAGTGGGTAAATGAGGAGCAGCATTTAGTGTGTAAGCTACTTCATATGCTGGTAGCAGTACTTCTGACCAATTTATTAGGTCTGTGTATGGGCCAGACATTATTGATTTAATGACACAGGCTGGGGGCCGGATGAAATTTGGCCCCCGGGCCCCATTTGGCCCCAGGGCCGCACTTTGGACATGCCTGGGCTAAATGATCAATGCAAAATAAATCTGTATTGATTTATACTAACTTTGACACTGGAAATTTAAAACGTCTTAATCTGATAATTTTTCTTAAATGTAGTCGAATAATTTTCGCCAATTTATTTTAAGTATTAAAGACTAGTTAACAGATACATATGTCAGATTATTCCACTTAAATGAAGTAAATATTACTATTTGTTCTGAAGCTCATACATACAAAAGTTGGTCATTTTTCACCTAAATCTAGGAAAAATTGCTTTCAAATAATGTTTTGAACAGTATTTATCGTTGAATTAAGAACATTTCTTACAAACAAGTTTTTCTTTTTTTAAACATACTTTTTGCTTACAATAAGTCTTAAGCTTATTTTCAGATTGCTATTTTTCTTATTTCAAGAAATCTAAGTGATTAAAATTTACTTGAAGCACTGACAGATAATTTCACTTTTTTCTTGTACATTTACACTGAAAACAAGGGAATTTAACTCGTTTTTAGGAGGTGTGTTTTTGCACTGCATATGTGTTGGTTCAGGTGATACACCGTTCGATTCAAAACGTCGTACTTAAGAAACATTTTGAAAACTTCCTGAATAAATGTCTGGATTTTATGAGCAAATTTAAATTTAGCATTATTTGAACATAATTTGTATTAACAGACACAATGAATACAAACCTGTTAATAATCTCTAACTATCCAAGAATGCAAAAAATAAACCTTTGTCTTAAGACCACTCAACATTGCCTGTCTAAATAAATAAACTAAATATAACTGGAAAAAAAAACTTATTGTAGAACAAAAATAAATAAAAATGGAGCCTAAAACACTACTGCTTTTGTCCACAAGCACAGGCAAAGTTAACAAAAAAATGAAAGTTTGTGTGGGCTGTTTTAAGACCACATAAATAAAATTAGAATTCAAATTGGGGGAAAGAGGGTAAACCTCGGTTCACTACGTTTCACTCAAAGTAGCTTCCTACCCGAGTTCGGGATTCAGACAGATTAATGTTATTCTAACTCTGATGCAGGTCGGACTTTCAGTAACAAAATTAGTGGTGTGTTCCCCACCTCTTTTTACATTACTTGCAGTAGCTGCTGCTAGCTGAAAAAACGTATTCCTCATCTTTGAAGGGGGCGGAGGAGGCGGCATGTTGTATTTGTATTACTGGTGCACGATAATTATTGGCCGATAATAGGAATTATGACGTCATCCCAATAAATCCAACAACATAATTAATCGGACCGATAATACAGTATGAACTGTGCTCGCTGGCTGGGAAATCAGTTGACCATTTGCGGGGCATTGCTGCCACCAAATAATCAGAATAATCAGAATAATTCGCTGCATCTATAATTTGGCCCACAAATTCATTCACTTTACACAGTGCTGTGTCTAGCGTTAGCATTGACAATCGCGGATGCTTTCTGTTACTTACGTTTCCGCCACGGAAATATATGTCTGTAAGTATTCATGTTTACTATAACATATGGATGTGCAATATATGTTTACTTCGGTGGTGAAGGGTCATATGTACAGAACTTCATAAGTTGTTGTGTTATAGAAGCCAGCCAATGCTTAAGGCTAGTAGTTCAAGCTAGTGTGCTATGCTATATATACATATATACAAGTCTGAACATAATGAAAGAAATTCACTTAATGATGGAAGGGTCAATTCTATCCTTACAAACTATGGGAAGACAATTGAAATGACTGATATTGAATTATAACTTGAACTGATTATATAAAGCAAATAAGGTTGGCAAAAAGTTGGTGGGGACAATTTTAGCATCCTGAAAAGTGGGTCGTGTTATGTCCTTGCCGTCTCTATGCAAACCTACGCTCTTGTTGTGGAGTGTATCTGAAAAAGTTTGGTGTGTGTCAGGTTGACGGACTGCCTAAGAGACTTGGGAGCAGGTGATTGGCAGTTGTCGGCTCAGCTGTGTCAGGCCTTGTGGAACATGAGCGGTGGAGACGCCCCTGAGAAACTGCTGGACGCGCAGGATAGGCAGTCGCTACTGGAGATCCTCACGTCCTATTTGGGTTAGTTGAGGCCAGTGTTGTTAATCTTACTTTTAAAAAGTAATTCATTACAGTTACAAATTACTTCTCCCAAAAAAGTCATTGAGTTAGTAACTCAGTTACCTCAACGTAAAAGTAATTGATTACCGTATTTTACGGACTATAAACCGCTACTTTTTTCTCACCGTTTCTACCCTGCGGCTTTTATAAGGAAGCGGCTTATTCATGGATTTATTTTGTTTTGTTTTGACAAACGAGCTTCATATTTTTCTGGTTAAAAATAAATATTGGATAATTACACGACAAATTTTAAAACAATAGCTTTCCAAATTTTGCCATGACATAGCTCTCAGCCACTACACTAGCACCAATAAAGCTTTCCAGGAGCTCGTCAGACTTACTCAAAAACCCAGAATTTTATAGGTGATTATGGCTCCATCTGATAGTATATGCAGCTACAAAAGAACAATTTTAAATGGATGGGCATCCACTATTAGCTACAAGAAAACGCGATGCTAGCGTTGATTAGCAGTTTTCAACTGGCATTCGGATGACTTTATTGCCACAGTATGCTACAACAAAGCTGCTATATGAGGGAAGTTTAAAGTTTGTAGTTTAAAAAGGCAAGTTAAAGTGGATTATGTACTGTATCTTTGCAAATGTAGTGACCTGTTTTTTTTTTTTAAAGCTAGTTTGTTTTTAAGCACTCAGACAACACGAGTTGGTGCATCAGCGGAGTTTGACTTTTGGGCAGGGGGGGCACAACATGTCGATGACCTCAAAACATAGTGTCAGCAATAAAATTAACTTACAGGAATATTTATAATAATGAGTTGACAAGTTGAGTGTTTTTTGTTTCTCATCATTCTTGAGGGGAATTCTAAATCAGGCTGCTTAGGCAATACTTTTCGCCATGATCGTCATCCATTGAATATGGTACACCCGCCGGTGTCGTGCCAATGTAGTTACCCCAGTAAAAAATTGTACCCCCTGCCATATGGAGGTAGATTTGTGTCTTTAGTATTCAATCAACAAAAAGTTGGTTTTAAAAAAAGTTGCTTCAATCAAAATATATATTTTCAACCAAAAAAAGTCACTTCAATTTAAAAAAAAGTGTATTTGAAATGCAAAAATAATTTTAAACTCAAAAAACAAAAAGAAAAAAAAAAGGAAGTGAAAACTATTTTTCTTTGATTTTTGTTTTGTTTTGTTTTTTTGATTGAAGTAATGTTGATTTGTGTTTGGGCCATATTTTGGCTAGGACATTTTTGTCTTGATTATTCAATCAAAAAATTAGTTGCTTCAAAAAAAAAAATTAAAAAAAAAAAAAAGTTTAAAAAAGTTTTTTATTGCGAAAAAAATATTTTTATCTTTTTTGTGTTTGGGCCATATTATGGGTAGGACAATTGTGTCTAAATCATTCAATCCCCCAAAAAGTTGCTTCAATCAAAAAAAAAAATTTTCAATCCAAGAAAAAAAATATTTGAAAAATAAAATTGCCCTGCCCTAATTTTTTTTTTTTTTTTTTTTAATTCTATGCAATGGCCATCTAAGGTGCTAGTCACATGATCTGTTCAAAAAATAATTTTAACCCATTATAAAAAGTTTTTTTTTTGTTCATTTCATTCATTTATGTAGCAATTTTATTGCTTTACAACTTTTATAAATATATAGGAAAGTCAATTACATGCAATGACACTTTTCGGCCACCAATGTAGGCCTGGACCTCCTGCCCCCCCCTTAAAATCCGCTTATGAGTTGGTAATGTTGATGCTGGTTAATAAATATATTTTTGATCAATCAAATATTTCTGTATAACATCTGTGTAAATATCCAATATTAAGATATGGACACCTGCAGCTTATAGTCAAGTACGGCATATATTTGGACTTTCGTGAAATTTGGCCGTTGCAGCTTATAATCAGGTGCGCTTTATAGTCCAGAAATGACTGTACTCGGCAAAGTAACTGACGTTACTTCATGTTCAACACGTTACGACACGATCATTTCTATATCGTCATTCACATCAAATACGTTTCTATTAACTGATTGAATTGGACCGTCTTTTTCATTCCCCCCCAAAAAAATTAAGTACATTTAACTGTACCCACCTGAATGCCACAGTTTAAGATGACATTCGCCACGTAATGCTAGCGAGAACGCGAATGCTATGCTAACGCCCCGAGCCACCTAGCATCACGTCTCCAACGGCGTCACAACCCCCTTCGCTCCTCCCCTCCTCCGCTCTCTCCGTGTCTCTCAGACATCTCTCGTCATTCCACCAAATTGTAGTAACGCACGCCTTCCCATCCTCAGTAACGGCAACGGCGTTGCAAAGATGGGAAAATAAATAATGAATTAGATTAATCATTACTGACAAAAAATAACGCCGTTATGAACAACACTGGTTGAGGGTCTCTAGAAGTTGCGTAAAATGAAACTGTTTATTCTTCTCCACTCAGATGAAAACGTGGCTCTCAAATGGACGGAAAACAAGGATTACAGCAGTGCATCATGGGAGTTGGAGTTCTGCCCTGTTGCACAAAAACTTCATCAAGCATTGTCAATGAAATGTGAATAATATATAACATACATGTTGTGTACCAATACAAAAATTGTGAATGTTTTAAAGTTTCGCTGCCATTCTAAAAATCCTATCATGTGACTTATTTTAAAGCACTTTAACGTCCATCTTCACATATCTTTACAACAGTTTGCACATTTAAATAACAAACCTTGGTTTTGTGTGAGTGTGTGCGTGTCAAATCTGATGGAAATTGATGAGTCACCTGGATCTTCCTTGCTAAGAAAATGTTTTATAGACATGTAAACAAATAAAAAGCACAAGAAGCAGGAAATGTGGTCGCCTCTCAAAGCCTTTATTATTATCATTATTCATGTTACACAGACACGGGGCCAGGCAGTGCTTACAAGTCGCCTAAAAGTACAGCATTTTCAAAGTCACATGGTTGTTACATCAACACAAATCAGGAACAGCACTTCATGTTTCAAGATTAGAAAAAAAAACCTTTACATCTCATTAAAACATTGATATAAAATATTAGCCGGCTGATAGCAATTTTTCAAATCCGAAATGAGATGTCAAGGTAGTTTAGGGGTGAGGGTTGATGATTGTGCTGGTGATGATGTCACGACTCTTAACCGGAGAAGTCGTTTGATTGAATTTAGCGGCCTCACACATCATTTTTCAAGGTGAGGTGTAACAGAGGCAAGCAAGACACGCTTCTAATTCAAAAGATTGGACTTGAACTGCGTTGAATCAGTGTTTGTAAGTGTGCCATCCTGCTGAGACATGACTCGATGTAACCAAAAAGGTTCAGAATAAGAGAACGCTACAAATGATACACAACAATTCAATAGCATAGTTTTATTTTTTTGTCCATTTTTTTCATAGATTTTGTATAAAAAGAAAAAAAGTGTCAGTAACTGACGTCAGTCAGGAGATTCGAAAAACAAAAAAAGCTCCACTTTCTTCCCACTCCTTTCCAACGGTACCATCCTTTTTGTCGAAACCTCCGCGCCATCATGAAAGGAACGCAGCATTTACCGCTTTTAGTCAACGAAATTGTTTCATCAAAACAAAAGCTGATTTTTTTTTTTGCACTAGTCAGGCTTGGAACAAGCACAGCTACAAATGATGGCGGGCAAATTGAAACGCCCTGGGGTGCAAAAAAAAAAATTTAAAAAAAAGATGCTCACTGAAGAGCACTTCAGACATAAAGCAATCATGATTCAGGGATACATTGGTACCTTGACTTAAAACGAGCTTTAAATAAAACTCCAATGTCAAGGTATCAATGTACTTGAACATGCTTTTTTTTTTGCACAGCGAAAAACGATTGGAGACGAGACGAGGTATTTTTTTTCCTTTACTAGTAAAATTCACAGACTTCCAAAAATGGGCGACCGGGCTAACGCGGAAGACAGCTTAGCGGTGTGTATGTGTTTGTGCCACCGGACCGACCCCTAATGGAACCTCATTCTTTCAGTCTTTTTCTCCGAACAAACAATGACGATGTCATCATTGACACTGATAACAGTAATGCAGCAGAAGCGAGAAGTTTCCTTCCGGGCGTCGCTTTTTTTTGACACGTGAAATTTAAAAAAACTACTTTTTTTTCCTTGTTTTACACACACACGCGCGCACACACGCAACTCAAGTAGGGCTCAGTGTTCTATGAGTTTGCACACACACACTCCTTGAATTAGCTTACACGGACAGTTGGAAATAATGCAGTGGATGGGGAATATGTTTTTTCCGGGGCCGAGGGGGTCAATATGACCTCCCCGTCCCTGCTGAATACAACACGGGGAGCAGCAGCATCATTGTCATCATCGTTACGAGCACACTGCGCAAAATAATGATGGTTGACATCCCAAAAAAAGATATGAAAAAAGGAAAAAATGAACAGTGATGACAAAAATAAGAAAATGAATGAAGGGGGATGTTGCTGGAATACTGAAGGAAATCCTGAACGCCGTCAGTGCTTATTAAGCCCAATGCTGCCTCCCTCTGCTCACTGTTGGCACTGCAGGCTTTAAAAAAAAAAAAAAAAAAAATTGACTACTTGCTTCTTTGTTCTGATCTTCCATCCAGCTCCTCGCCCCAGCAAAAATGTTCACTTGAAATGTCCAAACAACGACGTGATAAAAACTAGAATATAATAAAAAAAAAAAAAAAACAAGAGAAAAAAAGAAACGAAGAAGCACTTCATGTCATGTAGCGAGTGATGGCTCTTAGAGCATATAAGAGTTCGGCTTGCATTCGCGCTTCCATAAGAAGCAGATTAACGTGGACCTGCGGGAAGAGAACAAAATATTAGCTTTTACGTCGCTTGGCTTGGTGACGGAAAATGAATCGTACCTTCTCGGAGTGCTGAAACTGCCTCCAGAAGCTCTCGTACATTCGCTTGGTGGTTTTTTCGGGGCTGCACACCATGGTTTTGATGTAGATCTTGAAGCTGCGGTCCAGCAGCTGGTTGATCTCGCCGTAGTCGTAATCGTCATACCTGGGAGAAGAAATAAAAAAGCCGGTCAAAAAAGGAAAAAAAAAAAAAACGTATATACAGTTATACCTCTACTTACAAACGTTTCTATATACAGACATTTCAGGTTAAGACACGCCTCAACTGGAAAATATTGCCTCATGTTACGAAAGAAATTTCAAGATACAAAAGGCAAAAATGCCGTATGGCTAGTACTCGCAGGTCCCGTTACATACTTATTAGGGTTGCCGCTATCGATTATTTTAGTAGTCAATTAATCGATGAAGTAGCTTGTACCAATAATCGAGTAATCGGATAAGGAATATAAAAAAATAAAATACCTGAGCTAAGCCTCAAATGATATTAAAATATTAATAAATGAGGATCTAAGTACAACAAAAGAACAATTGGCTAACTCACACAGCAAAGGTCCGCTAGCTTAAATGCTATAAAATGTTAACTTTTCTTTTTTTTTTTTTTTTTTTTTTTTTTTTTTTTTACAATTCTCTTAACAAATCGTTCAAACACATTCCCACAAAAAAACGGCTAATTATAACAAAAACTAAATTACGAATTCATTAAAAAAAAAACATGAGCTCAAACATACCGTAATTTTAAACTTCTAAACTTTTTAAACTTACCGTAATTTTTGCACAATAAGACGCACCTGACAAATGTGACACGAAAACGGCATTTGTTCATGGATAAGCCGCAACTGTACTCACTGTATTATGGGATATTTACACCAAAATATATTAACAGGTAACACTTTACTTGACAGCGGCATCATACAACTGTCATAAGACCAAATGAACCACAAAGAAGCTTTGAACCAATTGGCTGCAAATCTTCATTGCTGCAAGAAGCTTCATTTGGCGATAAATATTCCCTTGGGGAGACAGTCAACCTCCTCTACCACCTGCTGTCAACGCTGTTGTTGTCCAACATGCATTGCAGCGCTACAGATTTAAATAACAATCAAAATTCATGTTCTGTGCTAATTATTTACATAGTTATGGTAGTTATCAAATACCATAACTAGCAATTAATGCTTTGATTTGTCTTAATAGGAAGCAGCTAAATACAGCCATGTGAAACGAGTTATATTCACTGTTGCCACTAGAGGGCAGTGTATCCACCCAGATCAATAAAACTAAATGCAAACACATTCAAAGCAAACCGTTACAACGGCGCTTTAATTAAACGAATACTCGAAGCAGCAAAATTCAATTTGAATGTTTTTTCTAATCGAATTACTTGGGTTAATCGATTAATAGTTGCAGTACTAATACGTATAGCTGCTCTGCCATTGGCCATTCCTGGTATCCAATTGGCTAACAGGGACCTCTACTGTATGTGTGTATCCTAGCGTCCTGTTCATTCTTCCCTAGTCTTCCGACAGCTTTACGCGAGTGTATTAACTTTACATTATGCACAACTTTGACTTTGTTTATTGTGCAATACTCTAATTGTAACATGTATTTGTTACATGTTTTGATGCATTTTTATGCATTATAAAAGATTTATATCTGAATTTTGGTCTTGGGCATTTACATGGAAAACGCTTCTCTACTTGCAGAATTTAAGTTATGAAACTACTTCCAGAACCAATTAATTTAATAACTAGAGGTACTACTGTATAATGTATATTTTGGGGCGGCTTATACACCAGTCTTTTTTTGTTGTGTTTTCACTGCGCATTTTTAGGTGCCGTCCGATCAAGTATTTTTGTTTTTAGTCTTTGATTATATAAAATTCCCCCTCAAAAATGCGACTCATACATATTTTTGATCTTAATTTTTTTGACATAAGCAAGTTATAGAGCGAAAAATACGGTACATAAAATAATCGTTGACTGTGCTATCACTCACCTGATACCGAACATGCAGTGTATGTAGTTCCAGATGGCTCTGCGCAGCATGCTGGTGTCTACGTCTTTGTGCGTGGCCATGGTGTTGTACGTCAAGTTATAAGCCATCTGGAACTTCTCGTCCAGCATCTGACCTACGTCGGGATAGAGACGGTTCACCAGGGAGTAGCCGTGATCCTCCCAGCTGTAGTCCTGCGCCATAAAAAGTGAAAAAATATTAATTAAAAAATGCTTATTGATTAAGGCTGCAACAACAAATCAATTAAATTGATTAATAAATCAGTTGCCAACAAAATTGAAAATTATTTTTGCCTGCAGCTATGAGCAGTCCTGTTTACGTCATTGTTTGTGTGTAATGTGAGGCTGCACGCGCACTAGTCATTCGAACAAGAGAGAGAGAGTTCACTGCTACACTCAGGTTGGGTTGCTGAATCAATAATATTACAAACGGTTGAGAGTTGGATTTTTTTGTTGTTGTTCAATCCAGTGGGCCAATTGTATTGTTTGTATTCTTTGTTGATGAGACGTTACTACTTCACTAAGAGTGCTAAGCTAGTTAGCAATTTTGCTAATCAGTGTCTTAAGTGTCCGTTTTTAGTGTGTTTTGGAGAGGGATATTACCACTTCATTTATTGTCAGACAGTTGAGTTGTCACTCATTCATTTAACAGTTTAATGTCTCCTTTCAATACAAACTCCCATTCAAACTGTGAAGTGTCATACAAGAGAGTGTGCTTTGAAATTGAATTTGGATTGTATTTATGAACTATTGTTTGATAAAGAAAACCGATTCATTACGGTCTGTCTCCTCATTCGATTGTGCTGTTTAGTTTGTTTAGCGAAAATAAACGAGTCATTAAAACGGTTTATATCTGTGCTTTGCAAAATGTCCATGAATGAACAGGACTTTTGTCCGATTTGCGTAGAAATTCTTTTTATGGTTTATACTTCGAACCTTTCTTAAAAATTTTAACAAGTTTTATGTACTTAAAACAGTACAGTTGTAGACTACAGTTACGTTTTGTCTTCATTGTTACTTATAATATGCCTAAAATAACTTCAAGTTAATTTGTGAAGGTAATTTAAAAAACTGAAATTTATCCGTTTAATCATTTATAAAAATAATCGTTGGTTGATTCCCTACAATTGATGTTTAATGTGATTGTAGTACCTGTACTCTGAATGTAGGCACATGCTCGCCCCTCCTGGAAAAGTCCTTGTAGCCATAGCTTGGGTCCTCAAAATGTCGGGATATGTCACGAGAAGGCACCCACTCCTCGTCCTCGGCAGTCACCACCAGCATGCTTTCCGTTTTCTCCCGCTCGAAGCGCGTTGCCATTTCTTCCTGGCTGGCCTCCTCGTCATCACGGCACTCCTGGAGGTGCTTCATGCGCTCCATTAGAACCTCCACCTCACCGTCACACCCATCCTAGATAAGCCACAGAAACAGGACAACGTTCACTACGTGCTGGCTCACGCTGACGTTCCTCCGTTGTGCGCTCTTCTTCTCACCTGGCTGCCGCTGTCGTGGTGGTTGTTGCCGTTGGCGATATCGCACACGCAGTAGTGACCGAGCGAGGGCGGCCGGAAAGTGTGTCCGCCGTCGCAGTGGATCTCGGGCACGATGCCGCAGCCAAAGGTGAATGAGGCCAGTGAGTGGTAGTGCGTGAGGAGGACCACGGCGTGAATGAGCTCGGCCAGCGACCAGCTGTGCTCCTCGGCCTTCAGGAGACCCTTGAAAAAGGAGAAGCGCTTTGGAATGAGCTCACTGGGCTGACCTCTTTTACAGCATGAGCTCAGCTGTTACACAACACTTTTGACCCCCTCCACCCCCGGGCCCGGTTTCTCACCTCGATGTGTTCCTTGGTAAGTAGCCACGGTCGGTGGGCCAGAATTTTGTTGAGCTCGCCTAGCTGCTGCAGTTTTCGCGGGGCTCCGTCCAGCCCGTTGAGCCACTTGGGGTCCCCTCCCACTTGGAGGAAGTCGTTGACGTGCAAGTTGACCAGATAAGAGCACTGGTGTCGAGCCGCCGCCTAAACAAACAAACAAAAGAACGCCATCCAACCGTGAGACGCGTGACCTATGACACATGAGGTAACGAGGATCGTACCATGATGCCTATGTAGTGGCGGTAGTGCAGCGACAGCGGCCCGTCCATCTGCAGCAGGTAGTGCTGCGTGCGCAAAAAGCTCTCCAGGTACTGCGGGTGGAAGCCCATAACCAGGGAGATGTTGTCCAGGCGACCGAGGGCGGCGAACGCATCCTCAAATATCGACTGTGTCCTGGTGTCCACTTTACTGACTTGAAGAATCTAGGACGGAAATACACGATTTAACAAACAAGCCCCGGAAAGTAGATTTTTCATGACTGGTTACATTACCGTACCTCTTTTTCAGGGATAAATCTACTTGGCCCGTTTCCCAGGGGTCTTGGGATTCGCACTCCCAGATCCTGCAAACAATGAAACGGGGAAAATTGTAGATTTCAAAAGGATAATAAAAGCATTCATGATGAAAAACGAGTTTTGAGGACAGCATCAGCAACCGTGACGCATTCCATGGCATTACAATGCACATAGCAGAGAGAGCGAGCGGTTGTTAAGTGACATTTTTATAGATAATTACAGCTTAGGTGATGAAATATCAGTTTTTGCGCACAGCGTTGGAAAACATGATACATTTTATGGCAATAAAATAATATAGCAGCCAGAATAGTTGTTAAAAGTGACATTTTTAGGGATAATGAGGCACTGGTGAAGAAATATCAGATTTTGGGGAGGATAACATCACTATATATACCGTGGCTTGGTGATTTTATAGCAGTTTAATGCAGATAGCAGACATGTATGACATTTTTTGGACCTTTAATTCCAAGATTAATTTTCAGCAAAGCATTAAAAACACACCGTTAATACAATAGAATGCCCATATAGATGTTAAAATGAACGTCAATTAACTTTAAAAGAAAATGAGCAACTTAATGTTACGTTCATGTCTGGACATGTCCACTCAACAAGCTGAGATGAATGAGCTGACCAATAAATGACTTAAGGCAACGGTGACAACGATGTTAAACTAAATATCTCATAATAATAATAATAATACTGATAAAAATGTTTTATTAAAGTGACAACGAAAAGAGGAGGAGGGGGCGCAAACTTGACAGAAAAACAAGTCCGGACAAAAGACTGCACTGCAGCTCATTCAGTCGAAGGAAAAACAGTCGCCCGAGAGCACAAATCGATTGTCATCGTTTTAAAACACAAACAAACAATGAAACGTGATTTTATCGAGACGGCACTGGTGCAAAAAAAAAGTATTGAAGGTTGTTTTTTTCCTTTTACCTTTTTGCCGAGCCGTTCACAATGGGCGCATATCTTAAACAAGTGTGTCACTGCAAAGGAACAATTCTCCACGTTATCCGACGGTGACACCGCGTGCCTCATATCTCGTCCTCCCCGCACTTCACTGCTTTTGGAACGGGTTGGAAAGCTCCGCGAACCGTCCCCCCGTTCTTTGTTCCCTGGGAGGCTGCTGCGTTCAAGTGCTCAGCTCTCGTCAGCTGTTGCGGGCCCAACAAGCAGCGAAGTCACTCCGGCTGACCCATTTGGTCCCCCCTCTCATACATTCAGTAAATAAGTCGAGGCTGGCTTGAGTGACGCGAGGCTCGGCCAATCGCGAGGCGAAAACACGCTGCCGCTGGCCAATGGTGGCGAGCGAGAGGTGGAAAAGGCGGAGCTAAGCGTGAGGAAAGACGAAGGAGGGGAGCAAAACGTGAGCGGAAAAGACAAGCCCCCTTTTGCTTTAAGAAAACATCATCATGTCTTTCTCCGCTTCTTTTGTTCGCTTATGATTGAATTGACTGTCTTTTTGGTATGCTAAATCGCTGTGGCTATTCATTAAAGGTGAAGATGATGATGCACAATGATCAATTTGCAAATCAATCATCAAGATGAGTGAAACACTGGTTCTTTTATTTTTCCAAAGGCAATCAAAACAGCGAGGGGCACATGTTGTTATTGATTTTCAACTGTTAGGCAGCCATTGATGTCCAATCTATTTTAAAAGGGAGGGGTGGCAACGATTTTTCAATTCATTGCCTGCCACTAAAACAACTGACATCCAATGCATTTAAGGGCAGGGCGTGAATGGTATCCTTCAATCCCATTGACGACACTAGACATCCAATCCGTTTTGACTGGGCAGCCTGGCAGCGATCATTCACTCGGGTTAATATGAATTTTAATAACGACCACAATACATTGTTGTATATACAGTATACTGTTGTTATATACTGTTTTGAAGATGGATTTTTCAGATGGTGTTATGGTAAATGGTGTTATACTTATATTTCCACCTTTCAAGGCGCTCAAAGCGCTTTACGCTAGAGCGCCATCTACCTACTGGTGACACAGCACCAGGAGCAATGTGGGGTTCAGTATCTTGCTCAAGGATACTTAGGCGAGTTCATCAGGGCAGAGAATCGAACCCACAACCTCTGGGTTGGGGGACAACTACTCTACCACTGAGCCACACCATCCCCATGAATCTTCCATTGAATTACACCACAGTCGCCGCAAACATTGCAGGAGACCTACTGGAGCCCGCATGGATCCAAGATTCACTCAGAAAACAGTGAAGTTTGGTGGTGGCAAACTCATGATCTGGGGTTACATCCAGTACGGGGGTGTGTGAGAGATCTGCAGGGTGGAAGGCAACATAAATAGTCTGAAATATCAACAAATCATAGCTGCCTCTTACATTCCTAAACATAAAAAGGGACAAATTCTGCAGCACGATGGTGCTCCATCGCATATTTCAATCAAGATCCTCCAGGACTGGCCAGCCCAGTCACCAGACATGAACATCATTGAGCATGTCTGGAGTAGGATGAAAGAGGAAGCATGGAAGACGAAACCCAAGAATGTTGATGAACTCTGGGAGGCATGCAAGACTGCTTTCTTTGATGCTCCTGATGACTTCATCAATAAATTGTATGAATCCTTGCCGAACCGCATGGATGCAGTCCTTCAAGCTCATGGAAGCCATACAAAATATTAAATTTGGATCTCACAGCACCACTACCTAATTCGCTTATGTTATGTAAGATATTTTTGTATTTGAAGTACATTTTTTGTTCAATTTTCACACTACTTTCTGTAGGCGACAAAACTTTTGTCTTGGCAAAATTTGACCTTTATGTCTTCATTAAATAATTAATCTTTTTTCAGTGAAACAAATACATTTTTGTACAATTCAACATCATTTGGGAGGGTCTTAGCTTTCATATGAGCCATTTCTGAAACTAATTGAATAATTCAAAGTCAGGTTATTAGCAATTGTTTCTACAAAATGGATAAGCGACAAGACTTTTGTCAGGGACTGTAATCTGGCAGTGAATGAGTTTAAACTAATGTTGCAGATACCAATACTAGTATCGGAAGGGGCTCCGATACAGCATTAAAATTCAGGAATTGGTATCGGTGAGTACGAAGAAATTAGAGGTCGACGGATATGGGATTTTCAAAAACCGATGCCCAGTGCTTAATTTGTAAATCAGAAGGTGACGGAACGCAAAGTACATGTGATAGCGCAGGGATAAAGAGACGGGCACATGTCCCGGAACATACGCAGAAAATGGTGCAGAAAACAACCCGCATATGCCCACTTGCTATGCTGTGGGACTTACAAGACTCCATTTCAGATAATATCCATGGTATAAATGTTATGACAACAATTTACCATTGTTTAGGCTATACTCTGCACAGCACGGGCAATTGTCTACATAACCACAGGTGGGACTTACAGTACACCCGGCTGGCTGTTCGTGAACCTGGCTAGCCTCCTGCTGCACCCGGTCCAGCCCATTGGCATGATCGCTGCAGCTGCCTTCATTGCCGGTTGTTGCTTTTCTGACTCGTTTTGAACCATTTTCCTTCTTTTCGAAAAAAGACAGTAAATGCAACTTTTTGGCATGTTGAAATGCTGTTTGATCCTGGCTGCTTGCTCCCCATATGCCGCAATTTTTTTTTTTTTTTTTTTTAATGTCAGGGGCATGATTTGTTGGTCCAGCTTTTCAGTGCAACAACAAATCTCCTACTCTTTCAAATGACGTTAAATTTTTATCGAAAACATGCAATTCTTGGGATTTGTTCTGTAAATGAATTAATGCATATTACTATTTTATTTTGTACATTTTTTAAAAACGTTTTTATATTGTATTATTATTATTTTCTATACACGAGAGTTGCCGGGTCTGCCCAAATAAGTCCCGGAACACAGGGAGGTAAAAATCAAGAGGTGCCGGATCTTGTTGCGGCAGGATCCAGCACAAATTAACCCCTGCCGATGCCGATATCTAAAAACCTTTTCAGCCGATCGCCGAAATCCAAAGCCATTTTTGTGAGCCGATATACTTTTTTTAAAAGCACTTAGATTATAAAGGCAATTTTTAAAAATTGCTTCAACAGCTTCAAATTTACAATGATGCCCTGAGACTTAAAGGATTAATTCGGTCTAGTGCTACCAAACAAACGAACGCATTTCTTTTCACGATTAAATACTCAGCAAGAACAGTACATTATTTTCAAATAATTAAACCCAACTGGACGTCACGACGAGATGTTAACAAGTGAGAGTTTAAGAGGATGCTCGCCATGCTAAAGCTAATGCTACTGCAAATGCTACTCTAACAATACAAGTTACATTTATATTGTAAGAATCACTCAGTAAACACTTTAAAATGCTTCAGCAACATTGCATATTCGCTCATGCAAGATTTTTTTTTTTTTTTTTGTGCAATATTTACAAAAAGCCTATAGCAGCCTGCCTTCAAGCTGCTGCTGGGTCCTTCCGGGATTCTACCTTCAGTCAGCGGTGGCCACAGCTGTCCACACAGTTGCCTGATCAAAATCCATTTATTGGCTTATTTTTCTTCTATATGTCGGTCACCCTCTACAAGAAATAACTCACTGATGCGGCACAGTGTGCCAGATATGCTCTTTGAGATTTAAAACGGTGTTTGTAACAGACAGCCAAAAAGAAATAGCGCTCGTTGCTCTTTCCAATATGGGCACAGATTACAAACGACACCGACGAAGCAGAATAGGAAAAATAATAAGTGTTCTTTTTAAGCTTTGGAGAGTTTTTATTTTGTTTTGTGCTTATTTAGTTGTCATCTTCTCCATGTGTGGGCCTATATTTTAAATGGCTAAATTTAAATATTAAACGTTAAAATAAAAAGCCAGAAACACTGACATGAATGTCACTGACATGAATGTCTATAAAGATGTTAGCTCTGTTTAGAATGAGTGAAAACTGGAAAAATTAGGCTAGCGAACTTGTGTCCTATGCTTAGGGTGACCATATTTTGATTTCCAAAAAAGAGGACACTCGGCCTGGCCTCAAGATACTTGAATTTTACTCGAAGATCACTCAAAGATGCGTATATCTCCCACTTTTTTTTACTCAACAGGCTTTATTCTTCCTAAAAAAAATAATCAAACAATAAAAAAAAAAAAAGAATATTAAAAAAATAATATAATGCAGACTCATGGAAATGTAGTCCAGTTAATACACACACACACACACAGTTGGCTATGTGCCAACTCAACACTTTTTAAAATTACGATCACGACAATTGTCGTTAACAAAATGTTATTCCCACTCAATTTTTATTTTCATATAATGTTCTAAATTGTGCGAAAACAATAACTGAAATAAACTAACGAGCGATTCAACCAGCATGTTTCCAAACGCAGCAGTTCAAATTCAAAACTACATTGCCTATAATGCCTAGCGCAGCTGAGCTCACTGATTGCTACCCTATTAGCGAATACGGGAGCCGAGGCAAAATCAGACTTTGCTATAAAAGTTTACTACCATCGACAGCGCAAAGATGTGACAACAAACGGGATTTTACAGATTACACCAGTACAAATCTCCGACAGAAGTCAACAGTTGCCATTATATATACGTATTTATCGTAAAAAAAACTGAGCAACACAGCTATTTAGCTATACTAGCATTCAACCACTAACTAACGCAGAACAATTACAAGACTCATACAATGTACTGCATCTCTGTGTACACATATAACCCTATGTACAACAGAAGACACGTGATCGACATTAACAGGAGAAACTTACAGAAAGGTGTATGGAGCCACGTCTTTTAGAACTTCTTATTGAACTCCTTACTGCAGTCTGAGCTCTCGCCAAACCGTCAGGAGATGGTGGTAATTCCCCATGAAACAAAGGGTGAACTGCCAACAAAAAAGAAGAAGAAGATCTACTCCTTCTCCCGCCCCTACTAGTAGGAGCAACGTCAAAGCAGGCAAGCGCTGCCCCCTAGCGGCCGGAGGAATTCTCTTCAAGTTGGTCCCGTAAAAAAAATCATAAAAACCGGACATTTTTATGAATTTATAAAACCCGCCCGGACAACGAGGATACTGCGTGAAAGTAGGACTTGTCCGGGCAAAAGAGGACGTTTGGTCCCCCTACCTATGCTAGCATAAGTGATTAGCACATGAGCTAAGCTAATGGCCTTTGAGAGCATTTAAAGTCTCAAGTTTTGGAGGAGTTCAGTCATTTATTGTCACCAATATGAAGTAGGCGCAAAGGTTGTTAAGCAGTGTCTGACCAAGAAATGATAGCAATTAATTTACATTCAAGTGAGTATGCAGTAATTTAGCACTCAAAGGGGATATTTTGTATAGGTTAAGCCTGAACGATATATCGTTTAAACATCGCCATCGCGATGTGCGTGTGCGCGATAGTCCCATCGCAAGCACGTGCGATAGTTTTTCTTTTTTTTTGATCCACATACGCCTTGCTTTCTGGTCTTGTGCACAGCCTCAGACCCTCCCTCTCCCAGCCTTTTGATCCTCTCAGTAGCCACGTTTACATGGAGCCAAATACTCCAATTACAATCGGAATATTTGTTCAAACCGAATAAATGTGTTCCATATAAACACCTCATTCGGAATGAACAGGCCCAAACCGAATGGAATTTCATTCCGTTTCAGAGGGGTGGAATATTCCTTTTCCCAAACCGATTAGAAGTAAAATTATATCATGTAAACAGGGAAGCGGAATGGTGTCTGGTTGCGTTCTTTCTGCACATGCTCCGTACTGACGTGGTGACGTCACTTGGTGACGTAAGTAACGTCACTTGCAACATGGCTTCCAAGCACACGCACAGCGCACCCACACAACTTTTTAAATGAACGGCGTGTCATTCAGAAGTTTAGTTTCCACTCGAAAAGTTAAAACAGCAGCTGATCTGACAATCGATCTCCATGTTTTGCAACGTGACGCTTTGTTTTGATTAATCTGCGCATGTCAGACGGCAGTTGTCAAACGTCCTTTCGGAATAAAGGCAGACACATGTAAACGCTTTATCGGAATAGATGAAGTGACATGTAAACAGCTGATCTGAAATTTCCATTCGGAATTATTTGAATCGGTATGAATAAAAGTCAGCATGTAAACGTGGCTAGTGAGTGAGGCACAACGATGGCTTTGAACTGGCCAAAGAAGCAGACTTCACACGGGCATCTGTCAATCATCATTTAACTTGTTAAACAGTTGCAAGGAAGCCGCGCTGGAATGAATGTGTGTACTGTGGGGACGTTGGAGACATTTAAATGCCAGAAGTGATCATGAGGAGTTTGAAATTTCTACATGTCACTTCAACGGTCACAGCTAAAGTAGATAAACAGAAGCATTTAATAAAGCCAAGCATTTATCTGCTACAGTACTTGATTCTTGTTCAAAAATGATTTGGTTGGACAGTTATGTTTAAAACTTATCATAATTATGACATTTCAAGTGCTTAAAACCATTTACTTATATACATTTTTTAAATCACTTTGGGGGGAAAAGTGAGAAAAAAACATGTCATATATGTATCTCTTTCCAATGCTAAATCTGAATAAATACATTGGGCACAAAAACCACACACACACACCAAAAAAAAAAAAATAAAAAAAAAATGGGGGGGTGCGCTACTTCGCGGTTTTTCACTTATTGCGGCAGGTTCTGGTCCCCATTAACCGCGAAAAACAAGGGATGACTGTACACTGTGGTGATGGTAAGTCATCTAAAGTCTTTCCAAGCAGCTATTTAAGTCATCTTGTGAAAATTTCTTGAAAAAACATATAAATACATTTTTTTTAAAATATCGCAATATAATATCGCAAACCCCCCAAAAATCGCAGCAATAGTTTTTTCCAATATCGTTCAGGCCTAGTATAGGTTTTCAAAAAAAAAAACGTGTTCAGTTCATGCAAAGAAAAAATATTATCTCTATGTGCCCGTTGACTAATTATAGTGGTTAACAGGCAAATACATCATAACCAGGGGTGCACATAAGTGGTCCGCATGCGCGCATGCGTACCGGACGTAGACAAACGCGCTGGCCCTCAACGACTTCCATACGCTTTTGCGTACCGATGGCTGACCACCGTATTTGTGGCGGACACGAGAAAATAACTTCTCAAAATGTCAAAGAGGCAGGCCACACTGAGTAATTACTTCCGTGTTCCCCCACCCCCGTCAAAAGACAGACAGACGACAGAGATGTCACCGGAGCTACGGAAAAAAAGGACTTTTGCTGAAAAGTAGGAGGTACCATGGCTAGAAGCAAATGATGCTCGCATGAAATGCGGTACAAAATGTGCTGTGAGAATCCCAATGTCGCCGATAAGAGCAGCGCATTTTATGTAGGGTCAAAGAATTTCAGCCATCCAAACTTTGAAAAGCACGAAAAAAACAGAGAGCATGTGGCAATTAAGCAAACTATCGATGTCAAACAGGACCCCGCTCGCCCTATGGACAAGTGGCGGAATAAAGGTAATGAACAGCGACATGCACTGACAAACGTGTTTTTGCTCGCATTTTACAAAGCTAAACATGCACGTTCAATAAGGTCTTAAGAGGAGGACATCCCACTTTTAAAAAGGCTTGGAGTTAATGTGGGAGCCGCATAATGCCCTTTATTTTGAATTGGTGCTTTTTATTTCTTTACATTTCAAAGTAATGGCAATTTTGTTGTGCCAGTTGATGTTAATCAAGCATTAATTGTTAATATAATTAATTAAAGTTAATTGGCTCTAAGTAAAGCTTGTCATAAATTTATCGCATCAGGCGGGTTGGCTCTCAAGCTCAATGAGGACCAAGTCACATCTCCAGGTCCTCCTCTGAGAACCTGGGCAAAAAAATTATGTGCACCCCTGATCATAACTAAACTTCAGGGTGCCATTTCGCAATTCATATTTTTTCATATAATAACAAAAAAATGATTCATCAGTTTTTGTTTTCCGTTTTGTAAAACAAAAGCATTCAATTTTGATTCCTTATTTGAAAAGGAACAAACAAATGAAACTGATTAAATTAGTCTAATGATATCATTTGCACATTTTCAAAAGCTGTGGGTCAATCAGTCTGCAACCCAATGCACGCGTAAGCTTACAATGAATTAAGCCCCTAATCTTGTCTGAAAGGACAACGAGGTCTGCAGGCCCTTGAACAGGGGCTCTCATAGGTGCAGCCTCTCAGACTGCAGATAATAATGTCATCCTCCCACTAATCAAGCCGACTGAAGGACTCCCTTCAGAGCCACAGGACAGGAGAGAAGAAGGGAGGGGAGTAAAGATAAAGAGGACAAGCTCTTATGGCTTTGTTTATCCCAGCCTGACAATAACACGTTCACTTGCGCGGCGCTTTACTGCTTTATCACACCTGCAGGAGGTCAGTTATTACGCCTGATGCGTTTATACAACCTGGACCTTCACTTTGCACAGAGCTGACCATGTTTTCTGTTCTTCTTTGCAACAACAACACCTAGCAAGTTAAATTTGGTATAACGAGCAAAGCCAAAAAAGTCTCCCCCCTCTTTCCTGTGCACTTTGATCAAGAGCCTGTCCAGCCAGTTTGGCAGCCAACTGCACGGCGAGCTACATCGCACAATATTCAGCAGGTTCATTGTATGGGTCGAGCCAGCCAGCCTCCCTCGCCTGCCTTCTCCCACCTCGGGACCCTCCTGTTGCCGCAGGCGGGTGGAGGGGGCGGGGCAGAGAGGTAAACATGTTCCCAGGGGTTGGAGTCAGCACTCCCGTGGCTCAGCAAAAGCTGCAGAAGCCAGGCCGGTCAGCGTTACGACACGCCAGACCCCCCTTTCACATAAAAGCGCTTATAGGCTCGGGGGGTCCGGCTTCGCTAGCGCTATTGTCACTGTGTACGCACTGATGATTCCGTGAGGCGAGACTGTTGTTTCAGTGCTTTTTGGGCGCATACGCTTCTTCCCGCTTAGGCCGAGATGAGACCTCCGGCTTGTCATTTTGCGGGATCGCCCGCCACATGCAGAGCAGATGTTGTAAACAAGCAAAATATGTAGCGCTTTTCAAGAAGTATGGATGACGTTAGAGAAAGCAGGGTGGTAAACTTTTCAAGATGATGCAAAGAAAGGTCTAGATCAGTATTGGCTTTGGTGGAAGTTACCAGATGGTTAAAACATCAGAGTATCGTTTGCTTTCTGTATCATTCAAAAATGACATACTTCTGACTCAAATTCAAGTCATCCATTGACTGCATGAAGAGTTGGGGGAAAAGATTCAGTACGTATCACGGTAAATTGAGCAGATTTACCTCGATAACGATAAATGACGACAAATTCCCCCAAGCCGACTGTTATATAATTTGAAAATCTGAATCAATGTGTCTCGTTGATTTATTAACCAGATTTCAGTTTAACATATTTAAACCACTGTACATGCAGTCTAAACATTTTTTTTTTAATTCTTGTAAACCATTAGAATTCAAGCATGAACATTTATAACAGCTTGTATGACTTGAACAATGTACAACATTATAAAAATCAATACGACAACTGTGCAAACATGTCATTTTAACACAAATGACTACAGTTTAAACAAAACACTTCAACGAGACAACTTATTGCTAATGGCTGCTGTCACATATTTATTCATCAAAAGTGTTTACTTCAAGGTTTCAGGTTTTTTTTCCCCAAAGCATTTTTAAATACATGCACGCACACATGCACCGCCCCCACAGAGACACACATTAAAGCTGTATTGCTCTTTTGCCAATGAAACATTTAAGATTTTATCATGGCAGTAATGACCAGTGTTGTTAATAACGGCGTTATAATATAACGGCGTTACTAACGGCGTTATTTTTTTCAGTAGTGGGTAATCTAATTAATTACTTTTCTCATCTTGGCAACGCCGTTACCGTTACTGAGGACGGAAAGGCATGCGTTATTATGCGTTACTATATTGGTCGAAAAGTCTGAGGCAGACGGACTCACCGAGACGACAGAGCAGAGCAGGAGTGGGGGGGAGGCAAGAAAGTTGTGACGCCGAGCAAACGCGATGCTAGGTAGCTCCAATAATACATGTTGTAGCCGATAGCCTACAAACTACGTCCGCATGTTATGGTAGATATGGTAGACATGGTAGATATCACATGTACTGTATATAGATATAACTAGATGCAAAATGACAGACATGGCACTAAATGAGTTAGGAGACAGCCGCCATCTTAAAGCAGTAGACTTTTTAGGACAGCTCTGTTGTAGAGAACCTTCCTAGCGAACCTAAGTAACTTTTTATCTAAAATACTCCTAAAACGGCAAAATCTTGACTTGAATCTATCTTTAAATGATCAAACAGTTTAAAAACTTTCATATGTCGAAAGTAGAGAGAAGTGAACTAATGCAATAATGGGAGCAATTTTAACAACTTTTAACAGTTGATTGAGGGTAAAGGGTAAATTAGGGTAAAGAATTGGGCTCGGGCCAATTGTACCAAAAACCTTCACAAAAAACTTCACATAGTGTGGCCAATGTTTTTTTTTTTTTTTTTTTTTTTTTTTTTTTGAGGAAAAAAAAAAGTAATTATCACCAATTACTTTGCCAAGTAACTAATTACTCTTACATTCAGGTAATTGAGTTACTAACGCAATTACTTTTTGGGGGAAGTAATTTGTAACTATAATTAATTACTTTTTTTCAGTAAGATTAACAACACTGGTAATGACACAGAATGAAGCAAGCACATACAGAAAAATAGCTGTGGCCATTAAACGGTCATATTATAGGCTTCACTGTTGCATTATAATTTATGCTGAATGCTTTACCCTCATAAAAGATATCAAAGAAACCAAACACACACACAGATACAAAGCCGTTTTGATAAGGTATCTGACTCCATCACGTTCATTTCACAGCGTTAGCCAGTAGCTTTAGCCTGTGGCTTGGCTACCGGTAGAAAGTACCCTCTCCCAAAATCGTGAAAACCAGGGAGGAAAGCGAGTGAAAGCATGTTTGGAGGCCGCCAAGAGTCTACTTAATGTCAGGTGAAAGTTTGGAGAAGCTCCCTTAAGCCCAACTCCATCACATTTGCTTGTAGTGATAGCCGCTAGCGTTAGCCTTCCGGGCTTCTGTTTGTTTGAGTTCCTGATAACCACGTGACTTCATACATAAGCACACTGACTGCTTTCTTAAAGGGGAATGAACATAGCTGAACAACACAGAGTCAAAGCGAGATGAAAAGACTATTTTCTTGTTTTATTAAATTACCAAATTTACCAACATTGTCAAAATTACGTCAGTCATCGTGAAGCATTTCGGTAACGGTAAATCTTCAGTATACCACCCAGCTCTACGATATCGTAAAGTTTTAAAAGGTTTAAACAGACATACAAAATCTAGCATTAATGGCTGTCCCGTGAAAGGCTGTTTGCTCAAACTATAGACAAGTTTCTGAGTTAATTCTGCATTTCTGCTCACGACTTCCTTTTTACACTTTCTCTAACCAAAGCAACAGTGGAGCTGGCGTGACCTTACTCATCAAAATCCTTCAAAAAAGACAATTTGGAAATGCTGCACAATCTGCCATCATCGCGACATGGGAGGACAACATGAAGAAATGGCTAACAGTCGACACAACCAAAATAGTCTTGCATTTTATTGATTTCATGGCAGTGGATGGAAACGCAATCAGGGACCTGAAAAGCTCTGAAGCATCCAGTTTAACATGTTCTAATCCAACATGTGCAGATTACCGGTTTCAAGGTATACCGTGGTATGAAAAAGTCTCAAAGTTTCAAAACCACAAAAATTTTTACCGTCCCTGAGGTATTAGGTATTTATTATGTCCAAAAATGCCTGGAGAAATCCCTCGCTTACACCTGTAAGGCTCAACCCTGCCCCCACCGGTTGTTACTCAGTGTCAGTGAGTACGCTGTGCTACACGTTGCTGGAGGAGATGAAATTTCTGAACTTTTTCCCCCCATCAAAGAAAACGAAATTGCTGATATGGGTAAACTTCGGCTGCAGAAAAGTTAAAGACGGCCACAGCTTAGAGGAGGAGGGCCAAACAACATGTTAAACATGTTTGCCGAGGGTGGCTGCTGAGGAGGCAACACCTCCATTATGATTTCTCATTTATACAAAATAAAAGGTTAGTAAACACTGTCATGAACATTTCCCACAAGCTACGAGAGTTAACGCCAGCGTTTTTAGTGTGTCTAGCGGTGGTAAAACGTGTTTTTTTCTCTCTGGCAACTGCCTGTGTTGAGAAAGTGTGTGTGTATAATGTAAACATGACACGAGTCATACACACATGCTTTATATGGAAAATAATCCAATTATTTCTGTTCTCATGGTAATAATGTTGAGCTGTGAACACAGTGATATTTTGGCTTATGGTTATAATACTGTCAGAATATCATATCGGCACGTACCTGGTCCTAAGACATGAATATGGGAATTTTGTGTTCATAAAGGCAGATGTGGAACCAAGAAAGTACCATAACAAAGCAATAACAGGTACAAATATGTTCAATTTGACAACAAATCTGTGTTGTGTCACAGCTGAGACATCATTAGCTTTGCATTAGCTTCAACGATAAAGACATGGAAAACACTCATCTACTACAAGTCATACGCGGGCTTTTAAATGCATAAATTCAAGTGTTACACTTTTTTGTTTGTTTATTTACAGGTGGAAACGCTGATAGGCGAAGGAAGACAACTTGATGTGCTTCACAGCAACACTTGCATTGATGGACATATATCAAGACGATGTGCATTCTACATTGGAAGCTCGAAGGAAGGCTCGATTTATGCTCCAACTTCGTTAATATTTTTGTAATAATTTAATAAATTGTTATTTATTGACCTGTTTTGCACATGCACCATTTTTCTAAAAAAAACAAGAAATGGAATCATGTTGTCCAAAAGTTGTATTGCGATCAATATCTGCAATAAAAAACCACAACCAAGCACAGCACAGAAGGTCTCATCTACATCGTGCTGAATCCATTTTTGGAGATTTGGGTTCCTCTGGTTTGATTTGGCAGTTTAAAACTTTGTCGACTTCAACTGCAATTCATGGTGTTCAGTCTAAACCGGACGTCCGGAGCAGAAAATGTGAAAGATGGCGCCGCCCAGAAAACTTGTCTATTCACGTTAGCAAATGGCAAATTTCTTAGACCACAGATGATGTTGAAAACCATTTTAAAACACAAAAATATGATATTGCTTACAATCACAACCATTTCGTGATGTCAGTTATACCCATGTACATTAACACTAAAAGATTCGAACACAGATGTATGGGTGGATGAGTATTACTGACGACAGAAGAAAGAGCAGACAATCTGAGTTACTGACATTTGAGTGGCTAAAATAGAAACGGCATTGATAAAATGTCTGCCCACACCGTCTTTTATTCATGTTTTTCTATGCTATTGGACAGAAGAAAAATGAAATTCAGATTTTTGTAAATGTTATAAACACGATTATTTACGCTGAGAAGCACATGATAAAGGTGGAACAGATTCATTTGGTTTTGGATGCCACAGATTTTACCACAGTTGCGTTTAGAAAAGTAAATCACGCAATGAATGGGGGGGGGGGGGGGGGGGTGTCACTGTACACAGAACACCGTCAACAACCAGAGGCCAAACGCCGCACACGACTTGGTACTCAAAGAAGCTATTGTCCGTTTGTTGACGTGAAAGAAGAAAAGTTTTCCAGTACACAATGTCTTAAATGGTACTGTTTAAACAAGACGATCCAAAGTTCAAACATTGCACCTACTTGGACACATGACGTTTGTTGTTTGACATGAAAATCTGCCAGCTTAAAGATGTGATAGATGACCGTCATAAAAAGGTCAAAACTGTATTATGATAGATATTTCACTTTAAGTAGGGGGAAAAAAAGACATTAGCGGTGTGCCAATACATCGATTATTAAATTCATACAGATTCGATTCATAAATGTTCAAAAACAATGATTTTCCCTAATAACCTAATGAAAGCCACTGCAAGTGCAACGAAATTCAAGACACGTCTGCCGCCCGGACACCTTAAGGGACGCACAAGGTAAGGATGGCAGCAACTGAATTTACTGGGTGAGAGATTTAGTCCTGTACTAAAGACTCGAAAATAAATTTGTGTATGAGACAGGCAAGCGCCGGGTGGTCGCGCTTTGGGTCCTCTTCTGTGTGCGAGTTATTTTTTAGAGCAAGAGGGGAAGAGAGAGAGAGAGAGTTCACTGCTCCTTGCCTTTCAGTTGTCCAGCAGTAGTTTCAAGTCATGGTAATTGAAAAATATCCTGTGTTGCTAAGTCCCGTGTGCGTCTATAAGAGGTGAATACACGAACCCTCTTGTATTGTCTAGCCTTTATTGTTGTTGTTTTTTTGAGATGTTAAAAGTTAGCATCGAGAACTAGACTAATTAGCAAATTCGCTAATGTGTTTTTTCCATGTCCATTTGTGCGTTGTTTGTTGGTGTAGAAAACCCTAACCCTGACTCTGGTAACAATTTACAATAAGGGTCCCTTAATTAACATTAGTGAATGGATTTTTAGACAATAACTAATGTTTAAGTAACATTACAATAATTAATATAATTGCTTATGTAACATGTATTAATATATTAATTAACATGAGTTAAAGCATTAGTTAATGCATTAGTTAATGCATAACCATACAGTAACTAATGGTTTGGTAAAATTAAAAATATGTATAGGGTTAGGGTTTGTTAACTTAAGCATTTATAATTTCTTAGTTAAGGGACGCATGTGCTACACTTTACAAAAAGGGGCTAAACGGCAGATTAAAAGACCAATTTCTCGTCATCTGCGCTTTGCCAAATTGTTGTATATAGTCGAAACGTCTCAAAATATGATTCTAATTCACATAATAATGGTATTTAAGATTTTTTTTATGCTGTCACGGCACTTTAATTAATAAATACTGGCAAATATACCTTGCTTATAAGCATGAAGTAGCCACAAAGTAAGAAAAAACAAATCCTGAAAGGTAGGAGGGAAAGATGCATCAAAAATCGTGATCATCGTTAATACCGTGAAGATAATCATTAAATAATTGAATCGTAGCACCCTGAATCGTAATCGAATCGAATCGTGGGGTGCTTTAGATGGCACACTCCAAGTAACAATGCTGGTTTACCAACTTTGGCAGTAAAGTTGCTGATTGGGAGTGAACAAGACCAAGACAAATTGCTATCTGCTATGCTTACTTAGCACTCTTGCTACCTATAGTTAAAACCACTACTTATCATGGGCGTATGGTAATTTTAAGGCTAACAATGAACAATTGAAATAGCTAACTAGCCAATAAATATGATGGCCACCACATGAGGAGCAGCAAATGACAGGATGCAGCTGGTTGTTGTTACAGCAGATGAACTGAAAAATGTTATTTGTCATGAGCAACGCCATCCCACAGTTGAAATATGGCACAAAAAGAGTCATGTGTTCCTGTTGACATGTTTTTACGATCTTGATATTAAAAAGAAATTGAAAAAACAAGGCGTTTTCACAGTTTTCAAGAAGGTTTGGAGTATCAAAATCTCTTTTTTTTCATATTATCACCACCCAACAAGGGGGGGAAAACTACTTTTTATAGCAGACAGATTTATTTGTTGATGCGAGTTCAGCACGACGATTAAAAGGGAAGCTGACTCGGGTCGTAATAGGAAAAACAAAAGAGGACAGAGCGCCAAACTCTTAAACTCTGCACGTGTCTCGTCTTTTGTTTTCTCCAGCAGTAAGAATCATGTTGCACATTTTTGAAGGCTTTTTTTCCCTCCTTGCGCTGGGATGTTCAACAAGTGGCAGAAGTCCAACAGACCAGTTCTAACCTGGCCTATGGGCGCAGAGAAAAGAGGAAGCAGAAAAACTCTCGAAACCCGACACAAGCCTAGCAACAGGCGTCTACCAATCACAGGGCAGGACAACAACCAGAGGAGCCAATCTTCTCCTTGCTCTCTCTCGCTCTCTCTCTTTAACTCTCTTGTTTCTCTGAGAGAAAAAAAGAGGAAAAAAAGTTGAGCGGAGGTATGAAGTTCACTGCGCAGCCTAATCGGGTTTGTGTTTCATAGAAAGTCATACAGTTTATCGGCGGATTTGTCCAACAGAGCTACAAAAATGTTCACACGGCCGACCGCGCGACTGTCGGTTCACTCTTAGGAAAAACACATCAGGAGACTTGTTTTTCTGTGTAAACACTTGGAAACTAGCATAAACACTTTTTTATGAGCTCCACATGTGCAAGCAAACTTTTAACAAAGAGATAAAAGTGTAATGTTATCTCCTTCTTGCAAATAGCTACCTCTTCACCCAGCATGAGGGATTTAACCCTAAAGTGTCTTCACTAGCAGGCCTCGACATGCACTCCCTGCCCCCTGAAGTCACTCTGTAGTCAACATGCATCACAAAGTGATGCTAGTTGTTTGACTGAATGAACTTTGTAGTCTACAATGATTGATTCTCATTTGTTTATTTGTGCAACTTTTATAGTAAACTTATTTGGGGATGCAAGGGCGTATGTTTGGTCTTAATATTGGTAGGGACGATATAACAGTATAACCTGCATGTACATTTTTTACTTGGGACAAGACATTAATAAGACCAACATACAGTGGGGCAAATAAGTATTTAGTCAACCACTAATTGTTCAAGATCTCCCACTTGAAAATAGTAGAGAGGCCTGTAAATGTCAACATGGGTAAACCTATACCATGAGAGACAGAATGTGGGGGGAAAAAAACAGAAAATCACATTGTTTGATTTTTAAAGAATTTATTTGCAAATCATGGTGGAAAATAAGTATTTGGTCAATACCAAAAGTTCATCTCAATACTTTATTATGTACCCTTTGTTGGCAATAACAGAGGCCACACGTTTTCTGTAACTCTTCAAAATCTTTTCAAGCACTGTTGCTGGTATTTTGGCCCATTTCTCCATGCAGATCTCCTCGAGAGCAGTGATGTTTTGGGGCTGTCGTTGGGCAACACGGACTTTCAACTCCCTTCACAGATTATCTATGGGGTTGAGACTGGAGACTGGCTAGGCCACTCCAGGACCTTGAAATGCTTCTTACGAAGCCACTCCTTTGTTTCCCTGGCTCTGTGTTTGGGATCATTGTCATGCTGAAAGACCCGGCCACATCTCATCATCAATGCCCTTGCTGATGGAAGTAGATTTTCACTCAAAATCTCTCAATAAATGGCGCCATTCATTCTTTCCTTGACACAGATCAGTTGTCCTGATCCCTTTGCAGAAAAACAGCCCCAAAGCATGATGTTTCCACCCCCATGCTTCACTGTGGGTATGGTGTTCTTCGAATGCAATTCAGTATTCTTTCTCCTCCAAACACGAGAACCTGTGTTTCTACCAAAAAGTTCTATTTTGGTTTCATCTGACCATTACACATTCTCCCAGTCCTCTTCTGGATCATCCAAATGCTCTCTAGCAAACCGCAGACGGGCCTGGACGTGTACTTTCTTCAGCAGGGGGACACGTCTGGCAGTTCAGGATTTGAGTCCCTGGTGGCGCATTGTGTTACTGATAGTAGCCTTTGTTACTGAGGTGCCAGCTCTCTGGAGGTCATTCACTAGGTCCCCCCGTGTGGTTCTGGGATTTTTGCTCACCGTTCTTGTTGTCATTTTGACGCCACGGGGTGAGATCTTGCATGGAGCCCCAGATTGAGGGAGATTATCCGTGGTCTTGTATGTCTTCCATTTTCTAATAATTGCTCCCACAGTTGATTTCTTTACACCAAGCGTTTTACCTATTGCAGATTCAGTCTTCCCAGCCTGGTGCAGGTCTATAATTTTGTCTCTGGTGTGCTTCGACAGCTCTTTGGTCTTGGCCATAGTGGAGTTTGGAGTGTGACTGACTGAGATTGTGGACAGGTGTCTTTTATACCGATAATGAGTTAAAACAGGTGCCATTAATACAGGTAATGAGTGGAGCCATGTTAGACCTCGTTAGAAGAAGTTAAACCTCTTTGACAGCCAGAAATCTTGCTTGTTTGTAGGTGACCAAATACTTATTTTCCACTCTAATTTGGAAATAAATTCTTTAAAAATCAAACAATGTGATTTTCAGTTTTTTTTTCACATTTTGTCTCTCATGGTTGAGGTTTACCCATGTTGACAATTACAGGCCTCTCTAATCTTTTCAAGTAGGAGAACTTGCACAATTGGTGGTTGACTAAATACTTATTTTCCCCACTGGATCTACTTGTAAGTCAATGTTTACTCAGAAAAGTTAAGAATATGTTTAATGAAGGTTAAAAATTTATTAGGTGCTACTTTAATACATGAACATAAATTTTAGGGTTTAAATCGCCATTTGAACATCCCCATGTGCAAGGTTATTATAGTAGTATAATTGTTTTAGTATTAGTTTTTCATAAATTGGGTATTTGTCAGGTGCAGGATTAAAAAAGAATAACAACAAAACTCCAAAGAACATTTTCTTAAAACCTTTAGAATTTTGTCATTTTCATGTGTAAATGTTGCTTCATGGGTGTCTTTAATTTTAATGTTTTAGATTTGTGAACACGCGACAGTTTCAGATAGTTTGTGTGTTTTTCTTGTAGTTTTACTGATTTCAGTAAACAAAAATGTTGCTTCAATTCTAGCTTTCGTCGTTTCGTTTGTTTTCGTTAACGTTAATAACCTTGGGTGGAGTTGAATACCAGTCCAGATTCTTCAAAGTCAGCTGGGACAGGCTCCAGTTACTTACAAACCTAATGAGTACTAGCAGAGTTGTACAGAAACACATGTATCACTAAAACTCAATAACAACAACTGGTTCAGGATTTAGTTGAGAGCTTGACATGCCTCATAAATCAATAATTTTTTAACTAGTTAAGCGTAGGAATTTACAAATGGAATTTGTTGCAATTTGGGCCCCTTCAGCTCTCCGCCTTCCTTTCTCTAATTTGTGTGTTTTCTGGCAGTCCATCAGAGCGAGGCTGTCTCGCCAGCAACCAATTCTCTGAACAGAGAGGCGTGGACCCCCTCTCGCTCCCTCTAAAAACTTCTCCCTGCACTTGGACCGGTGGTCCAGTGAGCAGCAACTTTAGGAGGAAGCACCGGTCCCTAGTTTCCACGAAAAACAGAACTTCAGAGACTTGACGGTCTCAGATGGGGGGCACGACATGCTGACGGCTTTATTCAGACAGGCGTGAACTTGCTTATAGTCAATTTCCTAAATAATCGGAACATACAAAGCACTACAATCGAAGGGGAAAAGGCGTCGGCCCGCAAACTCGATGTGCACGTGAGGAAAAGCAAGTTCCCGGGGATGTTATTCTAACAAAGAGAGGGCAGCTGTCACAATACACCAGGCTGTAAGAGGAAAAATGTGCATAGACAAATAGAATAGATCAAGCTATCCCTTACAACATTAAAAGTAGCACAGATTAATGAGAAACAACTCTTCTTTTGTAAAGTCGATCGATTCAGGCACACCAGAGATAAGAGCGAAATTCCTGCAACTCTTGCAGCTCCGGCACAAAATGTATGCCGAGCTTATCGCTTACTACGTCCAAAACACGAGGCTGACAAAGCTGACCTTATATCAGCGAGGGGTCTCGCACCAGCCCAAAGAAAACACAGCGTCAGTTTGACGCTAGTGTGCAACTCCTGGAATGAACAGCTGTTTTTTTCCCTCTCTGCTGACTGATCAAAAATGACTCATCTGACTGCTGTTGATCAACCTGCGGGGGTTGCAAAAGTACTCACGATTAGTAATCAAATAGAAGCACATATACTTGATAATAAATGTACCGTAATTTTCAGACTATAAGGCGTACGTGACCTGACTATAAGCTGCCACCCACCAAATAAGACACGAAAATGGCATTTGTTCATGAATAAGCTGCACTGGACTATAAACTACAGTTGTCCTCACTGTATTATGGGATATTTACACCAAAATACAGTGGGGCAAATAAGTATTTAGTCAACCACTAATTGTGCAAGTTCTTCAACTTGAAAATATTAGAGAGGCCTGTAATTGCCAACATGGCTAAACCTCAACCATGAGAGACAGAATGTGAAAAAAAAAACAGAAAATTACATTACTTGATTTTTAAAGAATTTATTTGCAAATCATGGTGGAAAATAAGTATTTGGTCAATACCAAAAGTTCATCTCAATACTTTGTTATGTACCCTTTGTTGGCAACAACGGAGGCCAGATGTTATCTGTAACTCTTCACAAGCTTTTCACACACTGTTGCTGGTATTTTGGCCCATTCCTCCATGCAGATCTCCTCTAGAGCAGTGATGTTTTGGGGCTGTCATTGGGCAACACGGACTTTCAACTCCCTCCACAGATTTTCTATGGGGTTGAGATCTGGAGAGTGGCTAGGCTACTCCAGGACCCTGAAATGCTTCTTATGAAACCACACCTTTGTTGCCCTGGCTGTGTGTTTGGGATCATTGTAATGCTGAAAGAACCAGCCACGTCTCATCTTCAATGCCCTTGCTGATGGAAGGAAATTTTCACTCAAAATCTCTCGATACATGGCCCCATTCATTCTTTTCTTCATACCGATCAGTCGTCCTGGTCCCTTTGCAGAAAAACAGCCCCAAAGCATGTTTCCACCCCCATGCTTCACAGTGGGTATGGTGTTCTTTGGATGCAATTCAGTATTCTTTCTCCTCCAAACACAAGAACCTGTGTTTCTACGAAAAAGTTCTATTTTGGTTTCATCTGACCATAACACATTCTCCCAATCCTCTTCTGGATCATCGAAATGCTCTCTAGCGAACCGTAGACGGCCCTGGACGTGTACTGGCTTCAGCAGGGGGACACGTCTGGCAGTGCAGGATTTGAGTCACTGGTGGCGCATTGTGTTACTGATAGTAGCCTTTGTTACTGTGGTCCCAGCTCTCTGTAGGTCATTCACTAGGTCACCCCGTGTGGTTCTGGGATTTTTGCTCAGATATGAATGAGGCAAAATAACATGCTTTTTCTCTCAAATATATTGTTATAATCATTTGTTTCAGATGTACTGTAATTATTTTCTGAATAAAAATGAATTTGGTGTTTTTCAAACTTGAGTCTTGAAAAAGGGGGGGTCGTCTTATAATCAGGGCCGTCTTATATTCGGGCCAATACGGTAAATTGGTCAGCAGTGCTGCTACCAGCATATGAAGTAGCTTACACACTAAATACTGCTCCTCATTTACCCACTAAAAGGCAGCAGCACTCTAAGCAACATTACCCCGTGTGACCCTTTACTTCCAATTTTCTACAATGGCGACAATCAACAAAAAAAAAAAAAAAGAAAGTTGACTGCGACGGCCGATGCTTCAAGGATAGGTGGAAATTCGACTATTTCTTCACTAAAATATGCAACAACTTGGTCTGCCTCATTTGCAAAGAGACAGTAGCTGTTTTTAAAAAGTTCAATGTGAGGCAATAATACCAAACAAGACATGCTTACATGTACGACAAGATTATAGGGAAGATACGCAGCGAGAAACTGAAGCAACTTGAAACTAGTTTAATTTTACAGCAGCAGTATTTCGCAAGAGCCCGAGAGTCAAAAGAGAACGCCACAAAGGCTAGTTGCGAGATTGTTGAAATTATTAATTAAAAAAATAATAAAGAAAATGTGACACACAGAATGGCTTGCTAAAATTTGCTTAAATATATTGTTCTACGTAAAGGACGTCACCCAAGGTCGGCCCCCCACATTTTTACCACACCAAATCTGGCCCCCTTTGCAAAAAGTTTGGACACCCCTGGGTTAAATATTGCTATTGATCCTGAAAATATAGGCGATTATCTCTGCATTTGAAGATTTTTGTGCATCTAGCTTAATATCCGATAATTTTATAGCCATTTTAGGTTTTGTTATACTTATATAAAAAATAATTCATCGGGATTTTATTAGGGAACAACTTTGAATTTTTTGATGCCGCTGCTCATGGAGACTCATATATGCCTAAGAGAGGTGCCTATTTTAGTTTCAGGTCACTAGCAGCTTTGGTTTTGAAAATATTCGAATTTTAAGTTTTTGAAAATAGGCCCCTTACGGAGCGGCCCTGCGCCCAGTTTCCCGTCAACTGATAGCAAAGTCTATGGAACAGCAAAAAGTCATCAGGAAAAAAGAAATACTTTCATTACAATGTCAGCAAAATCTCCACACGGAAAGGCTGGGATCCTGAACAGTTATTCTCTGTCAACAGCATGACTCATGCATCTACTAAACTGATCATTAAAATGTGAACGGTCATAAAAAAACATCTACGCAGGCTGTGTTTTATTCTGAACTGTAAACACGGGAGTCAATCTTTATGTAACAGAAGAGATGACATTCCTGGGAGTGCTGATCCAGAAGTGGAGTGCATTGGCTTAGACTGTAGACCATAATAGACACTGATAAAGATTGATGTAACGAATCAGGAATTGTTAGGAGCTATCTCGTGTACGCCTTCCCTATTTTCTTTATATGTGTCACCTTCAACTGAATAGCCACTTTGAGGTTACAACATTAGCAACTAATGCTGCAAAGATTAATCGATAAACTGGAGAAATTCGATTAGAAAAAAATAATATAATTGAATTTAGCTGCTTCGCGTGTTCGTTTTATAAAAGTAAGTTATAAAAGTTTTGAAAGTTTTTGCATTTAATTTTATTGATTTCGGTTAATACAATACACTTTTTGGCAACAGTGAATATGATATAACTTATTCCACATGGCTGAATTCAGCTGTGCCCTGTTAAGACCAACATAAGATATATTTTTGTTTGAGCTAAGGATTTTTAATGAATTCATAATTTAGTTTATAGGTATATTTAGCAGTTTTTTTTTTTGTGGGAATATGTGTTTGAACACGTGTTAAGAGCATTGTAAAAAAAAAAAAAAAAACATTCGGATTTTTAGCATTTAAGCTAGCGGACCTTTGCTACAGTATGTAAGTTAGCCAATTGTTCTTTTGTTGTACTTAGATCCCCATTTATTATTTTTTTAATACCATTTGAGGCTAAGCTCAGGTATTTTAACTTTTTATGTTCCTTATCAGATTACTCGATTGTTCGAACTAGCTAGTTCATCGATTAATTGGCTATTAAAATAATCGATAGCTGCAGCCCTATTAGCAACTGAGAGATTTTAACTTATTGGCTGCCATTGACGGCGCTAGGCATCCAATCCATTTGAAGAGGGAGGTTCATTCCTTGCCAACCCTCCCACTTCAAATTAAATGCAGTTATGCAGGATAAACCCATTTAAATTCACAGCAGAATGATGACGAGTGTCACATGACTGTTCGTCCATCATCGTCAATAGCAGTAAAAGAGCTTTTTTTAAAAATTATTATTGAGATCCACTCACATCTTATTTAATCAACAATATGCAAACTGACTAGTGGGCAGATGATGACCAGTCGATCAAAAAGAGTCCAAAGTTGGATGGTTTTCAAGCTGTTTATAGACAAGTTTCCTAGGTACTTCCGCATTTCTGCTCACGACTTCCGTTTTAGAATTTCTCCATCCATATCAGAAGGGGAGCTGGAGTAACATTACTCATCAAAATCCCTCAAAAAAGACAATTTGGAAATAGTTCATCCATCTGCCATCATCACGACATGGGAAGAAAACATGTTCATGAAGGCAAATATGGAACCGAGCCCGTACCACCACAAAGACCGGGTGTTTATGTAGCCATGTGGCCGCTGTGTTATGGAAGGTACAGTGGGGCAAATAAGTATTTAGTCAACCACCAATTGTGCAAGTTCTCCTACTTGAAAATATTAGAGAGGCCTGTAGTTGTCAACATGGGTAAACCTCAACCATGAGAGACAGAATGTGAAAAAAACAGAAAATCACATTGTTTGATTTTTAAAGAATTTATTTCCAAATTAGAGTGGAAAATAAGTATTTGGTCACCTACAAACAAGCAAGATTTCTGGCTGTCAAAGAGGTCTAACCTCTTCTAACGAGGCTCCACTCGTTGCTTGTATTAATGGCACCTGTTTTAACTCATTATCGGTATAAAAGACACCTGTCCACAACCTCAGTCAGTCACACTCCAAACTCCACTATGGCCAAGACCAAAGAGCTGTCGAAGGACACCAGAGACAAAATTGTAGACCTGCACCAGGCTGGGACGACTGAATCTGCAATAGGTAAAAGGCTTGGTGTAAAGAAATCGACTGTGGGAGCAATTATTAGAAAATGGAAGACATACAAGACCACTGATAATCTCCCACGATCTGGGGCTCCATGCAAGATCTCACCCTGTGGCGTCAAACTGATAACAAGAACGGTGAGCAAAACTCCCAGAACCACACGGGGGGACCTAGTGAATGACCTACAGAGAGCTGGGACCACAGTAACAAAGGCTACTATCAGTAACACAATGCACCACCAGGGACTCAAATCCTGCACTGCCAGACGTGTCTCCCTGCTGAAGCCTGTCTGCGGTTCGCTAGAGAACATTTGGATGATCCAGAAGAGGACTGGGAGAATGTGTTATGGTCAGATGAAACCAAAATAGAACCTTTTGGTAGAAACACAGGTTCTTGTGTTTGGAGGAGAAAGAATACTGAATTGCATCCGAAGAACACCATACCCACTGTGAAGCATGGGGGTGGAAACATCTTGCTTTGGGGCTGCTTTTCGGTAAAGGGACCAGGACGACTAATTTGTGTAAAGGAAAGAATGAATGGGGCCATGTATCGAGAGATTCTGAGTGAAAATCTCCTTCCATCAGCAAGTGCATTTAAGATGAGACGTGGCTGGGTCTTTCAGCATGACAATGATCCCAAACACACAACTAGACCAACAGAGTAGTGGCTTCAAAAGAAGCATTTCAAGATCCTGGAGTGGCCTAGCCAGTCCCCGGATCTCAACCCCATAGAAAATCTGTGGAGGGAGTTGAAAGTCCGGGTTGCCCAATGTGAGGCCCAAAACATCACTGCTCTAGAGGAGATCTGCGTGGAGGAATGGGCTAAAATCTTGCGCATGAAACAACCTGTTGTCTTTGATATTGTTATTAGGATGATGATTGTAATTATGATGTTTAATATTACTTACTAAAACTACTGTACTGCTGTGGCTGCAACATATGCTATCTGCTGCTAGCTTGTTGCTAATCAGTACTTGTCGGATTTTTTGTCACAGCTGAAACATCATTAGCTTTACTAAATCTAGTTCTACAACGATAAAGAAACGGAAAACAAACACTCATCTACAACAAGTCATACATGGGCTTCTTACCCTAAATGCATAAATGCAAGTGTTCCAAGTTTTTATTCGTTTGTTTACAGGTGGAAAACGCAGTTAGGCAAGGGAAGACAACTTGATGTGCCTCACAAACAACACTTACTGTACATTGATGGACATGCATCAAGACTACATGCATTCTACTTTGATGATAGAAGGCTCAACTTATGCTCTACCTTCGTTGATATTTTTCAAATAATTTTATAAAGTGTGATTTATTGACCTGTTTTGCACATGCACCAATCGTTTTAAATAAAACAAGAAATGGAATCATGTCCAAAGGTTTTTTTGCGATCAATATCTAAAATAAAAAAGAATGACATACTATTTGTGTTTATATGCACATGTGTGATGAGCTCATAATACCACAACTGTAATCTAACCAGATGAACAATACTACTGTCGTATTTCCTTGTAACAAAAAAAATCTGTGTCAGCCCTTCTGCATTTGGCAGCTGTAATATTATTTGTAATTTTGCCTCATTTTAGTCACTTAAGTGGCCGGTGTATCAACCTACACCTCATGTTAACACAGGCTGCACAGATTGTTAGAATGTTGTCCACGAACGATCAACAAAGTAATAAGAACAAACGCACAACACAGAGAGTCCCAGAGCTTCATGTACGTCGTGCTGAATCCATTTTTGGAGATTCCGTGGGTTCCTTTGGTTTGATTTTGCACTTTTAACTTTGTCTACACACTGTTTACTTCAACCGGACTTCATGTTGTTCTGTCTAAACCGGAAGTCTGTAGCAGAAAATGTCAAAGATGGCCCCGCCCATGTTTCGCTCAGAAAACTCCTCTATTAAGACTCATATAAATTCAACTGCAGAGTTTAACACACATAACAAGAAAAATCACACATATTTCGCACTAAAATACAACACACATTTTTTTTAGCGCCACTATCTTAATGCTATGGTAGAAGCCAAGCCATTGTATAAAAACTACCAGTTTAAAAAAAAATAAAATAAATATGTTTGAAAAAAAATCGTGAGAAGAATCGAGATCGGACAAAAAAAAAAATTTGGGCTGACAAAATTATCGCGTTACCGGGCGGTAATTAATTTTTTTAATCAATCACATTAAAATATTTGACACACATGCCCCGCTCAAACAGATTAAAATGACAGCGCAGTGTCATGTCCACTTGTTACTTGTGTTTTTTGGGTGTTTTGTCACCCTCTGCTGGCGCTTGGGTGCGACTGATTTTATGGGTTTCAGCACCTTGAGCATTGTGTAATTATTGACATCAACAATGGCGAGCTACTAGTTTATTTTTTGATTGAAAATTTTACAAATTTTATTAAAACGAAAACATTAAGAGGGGTTTTAATATAAAATTTCTATAACTTGTACTAAAATTTATCTTTTAAGAACTACAAGTCTTTCTATCCCTGGATCGCTTTAACAGAATGTTTATAATGTTAATGCCATCTTGTTGATTTATTGTTATAATAAACAAATGCAGTACTTATGCACAGTATGTTGAATTTTTATGTCTGTCTTATCTTTCCATTCCAACAATAATTTACAGAAAAAAAATGACATTTTATAGATGGTTTGAATTGTGATTAATTACGATTAATTAATTTTTAAGCTGTGATTAACCGGATTAAAAATTTTAATTGTTTGACCGCCCTAAAAAAAATACAATATTAGCAGATCTATTAGCAAAGTTCTATGATTTTTTTACTCTTGCATACAATTTACTCTCAAAACTGAACCTGAATGTATCAATGTTCTGAAAATACAGCAAAATTTAAGTTTAGTTTTAGGTATCCCAGTGGATTTTCATACAGGGAAAATGTGCTGATTGCCATGAATTGTTGTTACTTGCATTGCATTACGGAATATTACTTGCTGATTGTGAAACCCTTTGAATACAATACAATACAAAGTTCCTAGTGCCAGCCATTTGCTAAACAAGGAAGCGATATGGCCTAATAATTGCCCTCAGTGTCTCATTCCTTCATTAAAAGGCAATGAGCTCCAGGGCTGAATGAATAGCACGACAAATGTTCAGACAGGACTTGAATGGGGAATGACGTCACCCGACTGCCGGCCCGGCCGTTAATGTTTAATCGTTTATGAAATGAGATTAGGTTGAAATTCGATCACCTCACCCTGCGTCCTCATCGCCTGTTATCGGCGACTCATCATTTCCATTGATTGCGGAAGGGCACTCAATCATATTTGTTATGGGTTCGATACTAATAACATCACCTTTTCTTGAATGAAGCAGAATTTATTGACGTCGCTCTCGCCCTTATGCATCCAGTATGTTTGCCGGTAAGTGTGGCTCTGCTCAGCATGTTACTGATGACTGTCGCAGGGTGATTCTGAAAATAAGGGCTAATGTTCCATACAGGTAGCATCCATTCCCTCTTTAGCTATGTCTGGGGTTCGTTTAAGTCCAACTGGGTTCATCAGTCAATAAGGCCAACTGAATTGAATTTGAAAACCATCATAAGATGACCATATTTTTCGGACTATAAACCACTGCTTTTTCTCCCGCTTTGAACTCTGCAGTTTATAGTGGAAAAATTATGGTACTTGTATGATAGCTACATTATTTTCGTTTCATTTTTTTGTGCTTGAATTTTTTTTTCATTTAAAAATTTTTTTTTTTTTTTTTGAGAAAGAAATAGTAATACTTTTTATCGTTGAACATTTTAGGTTTTTTATTAACATTCTTAGAGTCTATTGTTGTTGAGTCTGCATTATATATGTTGATTAGAGTTGTCCAGTGTTGGGCACGTTACTTTAAAAAAGTAATTAGTTACATTACTCACTACTTCTTCCAAAAAGTAACTGAGTTAGTAACTGAATTACTCTATAGTAAAAGTAACTAGTTACCAGGGAAAGTAACTATTTCCGTTACTTTAAAAAGAACTTGTTGTATGTCAAAGAATTTGAAATTTTCTGAGCAGTATTCGAGTCAGTGGAATAGAGAAGAACAGACAGGTAGTTAACTTGTTAGGTGCTTCAGCAGATTTGAATTGCTTACCGCAGATGTCGACAAAAGCTTTGCCCCGGGACATAAATTACACATTACATGCAGGTTCTTTCCTTTAATTTCGACAAACTTGAAATAGTGTCTATATCTCCACCTCTTAAGGGCCAATTTTTCTTCTGAATGCTCTGCCATCCCGACCCTGTGCATCTGTTTTGCGTGTGTGTGTTTGCCGCACGCGCTGTTCCGGTTTGCTCGTGAAATGGCTTACCACGACACATGACTCTAACCCTCAGCCAATCACAATCACTTCCATCGCATCTCTCGAGGGGATGTATTCAGGTAGGCTCGTTTCCCGACAATTCACGTCACCTTCAAAGCGTCTGCCGTCCTCAAGATGGAAGCAGAATTATTGCTGGCTGACAGTGGGAGATGGGAACGAGGCTAGCATCAGGTGTAGCAAACACAGAAACGTTACCAAACTTTGGAAAGCGTTGTCTAATTGAACGAGCAGGGACAAACAGCTTGGAGTCAGAAGTACGTGCGCTATTCTCGAACCTGAACGCACCTCAAGTCTTGGATGACAAATCAACAGAGCAGAGAGTCGACTCGACACGGCTGGTAGTTTCTTCAATTTATTCAGAGTAAGTAACGCACCGCTTTTGACCGTCAGTAACGGTGTTGTAACGGTGGAAAAAGTAATTAGTTAGATTACCCCGTTACTGAAAAAATAACGCCGTTACGTAACGGCGTTATTTATAACGGCGTTACTCCCAACACTGGAGTTGTCAGATAGTGACTTTTTAACAGATAGCCGATATCCCGATCTTGTGCAAATCCAATACTGATATCTAACCGATACCGATATGCGGTCGGGCTTAACATATTATGGCTAATTGTATTGTGGTGCCCCACTGGATTCTTTAATAATGATAAAAGTAACAACTTCAAGGTTTCCCCCAAATAAACATTCTCTGAAAAATAAGAGAACACATTCAACTGAAGTGTTGGGAAAAAGTACTTTTATTGCACCACTATATCAATGAGCATAACTGCTGTATTAAGCGGTGACCAGCCCCTGTACAAAGGCAACGTGCATATTGGCCCAAAACCAATAATGAATAATTGATGTTGATAATATTTGATCTCATTTTAAAATGCTTTTATCAACATATATTATCAGCTACCCTATAATTTCGGACAACTCAGATATTGACCAAAGGCACTGAACCACGACTGACGCTTTTGTTTTAAATCATAATCAACAGAAGTTTGATTAACACACGACATAATGCAATTTTCTGACTACCACTACTTTTTTCCCCCTGGGTTGGATCCTGCAAGCTGCAAATATTCATACCGTGGAAGCCTGCAACTTATAGTCTGGTGATGTCTCTATATGAAAAATACAGATTTCTTGTAAAATTTGGTGGGTGTGGCTTATACAGGTAGTCCCTGGGTTACGAACAACTTCCGTTCCTACGCTAGCGACGAAACACAAATTTCTGTGTGAATCGGGATTAATGCTTTAAGTACCCTAAATCTTAAAATAACGATCCAAAAAGTCCAAAAAGTATTGTATTTTGTTTATTGAAAGAGGATACACTGCCCTCTGGTGGTAGCGTTGGGTCTGGCTGGACTGTCGCCTTGTATTACTGACGAGCAGACTAGTCTGGTCTCGTTTGGCCCACATATGGCTTTAAATTGTTTCAGCTAATGTTTATGTTTATGTTTATGGATGCATTTGTAATTAAGATTAGAGCTACAGTTTGTGGCGTTATCTGTGAGTGATTTGCTATGAGAATTGTAAATACGTTGGCATTCGTAGCACTTGAGCTAGCTGATTTTTGGGGAGGGCAAATTAGGCTAATTTAATCTAATAAATTTACATATTGATCAGACTAGCTGGACAAGTGAACACCAATTGTTTTGTGTCAAGTGTTTTATTGTTAAAATGTGTTTCGTTTTGAACGTAGGTGTACCATAGACTTTATAATATATTGACAGGGCGCGGGGCCGATTAATAGGGGGCCCATCTTTGTCAAAGCTGACCGAGTGGAAACACAGACAAAGAGCTTTTTACGTTGAAAATTCTTGTGAATAAACCCCCTGAATTCTTTATAGATATAAACGTAAAACAGTCTCGATCATTGGTTAAAAGCAAAAATCCGGGCAGTTAGCATTTATTTTACGTAAATATTCTGAAGTAGGACCCCAATGCCGTAGCGGTTAATTTCTCCCATTGATTTTTTTCAAAACGTTTCAAAATGCATGCACGGTTCGAAAAATATAATAATTACCTTGAATCCTTTAACAAATCACTCCTGAGACAATCCTCCCTGCTTGTATGCAGTACAGCTTTCATACTTTTACAACCTAAATCCGGCGTTGGATCGCTGCATGTGTTTGGGAATAACTGCGACCAACTGCGAATAACTGAAGCAGAGTTTGGGACGGCCCCCTACTTGAAGGCATGGCACAGTGTGTGGGGAATCTGTCCCGTCAATATAATTATGTTTATATTAATATAATAATTAAGTCCATGGGTGTACAATATGTGTGTTATAGCTTTACAAATTGTCAAAAGTGAAGGAAGTACCGTACTGGCCCGAATATAAGACGGCCCTGATTATAAGACGACCCCCTCTTTTTCAAGACTCAAGTTTGAAAAAAGATTTTTTGAACACCAAATTCATTTTCATACAGATAATAATTACAGTACATCTGAAACAAATGATTATAACTAGGGTTGTTCCGATCATGTTTTTTTGCTCCCGATCCGATCCCGATCGTTTTAGTTGGAGTATCTGCCGATCCCCATATTTCCCGATCCGATTGCTTTTTTATTTTGCTCCCGATTCATTTCCAATCATTCCCGATAATTTTTCCCGATCATATACATTTTGGCAACGCATTGAGAAAAAAATGAATAAAACTCGGACGAAATATATACATTCAACATGCAGTACATAAGTACTGTAACTGTTTATTATGACAATAAATCCTCAAGATGGCATTTACATTATTAACATTCTATCTGTGAGAGGGATCCACAGATAGAAAGACTTGTAATTCTTAAAGGATAAATGTGACTTTGTATATTGTGACTAAATATTGCCATCTAATGTATTTGTTGAGCTTTCAGTAAATGATACTGCAGCCATTTAACTTCTGCCCAAATGCATGATGGGAAGTGCAACCATGACTGTGCGTAGGGCTACCAATTGATATATCTTCTCTGCGTTGGGAAAGAACAGTGTTAAGAAAATGAACAACTACTGCCTTTCTTCCCCACATTACCACGTTATATTTAATTGCTGAGAGAGGTATTATAAGGCTTTAGCCACATAAAAAATGGCTCCAAAGGGCCGAGGCTGTCAAAATTCTCTCTACTCATTATACGCTGCCTTTTGGCGCTATCTATAGGTAACGGCGTCTTTATAGAATGAGCGCGACAATGCGTGAGTGGGTCGTGCAGCGCATGCGTTAATTACTTAACGTGATTAATTAAAAAAAAAAAAAAATTACCACCGTTAACTCAATAAATTTGATAGCCCTACTTTAAGCCAAAACTACTCTGGATGAGTGTAAGACATTTTGTCTGTAACGTTAAATACAATTCGAAAACGATTGAAATAAAAAATATATATATATTAAAAAAAGGCATGTGCAATATTTTTTTGCCGATTCCGATATTTTGAAAATGACGTGATCGGACCCGATCGATCTTTAATTACAACAATATATTTGAGAGAAAAAGCACGGTATTTTGCCTCATTCAAATCTTAATATCTGAACATTTAAATATGCAAACAAAAGTGCAATCACATTCGTAAATGAATAGCTTCTGGTTTTTGAAATGTAATAAACCAATCTACTGTGATAAAACAACAAATTTGCAATAACTGCATTAACCATCAAAGTGAAGTGTAACTGTGACTGTAGTCTTGAAACAAATCTGAATAAGGAAAAAACACAGCAATAAAATTATGCAAACTGGTTAAACTTAAGAGTAGCTGAAATCTCTCATGACAGAACATCGCTTCAATGATATCTGGCGCCATCTAGCGTCATGAATGGGTATAACGTCTAGACCGTGAGTATAAGAGGACCCCCACTTTTTCAGTCTTATTTCAATGCAAAAAACACAGTCTTATATTTGGGCCAATACAGTATAAAGCTTCAAAAACCACAATTGCCTTGTTTACTGTCTGTCAAGCTGAACAACTTCACGTTTAGTGAGGACAGAACACTTCATATTCATAAAAGTAAAGTATAAAAATAAGATACTGCGAGGTACAATAAGGTACTGTTTACGCGACTAAAAAAATTTTTTTTAAAAAGACTGGAGACAAAAACGGCGGATGACACTCCGGTGTGGTAAAGTCCAAATCACATAAGTCGGGTAAGTCAAAACCCGGGGACTACCTGTAGTCAGGTACGCCTTAAAGTCTGAAAATGACCATAACTGTGTTTTGAGGTTTTGAAAATCAAATGTGACCATCGTGCACTAACTGCTAACATGCTAGCTTTTAGGTACCACTTTAGCACAACCATGCACATTTGACAGCTGAATGACAAAGCATTCTTTCTCCACCTTTCTTCCTCTCTGGTGACATAGCAGTCGAGCAAAAAGCCACCAAAAGACTGGATGTCTGCAAACAACCATAGGTAGAAACATACACGAGGTGCAGACACAGTGCCGCAATCGGCGGACAGTGTCTGGCGACTTCCTCAAAAACGAAAACACGAGCGCATGACATGAGATCACATGAGCGTTGGCGAATGTAGAAAATGCTGAGACACAATATCCTTGGGGTTCGAAATATGTTACACTCACATGGCTCACGTGTAAAATAGACAATTCTTTATTAAATACACTGTCACCCAGTTACATCTCATCCACGAAGGTGAAAATGTGATGGAGATACACATACGTATTTAACGAAAGAATTGTTAATTCCCAAAAGGATCCATTTCACTGGTTTATTTATAAACTGTGTCTTGACCTTTAAAAACTCTCAGTGCACCTCATAACCCTGGCTGCGGAGTGTGTGTTGTGTGTCATGTGTTGTGTGTGTATGTGTGTGAGAGAGACTTCTCTCTTAATGCCACAGGTAGTGTCAGATATATTTGCACTGTGGTTAATCTTTACTAACCAACGGGACCAAGAAAAGCAGCTGAGGATCTTTTTTGTTATGCTATTGCTCACTGTGGACATTTTTTGTATGCAGACGCCAAGTTGTATTGTAGACATTTATATGGAGGAAGCGAAAGCCCTCGCTCTTAAGTATGTACAGAACAAACACGCATAAATGAAAGAACAGAATGTTTTAATAAATGTTAGCGGATATCGCACTGAAATCTGTCACGCCTATGTTACGGAACACAACCACACCGTCTGATGCAGAGTAAACAAGCTGAGCGGTGAGGTCATTTTTTGCCTTCAGACTAAAGTCTCTTCATTTTTTAGATTTTTAGAATGTTTTTTTAGGAGAGAAGTTAATACATTTTGAGGAAAGTGAGCCTAACAATCCCTATTGAGTTTTTCCTTCAGCGTTAAAGTACACTTTCAGTCATTACTTTTTACATTTGAGACATGTTTGCCACATCCTCGTATGACTCATATATTTAAAGACATTGCATTAACAAAAATTAGGAAGTCCACTGGCATTGATGTCACAGCTGGATAAAATGATGAGCGGATTTGATACTAGATTTAAGCAATCTCAGCTAAATTGTCACTGAGTCAGTATCCTCCGAAAGTAACTAAAATTTAGTTTGAAATGAGGAAGAAAATACGGTGGAACCTCCAAAGTATGAATGCAAGGTTTTGCATTAAGACAGAAAAAATGAGTTTGTATGTACATCATTTTGGAATTTCTCACATTTCTGCATAAAATCACCATCAAATGTGATCTTTGTCAAAATCACACAGATGTAAAAGCAGTGTCTGCTTTAACTAAAACGACTCAAACATTTATAGGTGTTCATATTTAATGAGGATAACATGCAAACAATGACAGAAGGGGAAAAACATAAGTCAGTGAACCCTCTGCCACAGGAGATTCAAAGAGCAATTGAAACAAATTTTTACCAAACAATTTAAGTCAGGTGTGTGCCGACTCACTGATGAGTGGTTTAAAGCTGCCCTGGCCACTATAAAAAACACACCTGGTAAGCATTGTCTTGATGAGAAGCATTGTCTGATGTGCATCATGGCTCGGTTAAAAGAGCCGTCAGAAGACCTGCGATCAAGGATTGTTGATTTGTATAAAGGTGGGAAAGGATACATAACCATCTCTAAAAGTCTGGATGTTCATCAATCAACAGTCAGAAAAGTTCTCTACAAATGGAGAGAGTTTGGCACTGTTGCTTCTCTCCTAAGGAGTGGCCATCCACCAAAGATGACGCCAAGAGTTCAGCACAGAATACTCAGAGAGGTAAAAAAGAACCTGAGAGTGTCTGCTAAAGACTTACAGAAATCACAGGCACAGTCCAATATCTCTGTGCACACATCAACTATTTGTAAAACTATGGCCAAGAATGGTGTTCATGGGAGGACTCCACGGAGGAAGCCACTGCTGTCTAAAATAAACATTGTTACGGTTTAAAGTTGCAAAAAGACACTTGGACACTCCACAGAAGTTATGGCAAAATATTTTGTGAACTGATGAAACCAACGATGAATTGTTTGGGAGTAAAACACAACGTCATGTGTGACGGAAAAATGGAACAACTCACCAGCATCAACATCTCATCCCCACCGTGAAGCATAGTGGAGGGAGCATCGTGATTTGGGGCTGTTTTGCTACCTCAGGGCCTGAACAACTTGCAATCATTAATGGAAGAATGAATTTAAACGTTTATCAGAATGTTTTGCAGGAAAATCTGAGGCTGTCTGTCGGACAGTTGACGCTAAAAAGAGGATGGATGCTACAACATTATAATGAAAAAAAAAACATGGTTAATCATTTAATGTTCGCAAAAAGGCACTTGGACACTCCACAGAAATTGTGGTAAAATATTTTGTGGACTGATGAAACCAAAGTCGAATTGTTTGAGAGTAACACACAATGTCATGTGTGGAAGAAAAATGGAACAGCTCATCAACATCAACATCTCATCCCCACCGTGAAGTATGGTGGAGGGAGCATCATGATTTGGGGCTGTTTTGCTGCCTCGGGGCCTGGACAACTTACAATCATTAATGAAAGAATGAATTCAAAAGTTCATCAGGATGTTTTGCAGGAAAACCTGAGGCAGTCTGTCAGACAGTTGAAGCTAAAAAGAGGATGGATGCTGCAACAAGACAATGATCCAAAACACAGAAGTAAATCAACATCAGAATGGTTTCAGAAGAACAAAATACACGTTCTGTAGTGGCCAAGTCAAAGTATAGACTTGAACCCCATTGAGATGCTGTGGCATGACCTAAAAGACAGTGTTCCTGCCAGACATCCCAGGAATCTGACTGAACTACATCAGTTTTGTAGAGAAGAATGGGCCAAGATTAGTCCTGATCCATGTGCCAGACTGGTCTGCAGCTACAGGAAGCGTCTGGTTGAAGTTATTGCTGCCAAAAGGGGGCCACAATTTATTAAAAGGTTCACTTACTTATTTTTCCTTTTTTTGTCATTGTTTGCATACTATACTCATAAAAATTTGAAAACCTATAAATGTTTGGTTTTAAAGCAGACAGTTTTTTCATCTGTGTGATTTTGACAAAGATCAGATCACATTTGTCGGTGATTTTATGCAGAAATGTGAGAAATTCCCAAAGGTTTAGATACTTTTTCATATCACTGTATGTAAACGTGGACACCTGCGGATTAGAGTCAAGTGCGCTCTACAGTGACTTAGTGTATTTGTTATAAATAATTTGCATGTCTGTGAATGAACTAGGCAAGCTTCAACAGTGGCAAATACTGTATAAATCGGCATCCCCTTGGCCGCTGATTATGTCACAGCCAGCGGGCGCTGGGGTTAAAGAGGGCACGGATGGCGAATGAAAAGACAGCGGGTGGAAAGAGTAATGAGAGAAGAGTGATAAAAGGTGGGAGGATGGTGAGCGAGGAATATTTGAGCAGTGCGAGAGCGGGGAAAGCGCCTGCCGCCTTATCATGGATAAGTAAACAGCCAGCGTCGCCTCGAGTGACATCATTGTCCCAGAGAATCAATAACCAGCCACTTCCTGCGCAGCAGGAAAATCAATGACTCTGTACACTAGATTACCTTTTTGGGCCCACTCACCTGAGAGGACGCACACAGACACACATACACAGTGTACACAAGAAATACAAAGCACATTGGTGAAGAGAAACAAACCCACAGCGAAGTATTGGAGCGGTTCAGGTGCAGAGTCAGCTCATTATGGGATTAGTGCTTGGTGGGGCCCACTTGTTAAAGTGGGAGAGGGGATAATGCTGCTTTACTAAATCAGATTCCCTTTAGTTTCCCACAAACCAGGTAAACAAAACAGTGCATCCCTGTACCCATAACAAAATTCACATGTTTGCAGCAGTTGTGGAACTAACAAAGCACAAACACTATGAGTTGTGCCAAAGGTTATTCAGCCCTCACTGCTCTATAGTGTTGTAGTTAGGCCTTGATATTTATTTTTTATCAAATAAGGACTTACTGTAATTTTCGGACTATATAGACCCTACTCATCAACGTCACAGAATGACGTGTCGCTGTATCCGGCCGCCATATTGTCCGTCATTGTTTATCTGTATTCTCAATGGTTTCAATTTGTCGTGCAATTTATAGTGCAATTCATGGAAGCCCCGGTGCTTTCAGACGCTGTAAACTCATTGGATGCCTTGCAAAAAAGGCGTTATGTGGAAAAGCTTCAGTCTATCCATTGGCCAGATCCATTTTTGATGCCTAAATCGATATTTTTCGACCCGCTGTCTTCGCCGTCTCTGCCTGACATCTGCTACCCTGATATCTACAACTATCTTATCCACACAAAATCAGCCTATTCTCACAAAACTTTGAAAAACCTTTAAGAGCAGCACTCTAAGCAACATTACCCCGTGTGACCCTTTACTTTTTTTACTACTTTCAAAAACCAGAAGCCATTCATTTACAAATGTGATTGCACTTTAGTTTACATATTTAAATGTTCAGATATTAAGATTTGAATGAGGCAAAACAACATGCTTTTTCTCTCAAATATATTGTTGTAATCATTTGTTTCAGATGTACTGTAATTATTTTCTGAATAAAAATTAATTTGGTGTTGAAAAAGTCTTTTTTCAAACTTGAGTCTTGAAAAAGGGGGGGTCGTCTTATAATCAGGGCCGTCTTATATTCGGGCCAATACGGTAAATTGGTAAGCAGTTCTGCTACCAGCATATGAAGTAGCTTACACACTAAATACTGCTCATTATTTACCCACTAAAAGGCATCAGCACTCTAAGCAACATTACCCCGTGTGACCCTTTACTTCCAATTTTCTAAAATGGTGACAATCAAAAAAAAAGTTGACTGCGATGGCCGACGCTTCAAGGATAGGTGGATATTGGACTATTTTTTCAATAAAATACGCAACAACTGTGTCTGCCTCATTTGCAAAGAGACAGTCGCTGTTTTCAAAAAGTTCGATGTGACGCGATAATGAGATTACCGAACACGACACGCTGACATGTACGAAAACATTACAGGGAAGATACAGACGAGAAATTATAGCAACTTGAAGCTAATTTAATTTCACAGCAGCAGTATTTCCCAAGAGCCCGAGTGTCGAAAGAGAACGCCACAAAGACGAAACTGTTGTAATTATGAATTTAAAAAAATAATAAAGCAAATGTGACACACAGAAGGGCTTGCTAAAATTTGTTTAAATATATTGTTCTATGGAAATCAGCCAAGGTAGCACCCCGCATTTTTACCACACCAAATCTGGCCCCCTTTGCAAAAGGTTTGGACACACCTGTTTAACTGATGATCCGTAGACGAGGCCAGCTTCTTTCACTTGGTACCAGCTAAATATTATTCAAAATGTAATGATGGTGGAAGAAATAAGCATCTTGAATTTGAAACTGTATGTTGTCGGCGATTAGCCTCGCAATGATCTTAATTGTGGTTGTCAGCCCAAAACCCTCTAAATATATATTAAATGCATCTTACCAGATATAAAATGACTACTACATAATCCGTGGTAATCGTTCGGAGCCTAGTTTTCTCATCGAATTGCAGCAGTCCATCTCGCTCTCCTCTCCGGGTCTCTCGGAATACGGTAGAACTTCAAGTCTCTCCGTCTATCTTCTCTGTTATTGCAACCAACCGCCACACACGCCTTCACCATTTTGATTATTAATGTTAACGAGCAGAAAAACACGCCATAATAGGGGGAATTTACGTAGCGGTAATGCGTCAACACGACGAGTTGATGGACAATATGGCGCGGAGGCGTGGTTGTGACGTCATGTGAGTAGGGTCTATTGTCCGTCAGCTCGTCGTCTATACATATTACCCGCAGCAAGAAGGTGAGCGCAACAACAGGTGTTGTGCCGAAAAATAGCCGCCCTGCGTGAAATGTCCACAAGGAAACGACTTTCTTGTACCGTGAATATGTCTTATTTTACTCTGCTTGAACTAATAAATGTCATACCTGTGTGATTGTCATTGGGATATGGTCGTGAAAACCTGTAGACTAATATATTTCTGTTCAAAGATGGTTATGTGGCCCAGTCCACGATTTGTTACTAAAATACAGTACTGATATTTTGTGTAATTTAATTATTTAAAACTGATCTTACAGTCGTAAATACATTACTGTAATGCGTCCATGAAAACATTTGATGTTTTCACGTCAATAAAGCGTTATAAAAAAGCGCTCCCGTCAGGGGGGACATTTCACGCGGGGCGGCTATTTTTCGGCACACACCGGCCCGTTGTCGATCAAGTTTCATTTTACAATCGTGACAACGGTCACGCTCAGCTGACCAAATGTCAGTTTATATTTGGGCCGGTGCCGATTTTGGGTACCCAACTCCTCATCGTGACATAAACTGGAGTATGATTGAAAATTTTGTGGTCTCGGGACGGGACTGGACGGGAGGAAATATCGGTTTGGGCATCAAACATGGATCTGGCGACTGGATCGACCGAAGCCTTTCCAAGTAACGGCTTTTATGCAACTCATCCAATGAGTTTACAGCAGGGGTGAAAGTGGGCCAGAACGGTCAGGAACGCAGTTCCGGTATAAGATTCAGGGCAGGAACGCAGTTCCGGTACACGGTGCTTTGATTCCAAAAATATGACGGCAACTGTCAAAACCGTTATGTTAGAAAAAATAAATAAATGCCCCGCTGCCACACATGCATTTCATCTCAAAGAACAAAACAATCTACCAACATCAGATTTACATACACAAGTGTTAACAACAAGCATAATAAAGTGCTTGTGTCGCGTAATCCGCGTCCACTGATATTTATAATTTATTTTATTCCATGGACGGCATGGAGGTTTCCCTAGCTGCTGCAGTTATCCGAGTCTGACGATGATGAGTCAGGTCAATGTGCGAATGCACGCAGCAAAGCCGAACGCCTGGACTCATTTATCCGTTCAATTGGCTGACATACTGACATGTGATCAGCAGAGATAGCTAGCTAGTGCATGTTTTCTGGAACAGCAACAACAAAAAGTTTTTTGAATTGATGCGACAAAAAAAGGGCAATGCAACAGAAAATGGATCAAATCTTTGAGAGCAAGGAAAGAGTTGAGGAGGCTTATTTATCATATTTAGTTTTCGTTGCTCTGATGGGGAGGTTCAGAACATCTTAGCTGTCAAAATGCACTTTGGACTTATATTTGTTCATTTATGTTAGGCTACTTATTCATTTCCTTATGATTTAAAAAAAAATTAAATGTTTGCGTGATCTTCAAAATATATTCCATTTCATGCATGATAGAAGTCATTTGTATTTTTCTGAATGTATGTTACTTATATCTTTATCATTTAAAAAAAGAAAGCAAAAGTAAATGTTGACATTAACTTTTAATATACATCATGTGTTCTTAAGTAGTTAAAATTAGATTTGGCATTTAGTATGTGAGGAAATGAGGGCAAATAAAAATTAGGAGCTGGAGGTTGGAGTTATTGCTGTTTTTGTTAACTTTTATTTTGCAATTGAAAAAATACAATTTTGAATGAAAATCAGTTTTTGTATGTGTTATAGAAATAACTGTGCCAAAACAGTTTTCTATGCATTTCAGTCGTTTTAGGAGGTTTGCCCCACCCCACCCCCCAAAAAAAAAAATAAATAAATAAAATGTTTGGATCCGTGGCGACCTTCACGTCTGGGAGTTCCTGCAAGAAATTCTAGCCACTTTTACCCCTGGTTTACAGTGTCTGAAAGCACCGGGGATTCCATAATTTGCAAGTGAATCCACCTTTAGAAACTACTACCATTGACAATACGGACACACAATGATGGACAATATGGCAGCACAATACAGCGATCACGTGACTGTGTGACGTTGGTCATTGGGGTCTATAAGCCGCCACCCACCAACTTTGACATGAAAACGGCATTTGTTCATAGATAACCTCCACTGGACTATAAGCAGCATTTGTCCTCGCTGTATTATGGGATATTTACACCAAAAAATATGGTAACACTTTATTTGACAGAAGCAAGTTCAACTAGTAGGTCGCCATTGTTGTTGTTGACGTCGCAATACACCGTGGGCGGTGACGTACACGTTTGGCGCTGCCATGCTTTCAGAGTATAACTCTTTATAGACACAAACATCTCATTCGTTCAGCCATTTCAATTTGAGACTGAGCGGAACATTAATGAGCAGGAGAGCTCTGTCGATATTTCACAAAATGAGCAGCAAAAGCAAAATGAACAGGAAAGACTGCAGAAGGGCCGCAGATGAACAAAAAAAAAACAAGGCAGGGATGTAAGTAGCAACGAAGGGATCGAGTATACAAATTGTCAAATGGTACCAAATCAATATCTCGGCAACCCGCCTAGGATCGGTTTAAATAAACTGCTAATGAGCTGGAATTGGATGCAGGTCTGACGTCGGTAACAAAACAATCTGAGCAGTAGCAGAATGTGGCAAAATCATGCCAGTCATCATACTAGCTTCGCTACTATCGTGCACAGCTATTCTCCCAGTAGCCACCAACTGCGTGATCCACCACAGCGTGCATTGCGCACGTAAAACATGGCGCCCTCCGTAGGTCAAAACATGTACTAAATATTATAGATTTTGAAAACTCTGGCAATATTTTATGTGTTTCTTTTACTACAAGAGAACAATTGTAGCTTATTAGGGCCTACAAGTCTTTATACTTGTTGATCACTTTAACTGGGATCTATCGGCGTCAATGGCAGCGAATAACTTGCAAAAGTCCTGTTTTTTGCTCGCATGACGACTTCACATTATGCAATCAATCAATTATTAGATTTAGATAAAATAATGACCATAAATGAGTGTCTATGTGAGTCATTAAATGTGACGGGAAAGGGGAGGAGAAGAGTGGTTTGTCTCAATTGATGCATGTGACTCCTTAAACTACACACATGTCCTGTGCTTGTCAACAACACGCAAACCAAGTTCTTGATCTGAGATGGTAAAACATGTGAGGGTTCATCGTGCCAGGGAACAACAATGAAGCCTTTCTTCATTATATAAACAAATGCATGTGATTGTGAAATAGTAGTGTGTTTTTTACTTGGTTACTAAAACTGCACTGAAGTATGACATGCATCATTTTCAGGGTTTTTGTTAAGTAGATTAATCTGTTTTCTTAGTTCATTTGTTGTCAACAGCTTGTTTTTACTTTCAACAAATTGCAGGGCACGTCACAATATCTATTTACACGTTCACACCAATTGCAAACTTTGGTTCAATCACCATCATGTAAGACATTTTATCACACACAAAAAATTTGGGTTACAAAACTAACATTTTTACGAATTTAAAATTTCAACCTTAATTATTTTTTTCTTCCAAATTTCTTTAACGACTTAAAAGTAGCAATACTTAAGTCCACTATTAGACCGGTGTTAGTACTTTGTGTTATATTACATCTTTCTGGAAACTTTTTGATTTAAAGAAACAGTGAAGTACATGATAATTTCTTAATATCCTTTTAAACCTGAAAATCCAATTGAGTTTAAATGTTTTTTGTTGTACCCAAAACAGATGGTCTAATAAACTTGTGGCTAGTATTGTAAAAGCATCAGCTTTTTGTCGCCCACCCATAGGCATCTACAGTGTATCACAAAAGTGAGTACACCCCTCGCATTTCTGCAGATATTTAAGTACCGTATTGGCCCGAATATAAGACGGCCCTGATTATAAGACGACCCCCTCTATTTTCAAGACTCAAGTTTGAAAAAATAATTTTTCAACACCAAATTAATTTTTATACAGAAAATATTGACAGTACATCTGAAGCAAATGATTATTACAATATATTTGAGAGAAAAGCCATGTTATTTTGCCTCATTCAAATCTTAATATCTGAACATTTAAATATGTAAACTAAAGTGCAATCACATTCGTAAATGAGTGGCTTCTGGTTTCTGAACTGTAACTGTAGTCTTAATACAAATCTGAATAAGGAAACATTGCAATAAAATACCGTAATTTCCCGAATATAACGCACATCCCAAAAAAAATCAACTTGTAAAATCATGGTGCGCATTATAAACGGGTACATGGACGGAGACAGAAATATATATATATTATATATACATATAAACCGATTTTTTTTTTCTTGACACAGCCACGTTGTGTTGAAGAAACGTATGCGGCGATCCGTTGCCGACCATTACGGTACGTGACGTCACCATTTTGTTTCGGTAATACTTCACTCTGATCGGCCAAATGATTTTGTCTGTGTTAAATTCTACTTTTTTCACTCTTCATAAAGAACAGAATTTAGTTTCTTGAACTCATTTGAATCAACGTTAATTGCAGCTCCGCAACTCGGACCATAACAAACGTAACAGCACAGACTTCCTGTGTCCGTCAACTATATCTGTCCCTCGGGAAACTCAAACCCAAATAACAATAGTTCCTATTGTTACTTTCGTGTCGACATCGATGAGCTCTCTCGGATTTCCAACTTACGTTCTCACTTTCATTTTACCGTATCAATCCATGCAAGAAACATTTATTCATCATGATGAAATGAGCAAGTTATACAGCAGCCTTTAAAAGAAAAGTCACACCTGTTTTGTTTTCTCCTAGATTCTGGTAAGTTGGAGAAGTTGTCAAATCATATTATTACCGTAAATATTGTCAGCTTATGGTAATGTTTTGAACTACCAATGTGCTATGCTTGTGCTGTTTCATCAGTCAGTAAAATGACATTTCTGTATCTGCACACGAGCTCTGTTTTCTTGTATTCTTCTATTTATTGGTGCTAAAATTAGGGTGAACGTTATAAATGGGTACAATCATTTTCCCTAGATTTTACAAGTAAATTTGGGGCGTGCATTATTAACGGGTGTGCCTTATATTCGGGAAATTACGGTAAGGAAACTGGTTAAACTTGAGAGTAGCTGAGATCTGTCATGACAGAACATCGCTTCAATGATATCTGGTGCCATCTAGTGAATAGGTATAACGTCTAGACTGCGAATATAAGACGACCCCCACTTTTTCAGTCTTATTTCAATGCAAAAAACACTGTCTTATATTCGGGCCAATACGGTATATCTTTTCATGGGACAATACTGACAAAATGACACTTTGACACTATAAAAAGTAGTCTGTGTGCAGCTTATATAATAGAGTTAAATTATTGTCCCCTTAAAATAACTCCAAATATAGCCATTACTATCTAAATCCCTGGCAACAAAAGTGAGTACACCCCTTAGAAACTAAGTACATCCCTAAATGTCCAAATTGAGTACTGCTTGTCATTTTCCCTCCAAAATGTCATGTGACTCGTTACAGGAGTGCTGTCAGCATTGCTGCAGAGATTGATTAGTGATCAGACCATACGCCGCACTCATCAAATTGGTGTGCATGGTTGTCACCCCAGGAGGAAGCCTCTTCTGAAGACGGTACACAAGAAAGCCCGCCCGTCTCATCAGACCTTAGGACATAGTTCCAGTAATCCATGTGCTTTGTTGACATGTCTTCAGCAAACTGTTTGTGGGCTTTCTAGTGTACCATCTTCAGAAAAGGCTTCCTCCTGGGGTGACAGCCATGCACACCAATTTGATGTAGAATGTGGCGTATGGTCTGAGCACTAACAGGCTGACCCCCCACCTCTTTAATCTCTGCAGCAATACTGACAGCACTCCTGTAACGAATCACACAATATTTTGGAGGGAAAATGACAAGCAGTACTCAATTTGGACATTTAGTAGTACGTAGTTCCCATGCGGTGTACTCACTTTTGTTGCCAGGGGTTTAGATATTAATGGCTATCTTTTGAGTTATTTTTTTTGGGGGGGGGGGGGGGGGTAATAAATTAACTCTTTTATGTGAGCTGCACACAGACTACTTTTCATTGTGTCAAAGTGTGATTTTGTCAGTGTTGTCCCATGAAAAGATCTGCAGAAATGCGAGGGGTAAGCCTGAACGATATATCGTTTAAACATCGCCATCGCGATGTGCGTGTGCGCAATAGTCCCATCGCAAGCACGTGCGATAGTTTTTCTTTTTTTTGATCCACATACGCCTCACTTTCTGATCTGCGCACAGCCTCCTACCCTCCCTCTCCCAGCCTTTTGATCCTCTCAGTCACTGCGGCACAACAATGGCTTTGATCCGGCCAAAGAAGCAGACTTCACACGGGCATCTGTCAATCATCGTTGAACTTGTTAAACAGTTGGAAGGAAGCCGCGCTGGAATGAATGTGTGTACTGTGGGGACGTTGGAGACATTTAAATGCCAGAAGTGATCATGAGGAGTTTGAAATTTCTACATGTCACTTCAACGATCACAGCTAAAGTAGATAAACAGAAGCATTTAATAAAGCCAAGCATTTATCTGCTACAGTACTTTATTCTTGTTCAAAAATGATTTGGTTGGACAGTTATGTTTAAAACTTATCATAATTATGAAATTTGAAGTGCTTAAAAACCATTTATTTTTATACATTTTTTAAATCACTTTGGGGGGGGGGGGGGTTGGGGTGTGAGAAAAAAACATGTCTTATACACGGTGACCCAAAAAAAAGTTTACACTGCCATAATACAACTTAAATGCCATGTTTATTCATCTTAGAATTAGAATTGAATCACAAATTATACATTATTGTAAAGAACATGTACAGTACACTCTATTTTTCAATGTGTCCTCCCTTAAGTGTCACAGCAGCCTCCAGGCGCCTGCGGTACGCTTCTTTATGTAGGATGCTGTCATCTTTTCCCAAGATCTAACAATGGACCTCTCCAAGGCTGCCACAGCAGTTTGTGGCTTCTTACAGGCACTGTCCTCCACAGTTGCCCATATGCTATAATCCAGGGGATTGAGATCTGGACTCTGGGGTGGCCACATATCACCTTGTCGATCAACTTTTTGGTCGGCACAGATCGGCACTTCCAGACCCAGGTTTTCGTGAGGCTGTTCCAATATCTTTCAGCTTCTTTTTAACTTTGTAGACTGCACATCTGGATATTCTCAGATTTGCTGTAATCTCAGTAGGTGTCAGACCGGCACGCAGCAATTCAGGTACAGCTAAAGTTTTCTTCATTTTCAGCAGAAGCACAGGAATTGTAGAGACGAGAGATTACCAGCTGCATTGAGTGACCTTAATGAATCACTTAAGCATGACAACCTATTTAGATATGTTTCAATGGCTTTTAAACAAGCAGTCAACTGAGTGTAAACTTTTTTTTGGGTCAACCTGTATGTATCTCTTTCCAATGCTAAATCTGAATAAATACATTGGGCACAAAACACACACACACAAAAAAAAAATTTTAAAGGGGGGGGGTGGGCTACTTCGCGGTTTTTCACTTATCGCGGCGGGTTCTGGTCCCCATTAACCGCAAAAAACAAGGGATGACTGTACACTGTGGTGATCTAAAGTCTTTCCAAACAGCTATTTGTCATCTTGTGAAAATATCTTGAAAAAAAAATATATAAATGTTTTTTAATATCGCAATATAATATCGCAATATATCGCAAACCCCAAAAAAATCGCAGCAATAGTTTTTCCCAATATCGTTCAGGCCTAGCGAGGGGTGTACTCACTTTTGTGATACACTGTATGTCAAAAACTACAGTAGCCCAAAAGGTAAATACAGTGGTACCTCGACATACGATCGCTTCGACACATGATCTTTTCTACATCTGACGTAAAATTGAACTTGCCCAAATATGTGCGTCGTGTGCGTGTCCGTGAACTGGCTCGACAATACGACCGTAGAATGCCTACGATCTCGACGGTCCTCCTCCAACCATCGTTCGCCAGTCTTTATAAGTTAAGGTGACAATTATTATTATGGTAACATCACAAAAAAAATCGCCAGCTTCCTCAGGTTTTTAATCATTTATTCCAGAACTTGTGCAACACAACATGTGCGCCGCAGCTGAACATGAAAAGTTGAAAGTAAAAAGCCCTCTCTCACTCGGTCAAGTCAGCCACGCGGTTCAGGTACACCACGCAAAAAAACATCCGCTACATTAGAAGCCGATTAGTTTCATTTTTACAGGTATCATTATTATTATTAGTAGGGTTGTTCCGATCATGTTTTTTTGCTCCCGGTTGTCTGATCATGTTTTTTTGCTCCCGATCCGATCCCGATCGTTTTAGTTTGAGTATCCTCCAATCCCGTTATTTCCCGATCCGATTGCTTTTTTTTTTGCTTCCGATTCAATTCCAATCATTCCCGATAATTTTTCCCGCTCATATACATTTTGGCAATGCATTAAAAAAACGAATAAAACTCGGACGAATATATACATTCAACATACAGTACATAAGTACTGTATTTGTTTATTATGACAATAAATCCTCAAGAAGACATTTACATTATTAACATTCTTTCTGTGAGAGGGAGCCATGGATAGAAAGACTTGTAATTCTTAAAGGATAAATGTGACTTTGTATATTATGACTAAATATTGCCATCTAGAGTATTTGTTGAGCTTTCAGTAAATGATACTGCAGCCATTTAACTGTTCTGCCCAAATGCATGATGGGAAGTGCAACCATGACTGTGCGTAGGGGCACCAATTGATACATCTTCTCTGCGTTGGGAAAGAACATAGGGTGTTAAGAAAATGATCAACTGCAACCTTTCTTCCCCACATTGCCTCCCACGATATTTTCTGATAGCTGAGAGAGGGATTGTAAGGCTTTGACCAAATAAAAAAAGGCTCCAACGGCGGTCAAAATTCTCTCTACTCATTATACGCTGCCTTTTAGCTCTATATTTAGGTAAAACAGTGCCTTTATAGATTGAACACGACAATGCATGAGTGGGTCGTGCAGGGCATGCGTTAATTATTTAACGTAATTACCACCATTAACGCAATAAATTTAATAGCCCTACTTTAAGCCAAAACTACTCTGGATGAGTGTAAGACATTTTGTCTGTAACGTTAAATACAATTAGAAAACAATTTAAACTATATATACATATATATATATATATATATATATATATATATATATATATATATATATATATATATATATATATATATATATATATATATATATATATATATATATATATCTTAAAAAAAGGCATGTCCGATATTTTTTTGCCGATTCCGATACTTTGAAAATGACGTGACATCTTTAATTATTACTATTATCATTTTATTATTCCGATTTTTCTTCATAATTTATTTGTTTTGCTCTGTGTAATTGTGTCCTGGAACGAATTAACTTTGTATGTGGAGGTACCATTGTACTGGAATTAGAATGTGTAGAATGTTTAAAAAGTTGTTTTAATAATTTTAAACATGCAAAACCTGCCCATTGTGACATTTTCAGCTCCTAATGCTGAGTTTGCCTTCAGAAAAGTGGCCTCCCTGCTCTATTTTCGTGTCTGGGGATCAAACCCAATGTGTTTTTTGCACCACAGCAGGTCTATGGTCTTTACCTTCACGAACACACTGATCTCTTATGAAACGCTCCAAGCCAAGGGGTGCGTTGTCTGAGAGACTCCCACAGGAAGGCTTCAGACAATACTCGGTTCTCCTGGAGGAACATGCGCAAATGTGTACTTCACAGACAAAAATACACAAAGAGAAGATTACTTCAATGTGAAGAGGAAGAAAGGCAAGTGCACAATTCCTCATGCACTTTGAAAAATATAACAAAAAACACCTCAGACACAAACAGTCTCAGGCAGACAATGGTCAGTGGAACTGTGCCATAAAAGGAGGCTGTTGTCCAGTCACTGGGCAACTGGGGCAGCAGATGGTCATCTTCCCTTCCACTAACATCAGCTGGGAGGGAGGGGAGTTGAGTCCTTCTATGAAGAGGACACCTTTTGCCAAATATGCGGCGGTGACTCAGCCATAACCCGAAAGGCAAACAACCTAGTCGCCGATCCGCGCTGTTACGAGGCAGGAATGGAACTGGGACGAGACTCGAGCATTGGTCGAAATCCCCAAGCCACAACGCCAAACACAGCCAGGCCGGGTAAACACTGCACAAACATGCATGCCAGAGACAGATTTAGGGCTGGGATAGGAGGAAAAGTGGATGAAAGGTCAGTTTCATATCCTGTTGACCGGCTGATGCCTCCCAGTGTGAATGTTTTGAATCAAGAACATTTACCAGCAAGGGGGATATGCTTGAGGAGAAGCCTACTGTTTTTTTTTTTTTGTTTGTTTTCAAATAGCCCCCAAATTATGGTGAAGGAAAAAATAGTATTACATTAGGGTGCAATAAACAAGAGAAGATTTAGTTCAGCATTGAGAAGTTTGACCAATAATATGCTCTACATTTAGCAGAAAGCCAAACACGACAGGTGGGAATCTTGGGGCACCTCACAATTCGATTGCGATTACGATTCAGAGGCAACGATTCGATTATTGATGCGCAAGGCAAGGCAAGGCAAATTTATTTATTTAGCACAATTCAACACAAGGCAATTCAAAGTGCTTTAAATCACATGAAGATCATAAAAATCACATTAAAATCAATAGAACGTAAAAAAAACCCAAAGACAATCAAAATAGGAAATAAAATTACAAATAAAAATCGCATTTAATCACGAATAGAATAAAAAAATCAATAAAAAAATAAAACAAATACTACTACGACCGCTAATAATTGAAATCAGCAATGGAGATAAGAATAAAAAGCAAATGGAATGAAATATGTGGTCAGTTATGGATATGCAGTGCTAAACAAAAGGGTTTTTAGCCCTGATTTAAAGGAGCTAACAGTTTGAGCATACTTCAGACCTTCAGGTAACTTGTTCCAGAGGTGAGGAGCATAATAACTAAATGCTGCCTCGCCCTGCTTGGTTCTTGTTCTTGGAACATACAGGAGACCGGTTCCAGATGACCTTAGGGGTCTAGATGTTTCATACGATTCTAATAAATCAAGCATATATTTTGGTCCAAGGCCATTAAGTGTTTTGTAGACGAGCAGTAGTATTTTATAGTCTATCCTTTGACTCACTGGAAGCCAGTGTAACGATTTCAAAATGTGGTCCAGTTTCCTTGTATTTGTGAGGACTCTGGCTGCAGCATTCTGTACTAGCTGCAGCTTCCTGACTGATTTTTTATCAAGACCTGTAAATATACCGTTGCAATAGTCCAATCTGCTGAAAATGAATGCATGCATAAGTTTTTTCATCTCTTGTTGAGTCAGAAGCCCCTTAATTCTGGCTATATTTTTTAGGTGGTAATTAGCAGATTTAGTGACGGACTTTAGATGGCTATCAAATTTTAGGTCTGAGTCAATAATTACGCCAAGGTTTCTGACTTGATTTGTAGCTGTAAGTGACATTGTTCTAAGGTTCCTGCTTATCTTTGACCTTTCCTTTTTTGGCCCAAAAATGATCACTTCTGTCTTCTCCACATTTAACTGGAGAAAATTATGGCACATCCATTCATTGATTTGATGAATGCATTTACTCAGGGAGACTAAGGGACTATAATCATGTGGGGACACAGAAATGTAGAGTTGTGTGTCATCCGGATAGGTGTGATAGGAGATGTCATACTGTTCCATAATCTGAGCTAGGGGAAGCATATAGACGTTAAATAAGAGTGGTCCAAGAATTGATCCTTGAGGGACTCCACACGTGAATTTGGTTTGTTCTGACTGATGGTTTCCGATTGACACAAAGAAATCCCTATCATGTAAATAAGATGTGAACCACTGAAGAACAGTGTCAGTAAGCCCGACCCACTGTTCCAATCTGCTGAGTAGTATGTTGTGATCAACCGTGTCGAATGCGGCACTGAGATCCAATAATAGCAGAACAGATGATTTGCCTGCATCGGTATTCCGACGAATATCATTTAAAACTTTGATAAGCACAGTCTCGGTGCTGTGTTGTGGCCGAAATCCAGACTGAAATGAGTTAAAAAGATTGTTTTGCATCATAAAAACCTGGATCTGTTCGAACACAACTCTCTCGATAATTTTCCCCAGGAATGGCAGATTTGTTATAGGCCTATTATTACTATATTACTTTATTACTATAATTACAACCCAACCCCCCAACCCCTTTTAGCTGCTTTTAATGTTTCACACATTAGTTACAAAAATAGTACAAAAATCCTCTTGAACTTAACAGTTCAAAACAGTAAATAAAATACTCAGGTCCTCATTCTATATCAACAGAATAAATTGTAGCATTTCACATTTTTATCCAATCGAAAACTGCAAGCAGGTATAAATGAAAGACAGTGTATACTACTACTGCAATACAAATGGCTCAAAAAAGTGTTTTCTGCTTTTTAAGTTGTGTAAACGTGAACATGCAAACATTAAGGTACAAATAATAAAAAAGAAAAACATTTCATTTTGCATATGCAGGACAGGTGAAGTGTGTTTAACTACTGAGAAAATTCTATATTATTATAATATTCTATATATTCTGTATGTGAAAGGGGCTATAAAGTATGTGCTGGTCGCACACCTCTAAAGTTATACGCTCCTAAATGTTGACAAAGTGTGGCGTGTCAGTGTCAATTTCCGGGTAGGCCAGTGTCCTCGCAGGTAATTTGTCGATCAATAAATCTGTTGCTGATTGGTTGTAGTCCCAGGTGACCGAAATAGAACAAAATTCCCATGATAACCTAATTTCTCAGTAGTATACTGGTTGATGTCAAAACTGACAAAAAGAATAAAATATCAATTCATAAGTTTAGGTTTATGCATTTATTATGAAAGCATCGGTTAAACAGTGAAAATTAAGAGGAAAACTTTACATGTCAATTTACAGTGTCTCCTAAAATTTTAAGTTAGTAAAAAATGTTAGTCTGGAGCCCTGCATTTTGTGTTAGTCACACCATGCACATAAACGCTGATAGACTTGAAACAAGTAATAAGTAGCTAAGAAAATAGGCACACACTTTATAGTTTACAGTACCTGTGCAATCTGACTTCTTCCTATCTCCGCCTGAGATTTAGACTAAGACCAGTTCACTTCCTGGGGTCATAATTGTTTCTCCAAAGCCAATCAATGACAAGTTGGCAGGACAATCTGAGAAACTGGCATATTGTTGGCTGCAATAAAGGCTATTACCTACTTTTGGGAGAAATTGGCTATTATTTACAGTTTTCTCCACTATTACAAATCGGAAAAACTACATTCTGTTTCTTTTCACTTTATTAAAAATATCCTTTTCACTGGGACACTCATGGTCTTGGCCATCTTATTTAGCAAGATATCGCGAACATACATGTTGATGGGGGAAAATATTATGTGATGCCCAGGGCCGGCCCAGCCTATACGCAGACTATGCAGCTGCTTAGGGCTCCTGACAACTAGGGGGCCCCCAATCTGGCAATTGTTTTATATTCTATTTTGTTTACTACAGTTTGCTTTATTTGAATTTTGTGAGTTTTGATACTTGATTACAAGCCTAAAAAAATAAAAGTTCTTCCTTAACTTCTTTCTTTCCTCTTTTAGAAAAAGGTTTGGCGCTATACTGTAAGAACTGACAATCATTTGGGGTGAGAAGTTTAAAGTATGCAGTGCAACAAAATCTGATTAATATACAAAATATGGCCGTATGGCTTGGATTGCATGTATGAGTTTCACAGTACACTGTGAAGAAATGGTGGGCCAAAAATATGGTCCCCTTTGCATTATTTTGCTTAGGGCCCCCAAATGGCCTGGGCCAGCCCTGGTGATGCCTTAACATTAGCACATTATGCCTTTGTGATGTATGATTGCTTCTGTGACTTAGATTGTTACAACTTCTATTGTTTTTCACCTTGGGTCCCATAGTTAGGAGGGAATCTCACGAGATAACTTGTTTTGCACCATAGTACGCGCTTGAGTCCCATAGTTAGGAGGGAATCTCACGAGATAACTTGTTTTGCACCATAGTACGCGCTTGAGTTCCATAGTTAGGAGGGAATCTTACAAGATAACTTAAATAAACATTCTACTTTAACCGCTGGGAGCCTCAACTGGGGGGGAATCTCATACCCTTGTAGGGGTGGGGGTGAGGGGAGTCTCACGAGTTCGGGTGGTGCGTTTTCGTGGTGGCAGGGAGTGGCCACCCGTGTCCCCGCATCAGACGTGCCTATAAGAGTCGGGAAATTCCCCCAACTCCCCGGAAGTCTGCCAGAGGGTTACGTACGGGTCTCTTGGCTTTGTTCCTTCGCCGCTTTGCCGGAGCGTTTGGCTCCCCGCTTCTTTGTTAACGGTGAGCGATTTTCATTGTTAAAGAACATTTTGTTGTGCTGTAACGGTAACGTGGGGATTCTGGGATTGACAGACTAGATCTAACGTCATCGTTACCATTTGTTTGATACTTGTTGCAGCCCTTGTGGGATTGTAATCAATAAATCTCATTTATTCTGCATTTTCTAATCAATAAACATCGTCTATTGAGCAAAAGTGTGCTGGTTGCTGACTCACCGCGAACCCGGAAATTTCGGAAAACACATGTACAGACAACATACCTGTCAAGTTGTACGGTTTCGGCATAATTAGTACTAGGGAGCGCTGATTTTTAAATGTGTACGACGTACATTCAAAATCTGTACGTTTTTCGTGCTTACATTTTTTTCTCCGTTCAGATTTTGTCACCGTTTCGGCAACGAGACAATGTGCCTTACTATGCGTACTACGTTGGTTGAATGACGCGAGAAAAGTCAGAAACGGAGAGAGTAGAGCGGGAAAGAGGGATTTGTGACGACGTTGCAAACGCGATGCTAGGCTAGGCGGCTCCAACAATACCTGACTGTAGCCGACAGCCTACAAACTACGCCCACATGACGCTACGCTAAATATCACATGTATATTAACTAGATGCGAAATGATACACTTGCCGGCGTTGGCAAACAGCCTCCATCTTGAAGCAGTAGAAAGGCTCTGTTGTAGTGAACCTTCCTAGCGAACCTAAGTAACTTTTTATCTCAAATACTCCTAAATTGGCAAAATCTTGACTTGAATCTATCTTTAAATGTGAAACAGTTTTAAAACTTTCACATGTCGAAAGTAGACAAAAGGGAACTAGTGCAAAAACGGGAGCAATTTTAACAACTTTAACGGTTGATTCACAACAATAAATGACTTCCAAACGTAGCAAAGGTTACTTTGTTTTTTTTGTTTTGTTTGTTTTTAAATGAAAAAAAACATGAAAGGTAACACCAGTTACTTTGCCAAGTAACTTAATACTCTTACAAAAAAGGTAAACTGAGTTACTAACTCAATTACTTTTTGGGAGAAGTAATTTTTAACTGTAAATAATTACATTTTTAAAGTAAGATTAACAACATTGGTCATCAAGATGCAGTCTGCAGAATGGAATGCTATGCTGTGACGAAAGCGAAGATTTTATTCTGCCAATTTGTTGCCAAAAACAATTTGCCTGCAACTATTCCTGATCACTTCTCAGAATCAGCAAAAGAAATGTTCCCTGACTCAAAGATTGCATCGGTAAGTTAATTTTATCAATTGACCTTTTTAATTTATAATTGGAGACACTAACGAACTACCTTCGAGTCAAGCTGAATTGCGAGCTGAAGTGCCATCAAATGCAGCTATCAAAAGACATGATAGAAATTGCCAAAAGTGCGACATACAATTATAACAAAAGTCACTGTTAAATTTTAGTAATTATGATGTAGCTGAAGATATTGATTGTTCTTTGATTGCACAAGGTTTTATGTGACAATATTACTGATAAATTCATTCTATTTTAATAGGGGTGTGACAAAATATCGAAATGGTGATATATCGTGATACTTTGTATGCCTAAAGGTTATCGATACGCTCCTGCCAAGAATCGAGATATCGTTTAAAAAAAAAGAAGAAGAAGAAAATAAATAAATAAATAAAGGGACCAACAAGTTGCTACCAAAATCTTCAACCATAATAGTCTCAGGTAACTAAGGCTGCCATTGAGGGTGCTCGACGCCCAATCCATTTAGACTGGGAACATTCGTTCATTCGAAATAGGGCTGCAGCAATCAATTATTTTAGTAGTCGATTAATTGATAAACTATTTAGTTCGAATATTCGAGAAATCGGATAAGGAACATAAATTTTTTTTTACCTGAGCTGGGCCTTACACGGTGTAGGATCCATGTACAACAAACAAAAGGACAATTGGCTAACTTACATAGCAAAAGTCTGCTAGCTTAAATGCTATAAAATGCTCATGCTTTTTTACAATGCTCTTAACAAATGGCTCAGACATAGCCTGGCTCTGCCAGACTATTCTCCCTGTATTTTTCAAACACTGATAGTATAGTCTGGAAACCATCCCATTAACGGCCTTTTCGAGCAGGTACAAAATCAATCGACAAATCAGATTCGTTTATTTGCGTGACGTGTTCTTCACGAGCAACGTCACTCTTGCGCGTCGAAAGTAGTCTCTTCAGCAGCACAGATGGTGAGCGGCAGAGCCGAGAATATGTTCCAATCCACGGTAAAATCAGTTTTAAATGACCAAAAACACATCGACACGAGTCATTGACAACAGTCTGTCTCGCGCTAGCCATGTCGAATAAACTCCGCTCTCTTTGTATGTTTACTTCCGCGCGCAAGTCCATCGTCCTGCGGTCGCCATTTTACTAACGTCACGTCTGCCCGTCGCTGATTGGTCCACTCCGCTGTCTGTTTGCTGTGGCTTGCTCCGCCCTGGAAATTGTTTCCGTGGGAATGGTGGCCAGACTCAATAGCTGGAACAGCGTTGAGTCTGGTGTACCAGGCTAGCTCAGACATGCATTCCCACAAAAAATGGCTAAATATACCTATAAACTAAATTACGAATTCATTCAAAAACATCATTAGTTCAGACAAAAACTTAGCTTATGTTGATGTTAACAGGGAGCAGATGAAATCAGTAACAAACCGTTACAGTGCCAGTTACAGCTTCAATTAAATTATGCTGCTTCGAGTATTCGTTTAGTTTGAATCTTTTTTTCTAATCGAATACCCGAATTAATCGATTAATTGTTGCAGCACTAATTCGAAACAAGAGCATTCGCAGTCATTCTATCCGATTTTCGGGGGATTTACAGGTCATTTGATGTTCATTTACAGGTCATTTTCTATTGAGTTTGAGTCACTGCCTATTCATTTGGGTGATTCCCAGGTCACTTCCTGTTATGTAGCTCAAAACAAACAGGAAGTGACCCATAAAATACCCCAAAATCAACAGGAAGTAACTGAAAATCAACAGGTAAATGACCTTAAATGGCCTAAAATTACCTCATTGCCTGGCATTGGCTGCCACTGACGGCCATAGACGTTCAATCCGTTTGAAGTGGGAGGGATGGCAGCGAATGATTCGTTCATTCGCTGCCACCCTCCCAGTTCAAATGGATTGGACGTCTATTAGTGATAAACTCATTCCAATTAACAGCAGAACCTTGTTTTTCTGTTGATTAGTCGTTTGTAGAAGATCATTGAATGATTTCCTGACCAATGTATGTATAATCGTATCGCCATATCGCCAGATCATCGTTATCGTGAGCTTTGTATCACAAATCGTATCGTATCGTGAGGTACCAAGAAGTTCCCACTCCTATATTTTAAAAAGAGTTTCATATTGCACACTATATAAAACGTAATATTAGTCACCAATTTGTAAGGGCATACGTCACTATTTGTAAGATTGCCAACGGCTTCGGGTTGACAGGTATGAGACAAACAATTTTAGCTGTGTGCTTGTTTTTTCCCTACACAAATAGCTGGGATTCAAACCCATAACAGCTCTACTGTCCTGTCTGTAAGCAAAAACCATAATCAAGAATTTTTTTTTAATCAAACACTTGGACCTGCAGTGTAAATCAGCGCAAATTGGATTAAAAACACTTTTGTCAGAGGACAAAATGTCCTCAGGACAAATAAGTGACCTGCTATGCAAAGAGATGTAAAACACAACTTTGCATGAATGGCTCCACTGTGTACACAGTTGTGGGCCTCTACCAAGACTACGCGTTTGTAAGAGTTACATCAGTAGAGGTTAGCCTGTAAAAGAAACACCGGACATGTACAGTGTGTTCGCATCGATTCATTCTGATTGTTCTCTAAGCTCATTTGGGCTCTCGAGTCAATGTTTATCCTCTGGTCTCTTCTGTCAATGTGTTTACACCTTTTCTATCAATCAATAGCTCTACATTTCAGCCACCCCCCCTTGGCATTGTCGATTTGTTTCATTTCAACGTCTCTTAGCGCAAACTACCACTATCGTTGTTTTTGTCAATGGGACAGCGACTGATACTGTGAAAGGAGGATTGACAACACGCCTGAGGGGCCAGCTGACGTACGATGTGGGTCGCGAGGAAGGCAGCTCGGGTTCTGTACGCGTGTGTGGAGTTCTTATAAAAGGTGACAAATAACTGAGAAAGGCATGGCTTTAAATTGACGTTGTGCAACCCTGGTGGTGATGTAGTAAAGCACCTACCAATTACTGAGACGTATTACTATATTACACCCAGCTTTAAAGCGCCTGGGGCGAACGTATCAGCCCTTTTCCTCGCCAATAATATTTCTAAGAATATGCAGCTGGATTCCTAAAAAGCTTGGGGATGAGCCCGCCTCTCAGCACTCAACTATTCCACCAGACGTGAAAAACAGTATCGAGTGCCAACTCCTCAGACATAAAAAACCCTGACGTACTCTATAGAAAATTTGAGGAAATACTGCAGGCCACATCCCATCTTTAGTTTCCCCTCCCACTGTAGTCTACCCCCCCCTTTTTCAGCCCCACGTTGGTCGTTTTGTACAAACACGGCTTTGAATAACATGTCTTCAGATGGACGGTGGGTTGAGGAAGGAGGGGTTAACCTATATAGTCCGCCATGTTTTTTCTTTTGGGCTCCCAGCAGTTTGATAAATAGCAGGCCCCCACAAAGCAACAGATGCTACGGCTCAAATTGTAGTCAGATGGGTGAAAAAAAACCTGAAAGGCCCTCCATACCAACTCTGCGTATAGAACTACAACCCCCTCTCCCCCACACGCCTTCTATAAGGCTTGACAAATCCCTCCCTAACCCACTCCACTCCACAGGCTCAAACTGTAGTTCCTCAAGCCAAAGCTACATGAACTACAGTGACTGAGTAAAGGCCACGCCGCCGTGTGGTTTCAAGCTCATATCTGAGGATTTTTCCTTATCAAATCGTCCTGTAACCAACATTCCCCAGGGGAGGTCAGCATGACTTCCATACTGGCTGACAAGTCTCCTTCAATAAATATGAAATGAATTGCTTCTGACAGACAACTTTCTTTGGCAGACTTTGAAGGCGTTGAGAGTATGTTTACATGATACGTTAGTTTAGACTGGATGTTGTCATGTAAACACACATTACTGTACAGTGGGGCAAATAAGTATTTAGTCAACCACCAATTGTGCAAGTTCTCCTACTTGAAAAGATTAGAGGCCTGTAATTGTCAACATGGGTAAACCTCAACCATGACAGACAGAATGTGGAAAAATAACAGAAAATCACATTGTTTGATTTTTAAAGAATTTATTTCCAAATTAGAGTGGAAAATATGTATTTAGTCACCAACAAACAACCAAGATTTCTGGCTGTCAAAGAGGTCTAACTTCTTCTACCGAGGTCTAACGAGGCTCCACTCGTTACCTGTATTAATGGCACCTGTTTTAACTCATTATCGGTATAAAAGACACCTCTCCACAACATTCCAAACTGCACTATGGCCTAGGACTGGGCGATATGGCCTTAAGCACGTATCACGATAAATTGAGCAGATTTACCTCGATAACGATAAATGACGATAAACTCGTCCAAGCAGACTGTTATATAATTTGAAAATCTGAATCGATGCATGAAATACAGATTAACCGTTTGTTTATTTATTTACCAGCTTTCAATTTAATATATTTAACAATTGTACATGCAGTCTAAACATTAAGTATTCAAAAATTTATTGTAAACAATAAGAATTCAAGTATGAACATTTAAAACAGCTTGTGGGGCTTGAACAATGTACATTGTCAAAATCAATATGCCTGTGCAAACATGTCACTGTAACACAAATTACTTACAGCTTGAACAGTACACTTCAAAAAGACAACTTATTGTTAATGGCTGCTGTGACATAATTACTCAACACAAGTGTTTACTGCAAGGTTTCAGGTTTTTTTTTTCCCAGTGCATTTTTTAATACATACACACACACTAAAGTTGCATTGATCTAATGACACAGAATTAAGCACATACAGAAAAATAGCTGGGGCCATTAAACAGTTATATAATAATTTTCATTGTTAGATTGTACTTTATGCTGAATGCTTTACCATCACAAAAGCTATCAGAGAAATCACACACAGACAGAGATACACAATTACGTGATATACTAATTGTTAGATGCAGTCCGAGACCAATCCACTCATTAAGTTCTGCTGTTTCGACAAGTTTAGAGCCGCTATCCGACTCCATCACGTTCATTTGTAGCATTAACCGCTAGCATTAGCCTGTGGCTTGGCTACCAATAGAAAGCATTGAAAGCATCCTCTTTGGAAATCGTGAGAACAAGGGAGGACAGCGGGTGAAAGCCCGTCTGGGTGTCGCCAAGAGTCTATTTAATGTCGGGTGAAAGTTTGGCGAACCTCCCTTAAGCAACACTCCATCACGTTTGCTTGTAGCGTTAGCCACTAGCGTTAGCCTACCGGGCTCATTTGTTTGGCTCCCTGATATGTGACTCCATACGAAAGCAAGAGGAATGAACATAGCCGAACAACACAGAGTCAAAGCGGGATGAAAAGACTATATTTTCTTGTTTTATTAAATTACCGAATTTACCGTCATGGTCAAAATGACGTCGGTCATCGTAAAGAATTTCGGTACCGGTAAATTTTCGGTTTATCGCCCTGCTCTACTATGGCCAAGACCAAAGAGCTGTCGAAGGACACCAGAGACAAAATTGTAGAACTGCACCAGGCTGCGAAGAGTGAATCTGCCATAGGTAAAACGCTTGGAGTAAAGAAATCAACTGTGGGAGCAATTATTAGAAAATAGATGACATACAAGACCACTGATAATCTCCCTCGATCTGGGGCTCCATTCCTGCCCTGGAAAGTGCAGAGCAGGAAGAAGAAGGAGGGAAGTGGGTTGTGATGACGTTTGGCTAGGTGGCTCAAAGCATTAGCATAGCATTCACATTCACGTTAGCATTAGCATTTAGCATAGCGAGCGTCTGCTTAATCGCTTTTTTTTGTTTTTGTTTTTTTGTTTTTTTACATACAGTTCGGGGCGTCCAGGTGGATACAATTCATTGAAAATAATGTACTGTTTTCCGTCTGAGTGTGAATTATCGTCACCAAGTTGGCATCTTACTTATAGATGCTACAATAAAAGAATATATATATACACTGTATATATATATTTAATTACAAAAAATAGTCACTTGCACTAAACTTTTCTTGAATGACATATCCATGAACCTTGTGTGATGATTTCTAATGAAAACAACAAGAGCAAAGGCACAAGATTCAGAGGCATACCTGCACATATTATACATATACACTCACCGGCCACTTTATTAGGTATTCCTGTCCAATGCTCGTTAACAGTTAATTTCTAATCAGCCAATTACATGGCGGCAACTCAGTGTATTTAGGCATGTAGACATGGTTTAAGACAATTTTCTGCAGTTTAAACCGAGCATCAGTATGGGGAAGAAAGGTGACTTGAGTGACTTTGAACGTGGCATGGTTGTTGGTGCCAGAAGGGCTGGTCTGAGTATTTCAGAAACTGCTGATCTACTGGGATTTTCACGCGCAACCACCTTTAGGGTTTACAGAGAATGGTCCGAAAAAGAAAAAATATCCATGAGCGGCAGTTCTGTAGATGGACATGCCTTGCTGATGCCAGAGGAGAATGGCCAGACTGGTTCGAGCTGATAGAAAGGCAACAGTGTCTCAAATAACCACCCGTTACAACAAGGTAGGCAGAAGAGCATCTCTCAACGCACAGTACGTCGAACTTTGAGGCAGATGGGCTACAGCAGCAGAAGACCACGCCGGGTGCCACTCCTTTCAGCTAAGAACAGGAAACTGAGGCTACAATTTGCACAAGCTCATCGGAATTGGACAATAGAAGATTGGAAAAACGTTGCCTGGTCTGATGAGTCTCGATTTCTGCTGCGACATTCAGATGGTAGGTTCCAAATTTGGCGTCAACAACATGAAAGCATGGATCCATCCTGCCTTTTATCAACGGTTCAGGCTGGTGGTGGTGGTGTAATGGTGTGGAGAATATTTTCTTGGCACTCTTGCTTGATTTTTAAATAATTTATTTGCAAATCATGGTGGAAAATAAGTATTTGGTCAATACCAAAAGTTCATCTCAATACTTTGTTATGTACCCTTTGTTGGCAATAGTGGAGGCCAAACATTTTTTTGTAACTCTTCACACGCTTTCACACACTGTTGCTGGTATTTTGGCCCATTCGTCCATGCAGATCTCCTCTAGAGCAGTGATGTTTTGGGGCTGTCATTGGGCAACATGGACTTTCAACTCCCTCCGCAGATTTTCTATGGGGTGGAGACCTGGAGACTGGCTAGGCCAATCCATGACCTTGAAATGCTTCTTAAGAAGCCACTCCTTTGTAGCCCTGGCTATGTGTTTGGGATCATTGTCATGCTGAAAGACCCAGCCACGTCTCATCTTCAATGCCCTTGCTGATGGAAGGAGATTTTCACTCAAAATCTCTCGATACATGGCCCCATTCATTCTTTCCTTTAGACAGATCAGTCGTCCAGGTCCCTTTGCAGAAAAACGGCCCCAAAGCATGATGTTTCCACCCCCATGCTTCAGAGTGGGTATGGTGTTCTTCGGATTCAATTCAGTTCAAACACAATAACCTGTGTTTCTACCAAAAAAGTTCTATTTTGGTTTCATCTGACCATAACACATTCTCCCAGTCCTCTTCTGGATCATCCAAATGCTCTCTAGCGAACCGCAGATGGGCCTGGACGGGTACTTTCTTCAGCAGGGGGACACGTCTGGCAGTGCAGGATTTGAGTCCCTGGCGGCGGATTGTGTTACTGATAGCAGCCTTTGTAACTGTGGTCCCAGCTCTCTGTAAGTCATTCACTCCGTCCCCCGTGTGGTTCTGGAATTTTTGCTCCCTGTTCTTGTTATCATTTTGACACCAAGGGGTGAGGAGGGAGTTGAAAGTCCGTGTTGGCCAATGACAGCCCAAAAACATCACTGCTCTATAGGAGATCTGCATGGAGGAATGGGCCAAAATACCAGCAACAGTGTGTGAAAAGCTTGTGAAGAGTTACAGAAAACGTTTGGCCTCCGTTATTGCCAACAAAGGGTACATAACAAAGTATTGAGATGAACTTTTGGTATAGACCAAATACTTATTTCCCACCATGATTTGCAAATAAATTATTTAAAAATCAAACAATGTGATTTTCTGTTTTTTTTTCCCCACATTCTGTCTTTCATGGTTGAGTTTTACCCATGTTGACAATTACAGGCCTCACTAATATTCTGAAGTGGGAGAACTTACACAATTAGTGGTTGACTAAATACTTATTTTCCCCACTGTATGTGAAAGATGTTCTAAAATATATAATGTAATAACGTGTAGAACATCAAAACTAATGTCAGTTACTTTGCTGAGTACCTAATTACTTTTAAAATGAGGTATCCGAGTTACAAACTAGTTGTCGGGAGAAATAATTTCTAACTGTAACTAGCTACTTTTTTAAAGAAAAATTAAAAACACTGGTGTTAATTTGGGAATTTTTTTTTTTTTTTTTTTTTTTGAAACTCGAGCGCATCAGTTTAGTCACTACATCTGCTGTCATGTTTTAAGACTTTTCATCATTCAGTTGAATGAGAAAGTTTCTCAAAACATTTGACTTAGGGTGTACACAAGTCAAACAGTTTTTCTTGTTAATGCAATATAATAGTAAAATGTAAGCCAAGTTCCTAAAAAACAAATTTTCAGAGAGTATGGCTACTGTGCTGACTGAAAAATTAGTCGAAATATTAGCTGAACCTTAGCTGTGGTCTAAATTTGGCCTACATATCTGTATTTTCAGCATTAAAGTGCATATTTTGCTTGAAGTGGCTCTCAAGAGGAGTAGGCTGAGAGAGGACAGGTCCCCTCGCCACCCCTTTCAGTGGTTGCTACGGAAACGACATACACATGTTAAAAACAGCCCTGTGAGCTCAGACAGACCAGCAAATGATCCAGGTGAAAAAGATACAGTGACACCGAACAGAGCATGTTGGCCCCCTCAATTTTATACAACTTGCAAGTCTGATGTATACCATTTAATTACTGTTGCCATAGGAGACCTCAACCACATCAAAGAAGAGATAAGCCATTAAGTATGATGAAAATAACCAATAGCGCATTGCCTGAAAGCCTATCGTTTGTAAAGATTTGGATTAGATATTGTACCACAGCCTTTTCCACGAAACGTGACTGGTTCATAGTGTTGCCTTTAGATACGAGCAACCCAACTTTAGTTTTTGGAGATAAAAGCAATGACATGACTGGACTTTTTTTTCTTTGACTTGATGTAGGAGCACTGTGTACAGTCATCGAATCAAACCACTTTATGACAAACCACAGGTTGACAGAGATTTCCTAAAGTTTTTAAAAATGAGAAGTTTGGAGCTGTTTATCATTAGTCGAAGTTTACTGTCAAACTAAGAGAATCACGAACTAGTTATTTAAAACAACCACAATATTGCCTTTGGTCTGCTATCTTAATGCTTTTGCATAATGGGAAATGCCAAAGACACACGATTATGATTAGCATCTATTAAGCAGTCTTGAACACAAATATTGCAGTGACAAATGCAGGCACGTAATATAACAGTACTCACGATTATATTTGTGATCCTCTGTCACGCACGAGTAATATTTCGGAGAAGCTGGGAACGTCTCCTTGTACAGTATTTCTGTATGTCATTCTCAGACTGCCCCCAGGTGGCCAAGGCGGGCATACCAGGATGAGTAGTACAATGTGAATCGAAATGAAGAAGAAAGTATGCAAAAACCTGCTGGTGTATTTATATAACGTGTAACATTGAGCTATTTTTTGTGATAATAAATGCAAATATTCATTGTTATTTTCAGTTCAGTTTTACCATCGGACATATTACAGTGGTATGAAAAAGTCTGAACCTTTTGGAATTTCTCACATTTCTGTATAACATCACCATCAAATCTGATCTGATCTTTGTCAAAATCACACAGATGAAAAAACAGTGTCTGCTTTAACTGAGACCACCCAAACATTTATAGGTTTTCATATTTTAATGAGGATATCATGCAAAAAATGACAAAAAGGGGACAAATAAGTAAGTGAACCCTCTGCCTAAGGAGACTTAAAGAGCAATTGAAACCAATTTTTACCAAACAATTTAAGTCAGGTGTGTGCCGACTCACTGATGAGTCGTTTAAAACTGCCCTGCCCACTATAAAACACACGCCTGGTAAGAATTGTCTTGATGAGAAACATTGTCTGATGTGCATCATGGCTCGGTCAAAAGAGCTGTCCGAAGACCTGCAATCAAGGATTGTTGATTTGTATAAAGCTGAGAAATTATACAAAACCATCTCTAAAAGTCTGGATGTTCATCAATCGACAGTCAGAGAAGTTGTCTACAAATGGAAAGAGTTTGGCACTGTTGCTTCTCTCGCAAGTGGCCGTCCACCAAAGACGACGCCAAAAATTCAGTGCAGAATACTCATAGAGGTAAAAAAAGAACCCTAGGGTGTCTGCTAGAGACTTACAAAAATCATGGGCACAGTACAATATCGCTCGTGCACTCATCAACTATATGTAAAACTATGGCCAAGAATGGTATTCATGGGAGGCCTCCACAGAGAAAGCCACTGCTGTCTAAAATAAACATTGTAGCTCATTTAATGTTTGCAAAAAGGCCCTTGGACGCTCCACAGAAGTTATGGCAAAATATTTTGTGAACTGATGTAACCAAAGTTGAATTGTTTGGGAGTAAAACACAATGTCATGTGTGGAGGAAAAATGGTACAACTCACCAACATCAACACCACATCCCCACCGTGAAGCATAGTGGAGGGAGCATCGTGATTTGGGGCTGTTTTGCTGCCTCAGGGCCTGAACAACTTGCAATCGTTAATGGAAGAATGAATTCAAACGTTTATCAGGATGTTTTGCAGGAAAATCTGAGGTTGTCTGTCGGACAGTTGAAGCTGAAAAGAGGATGGATGCTACAACATGACAATGATCCAAACCACAGAAGTAAATTATGTTCAGAATGGTTTCAGAATAACGAAATACACGTTCTGGAGTGGCCAAGTCAAAGTCCAGATTTGAACCCCATTGAGATGCTGTAGCATAACCTAAAGACCAGGGGTGAAAGTGGCTACAATTTCATGCCGGAACTCCCCGACCTAATGGTCGCCACGGAGCCAGAAAATTTGTTCTTTTATTTAATTATTTTTTTCATTTTTGGGGAAAGTGGGGGTCAAACCTCCTAAAACTACTGAAATGCAAAGAAAACTGTTTTAGCACAGTCATTTCTATAACACATATAAAAACTAATTTTCATTCAAAATTGTATTTTTTTCAATGATTTGCAAAATAAAAGTTAACAAAAACAGCAATAACCCCAACCAACCTCCATCTCCTAATTTTTATTTTCCGTCATTTCCTCTCATATTTACTGCCAGATCTCAACAGTTGCCGTCATATTTTTGGAATCAAAGCACCGTGTACCGCACAGGTGTCAAACCTATTCCAGAAAGGGCCAAGTGGGTGCAGGTTTGCTTTCCAACCAATGAAGAGGGCACCTTTTCACCAATTAGATCTTTTACTTGTGTAATCAGTTAAACTTTGTCAGGTGCTGCTTGTTTCAGCAGGAAGTTCATTGGTTAAACTCTCTGCGTTGTATCGCTTGGAAGAAAATCCAGCACCCACTTGGCCCTTTCTGGAATTGTTTTGACACCTGTGGTGTACCGTAACAGCATTCCGGCCCTGAATCTTATACCGGAACTGCGTTCTGGCCCTGAATCTAATACCGGAACTGCGTTCCTGACCGTTCTGGCCCACTTTCACTCCTGCTAAAGACACCGATTCATGCCAGGCATCCCAGGAATCTGACTGAACTACAGCAGTTTTGTCCAAGATTAGTCCTGAAAGATGTGCCAGACTGGTCTGCAGTTACAGGAAGCGACTGGTTGAAGTTATTGCTGCCCACAAAATGTTAAATGTGATGGTTCACCGACTTATTTTTCCCCCCTTCTGTCATTATTTGTATGCTATCCTTATTAAAAATATGAAAACCTATAAATGTTTGGGTAGTTTTAGTTAAAGCAGACGATGTTTATTCATCTGTGTGATTTTGACAAAGATCAGATCACATTTGATGGTGATTTTATGCAGAAATGTGAGAAATTCTAAAAGGTTCAGATACTTTGTTATACCACTGTGCTCAAAAATTTGCAATAAACGGTAATACCAGCTAAATGTAATTGTTAATGCAGTTTAAAAATCCATTCATATCAAAGGACAGCTGTGGATACTGAAGTTAGCGTTGCATAAAAAAAGCACAATTAATGTTTTTTTGCATGTGATTCCAGTGAATGACAAGTTTTCTCTCCTGTTTACAGAGCATCAAATGATCTTTAGCATAAACTAATCAAGTTTGATATGGTCAAAACAACAACAACAAACAACAGTGAGGTGATGTAAGAAAATTGACATTTCATTCATCAAGGCTAAAAAAGTGCTACTAACAACCACAACAGCACCAGGAGCCAGCACTGATGGTCTCGTGACCTCTCGGGATTGCTGACATGGGTTAAAGTCAGCTTGAGCAAAGAACGGAAGTAAAGGCAAAGATAGTGAAAAATCAAAGAGCAGCAGACGACCGATTAGTAACGCACTTTTTCTCATGCGCCGACATCACCTTGTGGGAAAGTTACACTGTGTTTTTAATGATATCGCCCTTTACCTTCACACCCGTTTAATCAGATGGAAAACATGAATCCATGCAAACACTTTTCTCAAAGCAGCTTGGTCCACACCTGTGTGCGTGTCATGTTCATCACAGACGCATACTGTAACCGGCAAACAAAGAAAGGTTTTACTGAGCTGGAAGAACCGAAGGAAGCCTGACCGTGGTCAGGAAGTAAACGAAACACACCCCTGGATCTGAACAGGAAGGAGACAGGAAAAATGGAAGGACAGAACGCACACACAATCAGTCTTAACTCCGTGAGATTGGAAGAGTGCCTGGGACATACTATACACTTAAGACGCTTCATATTCATGTGTTCTTTTACACTTTAGACATCCACTTTACAACTATGACGAAAGCCCCAACAGGATCAAATTAGGTGATGTAAAATAACAAGAACAAGAGGCTTCACAAATCAAATTAGAGTCAAAAGGCCTGAGAGTACTTAACATTTTAATCACGTACAGCGGTGCCTTGAGACATTTCGCTGATTTGTTGATGTGTTGGGATACAAAATACAAGCCCAATTTGAGATACAAGTGCGCTTTAGAAAGGTTATACCAAGGGCGAAGGTTTGGCCTCATCATCAGTAGGGACAATATAACAGCATAACCTGCATGTAGACATTTTGCTGGGGACAGGACATTAATAAAACCAAGCAGATTAAGTGAACAGGGGCTCAGAGCTACATTTTTCACAAATTTGAACCTAATAGATTCATACGTTAAATGATCAATGCAAAATAAATCTATATTGACTTATACTGTACTAACTTTCATGTGTATTGGCTCAGGTGATACAGCGTTCGATTCAAACCTTTGTTTTCAAAAACTACTAAAGAAACATCTTGAAAACTTCCACAATAAATGTCTGGATTTTATTAGTAATTTTAAATTGTAATACTTGAACATAAATTATACAATACATGCAAAAAAATAAACATTTGTCTTAAGTTGTAAATTGTTGTTGTTTTTGAGATGTTAACAGTTAGCGCCGAGCACTAAGCTAATTAGCTAATTCGCTAACGTGTATTTCATATGCAGAACGTGTAAAACCATGATTAAGTACAGCGGTAACACCACAAACATGCGAAATAGTACAGAAATCTGTGAAAACAAAGTGTATTGGTTAAAAGAAGTCTCATTTCTAAAGACACTTTGTTTCCAGAAAATGTGGAATTCATATTAGCTCATTCATTATTGTATTGTTGAGAGAAATAAGTACCGCCTTTAAAATAGTTAATGTTTTTGCACTTTATTATTAAAAAAAATAAAAATAAAAAAGCAGCTTAAGGGCAGCTATTTGTTGTATGGGCATGTTTCCATCGTTTCTGTTGAATCATTAGGATATTTTAAATAAAAAAATGGACATACATTTGTTTGCCTACTTTATTAATTAGCAATGTACGATGCATTGATAATCGAAAGCGTGATTATCGTCAATACCGAGATCATCGGTCAATAATCGAATCGGAGCACCTTAATTGTAATCGAATCAAATCGTGGGGTGCCTAAGATGGAACACCCCTAATATAATTTCTATTAATTTAAATTAGGGTGACCACATTTTGATTTCCAAAAAAGAGGACACACCAGCCTCGAGATACTTGAATTTTACTCGAAGTTCACTCAAAGATGCCTATATCACTTTATATATATATATATATATGTGTGTGTGTGTATATATATATATATACATATGTACATATATATATATATATATATATATATATATACATATATATTATATAGCCATATAGCTATATGGCTAAATAGTAAAAACCAAAGACAAATTCAAATTCTCAGAGGTTACTCAACAGGCTTTATTATTCCCCAAAAAATAATAGAACAAAAAATAAATAAATCATGATTAAAAAAATATAATAATAACAAAACAATGCAGACCCATGCAAATGTAGCCCAGACAATACGCACACACATTAGGCTATGCGCCAACTAAACATTTTTTATAAATTACTATCACGACAATTGTCGTTGACAAATTGTTATTCCCACTCAATTGTAGCTCACTGACAGTTACCCTTTTAGCGAGCACCGGTAGCCGAGGCAAAAGCAAACATTGCAATAAAAGTTTACAATCATCGGCAGCGCAATGATGCAACACCAAACGGAATTTTACCGATCACACCAGTGTGAAGCTCCGAAAGAAGCCAACTGTTGCCGAAAAGTAAGTTTAGCAAGTGTATATACATAGGCGAAGTTTGACTTTTGGGGCAGGGGGGGCACAACATGCTGATGACCCCGAAACGTAGTGTCAGCAAAAAACTTAACTTTCAAGAATATTTATAATAAGAAGTTGAAAATTAGCGTTTTTTGTTTCCTATCGTTCTTGAGGGGAATTCTAAATCAGGCTGCTTTGGACAGCTATACTTTTTACCAAGTATGTCATCCATTGAATATGGTACGCCCGCCAGTATCGTGCCAATGTAGTTACCCCCGTCAAAAATTGCATCCCCTGGACGGAGCCACTGCGCTGCACTGATTTGCTTGATTTCCATGTTTTGGTGATGTAGTTATCTACGAGGTTTTAACACATGGCCCATCCATCAAAAATAAATAAATAAATAAATAAATTCTGTTGTATAACGTAACATACGTACTGAACGTAAAAAAAAGGCAATGTTTTACTTTTTTATTCGTAGGATGACTTATAACTGTTATTACTGTAATTCAAGTCCTGTATGGAGTTTCTCCAGTTTAATAAACGTTGACAACCAAAATATATAACTATTGTTCTTTTTTAGCTTCAATTAATTGTTTAAGTCGACATAATTCATAACTAGTCTGTGTGTGTCTCCCGAGGACAGGGGATACAATTTTTGACGGGGGTAACGACATTGGCAAGACACCTGTCATGTGGCTCTGTTGTACAATTAGCGTCTTTAGTGGGGCAAATTGAAACTCCGCTCACCATTTTTGCAGTGCTCTCTGGCGTTTCATGATCCACATTTTCAATCCTTGGTTCTTGCTCAGTAGTTATTGTTGCTTTTAAAAGCTTAGGTTTGAAAAAATTATGTATATCCAACTTGCCTCTTCAGTCCTCGGGTGATTTTGGCTAAGCAAAGCAAATGAACGTCTAAGGTGCTAGTCACATGATCTGTTCGAAAAATAATTTTGACCCACTATAAAAATGAAAAATTCATTTTTTTTTGTTCATTTCATTCATTTTTGTTGTTTCTTTTATTGCTTTACAACTTTTATAGACAATATTTTACCAGCAAAGTCTTAATTTTAAATTCATATACAGGAGCGTCAATTACATGCAATGACACAAGGCTCCCCTAAAACGCTGCATATGTGTATATGCCGATAGCATGTAAGTTCCTGCTGTGACGAAGGTTTGTTTGTGAATGAGAATTGACAGTTGACGCCATGATACAGCCAGTCTGTGACTGTACTTTGTATCCAAAGTAGAATAAAGGTATTTTCGTCTACCAGTGAAAAATAGTGAAAACCTGACATTTTGCCGAATTTGTAAAACCCCACCGGACACCCCGGCCAGGATGTGAAAAGCGGACATGTCTGGGCAAAAGAGGACGTTTCGTCAACCTATTTAAATTGATATGAGTATCTCAAGGCATGACTGTATATTTTTTTCGGTTGTGGGGGTAAGATTCCCCTATAATATGCGAGTACATTTGTGAGCAAAAGCATTGTTTCAGTCTTTTTGTTTGTAGGTGTGCTAAGAGATTTTTCTCATGGATGTTCAACGGCGCCTCAAGAGGATAAACAGCCACATGTCGATTTATTTAGAAAGAATTAAGAGTCATGAATTTAAATTGGCGATAAACCATGGCCTGTATGTGCACGCTTGATCCCTTTTTTGTATGCTCTGCAAACAATTGCGACAGCGTGTTGACAGTGAAGACGGCCAAATTTAACATTGAGTAAACATGACGTAAAAGGCAGCATGGTGAATATCACTGGTCGCGTGGTTATGGAGAGAGAGAGATGATTGACAGATTAATAGTTGAGGACTGATGACTCGGGGTAAGGCCTTCACAGGACTACAGTGTATCAAAAAATTAAGTACACCCCTCGCATTTCTGCAGCTATTGAAGTATATCTTTTCATGGAACAACACTGACAAAATGAAACTTTGACACAATAAAAAGTAGGCTGTGTGCAGCTTATATATCGTATTGGCCCGAATATAAGACGGCCCTGATTATAAGACGACCCCCTCTTTTTCAAGACTCAAGTTTGAAAAAAAAAGACTTTTTGAACACCAAATTAATTTTTATACAGAAAATAATTACAGTACATCTGAAGCAAATGATTATAACCATATATTTGAGAGAAAAAGCGTGTTATTTTGCCTCATTCAAATCTTAATATCTGAACATTTAAATATGTAAACTAAAGTGCAATCACATTTGTAAATGAATGGGTTCTGGTTTTTGAAATGTAAACAAACCAATCGATTGTGATAAAACAACAAAATTGCAATAACGGCATTAACCATCAAGGTGAGGTCTAACTGTAACTGTAGTCTTGAAACAAATCTGAATAAGGAAAAACAATGCAATAAAATAATGCAAACTAGTTA